>NW_025953798.1:0-697869 GCF_022578515.1 Annulohypoxylon truncatum | reverse complement strand
GGCGCCCCCCCCCCCCCCCCCCCCCCCCCCCCCCCCCGCCCCCCCCCCCCCCCCCCCCCCCCGCCCGCCCCCGGGCCCGCGCCGCCGGTCGCGGGTCAGGAAATAGGGAATAAGGTAACTCACGTCCTCCTAATAAGCGGCATCGCCTCCCTTATCTTCTCCCACTCGCCAAGATCGATATCGACCACGCCCAGCTCTCCCACCGCGCCCTCCTCCGCGTCCTTCCCGTCCTCGCGCACCCCTTTCAAGACCAGCAGCTCGCGGCCCCAAGGGTCGATGACGGTGCTGCGGCCGTAGCTCACGCGCGGGTTCGCGGAGGAGCCGGGGTTATGCAGCCCGACCTGGGCGGCGGCGACGACATAGGACTGGGTCTCTATGGCGCGGGCGCGGAGCAGCACGCTCCAGTGGGCGGCGCCCGTGGCGACGGTGAAGGCGGACGGGTACAGGAGGACCTGGGCGGGGGCCTTGTACTCGCTGGGGTTAAGCGGGTTCGGCGAGTTCGCGACCGGGTTCGCGAGAGGGTACGAGGGCGGGGTCAGGTGAGACCGCGTCGTTAGGTGCAGAGCCGCTTCGGGGAAGCGCAGGTCGAAGCAGATTAGCGACCCTAAGAGGCCGATGGGAGAGGGGATCGGTGGCGTGAACCGCGATCCGGCTTGGGTTGTCGCGGACTCGCGGAGGGAGGCTGAGGGGTAGTCGAATAGGTGCAGTTTGTCGTAGGATCCGTTCTCGAGGAGCGCGCCCGTGGGGGTTATGTAGATCGTGCGGTTGTAGAGCTTGATTTTCGGGTCCTTGTCTGCTTCATTTTCTCCCGCTTCTTCTTCTTTGCCCTCCTCTCGGGTCCTGCTGCTCTCTTCGGCCTCCTTGCTGGCCTTTTCGACGGATTCGGCGTCCTCGGACTCCGGGATCGAGTTCAGGACCGGGTTGCTCGGGTCGCTGGTCAGCTTCACGGCGACGGGCACGTGGATCCCGACGTGCACGGCGAGCTTGTGCTCGGCGGCCGCCGAGCGTAGGCCGTTCACGAAGGGGGAGGTGTTGACGGGCTTGGCGAGGGCGAGCGATTCCGCGGCTGAGGTACCGATGTAGTCGGATGCTTCGGGCAGGAAGAGGATCTAGGGGTGTTAGTTAGGCCTGGTTATTAGGTGAAGAAGCTGGTCCTGGGCAATTTGGACATCTCGGATAGGGATATGAGGACGTCTTGAGCTTATAGCACTCATCTCTATCCATGCGTTCGCGAACGTGCAATATCCAGAGGAACAGGTTGCCTATAGCTTCTTTGGCTCGGCTTTCTCCGTCGTGCCCGTCACCGAGAAGCAGGGAATAAGGGCATTAAGCAACACTACCAAGTTTAGACCCGGAGCAAGGCCCACAAGAAAAAAGAGAACTCATGGTCTCTCACGTACTTTAGCACCTTTAGCTGCAGCCTGACCCACGAGTTTAACGCACTGCTCGAGGTTGTGAGCCATCGAGTTGCTCGAGCAGATCTGACCGATCGCCTATACTATGAGTTAGTTGCGTGTAGTTACTCGGGTTTTGTATAGGAATCTCATATATAGTGATCCATATAGTCCTATTCACTACCTCTAGCTCATCTTTCTAGGATTGTAAAGAGAATTATGTATCTTACTGCTTTAGCCATCATTAAATGAAGCTAAATACGGATATTGGATGTGTCTGGTAGTCTTATGTAGACACGTCTGACTTAGATGAGCGTATGAGAATTATATAGATATAAATAGGTAAGTATATAGATATTCTGCAGGTGAGACCGCGAAACAAAGCACTCGAAATCAAGTGTGTATGTGATAAATAACCCGATAAAACTCGTCTGAATCAAACGACCGCATGTCTTCGAATCGTGTCACGGGCTGAGAAAGGAGGAAAGGGAGATAGCGAGCCCGGAAAATAAACCCGTTCGGAATGTTCCTTGAAGTGATACATATTACATGGGAAGGTACTTGGCTAGTCGGGGAAGGGGTCGTTCCCCACTTCCCCCGACGTCACTTAGATGCGGCCGAAGCCGAATCCATGTCGGGGAAACGAGGACGACGTCACATCTACGTAGGCTGACAACAAATACACCAGATCAACATATTCGCATAGGATTATACGTCTTTTTTGGCCATTCTTCGCCATGTACTAGCTAGGGAATTTATGCAGAAACGCAATCGAATTTTCCTTTCTGGTCAGGTTGCTAGCTAATTCTGACTGCTAGCATAGCACATCATCTGCGAATAGCCAGCATGATTACCTCGAATTGCCGGTGCCGAAAATGCAGGCCTGCGGAATTCTTGATCCTCCAACACACGTATACCCCCTACTCAGGCCATCCCTTATCGTACGTACCCTTCCGTTCGTCTCTTGTTTCCACTCATCGACCATGGGTAGGCGAAAAACCAGAAAATGCAATGCCAACCGTGACCTCCCTAATATCCTCTTGGTCTTTAAAAACGCCTGGCTGTAGTAAACGTAGAAAAATATGTATAGACAATACAACGCGAGAAGGCCGGAGGGGTGGTGAGTTCCTCTGTAAAGTAATTTCGTCTCGTTATCTTTCGATTCAGGATCAGATTGGCCGAGCACGAACCCATCGAATCGCGGTACCAATTCTTCAGGGTTATCCGTCTATTACGTCGACGTGTTTTCCACACCGACCTTCCAAGATCTGTCAAGAATATTATATGCTTGCTGCAAGGATCTCGGGTCGATCTCATGTTCCTCGAGAACCACCACCCAATCACGAAGTTGAATGTTCTTCCCCTTTTCGGAATCTTCGCGGAACTGTCCTAGGTGCGAGACGCCTGCCTTCGTGAGTGGGCCTTGTTGGGCTTTACTGCCACCGGCGGTCGTAGAACCCGGAGTGCCTGGTCCGGCGCCTGACAATCTCGGCGTACTCGCTCCACTACCAGGTCCGCCTGCACCCTGCGTCATCCACGAGTATTTCTTCTTCTTGGAGCCCACAAAGAGGCCTAGAGTCGCATTCACCGTGGTACTGCTAGCCTCTTGCTTGGCCGCTGCCTTCTTGCTCTCTTTCTTGGGGGGCGGTTTCTCGCCTGGTTCTGGCGCAATAGATCCGGGCGTACCGGGCGCTACAGATCCAGCTCGTGACGTACCATCGGCACCCTCTTTCTCGCCATTCAGCTTCTCTTGACGCTTCTGTCGCTTTCGGAGTCGGTTCTCTTCTAAGTTACGCGCGCCCTTTCCACTGCTGGTCATAACATCGATTAGATGATTCGTCGGAGAAGCTTCCGAGACAGGAGTAGGTAGCCCGTTGCTGAGTTGGTCCGCGGTACCTAGAGAACCTAGTTAGTCGAATGAATAAAACAACCAAGGTGAAAAGATCCGTACGTTTTAGAGGGTTTGTGCGGGGGCTAACCGCGCTCTCCGCACCTGTTCGTGGGCTTTCGCCCTGAGTACCGTTCACCGCATTTAGCGGAACGGCCACGTCTTGCCATTCTTGAGGTACCACCCCATGCGCGCTCATCTGTCGCGTGGTGGCAATCCTGTTCGCGTCACCGATCAGCTCACGCAAGCGATGCTTCGTGGCCAAAGACAGTAGTGAGAGCTGATCGACTAAATACGCATCAGGAGGAATAGATGAACTATGCGTTTGAACGATTGAACCATCTGGGCGGGTTTGGGTGTAGCTTTTAATCTCCGGTTTTGGAAACTCGGCAGGGTTCTGGTTTCTTCCACCGAAACGTCCACCGTCAGGCTTCAGCTCCATGTTGAGAGTTAGACCCTGCTTAGTAGCAACGTCATGTAATCGCTTGTGTAAGATAGCAGGTTCTAGCAAGGAGTTGCTAATCTCGAAACACTTGTCACGGGCATACTTCATTGCGCGTTCATTCCATTCAATATCTGCTTGTTCCGCTTCGATTTCCTCTTGCGTACGCGCGTTGACGCCATTGGTGGATTGAATCGCCGGTCCAGGTCCGTATACATGATTTTGACCGCCAACACGAGACTCCAGATTATTCATGAATTCTGCCTCTTCTTCTAGATCGATATCGGTTCCCATGAGCATATCGTCCATTTCGTACGTGTGAGCGGCCTTGGTCGCCGGCTTCGATGGCTGTCTTGTCGCATCGTTAGAGAAGGAACCCGTCGGGTTGATAGCCGGTGGTCCCATGTTAGTGATAACAGGAGGCATTGATGGCATAGCGGTGGTGGGTAGAGGCGCAAGTTTTGCAGTAGAATATGGAATATGAGAGGCGGTCGTAGTAGCAGTAGCAGATGTTGTTGTTGCGATGGTGGTAGTAGGAATAGGCGTGGGAGTGTGTGGTTGAGGGGAGGCGAGCGGTGTTGTCGCGGCGGACGGCATGGTAAGAGTCATCCCAACTGGAGATAATTTAGCTCTCTTGTTAGGAGGAAGCTGGTAAGTCTGATTCGGCGGTGATTGTTGAGGGGAAAATTGCCTCGGAGGCATGGTCGGTTGTGGATGCGACGACATTTTGGGGAATGATGCGCAAGTTGGTTGAGTGGTGTTGCGGTGCCGCGGTGGTGTTGTGGTGTTGTCGGGATTGCGGTATGGCGGTTAGTATTTAATATCCCAGGTACAGTACCAGTATACCAGTATCCTTCACCTATTCGCCCCAACAATGATTTACTCTTTTACTTTACTTGTCCCCACAGTGTCCCGTGTTGCAGTCGGTATTGCTAGTGTAGATACTGACACCAAGCGTCAAGGAATCCTTTATTGTCTCTGGTCCTGGACAGGCACAGAGCCTGTCTCGTTCGGTTGGTTGAAACCCATCCGACGGTGTAAGATGCGAATTATCGCGATAAGTAGATTACTATCGATTTTGAGGCGACTATTGTGATGCCGAGTATGATCGCAAGTTATTAGTATCCCGGCGTCGCGTCGGATAGGATGTTTTTTGTAGGTTGAATGAGGAGGCGATCTAAAGAGTTCAGCAACACAGAAAAGCTTCCTTCCTTCCCTGAGCCCCCATTGGAAAGATTTCGTGTTGCACTACGCACGGGCCTCCCTTTCCCTTTTTACCCTTTGAACTTTGAAGCCAGCCTCGACGTGCAATCATTCAACTTGGTCCAAGCGTTTTTAATCGGATCAAATAAATTCCGTGGCTTTCTTAGTTAATGTTTGACTGTGAGCCTCATCTTGACTTTTTCTAGGCCGCTGGGTTCCACCAAGAAACCTTAGAAAGAGGTACCCACTCAAACGCGCCGCGTTTAATTCAATTAACCTAGCCGCGTTACGTACCAAACTTCCGAACTTCCAACTTCAACCTCCAATCAACCTTTCTCTATCTCTCTTCAATCCTCTTCCTATCAACAATTGATAATTGGCTAGGTACAATACACATACCTTGAAGTCTCCGCCAACCCCTCGTTTTCTTCCTACTATGCGACCCGTCTTGAGATGCCTACTGTGTAATTGTATCTGAGCTCCATTGGCAATACACGCTTTGCAACAAACGAGCGCAGCTCCGATATCATTTTTCAACCGCCACAGGTATTTTAGAGATCATGGCATCTAAGCGCAAGGCCTCGGCAATGGCTACGACTGCCGATGAAGAGCCTGTAGATCCTTCTGATGAGTTAATGTTCCTATGCTTGGGAGGTGGAAATGAAGTCGGTAGATCATGCCATATCATACAATACAAAGGAAAGACTGTCATGGTAAGTCAGTGACGTATTCCTATCTTATTAGGGTATAGCCATTCTAATTATCAATCTTGTATAGCTTGATGCTGGCCAACATCCCGCGTACGATGGTCTTGCCGCTCTTCCCTTCTTCGATGACTTCGACTTAAGCACTGTCGATGTGCTCCTAATTAGCCAGTAAGTCTCGCCCTCCCGCCTTCGTCATATAATACAGTTGTATATAGTCAAGGGCTTCATGACGGTTGGGGTGGAAGGCAATGTTTACCCATGTCCACAAACAGAAGTTGTTGTTTTGGTATTCCACCATGATATCACGTCTACATGTTGTTGGACATTCGCAATCTTGCTCTTATGTATTCAGCTATCAATAAATCACATTACTCCATCACCCAACCGGTAGCGCCCTCAACTTGTCGTGCTGCCCATTGCGACGAACCACACCCCTTAGTCTTTAGATCTCGTATACCATACATATAAGAAGTATGCTAATATCAGTCAAGTTTCCACATAGACCATGCCGCGTCTCTACCTTATGTTTTAGCGAAGACCAACTTCAGAGGCCGAGTCTTCATGACGCATCCGACAAAAGCTATCTACAAATGGCTCATCCAAGACAGTGTCCGAGTTGGCAATACTTCCTCGAATCCTACGTCACAGCCCGTATACACAGAACAGGACCATCTAAACACCTTCCCTCAGATCGAGGCTATCGACTATCACACCACCCACACCATCTCATCTATCCGGATTACTCCATATCCCGCTGGTCATGTGCTAGGCGCTGCCATGTTCCTCATAGAGATTGCGGGGCTGAACATCTTTTTTACCGGAGACTACTCTCGCGAACAAGACCGACATCTCGTCTCCGCTGAAGTCCCTAGAGGCATTAAGATCGACGTGCTTATTACTGAATCAACATACGGAGTATCAACACATGTTCCTAGATTAGAGAGGGAGCAAGCGTTAATGAAATCCATTACTAGTATCCTAAACCGAGGCGGACGGGTCCTGATGCCAGTGTTCGCTCTAGGTAGGGCACAGGAGCTGCTGTTGATCCTGGACGAGTACTGGGGTAAGCACTCAGAATTCCAGAAGATTCCTATCTATTATGCAAGTAACCTTGCCCGAAAATGTATGGTCGTATACCAGACCTACGTCGGCGCCATGAACGACAACATCAAGCGTTTGTTCAGAGAGCGGATGGCCGAAGCAGAAGCTGCGGGAGATGGTGCGGGTAAAGGCGGTCCGTGGGATTTCAAGTATATCAGATCACTGAAAAACCTCGATCGATTCGACGATGTCGGTGGCTGCGTTATGCTTGCGAGTCCCGGTATGCTACAGAACGGAGTCAGCAGAGAACTGCTAGAGAGATGGGCGCCGAATGAAAAGAACGGTGTTATCATCACAGGTTACAGTGTCGAAGGCACTATGGCGAAACACATTGTTCAGGAACCGGATCAAATCCAAGCTGTCATGTCAAGGAATCTCAACGCAGTCAGGAGAGCACCTGGCGGCGACGGTGAGAAAGTCATGATACCTCGAAGATGTAGTGTCGCCGAATACTCCTTCGCTGCTCATGTTGACGGCCAAGAAAACAAGGAGTTCATCGAAGAAGTCGCAGCTCCTGTGGTGGTGAGTTGCTTCCCCTTTATGCATAATAATTCTTTTCTCTAACTTGATTAGATTCTGGTCCATGGCGAACAGCACAACATGATGCGGTTGAAATCGAAATTGCTATCTCTTAACGCGAGCAAGGCAGACAAAGTCAAGGTTTACAGCCCGAGGAATTGTGAAGAATTGCGAATCCCATTCAAGACGGATAAAGTAGCCAAGGTTGTTGGCAAGCTGGCATCCATACCCCCTCCCAAGCAGTTGCCTACGCCTGACGACCAAACCACGGAATTGATCGCCGGAGTTATAGTGCAGAACGACTTCAAGATGTCGTTGATGGACCCGGAAGACTTGCGGGAATATGCGGGTCTGACAACGTCGACAATCGCATGCCGGCAACGATTTACATTAAGCGCTGCTGGCATTGACCTTATCAAATGGGCATTGGAGGGCACGTTTGGTGATATCGAGGAACTTCCGGAGACAAAGAACCGCAAGGAAAACTATGATGCCGAAGCAAATGGGAATGGCAAGATGCCTGACGCCGACGAGGAAGTTGCACAATTGGTCGCGGCATATTTAGTCATGGGCTGCATCACGGTGCGGTATCGCAACAACGGTGAGGTAGAATTAGAGTGGGAGGGGAACATGCTCAACGACGGCATCGCGGATGCCGTAATGGCAGTTCTCTTGTCGGTAGAGAGCAGCCCTGCTGCTGTGAAGCGTAAGTAATCTGCCCCTTCGTCTGCCTAACCAAATCACTAACACTTTTCTCAGGATCCGCGAGCAAGAATCCGCATTCCCACGGGCTACCGGCCCGAAACCCCCACGCGAATCTCACACCGGCGGAGCGGCTCGAACGCCTGTTTCTCTTCCTCGAGGCGCAGTTCGGGGTCGATGCCCTGGCCCCCGTGGCAACTCCTAAGTTGCCGCCTCTAGTCAAGGACAAGAAGCCTAAGAAGTCGGAAGACGACGATGACGATGCTGCCTCGGACGCCTCTATGGAGTTATCGGACGATGGTGAGGAAGAGGAACGGCTGCTGGAACTACGGCAGCAGACGGAGCTCGAACGGTTGCATAAGATTGGCATCCCCGTGCCCGGAGTTACCATCAAGGTAGACAAGATGTTGGCTACGGTCTGGCTAGAGGATCTAGAAGTTGAATGCAACAATAAGGCATTCGCAGACAGGGTCAAGGCTGTCGTTGAACGGGCCGTTGAGGTAACGGCTCCTTTATGGGGCTAAACAATTATACCTTGGGGTAGATAGATCCGCAGGGAAGACCATACGGTCACTGCATGCCTAGCTATTAATTGGGTTTGGGTGGTGGCGGGTTTAAAAGGGTATACCGGGCCTGGCTATATCAGGTCTACACAGGCGCGCGCGAATTCTGATGGTGTTGAGGGGAGGCTCTACAAGCCTCATTCCATCCGAAGTTACGCGTTTCATAATGCCGACCTTCGAAAGACATGGCCGAATCATCCGATCATCGTGCGATCTCTCGATCGCGAGTTATACCCTCGATAGGTAGAATAATGTGCAGATGATAATATGATTAGAAGAGAAGGCGTAGACTAAAGGTAATCACGCCGAATTCAACGAAAATAAGCCGAGTTATAATCCGTTTGACGGGTTTAGCAGATTATTGAAACCCCGGATTGGTGATATTCTGCCTTGATTGCAAATCTCTCCCTATACACCACCGAGGATGATGATTGGGGTCACATCTATAATGAAAGTGAGATCTTAGGGATCATTACCATACTATCTACATAATATACAAAGAGGAATAGATGATTATGCCCAGTTGAATGCCTTAGGAGTACCTACAGTATTGCCAAGGAATGGTTCCTGCATGGATATTAATTCTGTGGGACTGTAGCATCTGAGCCAATAGGAAGCCAAGTATATGTGCCTTGTGGTTGGTGGAAAGTCTGCCTAGGGCGCAGTAGCACTCAGCCACTTGCTCATACTCTATTTGGAATTTATCCCATCATTATTATCATTATTGACAAAAACTACCTTTCTATGTCACATGGCTGAGTGTTAGTGTGGCACTATTGTATCAGCCGTGCCTCAAACAGTCCATCGTGAATGAAGCCTGGGGCGAGGGTGATTTTGCCAATTCGACTTCGACTTATATGTCATGAAACTCAGATGAAGGGCAAATGGGCTCTGCCACACAAGGCGGAGCCAAGGCTCTATGGCCACAAAGGAGTCACTGTGAGATAAATCAGTTGTATATATATATATATATACGAGTAAGAAATAGAATAAGTTGGGTATGAGCTTCAAACCAGAAAGACTTCAAGTTAACCAACAACTAACACTGCCTCAAGAGTGGACATTCAAGCAACTTGGTCCAACTTTAAATTGAAGCAAAGTGTGGAGAATATCAAAACTAACTTCGGAATATCGTTACCTTCGTCCAAAGACAGAAAGGGGAAAGCAAACACGTACCAACTGAGACACGTATTTGTTTGTCACCTGTCCACATTAGACTCCGAACTATTAACATAGCTGAATCAGAGTCCTACTGAGCACCAACATACAAAATGCCATATATTACGTCCGACTCTTCCTATTCCTCCTCAACTTCTACCACATCCACCCTATCCAGTTTCAGGACCCCAGATTGCACAAGTCAATGCCGATACGGCGGGTGTAACCACCAGCAGAACATCAATATGGGTCATAATCCATTCAATGTAGACTCCCAGCTATCAAGCCAAGCTTCCCAGCTTCGGTTGGCTCCCGAGGGAACGGGGCGATCGTCCTCCAATCGGAGCCGTTCCCCCTCCGGATTCTCGCTACGTCGAAGTCTTAGCGGCCGCAGCCAGAACGAGTCCGGCGAGCGCCGAAGCCGGGCTTCCATATTCACCGGTCTATTCTCCAACTCGCGCGGTAATAGACAGCAGAGCCCGCCTCCGCCGTACTCCCCGAGCGCGGCGGAGGAGCCTCTCGTAGTTTCCGGTGAGACCTCACAGCCCCAGCTCCACTTTTACCCCTAACTAATCCGCCCCCAGAACTCCCAGCCGAGACACCGCAGACGATCCAAGACGACCAGTACGCCTTCCTCAAAGAATTCAACACGATCTTCCTGATCGACGACTCGCTGTCGATGAAAGCGGAGCGGCGCTGGGAGGAGACGCAGAAAGCCATATCGGCGATCCTGCCGATCTGCATGGAGCACGACGAGGACGGCGTGGACGTGTACTTCCTGAACCACCGGACCTCGGACCGGGGCGACGCGCTGCGCGGCGCCGTCGGGTCCGGGTACCGCGGCGTGCGCGAGGCGCGCGTCGTGCAGAACATGTTCAAGTACATCAAGCCGAGCCTCGCGACGCCCACGGGGCTCAGGCTCGACCACATCCTGCGCGCGTACCTGAAGAACTACGAGGCGCTGGTGCGCCGCACGGGGGGGGACGTGTACTGCGTGCGCCCGATCAACGTGATCGTCATCACGGACGGCCAGCCGACGGACGAGCCCGGCGAGATCATCGCCCAGGCCGCGCGCCGCCTCGACGAGATCCGCGCCCCGCCCCACCAGATCGGCATCCAGTTCTTCCAGGTCGGGCGCGACCCGACGGCGACGCAGGCGTTGAGGGAGCTCGACGACGAGCTGTGCCGCCGCGAGAGCATACGGGATATGGTTGACACTGCGACCTTTAATGGGGCGAACAAGGCTGACCAACCTACGCTCACGGCGGATGGGATACTGAAGGTTGTGCTTGGCGCTGTGAAGAGGAAGTTGGATCGTAAGGTCTTGGTGAGGGTTGATGGGCCGGCTCGCTAAGTAGGTACGAGAATAGATTACGGAGGGAGAGGGGGAGGTTAAGGGGATAGAAGGGAACGGTTAGAGAAAAGGAAAAAGGGGGTGCTACGACGCCCTCGTTTATTGATATTGATACCCTTTTCTCTCGGCGTTCTCGGTGGCTTACAGGGGAAGACGGGAAACGAAGAGATGATTGCCATTCTATTCTTGAATTGTATTATTAGACTTTACTTCTTCTATTATTTTTAACTTCTCAGATTGGAGGCGGCTGTTTGAAGGAAGATATCGGTTTATCAGGCAGTTCGCATGTATTAGTATCGACGGGTTATACCATAAGTAGAAATATAAACATGCGTTTCTCATTTATAGCCTTTGTCTCATGATTTAAATCTACGTAGGTAGTTTATGTTATGTGTACTTAGAATACTTCCATATGAGAAGTACTAGATTATGAGTTTAGCATGAAGGCCGGTTTACTAAAAAATACGATTTCTGCATAGGAATGATCATCTACTCGGCATCACTCGCGATCGCGAGTGCATACCATTTACGCATATACAAGAACATAAAAAACCTAATCATGATAGTAAAAGTTTTGGGGAAATTAATGTGCATTAGGCAGGCAATTCAAGCCGCCGACGAACTATGTAAGCCGCGAAATGAGCGGTTGAGACAATTGCATCCCTGCCAAGCAGACCCAGGATCGACCACTTTCCTATCCCACCGTCCATCCGAGCGAAGTTCCTGTCATGACCATGGTGTCATGAGAAATACCGAGAGAAAAAGGAAACAGCGTGCCTTTTAGAAAAAGGCAGAGAACATCGGAAACATCTGGCGGACTCCAAAGCCAGGATGTTCAAATCCGTCAGAATATCTGTCGAGGGAGATATTCAGAATAACCTTAGATACAGTATCGTATCTTAGGTGTCACCATAGCCAAGATGTTGTCGGTGCTAGCTAGGCGCGAGAAAAAGGAGTTGCTCGCCCGGTCGAGCAGCGAAATGACTACCTTTTTTTATGCCGGGTTTTTGTGTATTTTCTGTTGCAAAGAAACCGAATCCAGTCTGACGTCAAAGTACCAGAATGGATAAAAAGCCGAAAGGAAAAAAGAAAAAAAACTCCAGAAGGAAAAAGGCGATGCAATGCGTGGGGGTATCTCGTCGTCATGAACTCATACCCTAGTAAAGTCGTAATGGTCTCCGCCAAGTTAGAGTACCGAAGCCAATGAAAAAAAAAAAAAAAAAAAGGAAATGACCAGAAGGAAACCGATTTGTACAAAGACTGATGCCATTTGAAAAGCCTATGGTCCAAAAAAACAGATGCCGATCTCGGCGATGGACCGTCATAGGCGGAAACGAAGTGATGTGTAGAGATGTATGACGCCTTTGAAGTATGTAAAGGTCGTCTTTCCGGGGAGAGAGATGTAAGTATGGTTTGAATCTGTAGTCCAAACCCATATCGACGTGTGTCCATGCGAAAGGATAGATGGGTTCATAATATGAGAACCCCAGTAGCTTATTTCATGGCTAAGACTTCCGCCTTGCTTAGTAAACAGGCACCCTTGATTTCACCATCGCGATTGTCGCGAAGGGAAAGTACCGGCGACATGGCGAGTTCCACTCGTGCATGCATGTATTGCAGCTGGATTTGGGCCTCTAAGTCAAAAGCAGCCAGATTCCTAGCTTTCATGTTATTTTCGGTGAACCTGGAGCCGCATGGCGGGAAATAGTACGACAACATCATACCCGAGGTCCAGATCTTAGAGCTCATGTCCCAACTAATAGTGATCAGAGCACGAATACCCGCATCGGCGTCCTTTTCGGCCACTTTCACGCCACGAAGCGGATGAAGAATGCCGGACAGGATCTGGGAATGGCGGTTGATGGTGTTCGCCCTGAATGTCTCCATATCGGGGCTCTTCAATGCCTCATCGATGATCCTAGCATGGTCGTTCAACACCGCTTGCCTATCGTGTGGGTTGCACGGATAGTCAAGCTTGCCAAACTGTGCAATCCTATCCTGCAATGCCGCCAAGTGGCGATCCAGCTTCTCATCGAAGCCTAAGAAGACGGACGGTGAGACTATGTTGCGGAACAGATAATCCTGAAGGCATCGCATAACCAGGAATGGTCGATGCTGTTCGATGTCCATGAGCTCGGTCAAGCGGCTTTCTGCCTGGAACACGTTGTCGGTGAAGACCAGGTTGGTCAGATACTTCCAAGTAGTCTCTTCTTTGCGTGACAACATCTTGTACGAGACGTTGGTAGGCTCTCCCTTTTTATGGCAACGGACAATGTAACCCTTCGCTATCAACGTCATGCGCTGGATTTCCTTGTCCACATCGTCGAGATACCAACCTGATCTGTTAGGATTGTACCCTTCATACTGGCGCTTCTCATCACCCGCTGATGGAAGGTCGAAACGGACCGCAGGCCAATTGGACGGACCACCAGTCGGGCTTTGGCCGGGGCCTGAATCACCCACAGCCGCCAAATTCTTCGATGACAGAGGTGGCTGAAAGGCCGGCGCCTTTGGATTGAACATCGAAGACTTCGGGGCATCCTCAGGCGAGCTCGCGTATTTCTTACTGCCGCTCTTATCAGCACGCTTCTGATGCTTCTTACTTTGCTTGTCTTCCTGCTCGTCGCTCTTTTTCTTTAGCATGCCGTAAAGAAAATCGTGGCGAGCTTCTGCATCTTCCTTCTGGGAATCAGGAGCGGACGGAGTTGAGTCATGGTCCGGCTCTAGGCCGGCGGCCTTCGCAAACTGCGCATTTCGGGTTCGAAGACGCTTGACCTCTCCCTCCAGAGACTGTATAGAATTATTAGTTATCCATGCGGACCATTCATGTCGATAGTAATATATCATACCTCAATCCGGAGTATCTTAGCTTCGTCTCTCTTCGCCAGCTCCTCTCTGACCCTTAGGTGATGGTCTCGAAAATGCTCGGCTGCCTTCGTAATTTTTTCGTAGTCTTCCTTGATGCAATCGCTGGTCACTTTCGCCAAATCTAGATTGGCTTGCACCACTTTCTCTCGATTCTCTGCCTTCTTAACCTCCTCCTGGAGACGTCGGATTTCCGTGCGAAGACTAACATTGTCACGGTGTGTTCGGTGTCGTACTCTGTCGAGTTCATTTCGCGCGGTGTCACGCTCGAATCGCAAGTTGCAAATCGCCGTAGTCACCAACTGGCCGATCTCATTCAAGAGACTAGTGTGGTAAGACGAGTCCGACGGAGTTCCTGAACGGCCAAGGAGTAAAGTCAGAGCCTTAATGCGGTTTGCGATCTCATGATGAGTGCGATGAGAATCCTGCGGTCCGTAGTTAGTAATGAAGAAGCAGATGGTTGCTTATAGGGAACCTACATCTTCGTTAGGTGGACCTCCACCTTGGTAATTGGTCATCGCGCCCGAGTGAGTGCTTGAATACGACTCGAATTGGCGACGGTGTGGGTAAGAGGTGTTCGCACCGCGACGATAGTGCAATGACCTATCCGGTTGCTCAATGCGTGATGGCGGCCGGTATTGTTCAATCTGGGCGTCAAAGGATTCGGACGCACGGATTAGTCTCAACTCTTCGGAACCTTCGTCACTCCCAGAGGTGACCCTGTCGTTAGATGTGCCAGCCTCGATGGACTTAGCAGATTCCTCTTTACCAGATGCCGTATCCGTGTTATCAGCTACCTTAGATTGTGTATCTCCGTACGTACACAAAAGCGCTCCGGGAGGGGGATCTTGTCTAGAGGACAATGAGTTAGAGACGTTCGAAGGAATATGTTGAGACGGAAGCGATTTTGCGGGATTGAAGGAACGGTTGGTGGTAGATGAAGTAAGCAGTGAAATGAACGAGAACTTAGGAAGATTGAAAATGACAAGTAAAATGCATAGAGCACAGTGAGAATAGAAGGGTTGGAAGCTTTGACATAAGTTCCAGAAAACGGTCGGTGGCCTCTCCGGCAACCGCTCCGGTCCATCTGTGAAACGGACCGGATGACTAAAGGAAGTTGCAATTGCGCCTTCCTTATGCTCCGTCAAATAAATGGGCCCATTGCCGGAAATATGTGATGACATCCTAACCCCCTTTTTGCGGGGACTTCCGTGCCGAACCGAGGAAAGTAAGGGGTAACAGACTCCTGGGCAACAGCGAACCACGACCTATACTATTTCAAGCCGGAACATGATATAGCATACAGCATGGCACCTCAATTGAGGTTTTGGTATACGTCGGAAGAGGAAATGATTCAAAGGAGACTTACGTTACGAACCTCGGCTGGAAGTGGCTATGCATCTTGTCATCGTCAGGGGGCATGACAGCTCCCTGCTTGCGGGCAAGTTCTCGCGTGGCTTCAGAACTGCGCATAGGCAAGTCCTAGATGAGATGTTAGCTTTAATATTTTTTGCTTGAAGTAACCATATGTTATGCGTCATGGGGGTTTGAGGATAGGGGAAATGGGTGCCCACAAGGGCTAGGACATATGTCTTGAATGTCTGACTTACCTCCTGATTGCTGAAGTCCAATGGAACAGGGGACTCCATCTCTGCAGTGATGGTTGTTAGCGTATCTGACATTGATAAGTGCTATTGATATACCAAAGTGACACGATTTCAAGTGTGTACCCGCTTTTGAGTAAACAGATAACTTGAAAAGTCGAGTGTGATTGAAGCCGTGGCCAGAACATCGCCTAGAGCTCGATGGGCTCTTTCTTATGTTCTTCACAATGGCCAGCAATGAAGGGTATACTTACTGACTAGAGTAAAGAGCTCAAGGCTCAAGAAAGATTGCTGTGAAGGCGCAAAGTAATTCTTCTGGCGTGAATAAACGTGGTCAGTAGAAGATCAAGGTGAATGTTACGTAATAGATGTTACGGTAAATAGGGAATAGGGAATAGGGAATCAGAAATGTAAACGAAGGATGGGTGAGAGGAACGGGTGCCATATTTATCAAAGTAGTCCGGTGGATGGGGGGCGTTTGGGTCTATATTATATTGCTTACCAGTGTTGTGATGGTCGATGAATGATGGATGAAGGAAGTGGTTGATGTTGATGCTGATGGATAGATTATGGGTGATAGATGAAGGATGTGAAGGTGGAAGAAGAAAACACGTGTGAGATGCGTGAGAGGATTATTTGTATGGGAGACGTGAGGAGTGTAAACGTTAGGGGACGTGTCTACTGCGTGCTCGGGTGAACGTACTGTGTGGTGCATACGTGGGAAATTAATGAAACCAACTTACTGAAGATTGCTTAGATGTTTGAATACGCAAGTGGGAAGAGTGTTTGAAGATGTATTTGTGTATGGTTGCATATGAGAAAAGGGTTGCGTGAGTGGAAAGAGTTGAGTGAATGGAGAGGATTTGTGACTGGGAAAAGTTGTGTGAGTAGAAGAGAAAAGATGGTGGCGAATGATTGTGAAGTGAAGTGAAGGAAAGAAAGTCAAGTTTCCAGAAAGCAGTGAAGATAAAAACTAGACCTGGAGAAATCAGTGAGTGTAATCAGTAGATGGAGCTGGTAGAATGAACGGCTTGATTTAACATCCAATCACGCGGCCAGGATGGAGAAAAAACATAGAATAGAACGAAATTCGAGATCGAAATTCGGGGGAACTTTCTCAAAAAAACCCACGGTACCTTCCCGTAAGTACTGGGCTTCTTTGAAGGTGTCTCTTGCCAGATCTATCATCGTCGATAGACTATTGTCGAGAAGTCCTCAGTCGGTGTCGTGGCTGCGCCTACGGCGATCATCCATAATCCAAAGCCGCCGGGAAGCTGAGTAGGGCATGAAGATAGGCCCAGTGCCTATATAGACCTGCAGGCTAAGACAATTCTCATGAAGTGAGCGAGGTCTGATGGCTCTATAACTTCCTCTATGTCAATTTAATAGAGCCTGAAGGTCATTCAGAGGTAATATGCCGGCATCTCTAACATAGGTTTAGATCAGAGATGGGTATCCAGACACGCTCGAAAAGGCTAGTATTCGGACATGGTTAGCAGAGTTAAAATAACTAGATTATACACAGATACAAACCATAGATGCTTTGCCTCTCTTGAATGAAGCACAAGTTCGAGAGTGGTCTCATATTGCCATCCAAAAGGCCGACTTTAACTTCCCAAGGGATGAAAAAGTGGCACAGAATCGAAGGGCTTTGGAAGGAAGATTGAGCTTGTCAAATTACCAGTATCGAAGCCTAAGTCTCCCACTTAAAGGCCGACCATCGTTGTTAATATAGTAGATTGTTGTCATACAAACTTGATCAACGCTTGATGAAATCCTGGACGACTATTAGCACAAGCTAGAAATTCGAGGGATATCGTGGAGTCAGGAGCATGTTGAGAGGCCGCAGACACAGTACCTTAGTTGTATTTAGGTTTATTGACACAGAGAATGGGGACACGATCTTCAAGAGAGAAAAGATGGGTGTTGGAGTCGAAAGGAATACATACCTAATGATATAGAGTGGGTAGTGAGTTTAGCACCCCTTTCTAAATCAGAATGACGACGATAGGTAATAGGAGCATAACAACTTCCCTAGGTAGTCAACAAAGCCTTGCCTCATCGAGCGCTTTGATGCGCGACAAGAAACCGCAGGAGCTCTGGGCTTAGCTCCCTCCTGCATCTGGCATATACCATGGCCGCGATGCCCAAAGCATCAATGATATTTCCAATGACAGCTCTGGTGAAATCGGCCTCCGATGTGCAATATATACCATGGAGGCAGCGATGGCTAGTTAAAATGGTCGAGCGGCGTAATTGCTGAAGATCTTCACCTCCTGGTGCCTCCAGACTAAAGCTATAGCTTCGGCTACCCGATAGAGCTTTGCTAGTGCTAGGCTCGTTGAATAAACGTCATAAAATCGTTGAACACTGTGGTTCTAGTAAATGAATGACTACCACCTCTAAAGGCATCAAATCCTGAGCTAGCCATGCAGAAAAGATCCGGCCTACATTGTCTGAAGTCTCATGAATAGAGATGGAATATTGATAACAGAGACGACGAACCTATCTTAATGTCAGTTATGGATATGTTATTGGAGGATCATTTTAGAATATAAGGGAGCATCCATACAACCTAGGTGATCATCACAATCGAAGGATGGGCGTATGAGGCCAATCAAATTGAAAATTTGGTAAAATTTGGTTGTTAGCCAAGCTAGGTCATTCCATTGCTTTAAGCGTTGAGCGATCCGACGGGGCCATCAGTAAAATCCATCAAGAGATAAATGAATGGGAGGGCTACATATAAGAAATATGTTAGTGAAGAAATTAGAAGGAATACGTCGTTCCCATCCATGGATACGTTTCGATGGCGAACTAGCTTGGATCAGAAGAAGAATAGAGAACTTGGTGACCGAGTGTTCCTGAACTTCCTTAACAGTGTCGTAGATATACAAACACTTTGATAGGAAGAATATGGCATGTAAAATCGAATATTAAAAACCTTATCACTGATGCCTCTGTGAACTCTCAAACAAGCATCTAATATCCCCGTATGGGAATAATAAGGGATATAACTCCATGGTTACATACCTGCTTAGGTACCTACTTAAATGCAACACATGATAGATCGGACCTCCTTTTAATATCAAAATATTTATCTATACCTAGTATATAGGACTGCATGTTTGGGAGATGCTTGGGGAAGCTGATGTTTTCTATTGTTGACGACGACATAGCTAGATAAGACCTCTCATGGAAGGTAATGATCTAATCAGCGTTGAACGAAGACCGACCATTCTGCCATGGCGAATAGATAGCAGCATATATTGCTTTGGGGTTCTGGAATTTACCAGTGATATGGTAGAAGTACTATATTGAACACACTCTGAAGGGAACTGAGCACCTAAGCTCAGGTTTTTGTCATGGTGTCATAGATGAAAAAGAGACTATCTAACACTAGCAGAAGTCCGAGTGATTCAGGAGCAGGTATGTATAAGACACTCGTCTTACTCAGCTAAGCCCATAGTGGTGGCCACTAGCAATAAGTGCTTCTAGGACTCACTCTAGGCTGGATAGCTACACCGGATACTCGCAGCAAGGGGGTAAAGACCCAATTGTAGCAAGGGAGTAGGTATGCTTAGGCGTAGTACCGTAGACGCCGCGGGCTCTTAAACCAACGTTGAACCCAGATCATGCCACCGATATGAGCAGATGTTTGAATGCCTCATCTTAAATAAGTAATAATATATCGAGGTTGGTGTGAAGTACTGTTAGGTAATGGAGAACCTACACGTTGAGTACGTCTCTCCTCAAAACTGTTTATTGCTGTACCAACGAGGTATTCTCTATTATCCAAGTTTTCGAATTGTCGAATCGTAGCAGCGTTCAGTTAACCCGCAATCAACGTACGTACCGTCATATATAATTCGTGTTTGCGATCATCTGCCTCGTTATTATGAGGCCTCGCGTATGCATCTGACGAGAACGGTATGGTTGCGAGTGGGAAAAGACTTATTGGTAGGCAAGCTAACCATTGCTAGAGAATTATGTCCTAGCTGCTCGCCGAAGCGGTACACGTATAGATGTTACTTACAAGGAACAAGCTGGATAAAGGGCGTACATGGGCCCCGACTGGCTGAGTGACATGGACCATGTTGGCATGTTCGTCGCATCGCGGTAGTCCCTTGCTGATCGGAAAACGATCTAGTTTGAGGAGTTGGCACTAGCCATTTTTGCGGGAGCTCTACAAATTAGGGCTGCCTAGAATGTAAATATCCGACTCTAACAGAAAGATTCAGAGCACAAGTTACCTATGAGAATAGTCGTACGTCTACGACAGGTAATTGGGACGTAGCGTTACCTCCTGCGAAAACAGTACATCTTGTTAGTCTATGATGTCTTCAACGAATTGAACTAGGACGCCTCAGTTGAAGACTGGAGGCCGGAACGTAATCCGCAGATCCAGAAATGCCACGCAAAATCTACAGGTGGAGTCAGAGTTGACACAAGCAGTCTTCCGGGAGTTACCATACCAATATATCACCAAAGGCAGAGAAAAATATTGTATCTAAAGCTCAAATGATTTAGTACTACCAACTTCTAATTACCTAGCTTGGTCCTAGTCAGCAGACCAACGAACATTCTCCGATTCGACGAAAACGATCGGGAGCAAAAGTCGGCTTGACACAGATATCAGTGGGGGGATTGCCGACGTGCAACTGAGTGAGGACGCATGTCCATCCGGAATGGGTTGCTATTTTAGAATCAGCGTGAAAAGTTTGTTGCATATAGTGATTTGGGGAATTGTCGCTTGATCTCGTCGAAGAGATCTGTCGAGTGTACTGTTTACCAAGTTGACAGGCGAAGGGATGAGGGTCTGCATTTGGTTTGACGTCCTTATAAAGGGAGGGAGTGGTTCTGATGATAGCTAAGTCACAGTTAGAAAGATACCTTGTATGATTTTCAAATAATGAAGACTTACGGCGAGAGTTCCTAGAACGGGAGTGGCCAGGCCAACTATTAGCATCTCAAATAGCCTTGGTACGAGAGAACAAACTGCTGTAGACGGCGTCCACAACAGGCGCAGCACTGATCATTCGTCCACCAAAATAACGGCCGTTCAAGCCCTTGATGGCGTTCTCGCCTCCTTGAACTTTGTCGAATTTGAGATAGATATCTCCCTGGGAGTTCGGGTCGAGAGAAATATGGACCACATGACCATATTTCTCTTCCGCTTCCTGTCGAACGTCATCCTCCAATTCCTTAATCCAAGCTTCACCTTCTTCTCTGTAGTTGCAGGTTAGCATCCATATACAATAATAATATTGACGAAGGACACGTACTCAGTAGGGTCAAACATGTTGTGCAGAACGACACATCGACTGGCCATGTTAACATTAACAGGCAACGGCTTGGTTTCCGTCTTGGGCTTGAGAATCTGTCTCTCGTCACGAGTTCCGTTAGAAGTGTCGTCTGTTCGAGCGAGCTTTCTCATCAATGCATCACGACTGTAGTTGTTAAAATTGACACCAGCAACATCAGTGTCGTCTAAAGCGCTAGCGCCGGTCGCCTTGTCGTTGTCACGACCTCCTGCTCGGTCGAACCCGGAGGCTTGAGGACCTCGTCCACCAGCACCGGAGAATGCAGATCCCTGATATTGTTGGTTTTGGCCCTGGAACCTCTGTAGGATATTTGCAGTTGACTCAGGGGTAAACTTATCGTTACCAAGTCCAACGCGGATCGGACGACCAGCCAGATCAAACCCATTCATCTTCTCAAGTGCTTCACGAGCTTGGTCAGCTTCACGGAACCTAGTAAACAAATTAGCAACTCTGTTAATCGAGTGGGATTCGTGACGACGTACTGTACAAACCCATAACCGCGGCTGCGGCCGGTATCGTCTTTCTGAAGTTGGACAAATTCGAGCTCGCCGAATGGTTCGAATACATTTTGCAAATCTTGCTCTGTGATACTAAAGTGGATGTTTCCAACATAGAGACGGTGGAAGGGGATCGAGTTAGCGTGAGAGCTAGAGCCCTCGGTGTTACGAACTTGGCGATTTTTCTCAGCTTCGGTGAGTTGAACTATGACCGGTATACCTAGGAGCTTTTGACCAGTAAGCTGAAGAGCAGCAGTGACGGAATCTTCGTTCTTGAATTCAACGTAACCGACACTATTAAAATCATTAGCGATGGAAACGTCAAGGAATCGGGTCGCTTACCCTTTAGATCTTCCACTAATACGATCTTTCACAATCTGGGCCTCGGTGACCGGGCCAACCTTCTCGAAAAACTCCTTGAGTTCTTTAGTTCGAAGACGAGCAGCTAGCTGCTGGACAAATACGGTACGGCGATCTCGCTCGTCTTCGGTCAGCTGGGGAGTGGCATCACGCTTCGGCGTACGGCCACCTCGGACTCTTTCTTCATCCCTGCTTCTGTAGTAGCTGCGATCATCGCGATCGCGATCGCGATGCTCGTCTCTTGGGCGATAATGGCGACGGGGAGAACGTGAGCGAGAGCGGTCTCGGCCGCGGCCACCGCTACGATAATAGTCTCCATCACCTCCTCTGTGACGACGTGAGTGTCGACGATCATCATCACGACTCCGACTTCTGCGCCTACTCTTGTGACTACCTGCATCGCTTCGCGGAGTAGCTTCTCTATCATCGCCACGGTCACGTCGTGCTCGATCGACACTACGATCGCGTCGTCGGCCAGGACTGCGGTCGCGTTCTCTACGTTCACTTCGGTCGGATTTTATACGGTCGTCTGAATCCTTCAATCGGGTTTCCTTGGCGTCATTTTTATTGGTAGCAGTGGCATCAAGCAAGGCTTCGACATCGAGGGTAGTCATCTTGAAGCCTTTCGATCGGCCAGATCGAGCAGAAAATTCAGGCTACGATGTCTTTGCGTATAAAGTATTGTCGACCAAGGATCTTTCTTGATCGGTAAAACGAAAACGAATAGGTAAAGTCAACAAAAGTAATGAAATTACTTACAGCCCGATAGCGCGATTGGATGGGGAACAGTGTCGATATGGCAAAGTTGGGAAATGAAAGTTCGAATGATTTAGATGGGAGGGGTGGCAGGAAATGATTGCTCGGTCGCTCCTCGGTAAAACTAAACCACCTGCCTGACAACGCTTGCTTACATAAGATCGTATTTTTAAGTTTTAGGCATATGGGACGTTCTTTCATCAATTCAATGTCAACGTTTAAAGTTGAAAAGTTACACGCGTGGGCTTAAACTCAATTGAACTTTTTGCCAAAATCTTGGAAAGTACCTTTCCATAAGTGATTGTGTATCAGATAGGTATATGTTATTTGCATTTTGCATAGTCTTTTGTGAGTCTTCACGTTCCATATACATGTAATTGACGATCTGGTGTTACGCAAATGCTCCTTTCTTCCCATCGAATCATCTTCACCGCCAGAAGAGAGTAAGTGTATCAAGGGAGAGTAAACACACGTAATTAATTATTAACAGTCGACCATAGGTTAAGCTGAGCATTTCCATAATCTCTTGATATTCAGCCGAACGCCAGATTTGCCGACCCTGCCCCCGAGAACCCGGTCCTCAGTCGTTGCACTTTGTGAGCAATCAACTCGTATCGCCATGTCCGTATTGATTAAATAAGCCTCTTAGACGAAGCAGCGGTAACATCTACTTTGCCTTGACTACTGTTACCAGCTCGGTACCAAATACTTGGTCCCAGAACCGGCTAGTTACGCCGAAGCCCAGCTCGTAGTCCAGGAAATGATGGGCAAGGTGGTACTTCTTGAGGTCCTTGTACCAGAGAGGGAGGTTCTGATGGTGAAGGAAGTAATGCGTCAAGTCGTAGCAGATATAGCCGAAGATACCACCGCAAAAGACAGCGGTGGCTAGATACCAATTCCAAAAGAATAGAGAATGTGCCAATTTCCAGAAGGGAGTTGCAAGTACCAGAAAGAGGGCAGGAGGCATCACTAGACGATACTTGTCCATTGGTAGATAGTGATGGACACCGTGAAGCAGGAAGTGCAGTGTAATTCCGACCCTGTTGTCTGGTAGATAGCTAGATACACATGTCAGCTTATAGTCTATAGTTGATACGTGATGGAACATACTCGTCAAGATGGAAAAGGCATCGATGCAGAATGTACTCTATGAGAGTCCATAGGCCTAGACCAAGCAACCAACTGGCAGCTAGTCCTGTAGTTGTCTCGAATCCTTGCGAGGCCAAGTGAGTGCCGTACGCAACGGGAGGTAGCCATAAAGTCGGCACCACCCACCAAGGGGTTAAACTGAGCGGCTCAAGAAAATTTCCGAACAAAGGCGCAGATGCGCCTCCTTTGTAGTGTCGCGGTCGGTGGACTTGGTCTAGATAGAATCTCTTACTAAAACCGCCATTCCACACTTGCATCAAGAGCGGCTTGTTCAAGTCAAGAAATCTGTGCTGCTTGTAATCCGTGTTGTAGTCCGTCTCCTTGGTCAGATCCTCCTCGCAGGACATGCCCGTCCGGGGGTGAACGGAAGGGGCGCTTCCGTTGGCCTGAGATCCCGTAGCACTTCCGTTCTGCGCCTTGCCGTTGGACTTCTGAGTTCCTAAGAATCCGATGTGTGACTCCTCTAAGATTTCGTAAGCGGAGTCGGAGTGCTTGTGGGAGTCTTCGTCTTTGAGGATCTCGGTAACATCCTTCCCGGCATATTCGAGAACTAGATCGGAACCGCCGGGGTGGGATTCGACGAAGTCGGTCACATCATAGACGTTGGTGCCGATGGTAACATAACAAGACTTCACGGTGTTATGCGACTCGACCTCGGCTTGGGTGAGGGTCGGCAGAGTTCGCCCAGGCATCTTTGCGATGAGGGGAGTTTTGTAGCTAAATCTAAGGAGCGACAATTAACTAGAGAGCGGAGGAAACCCAGCTATCTAGAAAACCAAATAAAGCTACGATGAAACAGGTTGTAAAGAGACAGGAGTAAAAAAATGAGGTTCCTCGGAGAGAATAGGAGTTAAAACAATGTAGGAAACGCGGATTTAATAATGTACTAATAGCAATGTTCAATTTTTTAAAGGGGTCCAATCATTCTCTAGCGGAATGAAATGAACCCTGAAAGTTTGCATGTCAGCTACGCTGTGCAATAGACGCGATCGAAAGTCCTAACCTGGGCACTGCCTGACAGTGGCGTTATCGCCTACCCTTATCGTATGATCCCCTGCTTACGGTAGGTATGTACCTAAGTACCGCCCAAGTACCGGCTCCGTGGGATCCACGATCTCCTTATTGCATTTCGTATGCCGTGCAATTTAATCTTAAAATCTGATTGTTTATGTACGTCCATCAGTTGACCAACTTTCGGGGATTCCATCATAGGCTAGATGATTTTATTCTCAGTTTTATTTTGTTTAATTCAACAGAATAGGGAAGTCATTAACGCAAATTACGCACTCAATTTTTATCAATTGAACCCTCGATCCAGTATGTACCTAGGTAGTGTATGTACACTCTTGAGGTATGTGTGTAGGTATCCTTATCCTATACCCAGAATCCTAATGCGCGGATCTCTTCATTCACCGGCAGCCCGTAAATGCTATCCCGCGGAGCCCGAAAAACGCCTTGCTATGCACCGTGTAAAACTACCATTCCACCCTCAGTTCAACCAGTTCAACCTATGTATGTGCAACACAGTTCTGTACCAACAAACCAGCGCTGTAGTACAGTTATCCCGCCTTCACATGCTGGATTATTATGCAAATCCTTCTATCTTGATCCCATTGTGGGCCGTCAGCCGCCCAACTCCCTACACAAACGTATGCCACATGTGATGAATGATAGCAACCGTAAAGTGGGCGCTACCGTATGTACGACAGGGAATTTCATATCCGGCCCCTGACCAAATACTCCAGGCGAGAATGAGAGAGACCAACACTTGCACCAACCCTAAATTGGCCCATGATGGTTCAAAGATTGACGGCTGCATTCCGTCTCGGATCTGAGCGTCCACTTGTAAATCGGCAGCCAATCGTATGGAGACGATCAGACCAGCGATAACTGAAGTTAGAGCAAGGCTTGAACCGTACTGCTCTTTGGTGCCTAGGGCACGTATCCAACCGTAAAACGCGCCAGCGAGCACGAGTAGCTCAACGAAACGAGTGACGCGTCGATTTGGCGCATCTACCGCATCAGGATCGGACTTGAACAAAGATCCAGCAGCCTTGAGTCTGGAGCTTCGCACAGCCGCATCATCCGGACTAGGGCTAATGCTGAAAGAGCTGGCGAACATCTTCGAGAGGTTGTCTCTAGGATCATCTTTATCCTCTGGGGCGAAGAATTTTGGGTCAGCGAACTTGATCTCCGACAAGCTACTTTGTTTCGACGATCCCATGTCAAGAGGTCCTCTAGCCGAGTTTTGGAAGAAGTTTTCCTTCTTCTCTTTCGGACTTTCTCTGATAATTGGGCGCATAGGAGGGTTGCGTATCCTTTGAGCCGGGTTGGTTGGCGCCGGGGGGACCTTATACCAGATTGGTCCAGATTTGGGTTCAATTGGTGCGTCATTGAAACGTGGGTTGGTGTTCTTGACCCTATACGGATTGTATTCGCTGAATGCTCGATGTTGCGAAGCAGACGGTGTCCAATCCATCTCTTCTTCGTACTGGACAACCTGAGGCTCGGGCTTATCAACTACGATCGGGTCGGACAGATGCAGAGAGCCAAAGGTAGGTTCAGAGGACTGGTCCCTATGCGATCTGTCGTGTACGCCGCCAAATGTTCCGCTGTTCGTAGTGGTTCGATAGTTATTCGAACTCTGAGCAAAGCGCTGTGTAGGACCAATGTGAGACCTTGGAGGAGATTGGGCTATCTCGTCCAGGATGCTCCCAAGATCGTTGTGGTCCCTGCGCGGTTCTGGCTCTGGTCTTGCCGTTGGCCTTTGCGGGCTATTCACCTTGGAGCGTCGCCGAAATAGAGGTGTTGTATCTGTGTGGATAGATTTCCTTGATGCATGATATACCTAGAACGCTATGTTAATATGATTCTTTTCATATGTTCTATGTATGGGTGCTCACGTAAGTCATTGATAAGGCAATAACGAGTTGTGCGCCCAGTTGTGCCGAGGTTTGCGACGCCTTTGAGGAGCAGTACTGTGCCATGGAGAGACCAGCATATCGTACGAGTAGTATAAGCAATTGATATGTATACCAATGCTTAAAGCCGAGGTAGTGTGCCGTGAACCCCCTGATCGTCTGCTTGAAGCGCGGATTCCATGGCAAAGAGCACATGCCTAGAGTAATTGCCCATTTCATGAATTGGTCTGCTTGGGGTAGTCGACCATAGCTGAGCTGGTGTACCCCCTTCAGGGCTGTAACAATTCGTGAGTCTGCTACACTTAGGACATACGGGTCCGAGATGATGAGGGACCAGACCATAGCAATGTGCCATAAGAGCTGAAGTGCGAAACCGAGATGCCAGCTCCACTTGCCCAAGGTATCCACGACGTCCAAAAATCCTCGCTGCTTTACTTCTTGTCGGTGTAGTCGTGTGCGATCCATCATTCGGCGCAGATGATCGGTCTGCGCTGTGTAGCTTGCCTCATGTAGCTTCTTTTCCACCTTGGGCTCACAATCAGCGCACATCTGGGGGTATCGCTTCTCGAGGTCTCTTCGAAGGGCATAATATCTTTTCTCACGCGCAGCATACTCGGCACTTCTTTGATCTTCCGGCCACTCGAATTGCGCCAACGAACTTGTGAGCATATGTTGGTTCCTTAAGCATGTGTCGCAGAATATCGATTCTTCGGAGCCCGGCACATCTGGCGATAGTGATCGTGGAGGCACTGACGAGCGAGGGATGGCGTACTGGACTCGACTGCGCTCGATAACTGACGGTGAGGAAGGTGGATCAGTGATCTCACCATGCTACAACCTGATTAGAATCATACTGATGGGGCACTCATGGATGGCAGGTATGCTTACCTCGTCTAGCCAATTTGTCGCATCGCAGTTAGTACAGTCGAATGACTTTTGGCCTTCAAATCGCAGCTTGGATCTTCTCCCGCAATAGAAGCAACTCAAGTACTTCCTCGACCGCAAGGTCGCCATTGTTAAAAGGCGAATCCACAATCAGCGACAACAAGAAACTCGTAGCATAGAGAGTGATGTTGGGTTGTTCAGAATGCAAGTATTACAAGCTTTAATGCAAGCTTCAAGAACTAGGAAAAAAAGAAGGGAACGAAGAGAGATGATGCTTGAACTTTTCTAGTTTACTATGGAGAAGTTCCGTGCCCAAGCGCGTTTATTAATGTACCCGACCCCAGGTGTGAACGCGATAAGGTGTTACCCATAATAATGATAACGTTGGAAACGCGTTACAACGGTAAAATAACGGTTTTTACGATAGCAATGACGCTAAGCCGGGCGCTGGGACGCTAGGACGCTACCTAGGGTTACCAAAATTAGATCGACCCGAACCCTGGGGCGATCCACATCTACTGTACTAATGTAAGGTACCGTTGATTCCAGTGGTTTAAACATCCCGCAAACATCATCGACGAGAATTGAGAACAAGGTGTTCACATTCGCGCAACAACCTCGAGGCCTCACTAGCAGCCTCTGACGGCGAAGGTCAGTGTTCGAAACAACTAGAAAAAGAAAACATAAAAGGATCTAAGGTTAGTCGAATATTTCTTAGGAATCACTCCATGTTCAGTGACTTGGAGATTATTCGTCACACAATCCGGGGGAGACGAGATTATCGTCGGGCCGAGACCCCTGGGCTGCCACGTGCACTACCGTGCTCTGGTTCTCAAGAACAAAGACTATAACTTGACCTGGCTTCACTACGTTTCTCTGCTTATTGATATGGAGATCTTAACATGGCTTCTCATTCCATCAAGATTCTACCTACTTCCCAAAGGACCTATCAAGTGCTTGGATGTAATATATGGCAATTCCACTTTGCCGTGTTAGTCATTGGCACTCATAGAAGACTTGCCACATATGCTTATAAGCCTGGCGTCTTAACATATTCATAGGATATTATGTAGACTTGTATTCACCCCTATTTCCTATGTCGTCGTTTACTTATCTACTGGATGCTTTTGTGAACAAGGACCAGATCAATCTGCTAACAAGCTACGTCAGTGCCTGTGAGATCTATAAAGACTTCAAGCTTATGTTGGCCGCTTGTATACTTCGTGTCTATGAACCAGTTCACCGTATCTCATCAAAGGGTACTCAACATCAGAATCAAAAGGATGTTTGCCGTTTTCACTGGAGTTGACAACAATACAAACCCGTATTAACGGTTTACCTGTGTATTGACGTATAAGGTTGTCTGGAACTACAACTGAGATCTTTCCCGGCTTAAGTCCCAGCTACGCCCAGGAAGGGTCAAAATCGATCTCAACGGCTTTGTCATCGTCCAATAATTTCAGCCGCAAAACCACATGGATACCCAGCCGCAGCCCAGCCGCGAGGGGCAGGGAAACCCTCAAAATGAACGGGATAAAAAGTTTATTGATCTGAGTTCTATTTGTCTCACACAAGATGACATTGACCTACCTCTTCCACTAACTCCAACAGAAGAAGAGCCATATTCGCCCATCGTTGATGATCCTGTTACCCAACCCATTTCCGGTACTTCATTAAACGAAGAGCATCGACTTTGCCTCGCCGAAATGGAGAGCGCTCGTGACAAGACTGATCCGCCTCCTCTGAGCCAGAAGGTTGTCCTGGACTTCCTTCTCGCCGTCTGGGACCTAGTTGTGCTCTTCCTCTCCCCTGGCCCGGTCCATGGCTTAATTGCCATGCTCATCGCGGCTTTCTGGATTTCGTGGCTCGGGCCTTTCGCTGTGATCATCGCCTTCATTCTCGTAAGTAACTCTTCTAACGTAGCAATTAGTTATACTAATGCTTCCGTAGACCCGCCACTGGCTGGTGATATCCACGCGTCATTCTCATGCCGCCACCTATGGAGCCTGGCCTTCAACAATGGACGCATCATGTCCGCATTACTCCTTGATTGTCTGTGGATCGGGTGGCCACACGGGAGAGATGATTCGTATGGTTGAACGTAGTATCCGACCAGACGAGCTCTCTCACCGACGATGGGCCATCGGCTATGGTGACCAAATGAGCTACGACAAGGTCATGGAATTTGAGCATTCCCTCGTACGCAAGTTTGGACAGCGACACAAGATTGGCACCTTCGACATCGAATTCTTCCATCGACCTCGTGCCGTTCACCAGAGCTGGCTGACAACCCCGTTCACCGCGCTCGTCTCCCTTGTCGAGATCTTCAAGATCATGACTACCGCCCCCGGCCGCCACACGGCGACAGGATCCCGGTATCCCGGCGTGGTCGCTACTGACGGCCCCGGCGCTGGATTCATGTTCCTCCTAGCCGCCCACTGGCTCAAGATGACCTTCGTCGTCCCCGACGATTTCGTGAAGACCATCTTCGTCGAGAGTTGGGCTCGTGTCAAGTCGCTGAGCATGTCCGGCAAGTTAATTAAGCATTTCACTTTGGCCGACGTGTTCATCGTTCAGTACGAGGGTATTCTCCGCCGTCTTAGCCCCAACGAATATTATAACCGCAACTTTGTTGTAATGCCGGGCCTCCACAACCGTGCTCCAAAGCGTGGTAACCGGGCCTCGTAAGGTAAGGAACAAGTTACCAACGCGCATTGACTATTGCTAACTATCTCGTGACGTAGGTAAACTGGCAATTAGCGCGGATTATTTGTGGGAAAATTCTTCGGTCACGGCTACATGGTTTAAGGTTCTTCATGCTCATGGTGAGACTTATGGGTTAAAGTGTCCATGATGATCGAAACAGGGGCTACGTTGCATCACGTTGCATTTTGCTTCATCTCAGGCTGAGAAGACACACCTCAGCGTAGATGATAGCATGAGCTCATATGAGGGAACGAGAAAGGAGCTTTTTGCCTTCCATGATGATGAGCCCAGTGACCTCACGAAAGAAGGCATGATTCCAATGGCCAAAAGCTTGATTCATAGTTGCAATGAATAACAAGAAGTACATGAAAATATCTTACCGTAAGAGGGCTGTGTGAGAATTATATATCATAGTAGGTTGCCTCTCATGTTCCGTGATATATCGTACATATTCCACAGTTTATAGCTAGCCTCATGTTACTTTCAACCTCTACCTTTATGCAATCAATATTGGAATCGTGCTGTAGTTGTCTAGTTCCAAATATTACCTCTATTAGCTGCTAGTAGTAGATCGAATCGCATTACCGTAGAACTCATAAGGCCTAAGGGATATTTAAGCATCATCTAAAATCCCTACTGCTCATATCTCAAATGCCACCACCTCATTGTCCTATAACTAGGAGATCTGCGCCATTTTGTAGCTCTCCTCACCTCTAGCGTAATATCACGGTTAGTTCACATACCTCTAGGAACCGTCTACATTTTAACTTAGCACTCACTAAGGACTATATTCATAAGAATATACGGACTCAGATGTCAGTTAATCATAAGAGTTCAAGTATTAGCAGCCATAAAAAGGCCAACTATCTTCGAATCGTATGGCTCTTCAACGCTAACTCTAATCTCTACCTTGTCTAAGATCGAAGTCCCTTTATGCCGATAATGCCACCCACCCGTCTAATCTCATCCTCCATATCTTCTTAATATATGGTTTATCCTACATCAACTTCTGCAAAGGCGTCCTAAAAGGCAACCTCCGATGCAGTCTCGTATTCAGCTCGATATAATCCCTCTCATTCGCCGCTGTTATGATCCCATGCCTAATAAAGAAATCGATCAGCACCGCCGCCGAGTCGGGCTTGAACTCTCCATTCAAAAGCCGCTCCCGCACTTCCTCTACGCTCATCGAGTAGAACACCTCGACCTCGTCGTCATTCGGCTTCGGGACGACGTCGCCCGGCAGCTCGAGGTCGTGCACGTATATGATATCCGGGATGACCAGGCCCTTCTCCCCCGGGAAATCATCCGCCGTCGCGCAGACATACGTCAGCACGCCCACGCTGCGCACACGCTCGCGCACCAGCTCCTCCGGCAGCGAGGCCTCCTCATCCGCCTCGTGAATCAGCGTATCCAGCGGCGTCTCGCCGTCGCGGATCCCGCCCGCCACCGTCGAGTCCAGCAACCCGGGGCTCGTGTACAGATGCTTCGCCCGCCGCGGGATCCAAAGCCGCATCTGGCCGTCCGCCGCATCGCGCGTGTACGCCGTGATATACGCCCCCTGGCTCGTGATCCCGAACAGCGCGGACGCGAAGCGCTCCATGCGCACGGGGTACCGGGCGCTGAGGATGGCGAAGGGCTCGCTGTGCGTGCGGGCTATGACGTGGAACGTATTCTGCTCGATGCACGTGTTGATGAGCTCCGCGAAGGCGGCGTTCACGGCGCCGGGCGTGTCGGCGCCCTTGGATGAGTCCAGGACGGTGACGCTCCGGGGCTGGATGTGGGTCACTTGGAAGTGAGCTGTCCAGGGCATTTTCTGGACGGTTTCCGGGAGCAGATAACCGTGCGGTTGGTCATCGTTGGGGAGGAAGAGCTGGTAGTATACTTCTGAGGGTATGATGTCGTAGGGAAAACTGAGGTTTTGTTAGGTATGGTACGAATTTTATTGAAGGTTACTAACTTGTCACAAGATTCGAGCAGGGAGAGGAAAGTCCTTTTATGACCGTCACTGGCCATTGTTCTCGCTCTATATCTGGCAGTGAGAACCTAGTTTCTAAATCGGTTATGAAAATCACAGATTAATGAGAATTTATTTCTAATCAAACAGACATTTTCATTCAAAGTCAGAACTTAAGTGAGTACCTGAGTTTATAATTGGTATGAAGTTATAGCAACCGTCTGACTTGGACGAATGGCGGGCCGCATAAACGCATTTGGCAGCTGCTTAAGCGAATATGCGGGTACCCGCACCCCCTTGTATCAGATCGCATCAGATCATCGCATCTCCTCCTCATATATCAGTGACACCGGACGAGTTTCAGTTTCGTTTTTAAACATCAACAACATTCTTTTGACTCAGATCAGAGCTACCCAAGATGCCTTCATCGAAGGCAATGCTAGCCACGGCGCTGGCAAAGGCGAATACCGCAGTTCAACTTGATAATACTCATTCTTATACCTTCGCCCGAAAATACTACCAAGAATCATGCGTCCTCCTATCGGCGCTCGTCGACAGAGCGTCGAAAGAGAAGGATAGAGAGAAACTAAGAGCCATAGTAAGTTGCCAAAGAATAAGCTATGTAGGCAATTACTGACGCAGTTGCTGTAGCGACAAACATATCTACAACGAATAGAACAGTTGGGAGGAGGATCCGCATTGGAAGGGTCGTAGTTCGAGAAGATACCCATTGTGAATTTAAGGAGCATCGTTCATCGAGGAACAAGCGCGCATTGTGTTTTTATCTTATATCCCGACTCTACGAGAGTCACGAAGTCGACCGGATTGGGCTTGGTGGTACGTGTGGGAAATTTATACAGTTGGTGCTACATTGAATAGATGCGATATCCATCGATGCTACCGACCCTACCGCGCTGCTGGCGCTGCTGGAGGTTTGTCCGCAGTGTCTTCCACGGCCAATTCTTCGTCTAAGTCGACATTGTCGGCTTCTTCCTCGACGCCAAATGAAGTGTATGCTGCGTCTCGCTCTGCTTGCACCGATTCGATTTGCTTTGTGGCCCACTTCTTCCATTTCTCGAACTGCTCGTCCTCGAGGTCCACGCCAACTTTCAGGAATGACTTGCCGAAATATGCGCCTACCATTTGGGCCTCTTCTTTAGCTATCCTTCGCTCGACATCCTCTTCCTGCCGTAGCGCATAAAATTCATGTCTTGCTTTGTCGTATGCTTGCTCTTTTGTTATGCCTGGGATAGTATGCATCATCCACATTTGGCGTTGAACGACACTGTAGGTTTGTTAACTCATATCCTGGTAGACTCCCCATACACTGTTATGGATGATTACCATTCTCCGCATAACGGCATGCCAGGTTGTATTAAACCCTTAGACCAGTCATATCTCCGCGAATCTTTCCCGTCCATTTCAATGATCATCCTTGGCCTTGCTAGCTCCCAAGGGTGGTCTCGATAAAATGTCTTCCGTAGTTCGTCTTCCTCATATGTTATTTGCTGCGGTTGGAACATTCTGCTCGGTTTTCGCGCTCTCGGATTTGGGTTCTGATGCTGAGGCGGGAGTGGTCTTACAAGGATTTCGGAAGGGGGTATCGACTCGACGACCTTGTACCATACTGGTTGTTGGACTTTGACCGTGGGGAAGACTCGGTGGTTTAACAGAGTGGTCATGGTCTGGTAGACCTTTCCGGGCCTAATCTGCCTCTGACCACCCATGGCGCATTTCCGGGGGCTATGTACCCTTGGTCTGTACGGAATATGGCGATGCTTGGGCAATTGGCGCTGTGCTGTGAATTCGCGTGGGGCTAGGTTCGATATTCTGCGATTTTGTCTTGAGAAAATCAAAGTGAAAGCTGCGCAGTTGAGCGCTTAGGTGGGACCCAAAGAATTGGGACAATCGATTTTCCGGCACTGCTATCCCCTCGGTACAAGCGACTAAGTATCTTAGCTTATCCGTTTTGTACTGCTAGCTTGAATGACCAATTAAAGCTAGCAGAAAGTAGAGGATGGTACTTAAAGATACTTGATTACTATCCAAATAGGTATCTTGTCGTCACTTGCACTGGGGGCCCCTGTAAGATTTTTAATCAATCGCATTTAATTTTTCGATAAGTTGGCGGGCATATCGCACCTAGTACCGATAATCGTCACGAAAACTTCGAACTGTGGAGGCGATTCTGAAATCCCTACTTCCCTATTTCCCCCCTTATACTCACACCACCAGCCCCTTACAGAAGGTGTCATGACCGGACCAACATGCGGGACATCTCATGAGAATCTTCACTCAAATTGACGGGTCGATTTACGGCGCGATACGCTTCTATAGGCCCTCACCAAGCTTCAGTTTGACACCTTCGTTACATCGCACAAGAATACGTGATGATTACAAGGAAGTTGTATGTACTAGCTTTCTCGCTGTCACCAGGCACTGCTGTACAAGCTGGAATAGAAAGAGGCAGCATGTCTCCTGTGCTTCAACCTCCAAGAGGCCTTTCAGCTCAACGATAGCAACATCGCGGGGTCGACCTTGGGGTTCCAGCTTTTTCAACACGAATTTCCCACTGGGTCGTAAATGGAATCACGGGTCTGCGCACAGTACCAATGGCTCTCCGCCATTACAAGAAACCAGGCCGAAACATGAGCTTCTTGATATTGTTGGGTCGTACGACGATACCACTGTAGAGGAGCATCTTGAATTCTTAAAGGACCCTTACATGCGAAGATATGCACCTGCCGATGGCCCAAATCTTACTGTCTCCGATAGAGACGAAGATGTTGATCTCCAGTCTGTTCGGCCCAACCAAAATATGGATCCCGAGCAAGCCAAGAGAATTCGAAAACTACAAGAAGCGGTACTTCTTAAGCTGAGGCGCCCTGCGTCGATAGACTTAGACACTGTGTACGATCTATACTTGTCACTCATGGAGCCCCGTATGCCGCAAGTCACGTCTAGGTTGAGACATCAATTACTCGCAGTCCTAGGCATGGCCGAGAAGAGGAATTCCAAGTCTATGTTACGATATTTTACCGTGGTAACAGATGTAAAGAATAGTGGTTTCCCCTTGACGACTGCTGAATGGAATACCGCTATATCATTTGCGAGTCGATACGTCGGAAGGTCAACGGAGGTAGAAGTTGAAGCGGCTCTTCATCTTTGGCGTGAAATGGAACATGAAGCCGGCGTCCAGGCATCTGATGCCACGTTCAATATTCTGTTCGACGTGGCATCGAAGGCCGGTAAATTCAGTCTCGCCGAGATGATCTACCAGGAAATGGGTACCCGAGGTTTCCAATTCAATCGATATCACCACGTTAGTCTCATCGCTTTCTTTGGCCTTAGACTAGATTCTAGCGGCGTAAGGGCTGCTTATAAAGCCATGGTAGAGTCTGGCGAAGTTATCGACTCAATCGTTCTGAATTGCGTCATCGCTGGTTTCCTAAGATGTGGAGAGGAATCATCTGCTGAGAGGGTGTATGAGAAGATGAGAGAGTCGGCCAGAGGGACTGAGGTGTTACCGGACCGGAACTACAGAATGCAGAAGGTCATCACGAAGGTGCTCATCATGTTTGCAAGAATTGGAACGAAACACCCTGATATGCGACCCAGTTTCCAGCAGACCGCGCTGATATCTCCGGATCTACAGACGTACCGCCTCCTCATCAACCATTACGGGGTAAAACTGGGTGATCTCCCTAAGGTTGCGCAGTTCCTCGACGAGATGAAACTATGCGATGTTCCGCTCCACGGTGCAATATTTCTCGCGCTTTTCAAGGCATTCGGAAAACATGGGCAGAGTGGGTCAGACTGGTCAGAAGAGAGGCTGGTCAGTGTATATAATGCCTTCTTAGTCGCCCTCGACGCCGGAACTGAGGGACTATACATTAACACATGGATGGCAATGGCCATACTGAGAGCATTTGCTAAATGCTCGTCTCGAGATGAACTCTTAGACATATATGAAAATCTACGACAGAGATGGAACCTGGACCTGATGAACTCGGAGTTCATGATGAATTTCCTGATGAAAATCATGGAAGAACCTAGGTTCGTCGTACGCTCCGAGGGCTACACGGTATGATACAGGAAATGGGAATGGATCATAGATGTAAGCTAACGGCCGGGGGCAATATCCGTGGACAAATGATAGCCACGATCTGTACATATAACATAAAAATAGACTTGCCTGTAAATATGTATCCAATGAGATAGCATCCGTCATTCAACAGTTATGAGACACGAACTACATGCGGCAAGCACCTGTTCCAACTTGATAAATCGTAGAGGTTTCAATAGAGAGCTCCAATGTGGTATTGTACCAATGTAAGACAAGTCAATAAGCTCATTCGATGTATCTGATGTGTGGCAACAATACCTTCTGAATTGGTCTAAGTTGGGGTCGAATTATGTTTGCTGTCATTTTCATAACGAACTGCTGGTTTCATGTACCCTTCCTCGAGAAAGAGCTACACGGTAATCACATCTTGCCGTTTCCCTAAATACCGGGGACAAATGAACTTGTTTTCGGTGGTGGCGTCAATGTCTATTGTCGTATATATGTACAACCAGCATCGTGCTTCATGCAGTCCCCGCCCAGTCAAAAATACTATTTTCAGACCTGCCTCCCATACTCTTTCCAAAGACCACTCGCAATAACTCTAAGCCTTGGGCTTCTTGGTTTGCCAGACTACAATCACGTATGTTAGTATATGGTAAACAGGATCGGGCGAAAGGAAAGCCGAGGAAATGACGCACCGCAGATGCCGAACGGGGCGAAGAAGCCGGTGGCCATGTAGCCCCAGTATCGGACGGCGAAGAAGCGCGTCTTGGGGTTGAAGGGCAAGTTCGTGTAGGGGCCCTCGGGGTAGTGGTAAGGAGAAGATAGACGAGCTGGAGTTGCGTGGAATGCCCGGCGGCTGATGAGGGAGGTGATGCGCGGGCTGGCGCGGGCGGCGGGTTGAGCGAGCATCTGGTAGTGCCAATTAGTTTTCCATGAACCCTTCTCCGACTTCCGATTCGTGCGTACCTTTGCAATAGTGATTATTTCGACGTTGAAGAGTGGAGAGGGCTTCTGATTGTATGAGCTTCAAGCTTTCGCTGCTTGAAAGTTGGATTAAGTGATCGAACGATTCATAGCTGGGGGCTCGGTCCAAGGATAAACTTCGGGTTGATAATGGACTTTGACATGATAGGCCAAGGAAGCTGTAAATGACGAAGGTACATAGGTACTTAGTAGCATTACTTACCGCCTGCCGCGATTTTTCTGTCGTCCCACTTCTTCTATTTTTCTGCCGTGACCCAGTTTTATTTTTCTTCGATCTCCAGGAAAGTTCACGATCTCTTTGCATCAGTGCTCCTTCAGCTCTGCGCGGATTCCGGTTTATTACTAAACTTTCACACCAACTCACATTGGTCTGAAATTCTTTCAAAAACAACACGTGGACGCGGAGGGGGATACACGAACAATTACGTTACTCGTTTTACTAATTTCGTAATTATTCAAGGTCGGTAGAATAGACTCGTCTGTCGCCGACAATGGATGATCTTTTCGACGTCTTCGAGGACGAGCCTGCCAGCAAGGTCCAGTCCGAGCCTCAATTAATATCGAGGCCAAACAGATCGAAGAAGAAGGGCAAGAAGAGAAAGGCTGATGGTGGAATGAAAAATGGATCTACTACTGTCGCGTCCGCCCCTTCTGCACCGGAAGTCGACATGGCAGACGTACAGCCTACGTCGCCCGAGGAAGACGGCGCTGAAGAGGCCGTGTCCGACAGTCACGGAGACAGCAAGCGCAGAAGGAAAGATGGCGCGGCGGAACCGGTATTGACAGATACTTTCGAGACGGCGGAATCCAGAGAAGTTGGCGCAGTAGCTGGTTTCGCCCCGACGAAAGACGAAGCGTCGCTAGTCCTGTCGCACAATATCCAGCATCAAGTCGCACTTCCACCAGATCTCGATTATGAATATGTTCCACTATCCGAACACAAACCACCCGAGAACCCTGCGCGAACCTGGCCATTCACGCTCGATCCCTTCCAGCGCCTCTCCATCTCCTCAATTGAACGAGACGAAAGTGTTCTGGTGTCCGCGCATACTAGTGCCGGAAAGACTGTCGTGGCCGAGTATGCCATCGCACACTGTCTCAAGAAGAACCAACGAGTCATCTACACCAGTCCTATCAAGGCATTGAGCAACCAAAAGTACCGAGAATTCAACGAGGCGTTCGGTGATGTCGGCCTAATGACCGGTGATGTCACCATAAATCCTACTGCTAGTTGTCTCGTCATGACGACCGAAATTCTGCGATCTATGTTATATCGAGGATCTGAGATTATGCGAGAGGTGGCCTGGGTGGTTTTCGACGAGATCCACTACATGCGAGACAAGTCGCGTGGTGTGGTATGGGAAGAGACAATTATCCTACTGCCAGACAAGGTCCGATACGTGTTTTTGTCTGCCACTATCCCTAACGCCTTCCAATTTGCCGAATGGATAGCGAAAATCCATCGACAGGCTTGCCATGTCGTTTACACCGATTTTAGGCCTACCCCTCTACAAAACTACTTCTTCCCATCTGGTGGCACCGGCATATTCTTAGTTGTGGACGAGAAGGGTGTCTTCCGAGAGCACAACTTTAACAAGACTATGCAGCTGGTTGAAGACCGCAAAGCGGCAGCCGAAGCTAACGAGGAGTCCAAGTCAAGGGGCAAAGGAAAGCACAAGAAGCCATTCAAGGGAGGCAACAACGATGCCGCCTCGGCCGACATTCAGAAGATTGTGAAGATGATTATGAACAAAAACTTCAACCCAGTCATCGTTTTCAACTTCAGCAAACGAGAGTGCGAGATGATGGCCTTGACAACGTCGAAGTTTGCATTCAACGACGAGAGCGAGAAGGCTATGGTGCGAAAAGTATTCGTCAGCGCCATTGAATCTCTATCGGAGGAGGATCGTGAACTTCCCCAGATCCAAAACATTCTTCCGCTTTTGGAGAAGGGTATTGGCGTCCATCATTCGGGTCTTCTACCAATTCTCAAGGAAACGATTGAGATCCTGTTCCAGGAAGGTCTCATCAAAGTTCTGTTTGCTACTGAGACATTCTCTATCGGTTTGAACATGCCGGCAAAAACTGTTGTCTTTACGAAAGTCACCAAGTTCGACGGCAAGTCCGTCAGACCGTTGACTCCGTCCGAGTACATCCAGATGTCTGGACGTGCGGGTCGTAGAGGTCTCGATGAACGTGGTATAGTTATCATGATGATTGACGACAAGATGGAGCCGGAAACTGCCAAGAATATCGTTGTCGGCCAACAGGATCGCCTCAACTCTGCTTTCTATCTAGGCTACAACATGGTTCTAAATCTACTTCGAATCGATGCTATTAACCCCGAATTCATGTTAGAGAACTGCTTCTTCCAGTTCCAGAACACCGCTAGCGTTGCTGGCCTAGAGCACGAGTTGATGAAGTTGCAGAAAGCACGAGATGAAATGGTCATTCCTGATGAGGCTACGATCAAGGATTATTACGGTTTACGTCAGCAAATCTCCCAGTATACGAAAGATATGCTAGCAGTCATTCAACATCCGAATTATTGCATCGACTACCTCCAACCTGGAAGGCTCGTGCAAATCGCTCACCCCAAGACTGGCAAGGACTTTGGTTGGGGCGTCATCGTGAACATGACGAAGCGTAAAGAACCGAAGTTTGGTGAAAAGGAGTATCCGCCACAAGAGTCGGTTTTCTTGGATGTCTTCCTCCGCCTCGACCCGACTTGTGATCCATTTGGGCCTCCGAACCCCTCGACAGCTATGCCAGAAGGGGCTCGGGCCAGCGATCCTAACAAGGACTCCATCTTCGAGGCCATCCCTTGTATGCTCACATGCATAAAGGCTCTTAGTCAGATCCGGGTGTTTATGCCAAAGGAGGTGAAGACTCGGGAGGACGTCGAGTCTGTTCGTAAGCAGCTGCTCAAGTCACTTAAGGAGGTTGAGCGTCGTTTCCCCGACGGCTTACCTGTTCTGGATCCTATTGAGAACATGAACATCACAGACGACTCGTTCAAGAAGCTACTCCGCAAGATCGAGGTTCTCGAGTCACGACTGTTGGCTAACCCACTCCACGGTTCGCCTATGTTGCCGGGACTCTGGGAGCAGTATTCGGCGAAGATTGCTCGGGCCGAAGAGATCAAGGCTTTGAAGAAGAAGATCGCCAAGGCCCATTCTATCGCGCAGCTAGATGAACTCAAGTCGAGGAAACGAGTTCTCCGCCGTCTGGGCTTCATCAACGAATCTGAGGTTGTTCAGATGAAGGCCCGTGTAGCTTGCGAAATCTCCTCAACGGAAGGCCACGAATTATTATTGTCTGAGTTACTATTCAACCGATTTTTCAACGAACTAACTCCGGAAATATGCGCCGCCGTTCTTAGCGTCTTCATCTTCGAAGAGAAAGTCGAAGCGCAAGCCTTACCCGACGAGCTTAGCAAGCCGTATGCGCAGGTGCAGGCTCAAGCCCGAATCATCGCCAAGGTCAGCCAGGAGAGTAAACTGGATGTTAACGAGGAGGAATACGCGCAAAGCTTGAAATGGCAACTCATGGAGACGGTGTATGCGTGGGCGAACGGAAAATCGTTTGCGGAAGTCTGGTAAGTGTAATTTAATACTCTTAACCACTCTATAGGCTGACGATAACTATAGCAAAATGACCGATGCGTACGAGGGTTCCTTGATTCGTTTATTCCGCCGACTCGAGGAACTACTTCGGCAAATGGCGCAAGCAGGAAAAGTTATGGGTAGCGAAGAACTGACGACGAAGTTCGAGGAAAGCTTAGCCAAGATCCGTCGTGATATCGTGGCAGCCCAATCGCTTTATTTGTGATTTTGCTTTACTACATTTGACGGCACTATTTCCAACCACCTTCGCGTTCTTAGCATCTTACAGCTAGAGAAATTACCTAGGTAAGTGGATGGATGAGGATGACCGGCTACGCAATTACCCGCGACTGTCAATGACGTGGTGGTTTACCACCCGTTCATTCGACTTCGAGAACGGGAACTATGCGAAGGAGGCTTAATGGGCCCGCATTTCGTCACGGAGTTCAAGGATGGGATACCACTCTGTTTCGGGATCGATGACAGAAACCGGGCCTGACGGGTAGTGTTGTTTCTCTTTTGAGGAGCAACATTCTCTTTAGGTCTTTCGAATTTCTGGTAATATGCTTAGATAGAGAACTTGGGCATCGTCGTTGTTGGCGATGTCCAACCCGCTTGCCTGTCCTATGCTCCTCTGCTATGGTGATGAATGTGTATGTGATATTTACTCCTAATTGCTTAAAACTTAAACGCCGTTCCGCGATAATGCGATGATTCCAACTTGACGCCTCCCAATGCATATGTATATGTACAGGCTCCTTTCCCCCCACATTCTAAATCCTTACACTTCTATCCACCCCTCCGCTATCTATTCAGGCGCGTAGTTCTTCCTTACTTCTTACTTCTCGCCCGATATATTCCGAATTATCCCAATCAAAACACTAAACACCACCCCAACACCCACCATAAACCGCCACCGCCCACTCGCCATCCCTTCTTCCCGCACAAGCCAGCCCGCGCTGCCCAAGGGCCACATGAACCCCGTAATCACGCCACGGATCATCACATCGACTAGCGCGACCAAGCCCACGTCGTCGCTATCGGTGCCCCCAGCACCGGCACCGGGGTTCGATAGAGACGTCGTGGGCACGGAGGCCCCGTTGTCGTCGATCCACGCGTCCTCCATCCGCCGGAAGCCGTCGGGCGACGGCAAGGTGTCCGGCGTGTACCGCGAGGCCTGGATGCTGCGGAACTGCAGACGCAGCTGGTTCACCTCGGCCGCGCTGAAACCCGCGTTGAGCAGGCGGTCGAAGCCCCGCGGCGCCGCCGTCGTGCTGGGTAGCGGCGTGCCGAGACCGTTGGCGTTGGAACCCGGAGGGAGGGGTGTGCCGGAAGGCGAGGAAGGGTATAAGGGCGATGATGGAGGTGGCGCTGGGGCCGAGGCTTGCGCGGCTTCGGCGAGGAGCTCGGCGGTTGTGAGGCTGTCGCCTATGCTGCAGTTTACGTAGATCCGCTGCGAAGGGTCGGGGCGGCCGGGCACCGATTTGCCTTTTCCGCGGCCGTCGGCGCTGCTGCCGTTACCACCACCGCCACCGCTGCTGCTATCTGCGCCTTTGCCTTTGGCATCGCCGCCGCCGCCGCTGGAAGCGTAGCCGAAACCCGGGGACGGAGATGGGGGAGGGGGTGGTAAGGGCGCGCGTAGGACGGAGCTTAGCGCCGCGGTGTCGGGGAGGATCTTGCCGCCGTGGATGAAGCGCAGGCGTCGCTGGGAGTTGGGCTCGGAGAGGCGCTGGCGGATGGTGTGCTTTAGGGAGATGACGGTCGTGGTGGAGGGGCGCGGGATGTCGAGTTCGAGGTCCGGGATCGCGGCGCTGAAGCGGATGGTTAGGAGGAGTGGGGGCGGTTGCGGGATGCTTATGGGAGGGGGCTTGAGGGTTGGGTTTGCGGTGGGTTGGGTGCTGGTCATTTTGAGGGTTGGATGGTGGTGGTGAGGTTGACCATCGTGGAGAATGGATAGGTAATCGAGCTGCGATATGGACTGGAAGGGAAATATCCGGTGGATCGGGTCGATGTCATCCCTACCCCTAGCGCTGTTTGCAGGGACCTCAGGGTAGTTCAGTGACGGTTTAGGGAGCTTGTTCAGTGGGGCACTGTCCGGATATTCTAGCGGGCTTTAGCCGCTTAGGTGCTCCGCGCTGGAAATGACGTGACTAGGATTTAGATAGAGGGCACCCGAGCGAATTTGGGAGCATCGCAGTTTCCAATAGCGAAACGCCGATTACGGAACAAGGTTATAGTCATTTTTATCGCTTTAACAAAGAGTTACGTGGGTAGCCATTTCATAAATCCTAATAAGAAAGGTGTGAACTATCGGGACGATTGATTACAAATTGTCTTTCGTTTCCGGGGTAGTAGGCTTGTGTGATCGGAAACTGGAGTCAGTGAGATATCATTGGGTCGAATAGATAAAGGTATATAATAGGCCTACGCCCCATGCATTGCTTCTCCGGTCTGAGGTCTTGCTCCGGACGATTCGGCACACAGATATCTTCTGAATATCTTAGGAGCGCTCACCGAGGACTCGCACTTGAGATTGGACATAGAGGGTTTCATTCATCCAAAATTATGGCGGCGGAACTCCCAGCCAAGCTCAAGCCCGCGGCGAGGGTTGCTGGCCAAAGACAAGATGTCTGGTCCATCGTCAACGAAGCCGCGGCGGCTTCACCTAAACAGCCTATCGTGAACATGGGTCAAGGATTCTTCGGATACAATCCGCCTCCGTTCATCATCAACGCTGCTAAGTCGGCTTTGGACCGAGTGGACTGCAATCAGTACAGTCCGACGAAGGGTAGGCCGCGGCTAAAGAAGGCTATCGCCGACGCATACTCGCCGTTCTGGGGTCGCCAGCTTAACCCTGAAACGGAGGTTACAATTACTACCGGAGCCAATGAGGGTATGCTTAGTGCGTTCATGGCTTTCATAGAACCTGGTGACGAGGTCATCATTTTCGAGCCGTTCTTCGACCAGTGAGACAATTGTTCCCCCATTATAGTAGGTATGACCTTGTTTGTTGACGATAGTCTAGGTACATTAGCAATATTGAGATGCCTGGCGGAAAGATCGTCTATGTTCCACTGCATCCACCAAGCGACGGAGCTACGCGGACTTCGTCGTCCGCTGAGTGGACCATTGATTTCGATGAGCTCGAGAAGGCCATCACGCCTAAGACTAAGATGATCGTTCTTAACACGCCTCGTTAGTTGGTCTCTTTAAGCCTGATAAGTGATACGAGTACCTAATGATGTCTAGATAACCCTGTTGGTAAAGTCTTCTCCAAGGAAGAGCTCCAGAGAGTAGGAGACATCTGTGTCAAGAATGAGATCATTATCCTGTCTGATGAGGTGTATGACCGTCTATACTACGTGCCATTCACGAGAATCGCAACTCTTTCACCCGAGATCGAGAGGTTGACGATAACTGTCGGTTCGGCTGGCAAGAATTTCTATGCTACGGGTTGGCGTGTAGGGTGGCTTATGGGACCTGCCCATTTAATCAAATATGTCTCCGCGGCCCACACGCGAATCTGCTACTCTTCGGTTTCGCCGCTTCAAGAAGCCTGCGCAGTCGGTATGTATCAACCATCTCCCTAATCCGTTTTATGAAATAATCAACTAATAAAACCCAGGTTTCGAACAAGCCGAAGGCGAAGGGTTTTGGGAGGAAACAGTGCGGGACATGAAAGGCAAGATGGAGCGATTCAACGAAGTCTGGAAGGAGCTGGGGCTGCACTACACGGATCCAGAGGGTGGGTACTTCGTACTCGTCAATATGAGTAAAGTCAAGCTGCCGGCAGACTATCCCTTCCCACCGCACGTAGCCAGCCGTCCCCGCGACTTCCAGCTGGCCTGGTTTCTGATCCAGGAGGTGGGTGTGGCCGCAATCCCGCCTACCGAGTTCTACACCGACCCCAACGCGCATCTCGCCCAGGATTATATTCGATTCGCTGTTTGCAAGGAAGACGAAATTCTGGAGACGGCGAAAGAGCGGTTGAGGGGATTGAAGCAATATATCCAGGAATAAGATGAGAATAGATTCCTAAGAAGGTAGGTAGGTAAAGAGGAACGGGGAAATGGTGATAAAAAGATCTACTAGGTTTGGGTTGGAGTAAGGGTGATAGATGTAACAAGACTCGTAAAATCTTGCGTCAGGTTTGGGCATCTAGAGTTTCAAGTGAATTGAGTGGTCTAGATAGACTTCCAAATGTCTGAAGATAAAAATATCTAGGTAAAGAACTGATGTATGTCTAACGATGCGTACTCTTCATGTGCTATCAAAGCATGATATAGTTACAAAAATGCAGAACTTCTCTATGCGGTATAAACAAGACAAACGAAAATAACAAGACACTAGAATCGCCTTATGCATTTACTACACCTTACCTGCCTCCAGCGTTAATCAACTACTTAGCGATCTGCCAACTCTGGGTGTTGCAATAGTGCAGAAGACCCTGTTTTCCCAGCTCTCCGCCAAAACCGCTCATTTTCCAGCCTCCAAAGTAACCGGCGTGGTGAGGACGTTCAAACTGGTTGATCCACACCGTCCCGGATTCGAGCTTGCGCGCGATCTTCTGAGCGCGGTCTAGGTCCGGCGTGTAGACGGAGGCGCCGAGACCGGCATTGTCGAGGTTCGCGCGGGCAATGACGTCGTCTTCGTCTGACCAGGACATGACAGGGACGATAGGGGCTAGTGGTAGTTGATCGGTTAGTTACATCACCTGTCCTCTTACATGAAGTTCTCCCTTTCATAAAGGTAAAAGAGGAAAAGGAGGAAAAGGAGGAAGGACATCACTCACCAAACTGCTCCTCCCTCACCAACAACGAGTCCTCGGGCGGCTTAACCACGATCGTGGGCGGGATCCAGAACCCCTTCCCCTTCGGCTTGACCTCGCCGCCGGTAACGACGTTATACCCGTTCTTCTTACAGTCCTCGAGGAAGCCGACGGCGCGGTCATAGTTCGCCTTGTTCGAGAGCGGGCCGAACGCGACGCTGTCCTCGTCGTCGACGGAGAACTTCTTGCTCTCCTCGATTAACCGGTCGAGGAACTTGTCGAAGATCTTCTCGTGCACGTACAGGCGCTTGGAGGCGACGCAGACCTGGCCGGCGTGGAAGAGGGCGCCGGTGGCGACCTGGGGCACGACCTTGTCGAGGTCGACGTCGTCGCAGACGATGCACGCGTTGTTGCCCGCGAGCTCGAGGATGGTCTTCTTGAGGGTGCCGGCGCAGTTGCGCAGGATGCGCTGGCCGACGGCGGTGGTGCCCGTGAAGCTGATGTGGTGGATGCCCGGGTGCAGCGTCATGCTCTCGCCGAGGTCGGCGCCGCCGTTCACGGCTTGGAAGACGCCCGGTGGCAAGACGGATTGGGCTAGCTCGCAGAACTTGAGGAGCGAGTACGGCGTGAAGGGGGACGGTTTGATGATCACGCAGTTCCCGGTTGCGAGGGCGGAGACGACCTTGATGGTGGAGAGGATTAGGGGGAAGTTCCAGGGGGAGATGGCTCCGAGCACGCCGATAGGCGCGTGGGTTGCGACGATCCGGACCGTGTCGTCTTCGTATTGGAGTTCGTCCTCTAGGGCTACGGTGCCTTTAAGATGGTGTTAGTAAATGTGCTGCGTAAAAGGGTTGATATGACATACGGTAGTATTCAAAGTGCCAGGCAGCTCTCTCGACATCAAATCTCGACATGGGCCTAGATTTACCGGTTTCCCGCATCTGAGGCTCCGCCAGGACGTCGACGTTCTCGAGAATGACGTTGGCTACATCGTGAACGGCCTTCTGGCGCTCGGCTGTGGTGGTGTTTTTCCACGTCTTGAAAGCGCGGTTTGCAGCCTCGACGGCATCGTCGAGATCCTGATTCGTGGCGATAGGGGCATCCCAGAGAGGCTCCTCGGTACGAGGATCGATGACCTGGTGATGATCCTTCGAGTCGCGGAGTTTACCATCGATCACATTGAAGAATTGGAAATTCGGAAGACCATTCGTCCCATTCGTGCCGTTCGTCTCGGCAGAAGGCATCTTGACTTATAAGGGGAAGTAGCTGCACAAGGTCGTACGTATAGTTACCGCCAAGTCGAAGAAAGCCACACAACGTCGTATGAGTATCGAACAACAACGACTTAGTTACCAGGAATAAAACACACGATGAGGGAGAACTGCAGAAGGAGATAAAAATGTATCTATACTTTCAACCACGTGGACTCGACATGTCTGCTACCTCCGATCAGCATGGCCCATTTTGCCATAAATACCTATCGGCAAGGAATATAACTGGGTGAGGGGTTAATCCTCATGGTTGAATTGCCGGTCTTCTAGCCCTATCACACTCTTCCGGATGAGGCAAGGAACCGGGAAAACGTCCAGGGTCTGTCTCGGATCGTCTTGGTCTTGTTTACCTAGGTAGGCACTTCGAAGTGGGAATTAGTCAGACCAGGGTCTTTTATAGAGCATATAGTAAAAACCAGAAATGTGAGTATAGCCCGTAGGTAAGCTCTCTTATATATTTATAGGTAGGTAGGTATATGATAGGTATATATATAGACTGACGATAGAATCATATACTATTATCATTTTAGTTTCAGTAATAAGTACGACCTGTCATAGACTTCCTCAGTAATAAACCCGTCATAACTGATGAGATATACCGATAGACGAGATCTCGCAAGATCCCATGAGACGAGAACCGAGATCATTAACCGTCAACCAAATGCGTGACCTAACTAGTTCGGCCCCGGATTCTTGGACTGTGGAGAATTGGGGAATGCGGAGGTGAAGTGAGGCTAGGCAGTTAAATATAGCTGGAAAGAGGTGATGAGGCAAGAGTGTATTGACTCTTATAGGTGAATGACACGCTCTAGCGCGTCGACCTATTTCGGGTTCTGTTTCGGGTGCTGTGACGTAGAAAGAGTAGCAGAATTGTAGACTAAGGGTCGTTGTCCAGTAACTCCGAAGGTTTAAGCCGGAGTAAAAAGAAGCCCCGGTCTAGGGAGACGGAACCTGCCGAAGAAATGGGACCCCCCAGGTAAAGCTAAGGAGGTTGGCTTATATAAGCAGCACAAGTCAACCCCGCTGCTGGCCGGCTTTGGTTTAGCCCCGAGTTAAAAACCCGATATGCTTCACATACCAGACAATCTTCTAGAACCTAATTGGATATCTTCCATTTCTCATTCGCCCCATTTATGTCATATCCATTGGATCTATCAAATGGCGGCTCAGCTATCAGAGCTCTGTACCTTACCAAGAGGTAGCTACCCATCGGATCCCGGCGACTGACTGAATAGTCGGAGTCAAGAGAGGACGTGGATTGCCACCCTAATAAGGTGTAACTCCTACACCCTCGAAACTCTTCAATGTGATTGTATTGTTTGCTAGCCGTTGTCTATCATCGTTTTGTTGGAATTCAATCGCCACCGTTGTGCTACGATTTCTTCTCGAGGCATCTAAATGGAATCCTGATTTTGCGACGCCATATAGTTGAAGCCGGAGCCCAAACAAGACAGTTGATACCATGGCCCCCATCGCCATCTCCCCTGAGAGAGACCCGGCCCTAGCAACCGGAGGACTAGCTTTAACCACCGTATACGATGACACGATTCGCTTCTACCTTAATGGTACTCGAGTAATTCTCGATGAAATTGACCCCGAGGTGACATTGCTTGAATACTTGAGAGGTATTGGCTTGACTGGAACCAAGCTGTAAGCAAGGGAGGCGAATGACCTGTCAATTTGAATCTCGCTGATAGACCTATCATCTAGTGGTTGCGGAGAAGGCGGATGCGGTGCCTGCACAGTCGTAGTCAGCCAATATAACCCTACCACCAAGCGAATATATCATGCGAGCGTCAACGCCTGTTTAGCGCCCCTCGCCAGCGTAGATGGGAAACATGTTATAACAATCGAGGGTATAGGAAATGTAAAGCAACCTCACCCAGCTCAAGAGCGGATAGCCAAGGGAAATGGAAGCCAGTGTGGATTTTGTACTCCAGGAATCGTTATGAGCTTGTACGCTTTGTTGAGGAATAACGAGAACCCTACCGAACATGATATTGAGGAAGCTTTCGACGGGAATCTCTGCCGATGTACTGGCTATCGTTCGATCCTAGATGCTGCTCATACCTTTAGCGTCAACAACAAGAGTGCTTGCGGTAAAAGTACAGCAAATGGCGGCTCCGGCTGTTGCATGGAAAATGGCAACGGCGCAGACGGAGGATGTTGCAAGAGCAAAGATCTTAACGATGGCCAACCAATCAAGAAATTTACTCCCCCAGGCTTCATCGAATATAATCCAGATACCCAACTCATATTCCCACCGTCTCTAAAGAAACATACATTCAAGCCTCTTTCGTTTGGGAATAAGAGAAAGAGGTGGTATCGACCTGTCACACTGGACCAATTGCTAGAAATCAAGAGCGTGTACCCCAATGCAAAGATAATTGGCGGGAGTACAGAAACACAAATTGAGGTCAAGTTCAAAGCTTTGCAGTACCCGGTCTCAGTCTTTGTCGGAGACATCCCTGAGTTACGACACTATTCCTTCAAGGATGACCATCTTGAGATCGGCGGAAATGTTGTACTCACAGATCTTGAGAATATTTGCCAGGATGCCATGAAGCATTATGGTGAAGCAAGAGCTCAAGTATTTCAAGCTATTTATAAACAACTTAAATACTTCGCAGGACGTCAGATCAGAAACGTCGGTACTCCCGCCGGAAACCTAGTCACTGCTTCTCCAATCTCCGACTTGAATCCCGTGTTCATGGCAGCAGACTGCGTTCTAGTCGCCAAGTCACAGAGTAAAGAGACCGAGATCCCTATGGCGACATTTTTCAGGGGCTATCGTAGGACAGCTTTAGAACCGGATGCAATCCTCACGTCTATTCGCATTCCTGTTACTCGCGAGAAGGGTGACTACTTCAGAGCGTACAAACAAGCGAAGCGCAAAGATGATGATATAGCAATTGTAACTGGGGCATTACACGTTACGTTAGACCGAAAAGGTGTTGTGGAGCACTGCAACCTGGTCTATGGTGGCATGGCTCCATTCACTGTTGCAGCGAAGAAGGCCAACGAGTATCTTAAAGGCAAACTATTCGCTCATCCAGATACCTTGGAAGGGACCATGAATGCTCTCGAGTCCGATTTCGATCTGGTCTTTAGTGTTCCGGGAGGCATGGCTTCATATCGAAAGTCGTTGGCACTCGGTTTCTTTTACCGTTTCTACCACGATGTATTATCAGGTATCAACGCGGAAAGTGAGCATGGCGATAGCCAGGCAGTCGAAGAGCTCGAAAGAGTACTATCAACTGGCTGGAAAGACCACGACGCAACGACTGCCTATATTAAGGGCCCGCTTGGAAAAGCAGCCAATCACGTAGCAGCTTTGAAGCAAACTACAGGAGAGGCACAGTACACCGACGATATCCCACCACTCAAAAACGAACTCCACGGATGTCTAGTATTGTCAACAAGAGCACACGCAAAGATCAAATCGAGAGATTACTCCGCAGCATTGGACATACCAGGTGTCATAGACATTGTTGACAAGGACGATTTACATAACCCTGAACATAATAAATGGGGTGCGCCAAATTTCGACGATTTATTTTTCGTCGATGATGAGGTGTTCACTGCTGGCCAACCGATCGCAATGGTTTTGGCTACCAGTAAGGCAAAGGCGTCACAAGGAGTCAGGGCAGTGAAGATTGAGTACGAAGATCTTCCTGCCATCTTCACAATGGAGGAGGCAATCGAAAAGGAGAGTTTCCATAAGTATTACCGGTATATCAAGAAAGGCGATCCAGAAGAGGCGTTTAAACACTGCGACTACACATTCACGGGTGTCACGCGAATGGGAGGGCAAGAACACTTCTACCTTGAGACGAATGCCTGTGTGGCTATACCTAAACCGGAGGATGGCGAGATGGAAATATGGACCAGTAGCCAGAATCCCAACGAGAGGTATGTTTTTTTGTCAATGCAATACGTTTCTATTTACTAACATCCGTCTAGCCAAGCATACGCATCTAAGATCTTAGGCGTACAAGCAAATAAAGTAGTGGCACGTGTAAAACGTCTAGGAGGCGGTTTTGGTGGTAAAGAAACGAGATGCGTCCATCTTAGCACCATATGCGCATTAGCTGCGCAGAAGGCTAAGCGACCTGTCAGATGCATGCTTGATCGAGACGAAGATATGGCAATATCTGGTCAGCGGCACCCTTTCCTCGCCAAATGGAAAGTGGGCGTGAATAAGGACGGCAAGTTCCAAGCTTTGGATATCGATATCTTCAACAATGCTGGCTGGTCTTTCGACTTGAGCCCCGCCGTATGCGAGCGATCGATGTCTCATTGCGATAATTGCTATAAGATTCCTAACGTCCACGTTCGCGGCCGTTTGTGTAAGACCAATACCATGTCAAACACAGCCTTCCGCGGGTTTGGTGGACCACAGGGCTTGTTTTTCGCCGAGTCCTACATGTCTGAAGTCGCCGACCGCCTCAATATCCCCGTCGAAAAGTTGCGCGAGATCAATTTCTATCAGATCGGCGATGAGACTCATTTCAATCAACGTATCCAGGATTGGCATGTCCCTCTAATGTATAAACAAGTTCGGGAAGAGTCGGATTACGACAATCGCCGTAAGGCCGTCGATAAGTTCAATGCCGAGCACAAATGGCGTAAACGAGGGTTGGCTTTAATTCCTACAAAGTTTGGCATTTCATTTACCGCACTTTGGCTCAACCAGGCTGGCGCCTTAGTGCACATCTACCACGATGGATCGGTTCTCGTTGCCCACGGCGGCACCGAAATGGGCCAGGGGTTACATACCAAGATGATCACAATCGCCGCACAAGCACTTCAGGTACCGATGGAAAGTGTCCACATCTCAGAGACGTCTACTGTCACGGTAGCAAATGCTTCTGCCACTGCTGCCTCGGCATCATCCGATCTTAACGGTTACGCCGTCTTCAACGCCTGCGAACAGATCAACGCTCGACTAGCGCCATACAGAGAGAAGCTTGGACCCAATGCTACCATGAAGGAGATCGCCCACGCGGCTTACTTCGACCGCGTAAACTTAAGTGCGAACGGATTCTACAAGACGCCCGAGATCGGGTACGTGTGGGGTGAAAACACAGGCAAGATGTTCTTCTACTTCACCCAAGGCGTCATAGCTGCCGAAGTTGAAGTCGACTGCTTGACCGGGACCTGGACGTGCCTACGTGCCGACATTAAGATGGATATCGGTCGATCTATCAACCCGTCCATCGACTACGGCCAGATCGAGGGCGCCTTCACACAAGGTTTAGGCCTATTTACCATGGAAGAGAGCTTATGGCTGCGCAACGGGCCCATGAAGGGCAACCTGTTCACCAAAGGTCCCGGCACCTACAAGATCCCCGGGTTCCGCGACATCCCTCAGGTCTTCAACGTTAGCCTGCTCAAAGACGTCGAGTGGGAGAATTTACGCACGATACAACGCAGCAGGGGCGTCGGCGAGCCGCCGCTGTTCATGGGTAGCTCCGTGTTCTTCGCAATAAGGGATGCGTTGAAGGCGGCGCGAGCGGATTACGGCGTCAAGGCGAAGTTGTTCGCAGAGGGAGGCGAGGGTGATGGGTTACTGAGGCTCGAGAGCCCGGCCACGCCTGAAAGGATTAGGCTCTCGTGCGTGGATCCGATTATGGAACGCGCGAGGGTTTTGCCGAAGGAGGGCGAAAAGAGCTTTTTTATTGCGATTTAGGGTAAGGGCTGAGAGGTATGAATTATGTATGACGGGCAAAATATGGGCATAAGGATAGCATTTCTAGCTTAGATTGGAATTTACAGGTTCAATACGGTAGCTCGGTATCGTTCGCTTGAGTACATCATCAAATAGCTAGTGCTCTCTTACGATGTGTGTATGCGTCTAGGTATGTGTAATCCCTTCTGGCCCCTTTTTCATCGCGAGAATCTGACATGCCGTATTAGGAAGTCAAGAACGAGCGACAGCGATCGATTCATGCGAGTATAAATGCAAGTATAACAAAATATCGCAGTATCCTTTTAATATGACCCACCCGGGTTAATATTCCCGATCGAATCGCCGCTTATAAATCCAGTTACATATCCGAGCTTCTATGACGTTTCGGCATCGTAACATTCATTACATACTAGGTTTTCTATAAGGCGATATTCTAAATAGGATATCGAGAGATCTACGAGAAGATCTAATTCATAATCATCAGTAACGATCCGATCTATTGCAGTCGACTATATGAGATTGTATACCGTCTGTATCGTCAGTATAAGTTGATTAACATTTCCGTATCACGAAACCCATTATCGCCACTCAACTCACCACCAACGCTCGTACCCATCCCAAGCTAACAACAATATATACATAACAACCACCATGTCCACAATAGCAATAACCGGCGCCTCAGGCAAACTCGGCAATGCCACACTCACCGCGCTGCTCGCGCACAACCTCGTCTCCGCATCCTCCATCGTAGCACTAACCTCCTCCTCCTCGCCAAGCTCAGCGACCTGGACCTCGCTCGCGGCGCAAAACCCCGCCCTGCAAATCCGCCACGCCAGCTTCGACGACCAGGCCTCGTTTGAAAAGGCGCTAAGCGGCGTGGACAAGCTGTTCCTGGTATCCACGCCGCACGTCGAGCTCGACTTCGAAGACGAGTCTGGTAGGGAGAAGCCCGAGGGCGAAGGGCGCGAGAAACATCACCGCGTTGCGATCGACGCCGCGGTTAAGGTTGGCGTGAGGCACGTGTATTACTCCAGCCTGGCATTTGGCTGGGACGCGCGCTCACAGGCTCCCGGGAGCCAGAGCAAGGCGGGCGTGATGCGCGCGCACTTGCGCACCGAGGCGTACCTCGCTCGGCTTGCCGGAGAAGGAAAGGTGAAGGTCACGGTTATACGCGAAGGGCTGTATAACGAGTCCTGGCCTTTGTACCTATTCGGGTACAAGGACGCGCACGCGGTCGACGACGAGGTCGCGGCGCCGGTCGCCGGCGACGGGAAGGTGTGCTGGACTGCGATTAAGGATTTGGGGATTGCCAGCGCGTTAATCATCGCTGCGGATAGCGGCGAGTATGATGGGAAGACTGTGTATCTGTCGACGAGACCAGCCGGCGCGAAGAGTTTGGCTGAGGTCGCGGAGGCGGTGGGGAAGGCGAGGGGGGAGGAAGTTAAGCTGCGCGTTGTGGACGGGGAGGAGTATGAGACGTATCATGTCGAGGGGCGGGGCGGGGATAGGCGGAGCGTGAGGTGGTGGGCGGGTACGTATGAGGCGATCCAGGATGGGGAGTGCGAGGTTGACGATCCGACGCTGGAGGGGTTGTTGGCGAGTGTGGGGGTGAAGAGTACGGGGGTTGAGGAGTGTATTCAGGAAATGGTTACGAAAACAAGCAGCTAAAAGGGTAGGTGGATTTTAGTTGGAAAAGGGGCGTCGAGGAGATACTCGAATTTCAAATCGCATTCACTCTAGGCGCTTTCCTGATAACGTAACACAAGGCCAAAAAAAACGAGCCCCTTTTTTTACTCCTTACTAGGATCGTGCCCCCAATTCTTCAAACTCCTCGCACTCTTGCTATCCGGGTCCTGCTTCACCTTTCCCTCCTGCGCTAGATGCCGCTTGCAGTACGCGACTACGCGACGCATGTGGTCGACGTCATCCTCGTCGTATTTATCCGGGTCTTTGCGCGGGTTTTTCTTGAGAATTTCGATGATTTTTCGTCCACTGAGGGGCACGATTCACCTTTGTAAGTACGGGTTTTCGAGTGTGGCGGAATTGGAAATTTTGAAATTCCTACCTCTCGTGCCCGATCGTCTCTCCCGAGCCGTCGCTCTTGCTCCAGCCCGCCGACTCGGACGCCCCCTCCTTTAGCCAAGTCTCGAGGTCTGAAGCCGACATGTTGACAATGTCGTTGAACTCCCTAGAAAATACATTTCCTTAGCAACAATGAAGGTACTGTAAGATTCATTCCTTCGCCGGTTTCTGTTTCATATATTTACTATGTTCAGAAAGGGGATAAGTTTGCTCACTCAATAACAGTCTGCGTGTCTTTCACCATTTTGCCTGTGTTGGATTGTCTGATTGAATAATACCCAGCAGAACATCTTATCTCTGATAAAGAGAGAAAGTTAAAAAGACGAACATGTCGTACGTTCAGGGAAGCCGGTGATATTCTGAAAGTATGGCGCATAGCTGACAGGATCGAAGACGTCATGATTGCTCTTTCAACTCTCACGAAACATTGCTTTTCTAACTTTCTTAAGCAAGGAGGTCAGACGATAACGGAGAATATGAATGAAATCAGATTAGTTGATCTAGGTATGCAGCAATCTTCGTCCTCGTAGCTAATGATGAATCATGATAAATGAGTGAAATTCCTCGATTAATTCCAGACTGACTAAGCTATAGGCATTGTTATTATTGCGACTCGATATAACTGTTAGAGTTTAGTCCATCACCCTCTGAAACCACTATTCGAAAGCGATTATATCTTTACATCCGAAGGACACTGAGTTTCAGTTTAGGTACCGATTTCCCAAGCCATTATGATGCTAGTCAAGGGCTTCAAGGACGATGTCACCAAGCTACATTCCAGCCTAATGGCGAGTATTACGTACCGCTAAGAGTCCCACTTGAGGCTTATCTGCCTCTTTTGAAGCTCTCGCTCCAAGTCGCCGCCATCCTGATGGTAGTGTGCCAATGTGAGCGCATGGGAAACCCACTTCCTACTGAGTTCATCCTCGTTGACCCCATAGAGGTCTACCCCGTGGTTGAACGCGGTCGTTGCAAACCATTCGACCTCTTGAGATGGGATTGGTTTCTGAGTCTAAAAAAGTTACTTAGCATTAGCTTTCTCCCTTCTGATCTCGAACCTGAATTATAGCTTACGTCTGCGCATTGTTTTACAAGCCTACAAATATCTTCCATAATCTTCAGGGGAAATTCGGGGTCTGAAGCAAGCGTGGCTTTAAGAAGGCATCGTAGGTACTTAGCGAGCTTCTCGCTATCGAATCGTTCAAGCGAAAATATGTAGTTAATAATCTTGCGAAGTGTAGAGTAGAGTACTAAATTTTCATTAATCATCGTAACGTTTTTTCTACCCCAAGGATCGTACCTTGTCCAGGGGTAGATTCGGCTCGAAGGACACAATCAGCCATTGCCTGGAATATTGATAGATTATCACAAGATTTAGCCTTCAACAGGATTTCTGATAAGTCATCCTATGACTTAAGACAGATAGCACCCTCGAAGTCGAACACTAGAAGAACCTCAAGCTTCATTCGGAGGTCGTCTCTAGACATCTCATCTAGTATATTTAGTCGTGCCTCTAGTTCCGCATCGAAGCTTTTGATGTGGCTGCGCATCGAGAGGTAGTCCTGGAGCTGCGTTTCGATATTGTCTTCAGATCGAGCCAGAGAAATAAGCATCGTTGCCAGTAGGAAATGGCAAAATAATGACCTAAGCGACAGGTCGTTGGCTCCTTGAATGGGAATATCTTGAGGATATTGGGCAATGATCGAAAGGCAACATTGGAAAACGCGGGTGCTTTGCCTGGGCGACCACGTGCTAATATTCTTAAGGCCTAGATTATAAGCATTCTTACAGAACCAATTTAGTTCTTCCACTGTGAAGAGCTTGTGGCCTTGGTTATCCCGTGGGTCTCTCTGTATTGCCGTTACCACTAACACAATTCAGCACAAGCTGCAACTTTGCCCAGGAGCGGAGACATAAGAAACTTACCACCCTCAAACCCCTGACAGATATCGTCTACAAGTAAGGAGACGTTATTAACGTGGCTCTGGTCATTCATTAGTGATATTTCAAGACGAATGATAACACGAAGTAGGGCTGGCAAGTGAACCGTATCAGGGGAGCTGTATTCGCATTTCTGGACCAAATGTTGCAGAGCCTCGATCGCGCACATCTTATCTTCGGCTTCTTGCGCATCCATGCAGCACGCATAGAGGTATTGCGGGTCATTTGACGAGGCCTCGCTGATATTTCTTAAACACTCGGAAGCCATTTCTCGATCTCCATTCCTTAGGGCCAGTTTGTATGCCAGATACAGCGTCATCGGCTCTTTCCTGGCTGATTCACTCATGGATCGGAGAATCTCCATAGCACTATCCAAATTGTTCCTTTGGAGGGCACAGCCAAGTAATTTCCTTTTGAGTCAGTCAAGAACTTTGATATAGTAACTTGATAAGTGCGTACCTAGCGATCTTCGCTGCATTCGCCGGGCCAGAATGCCGAAGAGCTGGATGCATGGCTACGTGGCACCATTTCTCAGTTAGCTCTAGCTCCCCTTGACTGTATAAAGCATCAACTCTCTTCCATATGAGCTTCGACTAATTAGCTCAAGTTCATATGAGATAGGATTGAGTGTGATGGCCAACTAACTATCTGTATGGCAAGGACGGCGGCAGCTGGTACTGATTTTTCTAAGTTGGCCTCAACGCTATCGAATATGTTTGAAAGACCCTGTATTGTTTCGTCATTATCCCGATACTTCGTTGCCATTCGAGCGCGAAGGACAACAGCTCGTTCCACCCAGGGATCGTGTTGGGTGGGCAAGACTCGGAATGTTATGAATTCGTCGAGAACCGAACAGGCAAGACTTGGGCTCTTATCATCGAGTTTACGTATATGGTGCATTACGAGGTTGAAACTCGATTCTGATATATCAAGGCTCCTAACCATCCGGTGGAGAATGTCGGCATATCCATTACTATCGAATACTTCAGCTGGCGACTTGAGTAGGAGCTCTAATCTGAGCAAAAGAACTACAAGTTTATCGCCGATCTCAGATTCGATGTAACAGACATGGTTTTCGGCCTTTTGGAAGCCATCTGTCGTATCTAGATCCAAATATGCGCGAACGAGTGCCTGGGAAATTGCCAGCCTTAGTTCGATGGCCTCCCTTGACAGATGCTCTAGATCTTGGACATTGATGGCTTCGTAAGCCCTTTGCAGCCATTTGACTGCCAACGGAAAGTTTTTCTTCTCTGTTAGATCTTTACCAATTTCGAAAAGCGAGTCAGCCAAGTTCTCTACCGACGTGGGATCCGTGTTGATTTTTCCATCCTGCACCTTTTCGTATAGATGGTCGGCCACGTCGAGGCGGTCATCTTTCCAGGCCTTGCGAAGTCGTGAGCAACCAAACGAGGGGTAGATGACAATATGCGGCTTACCAGTGCTATACGAAGTGTAAAATACTCTGATTCCAGTCTTCTGCAGGCGTCTAGCTCCTCGCTTGGCAGCTTTGCTTGCAGATGCTGCAACAATCCGTTATAGTCGGCGGCTTTTTGCAGAACCATGAGCGCGAAATTGAGTTCGGCCGCCCCTATGCAAGCGTAAGTCCCGCAGCGCTGCAGTTGGGGTGGGACGAAGCTGCAACATACCAATACAAGATCTGCCGGTTTTTATTGCCAATTTTTCCAGGCGAAGGAGGTCTCCCGGTTTGTTGTGGCTCCCCCGTTGTGCGAGTGCCAGAATTAGAAATGAGAATACCCGGACAGAAACAAGAAGTTTGCTTTTTGTCGGAGAGACATCAGTGTCATCTTGTCGTTTAATCTGAACACACAGATTCCAAAGATCAGTGCCGGGGCCATCGAGCGATGTGTGGCGATGTGGGCTAGGGGGCTTGAGAAGATAGTCCTTGACAATATTGATATGATTCTCCAATTTGTCAATAAGCTCCTTCATTCCATGTTCATTGATACTTTCCTGTAATTGTTTTTGGAGTTCATGGCAGAAGGCTTAAAGAATTAGCATATGTTTCGAAGAAACATGACGAATACGAACAAATGATAGACTTGGTATTGATAGGTTTTTCTCGAGCGGACTGAGAGCGACCGATCGATGTGTCCATGATGACGAATTATGAACTTGAAACAGTCGAGTTATATGCATGTGGTAAATCAGTTATCTGGAATGCTATATCGCGGTTTCGCTCGTTCCACGCCTTGCTGTCACAAGCGTTACCGGTGTGGGGGACGGTTATCTTGGATGAAGTGACGATAGCTACGTATACCTCGACACGTAAGCAATTAATTCGGTTGTGTATGAGAGAAAAGAACGAAAATGTTAGACGATCATGGATCCCATTCATAATCTTAGACGTAGCGTCACTGAAGCGATGGGGTATAATCTTAAAGGTTGATAAAGGTAAGAATTCTATTTGCTGGAATTCCCTCTAGATATTGTCAGGTATGAGTCGACAGGCAGCGTTGTAGTTTATTTTCCATCTGGGGAAGGCGCAATAGAAACGTCAATAACACCTTCCGAACGTAGTGATGACATCGCTCCCTCCTTCTGTCTCTCCTTTCCTTCCAAAGTTGCGCATATCCGACCATCGCTGCTGAACATGAGACGTGTAGCTTTCAAGCTCTAGAAAGCTTTTAAATCGTATCTGTCATACTTCGACGTAGCCACCAACGTTGAAGACTACATGACAGCATACTGATGCTATACCTAGGTATGTAACGTATAAAATATAATGAAGACATATGCCCATTTTGATGAATAGGAAATAAGTAGAATATTTGAATGGAACTTTATATGCTGGATGGCGATGCTTAAGAAGAATGCGAGGGGTCATGCGGAAGGAAATTGCCAACGATGAGGCTGGGTCTATGTCGTTGGGACGGAGTAGTTAGCATATCTTCTCCATACATTATATATCAACAACACCGGAAGTCCACTCACATCTTGTGGTCATCTCTGCGTATCATAAACGAAAAGCAACAGTTCACGATTGGGTCGTTCGATCGATCATCCGGGTTCTTTAAAGCACACGCTGTGAGGAGCGTGTCGTGTGCCGCATCGAATGCAATGGTGCCAAATTCCTCCCAATACCGGACGAGCGAATCTTCTGTCAGTATCTCGTGAAGTGAGATTTTCCCCTAATTGTGCCATCTCATTAGTTGATGACTTTATAAGTAGAGCTACGAAATAGACCTACGTCTCGCAGTCTTTCCACGGGAACGTGAATGAGTTCGGCCATCTCCTTGTTACCCCTGAAAATCTCCCCGGTTCTTCTCCAGCAACAAGCCGGAACAGCCATAGCCGCAAAGACCCGGTCGTATTCTAATAGGGTCTTCTCGAACCACATCTCTACATAGACCAATTCGATATCCGTAAGGCCTTGGACCTTCTCGCGGAATTTGGGTCGGAAGCGATCTAGCTGTCGTAGGATCTTCTGTTTCGAAGCAGGAGCGATATGGCCATCCATATACGACGATAGTCGAGCATATCCTTTAATGTAGTTGAAAGGTTTCAACAAACCAGCGTCGTACTTGGCTTTCATCACACGTTGCATGCGCGCTTCGGGCGTATCGTTGCCTGAAGGATCTGCCGCTTGGAGGTAGAATTCACGGGTCTTATCCACCGGGACGATGCTGGAGCTCGCCTGCTCCGTGCTCGGCGGAGGCATCGAGCCTGCCTGCATTGCGCCCGTAGCTATGAGATTATTGCTACCGCCCACGTAGCTCGCCATGTCGGATTCGTTAGGTTGCGACTGATTATTCCTGAGATACGGATTTTGGTCCTCCGACAGATGTCCGGCGTCATCGAGAAGACTGGTATTCAAGAAATCATTGAGCAAATTAAATTCGTGGGTGACTTCTGGGGCAAGCATATATTGGGGATGGTAGTGGTGCATATCGTGGAATTGATTTTGGGCGGTTAGCCAGGCATCAGAGAACCCGCCGACTACGAGATCAGCTCAGCATGTTTTTCCCCAACCGACACGACACTCATAAGGGTTTTACAAAACCTACATTGGTTCATGTTGCTGCCAGAGCCATTGGCCTGCATATTCGAGACCGGATTAGGTGACACGAGCTGTAGGGGATTTGTTTGGCCTAGTGCACCTGCACCAAAACCTTGCTTGGTCCTCTGAGCAGCTCCAGCTCCGTCAAACGAAGGCGGTGCCATTGCAGCAGCGCTCTGTTCTATTGAATTTTGTGATATTTCCGGCTGGATATCTGATTCGTCGTGTCCAGCCGCGTCGTGGGGGCCTTTGAGCTTCTTAGAATCCGGGTCCCGAGGCTCGTCATGGCAGAGATGTCCAATATTGCGCTTGATACATCTCGTACATGGTCTCTCCTGTTCAATAGGGGGTGGTCCCGGGTCAATTCTTGGCTCATGCAAACCAGGGCCATATTCCCGCCCTCCATCGACGCAAGAAGTAGGAACAGATCTTACATACGAGATCGCAAGTCATATGCTAGAACCCCCGGAAACATTAGTATTAGCCAAGCAGTTTGTGAAGCTCAACAACGAAGCACAAAACGCAACGCGTGCACGCGCCCACATACAGCACGCAACAAGTGCAGAAAAAGATTCGGGCGCATCACCCCCTCGTGACATCACAGCAACCCAGGTGGCCGCAGTATAAAATAAAATAACCACCCGTAAACACACGGGGGCAGGGGGGTGCCAACATCTCTACATATGCGTAGATACGTAAGACGTGGAACCAATGAAATAGAGGGTTCAAAGGTTTGACAAACTCTGCTTAAGATGAAGGGACTTAAGGGATTTAGAAACTTAAGACTTACAGATCGACGGCAGTATACACAAGCTGTAGGAACGCGCGACCAAAATTAGCCCATGCGACGGGTAGATACGACGACAGTGGAGTCGAGGGGAGTGAGTTGAGTTAAGTTAAGTTAAGTTAGGGGGGGATTTTAGAAGAATAGCACGGCATACCATGGTTTACCTTGCGCCTCTTCTTGGGGCTCTTATTGGCATTTTCGGGTGGTGTGGTGGTGGTTGAGGTCGTAGGGGTGTCGTCCTTGGATCTGGCGTCGTTGTCGGGCCTCTTGTCCTTGGCGTGGCTGTCATTGCTTTCCATGTCTGCGTCCTACTTCAGATACTCGGGTCTGCTTTGTCTAGAAAGCTCCCATTGGATCTTCGGGTTACGCAATGGACATGTAGCTCGTGGAAAATCGAGTTAGGTGCCAACGGCTTTGTGCAGGACCAAGAGATGATTTGTTCAAGGGCTTCCCGAGAAGAAGCGGCTGGTCGGCGATGGGTTATGCCCAAATTGCTGGGGAATAAGACGTTTGGTAGACGGGAGACGGGAGTTTTGGAGGGGCGTTTCGTGATCGACAGAGAAAGAAATCTAGCCGGACCGAAGGGCTTTCGGCGTCCACGTGTAATCCAAGATTAAGACCAAGGCCCAAGACCTAAGACCCAAATCGCAACCAGCAATTGGAATTAGATAGATTACTTAGGTACCTGACGATTCCCCCTTTCTCATCCAAACAAGACAAAGTCTCGGTTGCGATCGCGGTTGGAAAGACAAGCAAGAATCTCGGGACGAATTCCGACCTAGCTGGTTTCTTGGTGTGGGTAAAAGTTCGCAGTGAGAAAAGAAAAGAAAAAATTGTTGGCGATGGCAAAGTACAATCAAGTCTCTACTAATAACCTTGTTGGAAGTTCCTCCACATTTACCTAAACTTACTTCACTCGCTCTTTTCTCCTTCTTCCTTTTCTTTCCCTTTTCGAACGCTGGAAGAGGAAGGAATGAATAAACTGGCATGAAAGACCCTCGAGTTAGATTCGGGGAATCACGCTCAGGCGCGACCAACAAGACCAATGACGAGGGTCGTAGAAGCCTGGGTCCATCTTAATCCAGTAGGATGAAGACATGAGAGCCGAGGGGTTAGAATTTTACAGGGGGGCAGGGGGTCTCCAAAGAGGGCGCTCTCGGCATACCTACTAGGTACTTACTTAGTGGGGTTCCAAGGACTATTGAAGGTGGAAGTCATCAATACTTAGCTGGCTGGCTGGTAGGCAAGCTATCTTATTATAAATACTGGCAACCTCAATCGGCCGTTTTATTTGACAAATAGACTTTTTAGGGCTGCCGGGACTACCTAGGTACATAGCATTGAGTTGGAGATTGTCTCTTTTGCTCCATTTACTACATATTAAGGTTACGAACGGTGACGTCGTCGTAACATTTGAATCCTTCAAGCTCGAACACTGCAAGGCAATTACGCTGCTACGATGCTACTATACTACGACTTCAGTAAGCGTCACTTGACTTGCTAAGCTTTTCTCCTTTCTATGTCTCCAGGTTTTTTATCGAACTCATCATACCCAAGCCCACACAAGCATAACCAAGCCTTCCCAAGCACACCATACCTAATCAACCTCTCGTGACATTGCACATACGCCAAGGACCTTCGATGCGCAACAATTCACAGAGCCAAGCCTATATGCGTAGCCTTGTTAGCTTGGCCCGCATTACTGTTTGTCATTGTTTGCTGCTGAGATAGATGATCTCAAACTTGCGAGTTTCATTGCCAAGTCTGCTTCCAGAATGCCGGGTTACGAGTCTGCAAAGCAAGCCAAGCCAAGATGGCAGCGCCCTGGAGGCGGAGAACCCGTTACATATGCTGCCGTCGCGTGGGCTTGGGCGTAGGCGTGCGCGTAGAATGTGCCGTCGCCCTGCAGGGCTCGATCGACTAGCGCGATGTGATAAATCGATACTGGGATAAACCATGCTGGCGATCAATGTTTTGGTCTTACGTACATAAACGATCAGGAACTACATCAGCTACACCGGCAACATATATCTAAATCATGGAACGTGATACAGCTATTAGCTGTCTCCAAAGGCGAAGGAGAAAAAATGGCAATCAAATAGGGGCATACTATCAGGTCGACATCCAGTTCAGGTGAGTCAGGATGACTCGTGGCTCTACGTATATCTTGTGATATTGCATACCCTCTTTTTCGGCTTATCGTTTATTGCAATACTGACAAATTTATAGCCGTCTATCTAGATAAGACGTGACCGTCACCGCGCAGATTAAAGGATTCTCGCATAGGTTTATAATGGAATACGTCATCTGGCATCGTCAAATTATAATGTTATCTAGGAATCTTTCCCAGTTCAAGGTTGTGCCCCTGCCGATATTATCAAATTCGTCCTGTCAGAGCTAACCACGCCACAGTAGGAAGTCCTAATGAGGCGAAATTATCTAGTTTCTAGTCCAAGTACTAGAACTATTATCGATCTATCTCCTAGTTCGACGACAAAGTCTCTGTTCCTACATACGTAGGTTAAATCTACAACACTCACAACGGAACCTCATAAGCATTGAAGAATTAATGATGGTGCTAGTTGATACTGCTAGGGCTTCCGTATAACCCGACTATATCGAAAACTATCGCAATGGGATTGGGACATGGGACATATTATGACGAATCTTACCCCAACGCCATCAGTGTATCTACTTTCCGGGCCATCGACGTTCCCGATAGAGCAAAAATATGCGCTCGCGTCACTAACTACCTATACTGTTGTTGTGTCACGCAGTAAACCAATCAATGCTTAAACCCGGACGATTAGTACCCCGAACTTGACGTCTAGTTGGTTGAGCTTGTTGATCCTGTGAGATAAGTGTAACTAGGGGTTCTACTTGAAAGTAGTTCATCATTCGCGGCGCAACGGGCGTGTTGTTTCCGGCAGATAGGACTCGCGCGAGTCAACCTATCGTTATACCGGCAATTTCTTTCCTTCCCCGTTGCTTTGAGGTTCGAAATTCGGTGGCTTGGGCAATGCCTCGCAACAACCTCTTACAGAATAAATAATTTTATTCTTCGTCCAGTCTTAGATGCAGGATCTCGATCAATCCAGCAGCCCGGTTTCCGTTCAGCAGCATTTACTCATCTCGTACTGCAGTCAGCCCGAATCCGATATTCGCCCTCTTTTGCAACATATCTACAACACCGGTTGCGTAGCTGACCTGAAATGGCGACCTTTGTGGATCTAGACTACCTACATGGCGCTTGTCCCCTGAACTCGGTTGTACGCGTCCGACCAGGTATCCGACATAGGCTTAGGTACAGTTGTCAGAGATGCATATTTCCCCTGGTGTACTGCATAGTTTATCCTGGTTTGGACCGATTGTATCAGTCTTTACAATACAATGTCAGGTGTTGGCAAGGGATCATGGAACGTCGTTTTTCTGTGACGGTTCTACATTAGACTCCCCGAGATTACTCATTATTCGATACTGGCTCTATTCCCACGAGAAACCGACTGACCGCCTATCAATATATGCGGAACAAATGCTACTTCGTATCTTCAATGTTCTTTCAGGGAACGGAGTGCTACTTTGATTTCCGATCCTTTCGGTCTAAGTTGTGTTCAGCTAGCCCTTCGACCAATACCATCCCATAGTATTGGAATAGGTCATGCAGAGCCTCATTACGTTTCAGCTCCAGGAATATATTGAGTCAGTTTGTAAGCTTATTGCAGCTTGCCACTGAAGAAGGCACACGACATAGGTATTCGACGAATACGTTGAGAGGTGGATTACGTAAACGCCATGACGAATACGACGTAAGTGAGTGTCAAGATGAACTAATCGCAGTGGAACCTACCTACGTCGACGAGGAAACTTACGTCCACCGGAGCCGATCTATCCTTCGGTATTGACTTTATTGGTCCTGAGCCCCTTTTTCGTTTTCACGATAGTGCCGCAAACTTAACCCTGCGGGACTGAGTAATCAATATATAATGCGAAGAAACCCAATTTCCTGCGGCCATAGGCGGCCGCCGTATAGCCCCGGGTCCGAAAATAAATTGCACATGTCCGACTTTCTCCGAAAAGGGGGTTGCGGATCGACTCGATCGATATATGCGTAATCCTCCAGCAGACGCCCCGTCCCCTCCGACCCCTCCCTTCTTTTTTAGCCTAGCGGAGTTCTAGCTTCCATTCTCGAAGCGGAAGCGCGCGGGTTATATGTAAGGTACGGGTGTTACGCGATTGGTTACCGTGCTAGTTTTTGTGTAGTTTAAACGTATACTCACCGATATCCCCTTAACATACTTCTGAACTCTCGTATCTTTCCGCGAGGTGAGATGGTATAGCATGAAGTCTTGGACTTGTCGTACGGGAAATATTGTGCTCTGAGCACTACTGACAAAAAGTAGGTAGTTAGATGAAGTAGTTGGAGTTAGGGATAGGGTAGACATCTAATTGATAACAAACGTTGAAACCAAGCAGCGTACAAGAAGCATGAAGAGTCCTCCAAAATAGCGCCCTTTTGTGATCTATCCTTTTGAGACATGAGGGTGATACTCGAGTCTAACACACTAGATACTCATTAGACAATAAACATCATGTATCACTATCTCTATTACCATAGCAGAAACAAAATTTAAGAATTGATAACATAGTTATTATCACTTATACTAATCGCAACGCCTAGCCTTACAAATCCTCCAGCTTCCACAGTTCACAAAGCCATTTTTTAACCTAGGTAACCTACCTACCTACTTAATCTTAACCATGATCGTCTCGGGGCCCCTCACGACATCCATCTGCGCCGCGCGCGCCTTCACCGAGTTCAGCATCGCGCGCTCGAAGTCGTCTCGCGACCTGAGCACGGCCTCGACCCAGGTGATCTGCAGGTCCCAGTACTTGGACTTGAACTCCTCGAAGACGTCGGGCAGCTGCTCCTTGGGGGCGGTGAGGAGCTTGTTAAAGTCCTCGGTGACGCGCCAGGTCTGCGTGATCTCGGAGCTCAGGTCCTGGTTCGGCAGGCTGCGGAAGTACTCGAAGGCGGTCGCCACGTCGTTAAAGATCTTGTCCTGGAACGGCTCCGTGCGCCGGAACTTGGCGCCCTTGTTGCGCACGCTGCCGAGGTACTGGACCAGCAGCTCGTCCGCCAGGATCTGGATGAAGATGTCAACGAGCGAGTGGTGCAGCACTTGCTGGTAGTCGCCGATGTATTCCTCGATCGTGATGATCATCTGCTTCATTGCTGTCGTCTCGTACCATTTCGGCGTGAAGAAAGTTGGCATCACAGGGCCGAAATCAACTGCGATGACGAGGCTGGCGAACTTGCTGAGGCACCAGGTACTTAGGTCGATGTAGCTCTCGCGGAGCAGGGCGATCTCGTTCTCGGCGCGCTCCATGTACTGTGGCGTGACCAGGGGTTCGAATTTTTGCTTGAAGCTCGAGAGGTACGCGAAACGGTTCTCCTCTTCGTTGTCGTCGATGCAGGCCATTTGGTCATTGGCGGTAGCGATGAGCCAATCTTGTAATGCCTGGAAGCCCTCTAGCTCGGGTACCTTATCAGCCTCGTATCTCGCTGCTTCCTCTTCGAGCATCTTCTGGAATGACTGCTGCCGGCCACGTAGTCGAAGGAACATGGCATCAATCACGCCCTCGGCTACATCGGTTCTCTGCGAATTCGCAGCAACGTCCACCTGTTCCCGCAACATGCGCCACATGTCGACCAGGTTCTTGGTACGGAAATAGCCATACTCATCCGTATCCAGGTTAGAACCCTCAACATTTCGGTCTGCGAAGTCGCGTTTTTCTTGCGCGAAAATTCTCTCGATCCATTGGTCGAGGAATTTGATGATGAGCTGGCGGAAGTCCTTAACCAACTCTTGCTCTCTGTTGTCAATGACGTGAGGCTTGAGGTCAGTTTCTGAAAACCCGAGTTTCCGCATCTTCTTATAATACTTCTCGGGCCAGTTAATAATCTCAAGCGTATTCGCCGAACTGGATTCGGGGTCGTCTATCATACCGACGAGGAAGTCGTGCATTAGCTGGTGATATATGTCCCCGTATGTCTTAAGAATCTTCCACTTCTTGGGCATCAAGGACACCATCCCCTGTTTGACAGCATTAAGGTCGTTAAAATACCACTTCATCATCTTATCCAGCTTCGTAGGGTCGTCCAAGAACTCCCCTCTAACTTCGGCAAATTGCCCTTCGCAGTTAACGGAAATTGCTTTTAGGAATTTCTCCTTGTATCCTCTAACTTTCTTGGCACCGTCTGTGATACTTTGGAACCGTGTAGCCATTTCCTTATGGTCCTTCAATGCCTCCTGCAGAGCCTCGACCCTTTGATCACTTTTCTCCTCGGCTTCGACGATAATAGCTAGACGAACCACCAAACTGTTGTTGTCCGCAATCAAGAGGTTGATCATGTTCAGCGCGACTAGGCCAACATGCTCATCAAACCAGTCTATCGCCTCGTCCAACCTCGAAAAGTAATCCTCTAGAGTAGATTGTAGACTTGGGTCGTCGGCTCGGCTTATCTGTTCCATGGCATCGTCTCGAATGTTTCGTAGTTGCGTTAGTTCGTAATGTACACCAAGAAGGTTGGGCATGTTCTCCTTGTCGGCCTCGTCCTCCCTCAGCATGTTCTCGACCCTGTTAAGGCGATCATTAAATGTCTGGAGATTTTCCACCATCGTTTCCACCGCACCGAAGTTTCTGTGGGCCTGGGACACCAGGTTGATGCTGGCAAAGTCTTTAATCATGTTCTGCGACTCGGAGCAGAGGGTATCGATCTTCATCATCTCGTCTCTAATCAGCTGCAACGTCTTCTGGCCATCGGTAATGCCATTCATTCCAGCCTGGGTGGTTTCCAGTTGCTCCCGCAGCCCTCCTCGTAGCTGAGAGTCAACGGCATTCTTCTTTCGCGTGAATTCCAGCTTCAGCGCGGGGATCTTATCGAGGTCGTCTGGGTGTCGGAGAAGCTCCGAGAGCTTGACGGGTGGCGCGTCCATGGTGAAGTCGGCGGGGCGCCACTAGGACCGTCGGGCGGGCTCTTGTATTTCAGACCATCACGTAGCTATCTTATGTTTACGTGTGTGTTCAAGCCCGATTATGTTCGAAGTTGCTATCGTTATGTGAGGATTCGTCGGGTTCGATGGAAATTAGTCGGTTCAGATCGTTTCAATGCGGCTCGGACCCGCGAATTGACGTAGGTGAACTTTAAAGACGTGTTCGTATAATTGCATATTTTAATTATATAGCAACATTAGATAATCATGTAACGTGGTTTAATTACATAACTGTATTGATGACATAAGTTCATGCAAGTGGCTGCTTACTATTCTCATCACGAAACAAAATATCCATATCGACTACCTGCTACGTAGTAGAATTATGCTTCTCATACTTGATTCATGCCATGGTTATTGGAGTTGTACGAGTATTCCATATTGTATTTCAATTATACCTATAAGGGGTAGCCTATCCTGAACGGCGCAACCAGTTTTTGTCACCACCATTCCCTTTCGTCGATCTCTGCCTCTCAACGATATTTTTCAACTCGTGGCGATGTAGTGAGGTCAAGTCAGAGAAATGTCTCGCACTATCCGAGCCGGATTCGACATTATGTTGGACTTCGGTAGTGACCCTAATCACCCCATTCTGATCACTCTTGTGCGGGAATATCTCGTCCTGGCTACCGCTTTCACTGACCGCGTCCTCTATCGCTGCGGCCGTCACGTGGCTCGTCATGCCGAATGGGTTGGACCTTTGTACGCTTAGCGTCCTCGATTTCTGCGTCTTTACGTAGTCTCTGTGACTTCGGCTACCTAACGGTATCGAGTTCCTCTTTTTTCTACAGGGCCCGAACGATTCTCCCACAGACGATATTCCTAGCAAATGGTTGAGGACGGGGATCTTCGCAGCGACCTGTTTGACTGACGGTATACTCGAGCATATAATAAGCGCGCAGATTTCAACCATTGACCATATAAGGGGGTTGACTAGTTCGTCTGTTGGATGTTAGTGACGATCGTCAACCTGAGAATATCGGATGCTCACATGTATCATCTGCGCCTATGCCCGTGACATATACAATACGTATCACGGAAATCACAGTCACCCTATGCGAACGTTTAGCGTAAGTCGCGGATACTTAAGCCAAATTGCTTACAATAACCCCAACGACAACATGGAGATGAATCCAAGCTTCTTGACAATCGGCAGTTGAAGCTTCCACGTCGAGGGTATGGGCTCGATGAATAGGATTAGATCGGTGATGAGATTGAAGATGAACTAAACGAAGACACAAATTAACCTTAGCATCGCAGGCAACAAATTGGGTAGATTTCACTCACGGTGCTATACCAAAGAGGGTGCAGATCATGACATGACCCCTCTAATTGGAAGTCCCACGATTTTCGGATAGGTTGGCATTTAAAGATAACGACGCATGTTTCTTCGATGGCTTGGCATAAGACGAATACGATTAGGACCCTATTAACAATCCTAAAGTTGCCCTCGGGGAAGATCCTCAAGTATAGCATTGCAAAAGATGCCTTCGCCGCTTGTACCCCCCAGCTGTATGTGACGGAGCAGGCTATTTGGAGCTAAGAACCATGGGATTAGAAGATACCAACAAATAGGTTAGTTACTTTCTTACCTTGAGGAATGTGTTATAATTTTCGGCGCTGACGTCGTCGTGATGGTGCCCGAGCCCGTATTGCATAGCTTTGTGGGAATTAGTTTGCAGTTATTTCACGGGATATTTCCTATACGTACCAATCATAATGCAACTGCAGAGCGCCAAAGATAATAACTGTAATGGTAAGCGGTGTGTTCAGGACATTTACAATCGTCTCGTAGTTACACGGAACGAACATACCCAACTAATTAAGATCATAACTACTAAATGTCAGTTTATCGCTACAATAGCTGTCGGAGGTTGCGGATGAACTGACCATCGTCAAGGCCCAATGTCTTGTACATCCAACGAGCCGCCATTCTCGAGCTCATCGCCAGCGTCGTGATCGTGATCAACGCCACACCGGCGCTAATGACGGCAGGCGTCTTTGAAGAAGCCATCGCGCCGATAACCCACAACGGACGTCACGCCGAAAAGTCTTTTCCATCATTCCATCATATCCGATGATCTGGGTCGACGAAGAACTGTGGATGCCTGATATTCTTAAACGGATCTCTCTCGAGACAACAGCCGATAAAATCTTCAGGGCACGGCCTATCTGCTTAATTCAATCTGTAACAATCACATTTTTTAATAATACGAACTAACGACATGGGGCTGGACGCTAGAAGCGTTGATAGGCACGGCTCTTCAAAGTTCATCCCGGGGACTTGGTACCTGCGTTCTAGGACCATGTTTACTAGGTCCCGGGAGTAGTGAACAGGTGCCTCTTGGCTAGCTACCCATGTCACCTACGATATATGGTTCTATGCCTAGAATGCCATGAGCAACCTTTGTCGTCGGCGTTCCCCGGACTACCTACCAGCCTACATACGTTTAGGTGAGTCCTACTTAGCAAAAGCTGCAGACATGATAATGTTATTTATATACAGTACGCTTCCATTTACTCTAGCAGTGTCTTGCCGTCTGCAACCTTGTTAGAACAGGACGGGGCTGGATATTCTCAAATTTTCCATTTCCATGATCATCCCGACATCTTGGTCAGTAGAGGGGCAACAATAGTGAATACCTACAGAATTGGTATCCATGAAATTTCCCGATTGCTCTGCCCAACGACCCCGTCATAAATAATGCGTTTCATCAAGGACCATCAGCATAACTAAATCAAGATAAGGACACCAAGATCCATTACCTAGCAACGGGAAGAAGCTTCCGACTCAGCCCTTAACCTTCACCTTTCCTAACCCTTTTTGAGTCTGGCTTTCCGCTTTGGTTAATGCTAAGATATACACAAGTCCTTTTTTTTCTCCGATATCAACAATGTCATGCAGATAGCAACCTCAAGGTCTGATCTACTAGGCTCGAAAAATGCAATTCTCTGGGATCAAGGTATGTAGTTCCACGAGTTATGAGTTAGGGGTAGACTGGGGATTGACTAGCGGTTGCGCTAAGACGTTCAGCAGGTTAGTCAGAGTGTTCATCATTATTCAGCGATAACTGGGGTAAGGAGATTAACAGCGTTGGACTCGGAAATATGCAATCTGCTACTCTTAATAAGATCTACAGCCTACTTTCGTCATATTTCTGCATGTTTTATCCCTCAAATATCGACTTGAAAGATGCCATCGCAACAGATATTCTGTATAACATGGTAGTCATGTATCGTGGCCTCATCGTCCGCATCGCAACTCGTTTGTCACTCCTACCTATGTACATCCATAGGCTATCTGGCCATGCTTCACGTGGAGAAGTTATCATGCATAATATACCTTCATATATGCCCTGACCCATGTGGGCCTTGCGTGGACGCCATGGAACAAAGTACTCTGGGCAAGGATGTTCTTCTGGGTCGAAGAGGGGAAAATTTGGACCGGCATGTTGGAAACGAACTTAGCTACATACCTCTTTACAAAAATCAAAGACAGACTAGAAGATACCTAACCCATACAATCAACCCCTAATTTGCCAACATCTAATTAATACTAGCAGTAGCAACGGAGAAACTAGGAATCCGCTCCTTCTACTAGCAAATGTCCTCATAGAACTGCAGCGAGCTGAGCATGAAATTTTCACTAGAAAGCAAACTACCTAGACAGTTACACGCTAAGTAGCAAAACAAGAAGACGGCTATCTTCTACGCGTCAAAGCACTCGTACCCTTCCTCGGATCGCCTTTTACGGTGTAGCGCTTTTTAACTTTCCAGCTGGCAATCCTAGGTATTGATCCTAGGTGATTCGTAATTCGTAACTCGAGGAAACGAAAACTGGTTTGATCGATCGTCAGGCACTGACAGTCGGGTGTTTTCTGTCTTTCCATTGTAGGGGTCCCTGTTTCTATACTCGCCATGTTAATAGGATTCCAAATATTTCACAGAATAGGTCTAGGCAACTTTTTACCTAGATTTTTTTTGGGTGCTGAGTACTAGATGAAGGTATTTTGGGGTTAACAATCGATAGTTAACTAACAGGTACTAGGCATTTAATTCAAATGACATCTCCGGATCTCGAAGGACTACTTCCCGCAGCTTCAACCTACTTCTAAGTGAAGGTAGCTAAGTGTCATAGTTGACACTATGACACCCGCTTAGCTCGAAAACTTCAAGGGAAATATAACCCTGTTCCTGGCTCAGGTTCTGTCAAGCACGCGATCCGAATCAACCGTATATCTCGTAGTCTCATTAATAATTTAGATGGTGATAGATGGTCTAAAGACTATTATGTTACAAACACTAGCGGTCTAGTCACCCTCGAGCCTCGCGACTGGGGGCGTGTCGTCGACCTGAATTCCTCCACGCTTCTTCTCGTCCGAGTCCCAGAAGGGCAGTCTCCATCCACCCTCGTCCTGCGGCAAGGCGAGCCATAACCGCATGAGGTGGCGTCTCGGCTTTCCGCTATCGGGGCCGAAGTCGCGGTACGCCGTCCGCGCGTGGAGGGTGTGCGTGTTAGCGACGAACTGGATGTCGCCGATATCTAAGATCATGTGCAGCTTCACCCTCTCGCAAGTCGCCTCCAACAGCTTGATCGCCTCTTCCTGCTCCGGCGACAGCGGGGGGATGATGCCCTTGTCGGAGAACCGGGTCAGGCTGCGGACGAAGTACGGATCCCACTTGCAGTAGACCCGCTGTTCCCGGCCCGGGTTCGCCGGGTCCGGCGTCTCGAGGTAGAACACGGCCGCCCGGATGTACGGGTCCTCGCCCTTGGAGACCTCGCCTTTGCGGTCGAAGTACCAGATCGGCTTGGTCAGGAGCTCGGCAACGTCGGACCGCTCTTCCTGGAGGATGTTCCAGACGTTGTGGATTGACGCCACGTCCGACTCGCCTCCGAACTCGGCCTTCGCGATACACAAGAGACCGACGATATCGCAGTCGTCGGCGTGGAAGAATTGGCGGGCGTTCGTCCTGTATATACGGACCTTGTCTATCTGTGTGCTGTCCTCGCCGAGGTCCTGGACGTGTCCTAGGATATGTCCATGTCCGTTTTGGGATACCGGGTAGCCGATGTAAGCTCCCAAGCCCATGTAGGCGACGGCCGACTTGTGGTTGCCCCATTCATGGACGGGGAAGCCTTTGTATAAGATGAACCCCTTTCCGTTTAATAGTTCCCGACGCACAGCAGCCAGCGACGGCGCCAGTCCCGGAAGTGGGAAGTTATCCTTGTTAATGCCAGTTAGGGGCAATCCAAGCTTGATGAACTCGTCGGCCGTCTTGGAAATTTCGGCCAATTCTTCCTCAGAGAATTGATGAACCCATCTCTCTGGGTTGTTGGCGTAGTCTTCCGCCTTCCATTCTGTAGGACCCTCGATGCGCTTAGGGAATGCGCTGTAGGGGTATATTTGGTCATACAATGGAGGGTGTTGACCTAATTAGTGATGAGTGACTTGCCACATATAGGCCGTTTAGGTATCTGTTTAGCTAACCTGTTGTCTTAAGGCCGTCTGGGAAGATAGATAGGTCAACCTGTTTTGCGCGGGCCTTCAGGCCTTGAATCGCATCAACCGGAGTGTCAACATCAACAGCGGGAGCCATGGTTGAGTTTCCTCTAGTCTCTTTTGCTCTATTCTAACTGGGCAATATTTAAGAGAAAGGAGAGGGGATGGGGAGCAATCTGAGTTGGAGGGTAACGCAAAGAAAGAAACTGTTAAATAGATAAGGTATAAATGCAAGGGATCAGCTTAAATACTTGCCTTCGTATACTACCCCGGGTTTAATCGTCTGCAAGATAGGCGACTTATGGTACCACCACTGTCTCCTTTTCCCGACTTGGACTATGAGCGAGGCTTGAGATTAGGTTAAGGTACTGGTTGCGTTGTTACCTTTTCCTTTCTTCCTATCTTCCCCTCTACTTCGACCTATCGCGGGGCTTCAATCACGCAATACCTAGCACGCAATCTTGGTCGGAGGGTTGCACCATCACCCACCATTTGTAAAGTACCTACTCAAACCTAAGTAGCGTCGCTGGTCGAAAGTTACGCTTGATTGGTTGCCTTTTCCCTTTTCGTATACGTATTCCGATGTCTACCAGGCGTAGTATCTACATGTATGTCGTCGGACTTGGCGACGTCATGTCCATCATGCATAGACACGGCTGTCGGGGCGGTCCGAATAAGCATAGAAGCATCTTGACGCGTTTTTAGACGTAAAAAAAGACTCGATGGCTCGATTACACGTAGATGGCGTCTTGAAAGTGCTCAATTTCGCAGCACGCCATAGCGGGCCACGATAACAGAAACGCATTACCAAGGGAAGAACTCGATGAGATCCAACGACATCGGAGACAAGGGAACGTAAATACACATTTAATAGATATGTGTTATACGTGCATATGAAATAGTGCTTTATTACATACATAACTGCCGTTGATGAATTCCCTCTACAATGGCATTCATCTTTGTCCGTACACATCCTAGAACTTGACTCTCTACAATAACATTTCTGAAGAGAACAAAAGAGAGCAATTCTATTCTCTCCATCATAGTTTACCTGCTCTCCGATAGACATCCTCCTCAAAAGCCGCGATTAGGGACTTAGACTTGGCATCAAACGTTGGCATGATCTGAGTGCCGAACACGCCGCAAACGCCGGCAGTACGGTCGATGAACTGCTTCGATGTTAGCATCTGCACCCAAATTCAACCGTAGGTAATAAGGGAAATATGATTAAACGCACCCAAAACGTATTTGCAGCACCGCTCCAGATCATAGTATTCTTCCGACGAAACTCGTGCTTATCGCCGTCGATCAGGATACCGCCCAGGCTCCAGTCATACTCGTCCGTTTGCGGAAACTCGCCAATCGCCCACTCGAGCCCCCTCATCAACTTGAGCAGAGACTCCTTGCTGGCGGGCGATAACTGCGGTTGGAAGAACATAGCTGCGGTCTCCTTTTTCAGCACCTTCTCATCGTCTACGAGCAGCGAGTGCAGCAATTTCATGTAATCCGGCATAGTGGTATAGATGCCCTGGCCACCGAACGGCTCTTTGAGACCCTTTTCGAACCAGCCCTGCTCGCCCGTCTCAACTACCACGCCTTTGTCACTATTACGGAAACTCATGGGAACCTGCCGTGCCTGGATATCGGGATGCTCGCGCGGGGAGAACGTCGTGCTGGTCATCCCGAGCGGCTCCCAGATATTCTGCTTCATATACTCCTCGAGGCTCTGACCCGTGAGTTTCTCGACTAGTTGTCCCGCCCGGTCGATGCCGGTGCTGTACATGAAGCCCTCGCCAGGCTCGAACATGAGCGGCAGGTCGAATGCCTCGTCGACCGTCCCGGCATCCGGGCGCGGCTTCTTCCATTCCACGTATCGGGCTAATAACGGGTCAAAAAAGCCATAGGCGGTACCAGAGCTGTGCGTGAGTAGCTGGCGTAAGGTAATGGGATTCTTGCGCTTGCGAGTGATGGGCGTGCCGTCGTCCGCGAATCCGGTTAGGATCTCTAGCTTAGCAAGGGACGGAAGTAGAGGTGAAAGGTCCTCGTCTAACGTAACAAGTCCTTTTTCGACGAGCTGCGCAGCGGCAACAGAGGTGATCAGTTTTGACATCGATGCTACGGCGAGCACGCTGTCTTCCTTATAAGCCGTGCCGCCATTGCGAGAGAATGTCTTTGAGTAATTGAGTTTCCCTTGGATTAAGGTTAGTATTGAAGTAGCGCCATATGACCCTGAGGATATTCACCATGTTTATCTTTCGCAATAACTACGATACCCGGCGACTCGCCACTCTCTACAGCTTTCGCTGCTTGCTCTTCGAATGTCGACATTTTCAGTTGCGAATTTTACCGTAGTAACTATAGATCTTGCTGTTTCGACCCGCTCAACAAGTTGAGGTTTATCTAGTAATCATTTATAGGATCCCGAATGTCACCAAGAAACCGTATTAGGAAAATGGTCCCCTTCCTTCTATTTATTAAGCAAGTTTTGATTATAAATTTAGGAAGCGCCCTCCAAGTTCATGACCATTTTCCATTTTCGATCTAAACTTGAGGCTGTCTCCACATCTTGCCCTACGGGGGGCCGTGTGACGATCTTGCATCCGAGCATCGCCACGATCATTCGACCGTATTCCGAATTACTATAAATACCTTTAGATTTAATATAATAAGAATTCGGCCAAGATTTATAAGACGCCGCCAGAACCCTAGATTTTAGGCCGGTCGTTGATAATCGCATTTTTGGTGTGTATCAAGAGAAACCATTTCATGTTCAGTCGCAAAAAGGGGTATCTAAATTCGCGCATTCAAGCATTAATAAATCATGTTACTCCTTTTCCCATCCCAGCCAACAACCGATTCTCCCAATCACTTCTTAAACAAATTCGTCTGCGACCCCCAAAGCGGATTCGGCTGAAAGTCCGCCGCCCTCCTAACTCCGGGATTCGACCTAGCCCTCAGTTCCTGCTGCTCGCCTTCACTTCCACTTCCACTTCCACCTTCACCCAATAGCACACCCTTATCATCGTCGTAGACCATTGCCACAGGCGGCGCGCACTTGATCTCACCCCGCAGTATCTCGACAACAGACACCAATGGCAGGACCAACATGCCAACAGACAACAGCTGTCCGAAACTCCACTGCCTCTCCCCGTCGTCGCTCAGTTTAATGGGCGTCCCGCTCGCAAACGCGTCCGCGAGGTACGCCACGCGGACCGTCGCGCCGATAGCGAAGGCCGTCATGAGGAGGAGACCGACGACCTGGAGGACGACGTAGAAGCGCTGAGTGCGAGCGTGCAGGTACCAAGTCGAAAGCGCGAAGATGAGCACGTTGCCGGCGATCACGACGATGGTTCCCGCGAACGAGAGCGCGTAGTTGCCCGAGGGCGGGTAGTCGGGGGTCGCGGCGTCCCAGACGCAGGATACGGGGAAAGTAGAGTCGTTGATGCCGCGCTCGACGGCGCGCAGGACGTACACGCCGTAGACGCAGGACAGCACGAGGTTGGCGAGCATGAGGAGCTGGCGCATCCAGCGCAGGACCCAGTCGCGGCGGAAGTCGCGGGCGAGCGCGAGCAGGGTGGCGTTGTGCACGGCCATGGACAGCAGCGAGAGCATCCAGACGAGGAAGAAGTGGTAGGGCACCATCGAGGACACTTTCCCCAGCCCGATGCTCTGGAGGCCGATGCCCGTCAGGATCTGCTGGTCCGAGTACGAGTTCAGCAGCTTGCGGCGGAGCACGGACTCGGACGACGAGTTCCGGCTGCGCGCCTCTTGGAAGATGAGCGAGGCGCTGAGGACGAGCGAGATCCCGGCTGTGATTATGAAGGATAGGAGGACCTGTTGTTGATCGAGAGTGTCATGTTAGTAACGGATTTGCGCTATTGAGCAGTAGAATTCAGTTAGGTAGGTAGGTAGTTGGCGTGGACTTACACCAACGCCGGCAACGCCAGCGTCGCTAGGTACGGCATCTGGTGCGTTTGTACAATTCGCTGTCATCGCGAACGGAATATGTCTTCTTTCATCAAGGCTCGAATTAACATCAAACGATGCTAGAAATCATTTATTTATGTAGGTAGGTAAACAGAAGTACGCCAAGTTTGTCAATGCCCAGACAAACGGAACAAAGGGAAAGTTGCTAAAAATAAGGCGTGGAAGAAAGATGCCAGGCTCCTCCCTAACAATCGCCAGGAATGCCATTCTATTGTACGTCAGCTCGGAGTGTGTGTGTTACTTATCGTTGGTACGCCAATGTAAATTGCATTGCGCCCCTCCCGTCCCTTGTCTCACTGGATGACGTCGAGCCCAGGTTCCAATAAGTAGGCGCCGCTGATGAAACCTAGCGCAGATCGCGAACACCCCTGCCGTCGATTGATTGACTGGACGGGAGCGGCCCCCTTGGGATGGCTTAAAAGCGGCTGTGCTCTTTCTCGTCCGCCCTTCTTCGACGTTCGTGCGATGCGATTCGACGGCGCTGCGCTAACGTCGTATAAAAACGTAAATTCTGGAGAGAGGCGTCTGCCCTGGGAAGTATTATTTCTTATTTTATAACTGTTTGCTATGTATGCCTAGGTAGATAGATTAGTAGGTTGTATGTGCCTGTTCATCTAAGGGGTAATCTAATTGTTTCGATCGTTTCTTCTATGAACCTTCACCTAGATTTGTACTTATACCCACGACGAGAACCTCTATGATCTTCTAATCTAATTCATTCAGCCAACCAATCCGATAGCCTTCGATTCTTACTTACACACTCCTTTTTGCCACACAACCTTGCAGTAGGTACTATTCCATTCAGCTTGCTAGATAAGCAAGTAGTCCCATCCCATTTCCTCCATAACGTGCCTCCAAGATATATTTATCTTGTTACCAGATACATCGAGAGGTGAATCAACTCGCCTCCAGACTTCCCTCAACACGGTGACAAGGCCGCTAAAGCTGCCAAATTTTGCTGCCACACCGAGCTCCTCGATGCGATTGTTGATGAGCCGACGAAGGTCTGAAGATGCAGTGCACACTGACCCACTGATCACGTACGGCCAGACGAGACATCGGTCAAATCCAGTAGGCCCGGATGGTAAACGTTGAAAGATAGAAGTAGTAATCTCTTCAACTAGTTCCACGCAATGGGGCTTCTCTGCCGAGAAATCCGGATCTAGGCTATATAGGTAGATTTGAGCTGCGAGACGAAAAGCTCGTGTGATGATCTTCTTCAACAGTTCTACGTCGGGCGAGCCATTGGAATTGAATAGCAACTCCATATTCATTTCGCACGTCTCGATAGAATGGAGTTGGCGGTTTATCGCAGAAGTGTCTTGGCGAAGACCAGTGTCGTATAGTAGTCCATTCTTCATGCGTTCGTCCAGACAGGCAACTTCTGAGACCAGGTACATGAGGCGGTCATCGCGGCCTATATTTTGATATCATATCTGTGATGGGGGGCAGTAGTTCTCGACATAATGAAGACGATTCTGATTGAGATTCGAGGTTCGTTGAAATTGGAGGTAGCTCCACCCGTATATGACGAGGATATTCTTCAAGAAGTCTTAGAACTGGTAGACATATGCGCTCCAAGTGTTTCGTTATGTGATCGAAGAGTTCATCCCAGGTAGGGAACGTCCAACCGCAAAACCGGCAGAGTTCGTTTTGGGGTGTAACTTGAATTGTTTTGCGGCATTCATCAATCTTCTTCAACGTAGTGTCTCTACCTGGAAATTTCCGGTTCGGCGCCGTGAACCTGTGTGCTTCAACCAAATGCTGACAAAAGACGTTTTGCTTAGAACAGGTAAATTTACAGGCCGGGATATTACAACTCCACCACTCATGATGACGATGATTTACATTCTCGTGACAAATCCATTCACTCTTCCATTTGAATGGCCCTAGATTTGCGCATTAATCGAAAGTACAGGTGAATGGTTGTAGATCTTCCTGGACGTGTACAATCCAATTTGAAAGTGATTGGAATTCGTAGGAGCGGAAACGTAACTGACATGGGAATTTTGCAGGAAATTCTACTGTCTGTGGCATTAAAAAGCCTAGAGGGAGATTCCTACAATTAGTGTTACCCTTGGGTCGTTGAAATTTTGTGATATCGCCATTGAAAAGTTCTAGTTCCTTCCTCAGGCCTGTGTGATACATTTCATTCGATGGGGGTAAATGAGCGCTCGTTGTCACGAGTGAATTGTCTGGAACTGACCGTCCAGAAGGACAAATGCCTTCGTTGACTGGATTGAGGTGCCATCTCCTCACATCCCGTAATCTCTTCGAGCAAATGTGTATATGCTCTACCATTCGGTCTACCAGGTACTGGTTGTCTGATGGAGGACTGGGATTCAATCTCAAAATATGGTGTCGAAAACTTTGGTCTGTTGGTTCAATGCTGTCTTTTGGACTATAGTTGACCTGCACCTCTGTATTACTATTGTGGTCCTCGTCGCCTTCTTCGTAGTATATTTCAAGTCACGCAAGAAGAGACTGTGACAAGTCTCGCGGTTCTTTTTTGTTCTAGTACGCCATCAGGATGTCTAGACTGGGCCATGTGTTCTTTTATGGGATCCTGCTCGTTTTCGTGCGGTATTCCAACCACATCTAGAACTTAGCGCCAGTCAAACGCATCCCCTTCATATTTGCGCAAAGATTTATCATTAGGCGAGATAAGAGTCGATGGTGCTAAATCCAAGAATGAGGTGCTGCAGCCGTCGAGGAGACTCTTCACAGTACTGCGGGATTCCACGGACTCGTCACTACGGCTATTGTATGAAGCTGTGTCATCATTGTCATAATGTGGCGGAAGAGACTTAAGAGCAAGTGACCTCAGATGGCCAATGATATGGTCCATTAAGTTCCCCTGAATTCTGTTGTCGTCGGAAGCGTCCTTTCCGCCACACAATGGGCAAATATCGAATAGCGGCCCAAAAAGACGCGTGCCTCTCTCGGCAAGGAGGTCAAGTTGAGCGCTGGTATAACGCTTTTGATGACTTTCTTTCATATGAATATCATATTCGTCGCGATTATTGAAGTATTGGATCCCATAAACCTTTGCTGGGCAATGCCATCGTTTGGCGTATTTACGCATGTGAAGTAGCCAATCTTTGCTATGTCTGTAGAGAACGTTGGGTTCATCGCATGGGTCGAAGAGGCAAACTAAGGCGTCCGGATCTCTAAGGACATGTTTCCTTAAGCACAGCTATTAGTTTAAATTAACACAGTAGTAAAGTGTCTCGTCACGAACCTCCACCTTGCCTCGTTGCCAACCTCGAGAGTAGAAAGCACATAGAGACAATACGGACACGTCACTTCGGCCAGGCCATTATTCGGGACTTCTGGACGGGCAGGGAAGACCAATTCCTCATGATATTCTAAGTCCACTGATTTTACATGGGAGACGACTGATGGCGCAGATGCTTGCTGGAAGCTTTGCGGCGCCAAAGTGGTAGCGCTCTGGACTATCGAGTTGATTCTACTTGGTCCAGCTACTGGCTTTATGACTTGACTTGGAAAGCTTCCATCTTGAGTCTCTTGTCGCGTGACAAAAACTTGTGTTTCCATTTTCGGCTTTATGACAGGTTGAGGGGGGTTTATAGGATTTATAACGTAGCTGGACCGCCTATATAATATTCTCTTCCGTCTTAGAACCATGATAGTAACAAGCCGATCACGAATGGACTCGCTGCTCTCGGGGAAACAGTCTCAGAGATTCCTCGTAAAATGCTCCTTTAGCATATCGCCTATGTTGTTTCCTTCGTCGTCCTTCATTTGGAAAGAAATGGCTGCTGTAACATCCTGTGATTCTCTGCTTGCTTTTCAGATTATGTTGGATAATCCATGGAGTAGGCCAACCTTAGAAGAGATGCCGTCAGATATTCGCTCGAAGTCGCCCTCGGCTAAGACAGAAAACCGCGTCTCTATAGAACAATGTGGGTCCGTAAGATATTCGACAAGGCGAATACCTGGGAAGATTGAGATATTATGGAGGGTGAACATTATGATTAATAGAAGCTGGGAAATACACCAAGTCTTACATTTATTGATGCGTCCCTGAAGTACCTCTAGTATACTTAGGACTAGCCGTTGGACTTCAGGTGCCTCCCGAACACGGTGATCCAAACAGGCCTTCTGACTGGCAAAGACAGCCATATTAGAAGTCCAAATAGAGAAGCGCGCCATCTCATCCTCGATAGTTGAATACCGAGTTTTGAGATGATCAAGAGTATCTGCATCGAAGATGGTAGAACTTCGAACTACCTCAACGATCTTGCAGACCGATTCTCTCTTTGCGAAGACCATCTCAGCATACACTACTTCTTCGAGACGAATTTGTCTGACGACCATATAGTACGATCCTCTCTCCACTCTTTCCAGCTTCTCCATCCGAGTTGACATAGTCTAACGTAACCGATAGGATCCCCGGGCCCCTCCCCAGCGAAACGTAGAAGATCCGAGAGCGGTGGGCCGCGAGAATTGCACATGGGTGTGCCGTAACCACTCGGAGCTCGTAAAGTTCTCAAGTCGCTCGGATATCACCTACACGACAACTACTCATGTGATATCGCGTATCCTAAAGAATCTAGAAGCCAGAAATAACTAGCGACCGTTATTCCTGACGAGATATAACATCGTATGTCTAGATATCGGGGTGGGAAACTGGGCTAGATATGGAAAAGTTAGCAATCTTGTAATATGGTACAGAGTTTTTGATGTCTTCAGCGAGACTTTTCATTTCTACCCAATATAACAATTCCACGTCCAATACGAACAACACATGCATATCACATATAAAAGACCATAAAGGCAAGAAAAGTAGTCATAGGAAACCATCGATTCAATTCACTTCAGTCCGATGCGATATGAATGCCTAGACCAATATTGTCCAGGTCGAATCCACCTCAAATCCAAGCCCAAGCCAAGCCAAGCCAACCCCGCGCCCCGCGACGAACCCCAGCTATAAGTTTGCTCCCAGTCGACAACGCGTGTGTGTGTGAAAGAGCATAAGGTAAACGGTATGAATGATGCGAGTAAGAGAGAGATGCGTAGGTAGGTAAATCGGTAAATAAGTAATAGGAATCACCATCGCGGGGCCAGCAGCAAACAAGTCTAAAAATCTAAAAGATGTGATGAGTGTCGTAGCTCTCGAATCGTGAATGAGCTTAAGCCCCACTTCCCCTTATCCGAGTCGTGCCGTCCGAAAAACTGATTGATTCCGTTCTTTCCGCACCCTTCCGTGGAGAAAAGGGAAATAGGGGAGGAGGGAAGAGATAAGCGGGGAGAGGGAGGAGAGGAGAGGTGGGTGTGTGTTGACTGATTGATGTGCAAAGCAAGATGTTTCGGGATATCAAGCAACTAGAAACGAGTAATGACTATCGCAGCCTCCAACGCCCGACGCCTTTCGCGAGGCTGCCTCCGGTATGTGTGGTGTTTGTAAACCCCTGGAACGCCGTCCAAACCTCAAACTTCAACCATGAGGATGATTCACGGGACTCCCCAAACTGAAGGACCATAGTCACATTGTAGCAAACGCCGTAAAACTTATGCAAGTGACTCGCCGCCGCCATTCCAATCAAGCCTTCCTCTGCCTCTTAGCCGCGCGTCCAGGACTGTCATCGAGATCGTTCCTCAGGATCTCCTCAGTTACGCTCGGGCTTGGGCTCTTATGACTCGGGGTATTCGTCTCGACGATCCTGCCTGCGTTGAGCGCGTCGCCCGCAAACTCCGTAGTGCCATCTGGGTTCCAGTCGAAGGCTGGAGCACTATTAGCAAAGTGGCTCGTATCGAAGTCGAAGTCGCCGCCGACGCCGGGGTCCGTGCTATACGCGTTCGAGTCTATGAATTGATTAAGATCGATGTTATCGTCGAAATACGCGTTCGAGTCATCGAGACCGGGAATACGACCGGACGGGCTGAGCGGCCCTAAGATATGGTTAAGATCCTCGAGCTTCTGGCTCTGCTCCGTCTGAAGCCGTTGCAGCTGCTCTAGTTCCTCCTGCGTCTGCGATATCCGTTGGATGGACGGCGGGAGGGTTGAAGGCATAATGGGCGACATCGAGTTGCGTGTCGTAGTGGGTGGTACGCTTCCGGCTGACGGGACTCCCATCGGGGAGGGGTGTGGGTCTGCTGATACGGGAGGCGAAGTCACGGAGACGGGGGTTGGAGCGGTGCTATTATGACCAGACATGATACTTAACATGCGATTACGCTGGTCATTGGTAAGCGTCGCCGATGTGGCAGCAGCTACGTTGGGAAGATCGACGGAAACATTGCCGGCATTGGTGTTGGCATCCTGAATAATTTTCATCATGCCTTCCTGGGGATTCGACTCCAGTTCCTGCTTGAGATAGGCAGGTGTAGACGATTCCGTCGGGGTGTCGAAGACCTCCGTCACTTGCGGGATCGGGGGCTGTTGATGATTGGGATAATTTGAGAACGGCGTGGACGCCGCTGTCGCCGGTGGTGTCCTTGCAGCTTGACCTTGAGGCTGTGGAATAGGAGGCAAGAGGCGGTGCTGTCTCTTAGGTGTGCCCACCGGTGTCCCATTTCTAGGCATCTGCTGCTGTACCCAATCTCCGAGATCGACCACGCTGCCCTGGCCTTGTTGAGGCGGCATCTGCACGTTAGGTATAATGCTGGCTAGCAAGTCGTTAACGTTCTGCACGCCACCTTGTTCCTCGAGCGACTTCCTAAATACATTGGCGAGGAAATTTAGGATAGCGTTGATAGAATTCTCATGGCGGTCATGCATGTTCTGGAACATGATGGCTTGTTGGTACAACTGATTGTGCTCTTGTCTTAGTCGCTGGATTGCATCGCTGATCTGCTTTTGCCGCGTCTGTAACGCTGCCATCTGATCTCGGACGACCGCCAACTCCTTCTTTTGGAGAGGTCCCGATTCGGGAGCGGGTAGAGCTCTATTCTGCGCAGTTGGTTGGGTAAATGGATGGTTGATGACTTCTTCTGGCACTACGACATCCTCGTCACTCTCACCATCACCTTCGTCACCCCGTTTCTTGAGACCTTTCTTGCCGCCTCCACTCTTTGGCTTGTTGATTAGCCATAGTAGGTTCGGGTGGCCGCGCTTGAAGTAAGGGTTGTAGTATTCACTCGGGCTCTTATTCTTGCGCTCGCTAGCTTTCATCGAATTGTCCGAAAGGCCCACTTTCTTGTGAAATCCGTACATGTTAAGCTGACGGACAAAGGAGGCGTAATTGTTATGCTTGAAGAGCTCGGGAATCAAGGTCTTAGCAAACTCGTCTTCATCAAGGACAATAAAAGAGTCACCCTTCTCTGACCATCTGATCAACTCTGTGTTCTTCGATTCCTCTAAAAAGCTGTGTTTTATTAGCGACGGGAGCATGAAGCTACGAAAGGAGCTCAAGCTTACCTGTTTAGCTTTTGTACGAAAGGCGGAATCTGCTTCCGCTTTGCCTGGGCTTCCCTCTTTGCCCTCTGAGCCTTCTCCTCGAGCAACTCAATGTTATCATGCTCGTCAACGCCCCCGTTCGTCTGGCCCGCGATTAAGTTCTCGTCAAAGTTGGACCACGGATCACCCTGCTGCGGGGTAAATGCACGATTGGTGGCGACGAGGGCATTGTTAATGCCTCGTCTGGCAAGGACGTTCGAAGGCGCATTTGCAGCTCCATATTGGGGTTGTGTCGGCGACGGCATTACGCCATAGGAGTTGACACCATTCGAAGGGTTGTCGACGAAGGCACCCGTGTTGTTCCCATTCCATCTCAATAACTGATCTTGCGTGTTGTAAGGCGCCGCCATTTGATGTTGTATAGGCACACTACCCGGTGCCGGTCGTTTTCGAGGATTCGGAGATGACATATGGTGGTAGTAGCCGTACATGGGCCACGACCGAGGAATAGAATTGAAAGCACGGTCTAGCCTAGCTGCAGGCCTCCTTCACCAAGAGGCGATTAGCAGTACCGTATATCCCGAAAAGGAACGACCCGGTAACACCAGACGATGTTCAGCTTCAATAAGGATGGGATATGATAACAGTATGGATCGTTGACGGTGGTCAAAATTTGCGTGTGGAGATGGTAGATCGAAGGAGGGGAGATCGAAAGGATCGAGAGATGATAGGCGGCTAGATCGTGTACGAAGCCGCAAGGCTGTGAATGGTAGACTAAAAGCAGGCGACCGGACTAGGCTGCTAGCGATGCAAGATGTCCGGCCGTAGCGGTCGTCGCGCGAGGCTGTAATTGTTTTTGTTTCGGTGAGAATAAATGCGATGTAAGATGTGCGATGTGCGATGTGCGATGCTGCGGGATAGGATTAAGGCAACCAATGAATGTAAGAACAGTTAGGCGCGCAGATTTTTGCAGTAAATTTTAGATATTGTAAGGGCAGCTTCTAAATTCGATAGAGCAGGATGGTGGGTTCTAGCTTTTCGTCCGTAATCATAGCTGTTACCTATATACGACCCGAGCCTCAAAGGGCTTGAAGGACGAGAAAAGAACCGACGAAGGAACTGAATCAACCGTAGAAGCCGGAAAGAAGCTTCTAAAACGGCGGGAAGATTTGTGTCTGACAGTTGCGACAGCGGTGAAGTGAACGGCTTGCGATGCAGAAGGCAGCCAAGGGTAGGAAACAAGGACGAAGGTAAAGCCCGTTGTTCTCGAAGTCGCAAAAAAGTAGTTCGATGTCGCAGAACGCCTAAGCTACAGGAGGCAATCAACAGTGACAGTACCACAACGTGTATCACAACATGTATTTAGCCCAGCCGACGTTTTCTTTCCTTTTTGGAAACGTAGCTTTAAGAAGTACGCTGCAGCTACAATAGTCTTGAGAGCGTAGACGGCGTAACTCAGCACAATTAATATGTGCGAGCGCCAGCGTGGTCCGAGACAGGTATTACCAAAGAGACGGAAATGGTAATAGGAATGTCGAGTGACGAGCTTGGTTGGGATGGGATTTTTAGAATGGACCGGTCTTCCGGCTCACTGCGCCGTGACACCCAAAGAATGAAGAATTCGTTCTTCCGTGTCTTGGCTTAGTCCATCCACTGTGCGCGCTGGAGACCGAACCGAACCGAGAATTTGGGAAAGAGAAGATACAGCAGGTATCCGAACCGGCAAAAGCTGAAACGAGCAGGCCGGAGAAAGTTCTAATATCGGTCAATGGGAGATATCGCAATATCGTCGACAAATGGTTTCGATAATTGTTGTATATGTTAGGGATATATTAGGTTTCCGATAGTTGAAAGTTTTGGAATTGACGTCGACTTATACCTATCCGCAATGTTGCTCGTCTCGTTATGTACATGTATGTATTCCAGGTTATGTCGCCTGTCATCCGTACATCGCGCGAAGTGGGCTTACCAAAATATTGACAAGGACCACTAGTATGGTACAAAATACAATCTAGATATGGAGCACAGACCACATAGTGTTATACTAGTGCACTAATTCAACCAATCAGAGACGGTTTCGATAAGATATTTCAGCAGCAAGACGGTGTTTTTTATTCTTTCGTCATTCATATGATCGAATGATTGTCTCATTACCAAATATTCCGATTGTATAGAAATATCAAAAAATACCTGGGTACATTGATTTCATTGACAGGTTGATTTTGCAAATTTTATCCTCAATCGTTGCATTCATTACCTTACGATTTCGAGATTGTACTGATGTTATTTGGACTATTACCTCCTAACATGTGGTACAAGACATCCAGATCTAGATACAAGGCAGTGCGCGAGACACGACACCGCTCAAAAGCTTGTGGGGGTTATTAATAAGAACCTTGTCTCGAATATCTAAGGTCCGGACCAACAACTCCAGACGATGCGACGCTAAGCCGTGGAGGGAGCGAGGGGTAGCTGATGGAATTCTGTTTTGACCAATGACCGGTCGCCGGACAAATCGTAGCTGTCTCCATAGTCCAAGAGGCCAAATTCAAAAACCGATTCTCAGCAGTACGTACGATTATGCTGAAATATCAACCCAATTTATGGTGAACATAAAAATTTCACATTTCCATACTATGCACGTCCTGCATGACCCACCGACCCACTCTGCTTCATTTTGCTCCGATGAAAGTGCTAATGTTCTTTTCTTATACCTGCTTGATACAGATACCCATCAGCCCATGTGTTATTTCAATATCAAAACCGTGGTTAGTAGAACAGTCTACCTGGGGTATCATAGTCAATCCAGATTCCATACTACATAAAAAGCCTCGAGCGAAAGAATTACTTAGCTCCTCTGCCAGCTAGAGCTGATGCTCTTGCCAATTTAGCATTCCTTGCTTGATCCCATTCTCTGCCTGAGTTTCCGGACTGTGCTTCTCTTTGAGCTCTTTTTTCCTCCTTGAGTGTACGGGCCTTCTCTCGTGGGTCGATGACCACCAATTCTTCTTCGGCTTTCTTTCGGTATGATAGGTCTTTCCCAAGTTTATCAGCTGCAAAGCTCAAAGAATGTGACATCCATCCTTCATCATCACTATCCTCCTTCTCGGCCTTGTCCCAGGAGTTGCAACTTTGACAGTTGGCAATGAAATGTAAATCGCAGAGTTCCGCTTCCTCATCTTGGTCACCTGAACCTTGCTCTGCGTTACCTTCCCCTATGGGAACATTTGGCTGCTCCTTCTCAGGCCCTACTTGGCCAAGTTCGGAGCGGAAAGCCTGAAGTAGCAATAGATCATTATTCTCAGCAATTCCCTCGCCGCCTCGTCTTCTTTTCCGGCCGCGTGTAGAGGTCTCCGGGATTAATTGCTCAAATGCTGTCTTCTTGACCTCCTGAACTGGCTCAGAGTGGATTGTCCGTTTCATGGACGCTTTCAACGCTGCTATCTCCTCGTTGGCTCGTTCCAACGCAGACTTCTTCGGTTCTGGCTCTGGAGATGATTCATCTTGGACAGGAACAGGTTTACTCTTGGTTGGCGGAGGAGGTGGGTTTGCTTCCGACTTTGTGTCGGTCTGAAGTTCGCGAACTGGGATTGACTTGACCACTTTATTCCCCTTTTTGGTACTAGCCTTGGGTGGCTTGTCTGTCGGCGTCGGCTCCTCGTCCACGTCCATAACGATTCGCGAATCGAACTTCGCCTTTTTTAGAACTGGAGCGTCGTCATCGCCCTCCTCATCACCAAAACTCAGCAATTTTTTCCCCGCTTTAGACTTCGTCTTCTTTTTCTTCCCTGCTGTAGATGTTTCGTGGGTCCGCTTCGCTATTCGTTCCCGCTTCTTCATGTCATCGAAAGGGTTAACTAAAATTTCAACGCCCGTGATTTTGACTGGATAGAGAGGTCGATCGCTTCCCTCTGCTACTTCCGCCTCGCCTATGCGTGCTAGATTGTAAATTGTATCACCCACTATCCTCCCAAATACCGTATTTTTGTTATTTAACTCCTCTGCCTTGTCCAAGGTGAAAAAGAATTGGCTGGCGTTGGTGTCTGGTTTGCCTTCGTTTGCCATACCCAACAGTCCCCTACGGTTGAACTTCAACCGCGAATGAAACTCATCTTTAAAATTCACACCTGTCGGTCCAGCATTTTGGCCGCGACGCTGGTCCATGGGCCATGGGTCCAGATCTCCGCTGTACGCGCCGCCATCATATATGGATTCGCCTCCGTTTCCCGTCCCAGTCGGGTCTCCTCCTTGTATGATGAATCCGGGGACTAGACGATGGAATATCGTGTTATCGTAGTATCCGTCCAGACATAGCTGGAGGAAATTTCGCGATGTGAGTGGGGTCTGTTTTGCGAAGAGTTCGACGGACAAGTCGCCTTGTGTAGTATTGAGGATAAGTGAGGCCGTAGGCTGCGGCTCGAGATTATAGATGGACGACATCTTGCTTCGTAGCCCAGAATGGAGGCCGCCAATTGGAATAGTCGGTGGCAGTCGGAAGCTGGTGGCGTCAAAGTTTTGAGTTGGATAAATAATTAGATTTTAGACTACGCGGTTTGTTCAACGTCGAAATAAAAAATATGCAGCTCTAGAATTTAGAAGCTCTTGGTGCTACGGTGCACGTTGACGTATAAAGGTACTTCTACGATATATGAATTTTGGCTTAATGCGTATGTACCTAAGTACATATGTATTTAGCTCCCTGTACGCCCAAGCTCATTCCCTGCTGCGTAAACCTTCAGCACACCTGCACCTTAAACTAGCAGCTCCACCTATAGGGCCATCAAAGTCTTGATTCGCCTCAACTTTGAACAGGCCATTAAAAAGGTTTTCAGGTACCAACTCAGAGTTTACACTTTGAATATAGTACTTCCAATTCGTCGAGGAAATATTCGCATTTCTTTACACCAGACGATTCAACTGGAGACTTACTGTTTCTTACCAAATTGCGGCAGTCATCGTCTTGCTAACGGGAATCTATAACCAATTGTATACTCGTATACATCGTGAGGCACAAAGTATTTGCCACTAAAAGCACCAGGGGTATAATAGTTGAGGAACTCTTTGACCATATACAGAATACGGAAATATTTACCTACGTTTGGCAATTTAGCATCATGGCCGCGCAAGATTCAAATCCGAATTTACCTCCTTCTGAGGCAACAAAAGCAGTTCTAGTTCCGTCCGATGAACTACCAGAAGGAGCACAAAAAGTAGAGGAGATCGACTTCAATGCCTTTAAGGGACGTCCTATCACCGTGGATGACATTATCGGAGGGATGAAGCATATGGGATTTCAAGCGTCTTCTGTGGCCGAAGCCGTTCGAATCATCAACGATATGGTTAGCAAAGGGAAAGTATCTGGCTGCTCTAGGGACGTTAACTAACAACGTCTGAAGCGAACATGGCGCGACCCGGAAACAGGTGACAAGACAACAATCTTTCTCGGATATACCTCCAACATGATCTCATCCGGGCTTAGGGGGATCTTTCGATATCTTGTAGAACACAAGCATGTTTCGTGTATTGTCACCACCGCTGGTGGTATCGAAGAAGACTTTATCAAATGTCTTGGCGATACTTATATGTCCTCGTTCAGCGCCAAGGGGGCTGAGCTCAGAGCTAAAGGTTTAAACCGGATAGGAAACCTCATGGTTCCTAATGCGAACTACTGCGCTTTTGAGGATTGGGTTGTTCCCATCCTAGACAAGATGCTCGAAGAGCAAGAAGCAAGTAAAGGGACGGAAGAAGAAATTAACTGGACACCATCTAAGGTCATCCACCGCCTAGGTAAGGAGATTAATGACGAAAGATCCGTATATTATTGGGCATACAAGAACGATATCCCCGTGTTCTGCCCTGCTTTGACGGATGGTAGCTTGGGAGACATGTTATACTTCCACACATTCAAAGCTTCGCCGCGCCAATTAAAAATTGACATAGTTGAGGATATTCGGCGCGTCAACACCATTTCCGTCCGAGCCAAACGAGCCGGGATCATCATACTGGGCGGTGGCGTCGTCAAACACCACATTGCTAACGCTTGCTTGATGAGGAACGGTGCTGAGTCCGCCGTCTACATCAACACTGCCCAGGAGTTCGATGGCAGCGATGCTGGTGCACGACCAGATGAAGCGGTATCTTGGGGGAAGATTAAGGTTGGAGCCGATCATGTCAAGGTGAGGAGGCTCAAATCATCTCGCCAGATCTGGTCCTATCTATATCAATCTAACACATATTCTAGGTTTACCTTGAAGCATCTGCTTGCTTTCCATTCATTGTAGCCAGCACTTTTGCTAAGGATGGATAGATGGAGACTACATCTAGTATAGAGTTACAAAGTTTATCTGACAGCCGCATGGCGCACGTCTCCTTTTTCTCTAGGAACTATCTAAACTCTCTAGGGACATAGATAAATAAGATAACCACTGAATTACTTTCATGAACATTGTTAGAATATCTTTATTGATGAAATTTTTTACCAGTATCTACGGTTGTTCATAACCTGGTGGATTTGTTCCCGCATAAGTTTGGTAGCATAAGAAAGTAGGGTTGCGGATGTAAACCCAGCCAACCCCCTAATGATGTATGGGATACCAACTTCCTACGGCAACGACAATAAGTAACATTCAACACGATATCTAGTACTACTAGCGACAACTATTTCCTCTTGTCATTATGGCTAGGTGGCTTGAAGCTATATCATCCTAGTTGGTGGCGTTTAGCTCTGAACACATTGGAGTGATGATAAAACTAAAGCAGGAACTCGAAATATTACAGACTTAAGTATACAGAGAAACACATCCGCCAGGCAGGACTTAACTTTTCGAGAATATCATTGTTAAAAAGAACCAAAAGTTAAGCTCCTTTTTGACTAAAAGCACCTTTGGCTTCCTGGAAAACACCCAACTTTTTCTCCTCGGCAACACATTTCATAACAGACACTCGAATGACTCAACATATTCTTGTATTCTTGCTAGACCATCCGCAATAGCTAACAACCACTTCAAAACATTCATTCATATAATCGCCGTCTCCAACATGAGCCGGTCCTTTCTTGACATCGTTTTGAACAAGGACGAAGACAAACCGAGAGTTCCCAGTATCGACTCAAGTCCAACTCAGACTATCTCGGTAGACCCGTCACGTCTTCACAATTCAGTTGCTAGTCCGCCAATTATGGGCACTTCACCAAACTTGCCACCTTCCAACTCAGTAGATAGCTCGTCAACTCCTGGCATTCTTGCAGGTGGGCCACAACCGCCTACTGTCAGCTTCGCATTGCCCCCATTGCGTCCGGCGCAGCCCTCGTCGCAAACGATGGCACCTAACCAAAGGATCATGCCGGAAGATTTTGAGGCGGCCGTGATACTGGCGTGTATGAAAGACGACGAGAAGGATCGAAGTGTGTAAGTATAAGCAACGACATTGCGACTTCCCCTTCTAGCAACACTATCCACACCTAGAGCTAAGGTTGGAAGTTTCGATACGTCATCTTTATTTGTCAAGAGGAAACAACGTCCAGTACTGTTTCCTCTCACCAGACTGCTTATTGCAATATCTCCCTTCCCTCACACTTTAATACTTATCATACACACCTACAACTCTCCCAACTCCCCCTTCCTGTTCCTAAATCCCTCGGACTTGGTTCTCAATTTACCTTTGACACTTCATTGATGAATCAATGAATTAACAATATTCCAAAGATCCAGAGCGAAAACCTCGACAGGCGCCATGAACCAACAAGGCATTGCTGGAGCAGGACCATCAAGACACCCTACACCCCCCTCAGTCAGGAAGCATATCGCCAACGTCCACCGCACAATAGGAGGCCGCCCTCCAAAGAATTGTCCGCTGGAAGTGTGGGATGAATATTACAAAAAGTTCAAGGCTGAGAACGACCGCCAAGGAGTGGAGAGTGCAGAGAATTCGTGGACGCAGCTTGCCAAGGGGGAGCAGTTCATTGAGAAAATGAGGCATCGACCATTCCCACAATTTGGTAACAGCAGTGAAGAGGACGAGCTGCCCAAAGGCGTCCTGCCCGCAATTCCAGCCACTCGAAGAGGCCAGACTGAACGAAGCCAAGCAACTTCCAAGAAGGATCTGAGAAAGAGTGCTCAACCAGTCAAATCAGCTACCGGAAACGGACAGCAAGTATCCAAGGCCGAAGACGAAGCCGCAGCATCCCTCACAGCGCTTGCACAAGCCCAACCAGCAAAGCAATCATCAGCAGATTCACCTCAAGCCCAATCTGACATGAAGCCTAAGCGACGCCGCACTGGGCCAGAGAGCCTTAGATCCTCTCTCGGCAAGAACTGGGAAGCACAGGTGGACGAGGATGGTCATAGGCCAGCTAGACGTGGTAGAAAGAACTGAAGAGCTCTAACAGAGAAGTTAAAGAGGGTGTATTGGCCGGAAGTTCACGTTAGACTTTATCATCACCTCGTTACTTCGGAGGATGAGGATGGGTTTCTGATAGACAATGCAAAATGTGTGTTGCAATTCATCGTGGATGGCTATGGCGTTATGTATTCATGAAAGCCGGAGGGCATTCAAGGCGGTTGAAGCATCCGGGGGAGTTCGAGCCATGGATCATGAATGGAATGGATGATTGTTTTCTTTTTACTTGCAAGGACCCTAAGGTCTAACCAAGCCTTACATAGGCAGGCAAAAGGGGATATGTGCTCGGGTTTGTTTCTATCGGTGCATTAAGCAAAGTAGTGACAACTACATACGTACAATACACAAAGCTGTAGTTGCATTGCAGATCAATTGGGGACGTTGTCTGCATGATGAACGTTACCAAAGCTACCTTGGCTCCCCTTGAATCGTCCTTGTCGTCCAGCCCCACGCATGGATGTGCGGTACATGAAGTACATGAAAGTATAGCCGTAGCTCAAATGGGCTTAGCGCATGATGATTTACATTTGTGCAACCCGATGCTCCGCGAGTTTATTACCGATAATACATACACCTTTTTTAAGGGTATTTTTAGTGTACCGTTCTTTCCAGAGATCATCTTCTTAACACTAATGAAGAGGGACATCCGTATTCGATGTTTGTGACTATCGATCATCCATTGAGGATGTCCGTGCAAGTACTATACCCTTTACGCGAGTTATCTTGCCCTATTTGTTCATTGTATACTTTGATGACTATAGGTAGGCAGACTGTATGAGGAAGTTACACGCAGAGGATCTTCGTCCCACAGATAAACTTGACCTGATCATGCATGTCCACAGTTGGCAGTCTCAAATTATGTGGGTCCATACGGATACTGAAGGCGTGAACAGGTGATTGGACCTATGAAAATGGCAATTGCAGGGGTGTCTCTTCGAGAAATTGATGGGTCTTATGGAGCCTAGCATCTTCAAGGTTTTAAGAGACTAGCGGCTTCTGGGCTCCGGCGTTTTGATCCTTGTCGGGTTTAGTTTGGATCTAACCGAACTGGGATTCTAGTCATCTTGACTGAGCACCGGGCGCCACGCGAAAGTCTGTGTTTTCAAGATCTCCAATTTCAGCCTCTTCAAACTTCTACCATCTTTAACTATCCTATCACGTAGTAGTCGTTCTATCTTCCTAGTACCCGCGCATTTACTAGGATCGATAATCCGATACTGTGGCTTTCACTTGGTGGTGTTTTAACTCATTGACGACGCCAAAGGGGACACATTCGTGAAGAAAAGATACTTTAAACGTGTGGCGCCTTACTTCTTTCTCATTCATTGCCGTCTTGCCGCAACTTAATCCGAATCCGATCTTGCCCAACAAACTCGGCTGGTTAGAAGTTCTACGCCTCAAATCGTCATTTATTGGCTCCATGAGAACTTCGCAGGCTGAATATCAATAGGCGGGCCTATCTTGCCCTCCGTGACCGTTATGTAAGTCAAACCTCCCAAACCTACCCTTGAAAAACGTTACGACTGCCACCGGAAAGTTTGCTGGGAGATTATCGCCGTTAAAGTACCAGCGAGTTTGTACTTGGTATATATTGCATAAAATCTTTATATTATAAAGATTTTATCGGATGTATTCTCATTTACGCCGCGTGTAATTGTTCTGTGTAGAGATCGGCCTTGTTGATTCTTCGTACTTATATCTGTTTGCTTGTAGGGCTTCCCGCTATAGTGGGTCGCGATATGATGGCGAGTCGCGTCGCTCTAGGTCGAGGGATCGCTCGCCGGATCGGAGATCGCTATATAGTGATGGCGGACCACGGCGTGCTTCTGCAGAGTCTCGATCGAATAGCTCGGCATTCCAAACCAACCGGGACTCCTTTCGCGACAACTTATCAAGGGAACCCCCAAGGGGTCCCAAAGCTCTGCTCGATGCCCCTAGTGGACCTCGCGGGGGTGGTTACTCGGGCGACTTTCGTGGTAGAGGTCGTGGACGAGGAAGAGGCTGGCGAGACGATAGCCGAGACCGCGGAAGAGATCGAGACAGTGACTTCCGAGATCGACGAGATAATTCTTACAGAGATGAACGTAGTCGAGAACGCGACCGTGGAGATTGGCGAGACCGCGATCGAGACAGCTTCAGAGGACGGCGGCCGTCTCCTCGCGGACGATCGCCTCCTCAAAGGGATTTTCGCGATCTGAGGGATATGCGAGATGCTCCGTTAGGCGTTGACGCAGAGCGAGCCCGGCGCGGATCGAGAGACGGGCCCTTGTCCGCTGGTTCGTCTTCCTCCGACCCTCCCTTCGCTCCTTCGTACCGGGGTGGTTATAGTGGACGAGGTCGTGGAAGAGGTCGCGGCGGAGATTGGGGGGATAGAGGCCGCGGACGAGGATTCTATGATGATCGCGACAGATATGCCTACAGGTCCCGTTCCCAGGAAGGACGGTACCGGGATCGTGAGGATCGTGATCGTGATATTAGATACCCTGATCCAGACTTGCGCCCACGCGATCATCGAGACGATCGCGACGTGCGAGACCGCGAGGTACGGCCAAAACTCGAGCGAGCATCACATGAACCACCCCCAATACCTGCTAAGGACGTCTCACCCCCTCCCGTGGCCCCGGCCGCGCCATCTTTTGGATCCGTGCCCAACAGAACAACAGCAACCGATGTTGGCTTAGCTACAGGCAAGGCGCCGCCAACGGGACCTAGGGCACTCAAGGAGGACCGCCCGGCGCCTTCTGGCTCTGCACTTAATGCGGATGCAAGACTGCCGCCTATAGGACCGTCAAGGTCCTACATGGACATAGGACAATCTACAATCCCTTCCGGTCCCCGCTCTTCTACTATAAACCGCCCGGGACCTTCAAGCAAGCAATGGATTAACCCCAATATAAAGCGCGTACCTGAATCGCCGAAATTAAATAGATCACAGAGTCTTGCTCAACCCCGGCCTACTGGACCCCGTCCGGATGGTGCGCATATTGATCAATCGGTAGATGGTGATCAAAGACAGTTTAGTAATGATACTAAAGCCGACCCGCAGGTAGAGAAACAGCCTAAGGATACACAAGCTGTCGACTTGGACGAAGAACCTGCGAAAGTAGATCAGCGCCCGCAATCTGCTAGGTCGTCCGTAGATCAGGAACATAAACCCCAGGATGCCGTATCCGGAACAACAGTCAAAGAGGAGGATGGCGAGGTGAGGCGCGTTGATGATACCACCCAAGAGAGTCCCATTGTCGAACCCGAGATCTTACCGGTAGTCAACGAACCGAAAACAAAAGAACACCGACGCCCTACGCTGAAAGTATTGCCGAAGCATGTTTCCCTGCCCCAGAAAGAAACAAGACTGCCTATCTTAGACCAGTCATCGGAATCAGATGACGAGGAAATTGGCGATGTCATTGAATCGCAGATGAAGGACGTTGAATCAAAATTGAAGCAGCTTGAGGGCATTGATGACGTGCCAATGGATGCTATAGTACGGCATGCAATAGTATCACTAGAGGCTGTTGGTAAGATTATGAGCGAACCAGAGGGTTTGGACGATATGGTCGGCCCTGTGCCTGAAAATGTGTCTCTACCTGGGAAAACTCCCCCGGCAACCGAAGCTGAGCCCATGAGGGCACCAAGTGTTGAAGCAGCTAAAAGTCTTGACGATGTCAAGGAAGCTAATGATACCCAAGAAGTCATTAAAAACAAAACCCCCTCGCCATCCTTAGAAAAACAAACTTCACCTTTGAACACAACAAGTTCAAGCGCAGAGCACCCGCAACCATCCATCGAACAAGACATGGATATACCTGCACCTCCCGAGGCACCGCTTGGTGAAAACAAGCTGAAGGATGATGATAGAGATGTGACAATGGAAGACGCACAAGACATTAGCCAGCCTGACTCCGAGGCACAAGGACCGCAGCATGCCCAGCTATCGACCTCTCACAGACAGTCAGTCGATGGTCCGTTTGAAACCACTCACACACAGTCACGGGAAATTAGTAAACGAGGCTCAAGCACACCATCTCCCGCAGAAGATGAAGATGAAACAGATATCGAGGACGTTGACATTCACACCATCGAGATTGTCCGCGAGCATATGGCCACTCCTCCGATTGATAGCCTACCTCACTTTGATGGAAAGCCGTGGTTTAAGGACCAGGATTTTCTTAAGTCGATGGACGCTCCGAACCCGGGCCTCGATGCCTTTATTTTACAGAGACTGGATGAGGAAGCATTAGTCCGGAAGGCCGAGGAGAGAAGGGGACAAGAGCTTTACGATAAGAATTACGATCGTTACCTACGCTTTACCATGTCGAATGATCCCGTTGCTGTCAAAAGTCGAGAGAAATTTATGCATGTTCCTGGAGCGGAAACCAACGGCCATAGGCCTGGCTTCCACGAATCCAGACCCGAGGGTACAAGGCGTAGTAGGTACGCATCAGAACGTGACCTAGAGAGGATTCTGGAGGAGTCGCGCCGTGTCGAGGATGAAAAGAGAGAGCGTCAAATGCAGGCAGAAAGAGAACGGTATAGGACCGAGAAAGAAGCTGTGTTGCCCCGTCAATATCAACTACCAGAAGAGCGAGAGAAGGAATTCTATCGGGATGTGACTGGATTCATCGAGCCTGAGAAAATCGTGGCGGCTTGGCAACTCTTACCTCCGGTGGACAATTTTACGCCAGAAGAAACGGCGACATTTGAAAAGGCGTATCTCGAATTCCCTAAGCAATGGGGTCGTGTTTCTGAACCGTTGGCGGAGAGAGACTTCGGAACCAGCATCCAGTTCTATTACCTCAAGAAAGAGAAGGAAGAACTTAACTTGAAGGAGAAGCTTAAGAAGCGACCGAGACAACGTAAGAAGGGCGGTCGCGGCAAGCAACGATCTAGTGCATTGGTCTCCGAACTTGGAAACGGCGAAAATGAGAATGAGGAAAACCAGGAGACGGGTGAAAACGGCGAGAGGCGTCGACCTAGACGTGCGGCCGCTCCTACTTTCAACTCGGAAGCTACTCCAGCGACAGATGGCGAAAGTGGAACGCCATCCGGTACACCCGGACGAAGAGGTGCGAAAGGAGACGGGAGTGCCGAAAAGCCGGAACGCAAGCCTAGAGGGCGCCGAGCTGCTAAGGATAAGGAACCGAAACAGCCTCGTGTCAACCAGACTCTGGCTGCGGCACCGCCTACGGGGACTAAAGGTAACCGTTCGCGATCTAGTTCTCGTGTTCATGCACCGGAGTGGGCACCACCGCAAACACCGAATGAAGCCACTAGAGCTCCGACTCAGTACGAACTGACCCCAACCACGACGGCCGTCCCGCCTGTTGCCATTTCTGCACCATTCCCACCGGCGCAGCCGATTCTGAGTCCCGAGAGGGGAGTTCCTCCCCCTCCGCCTCCTCCGCCCCCTGTTTCGATGTCTGTCGATACGATGGGCCCTCCACCGTTGCGCCCAGAGCCTCCGCAACAGCCCACTGTTGCTATGCTCGATATGGGCCAACCGGCAGTGTCGGACCGCAGATCCGGCACGCAGGCCTCCAGCTACTGGAGCGTACCTGAGGCGAACGATTTTCCTCAGTTGCTTCGTTCCTTCGGAAGCGATTGGGCAGCGATTGCGACACATATGCGAACTAAGACTCCGATTATGGTAAGCATCGCAGTTAATATCTTACCCAATCCTTGTATGTTGACACGCTTACTAAATTTGCGCAGATCAAAAACTACTATACGCGCAAGAAGGACGCCAATGACTGGCAGGGAATCGTCGAGGAAGCAGATGCGAGGAAAGCCAGAGGCGAGAAGAGGCCCGCACCGCCGGCACCCAGTTCCGGCGTCAAAAAGCGGTATGAAACATCGGGCAACCGACCACTCGCGGCTGCAGACGCAGTTATGGAAGATAGCCCTGCACCTAAGCTTGAGCATCCCCAGACATCGCAGCCGACGTCGGGTCGGTTCAATGTCCCAATAGCAGCTCAACCGCAACCTACGCTTATTCAGTCCTCATTCGTGCCAGCGACTCAGTCTCCGCTGATCCAAAGCCACGGAGCTACCCCGCCTGGATCGCAACCTCTTGCCCAACCAGTCACCCAGACTATGTCTCCTCGGCCTATGAGAGCTCCGTTCTCCCTCACCGATAGAGAACGTGAACTACCTGCCCAGCAGCCCGCCCGCGTTCCGTTAGGGCAGAAGCCTGCTCCGGCTGGACAGCCACCAGTATCCGAAGCTCCCATGGGGAGACATCCTTTGCCTGGATCCTTGATCGAGCCTCACTCGGAACGACCTAGAGTTGAGCCTAAAGCTCCCAAGGAACAACCTCGCCAGCAGCTGCGCGTCAAACAGGAACCAGATCTTATCCATCAATACGATCACTTTGTTCCTCAAGCCCAGACTGCCCGCATGACGTTGTCTCGCCCAGAAAGTGTGCCGCTATCACGTCCACCCGACCCCCCGCGAGCAGTGGCGCCAGCTCCGCAAGGGCCTCAACCGGGTTCATTCGCAACCATTCTCCAACAGCACGGTAAGAACATTTTGCAGGAGGGGAATCCATCTCCACCGGCTCGACCTCGTCCGATCTCCACACTATCCCGGCCAGCATCTGGTGCTAGTAGCGGAACTGAGCCATTCAGCGCTCCACCGGCGCAGCCTACGCCGCCTATCGTCGCCTCTGCGCCAACTCGTCCTCCTGAACGTAAGACGTCCAACCTAATGGCGCTATTGAATGACGACACGCCCACGCCCCCTCCACCTCCCCCTAAGAGGGTTACCGAGATACCTGCGGTTGCGAAGCCGTCTTCGACACCACCACCTCAATCCAATCTCTCCCGTCCTCCACCCCCTCCGCCGCCGCCATCTCACATTCGAAGAGAGTCGGGTATGCAAGAGGCTCAAGCCTATGGATACGGCCGAAACCCACCTCAAGCGCCATCCGCAATGCCACCACTTAAACCGTATGCGGCTGCATCGCCTCAAGCGCAACATCTGAATGCTCCCCGTCACATGCAATTGGACGCAGCAGCAGCAGAACGAGAGTATTACAGTGGTCGACCACGCTCCTATCCTTCTGCGCATCAATCTCCGGCGGCAGGTTCACCCCAGAGCGCGCATCACTACCTACCCCCCAATCAGCCGTCTCAGGTGGCTTACCAATCTCAACCCTCATATCCTTATGGGGCACAGGTTCAACCACCTAACATAGCCTCGCCTCCACCCCAGTACGGGGGCCATTCCGCTCCCAGAGGCCACGAGCCTCAGTCCAGCCGAGATTTAGGTTGGCCTGGTCCACATCAGGGCCACCCGTTACAACAGCAGCACCAGCCGCACCAGCAGCCACAACAACCGCCCCCACAACACCAGTCGGCCTGGTCATCGCATCCTCCGCAGCCCCCCAAGTCTACGCAACCCCCGCCAACGCAATCAGCATGGGCTGCACAGCAACCTGCTCCGAAACCTCCATCAGCTAGTACCTCAGTTCCACCACAGCCTTCTTGGGCCTCAGTTCCGCCGCCTAGAGGTCATGATCCCATGGCTCTCCGCGACGTCCGAGATGTCTATCCGCCGCACGGCATGCGAGCTCCTTTACAACAGTACGCACCTGCCTCGCGAGCTCCTGAGCCGCCGCCTCCGCAGGCACCGGCTGCATACCCTCGGTACGCTAGCACGCCAGTTCCCGGACGGGATCCTCGCGATCCTGGTCCGCCAAGGAGCTATACTCCTAGCCCTTACGACAGCAGAGGCTACCCGTCTTCTAACCCAGAGATCCGCGAGGCCCAGATGCGTGAACAGCAACAACAATCAATCTTGCAGCAGCAACTGCGACCCCAGGATAGACATGGTTTATATGATCGGCCGCCGCCCGATAGATATGGAAGATAGGAGAGTCCGTATTCATTCCCAGGTGCGTCGTTGCCTAGTAATGGTGGTAATAGTGAAGAGGGAGAGGATGGATCACCCTAAATAGGGTGTCTTGTCTAGTACAGGTGGCCATGATCCTGGAGGTGGCCTTCAGACCTGATAATACTTGATGGATTAAGCATTTATGTCAAGGGGAGGTCCAATGGTAGGAACCTAAATCGCTCATCATTGTGGTACGGCTCTTGGGTCGGCTTACAACTCTAGCCCTCGAGTTTGCCTATTTTTGACAACTACTTGTACGAATGTTATCTCACGACCCTATACACCGCATTCATCCGATGACATACGCTGCCTTGGAGCTTACCGTACCACCGCAGCAGCTCGATACTACTTAGGTAGATCAGATTACACCATACATTTCACACTGTTTCCTCTTCTTCCCGTCGATTCTTCGACCTGTCATCTGCATCTTGCAATATTGGACGCAGGTCGGACTCATCATCAATCATCTCACGGCATCCTGACGATCTCACGTTCTCAGGGGAGGAGGAAAAAAAAGGGGGGAGGCTTTCATAATCGACAGTCGGCAGCTTAGCAGAGAGAGGGGGGAGAACAGAGACCCGGGTTCCGGACCGGATTGGGGGACTCGGTGGGCACTGTGCTAGGGGGGAAAAATGCCATGCTGACGTGTCGAGTGTGTTGTTAGTTTATTGTATGAGAAAGACAGACCTTTTTATTCCTTCTATGAACTGTATAGGTTTTGCGATGAGTGTGAAAGTGTTAAATGATGTAGTAATGCCTTTTAGGAGCAGGGGTAAGAGTGCGTATTCGAGATCGCTTCACTCGAAATCCCTATGCTCTATTGAATTGGGCAGTAGGCGGCTAATGGATGTGATTCGCCTAGGTTAATGGGTAAGCATGTGTGTTCTGATATGCCGTAGCGAGTTGATTCAAGAGACTGAAAAATTAAGGAGCATATGTCATACGGGAGTATAAAGGCTAGATGTTACGTGATATTTACAACTATATCGTTCCATTTCATATACGATCAATTACTCAGCCCATTTTCAGTCTCTGGTTTGCGGAACAGGATAATTCCTCTAAGCAACGTATACCTTCACTCGAGAACCCCATCTACGGAATCAGTCTGCCATGAATCCATGAGAGAATATGGCGCTACTATGGTCAATTATGGATATCCATCGCATTCAAATATACTACAATGCAACGCAGCATACCAATTAAACATGCTACGGAATCTAGCTTCGCCTATTCTTTACTCGCTCTGGAGCAGTACTCCGCCAATAACCGCCAGTACAGCACCAACAGCACCTAAAGTACCTAGCACAAGCGCCACCGTCGGCGTCCACGACCACGACTTAGGCCGGCGCAAGGCCTGGTCCACGATCGAGTCCAAGCGCTCCGCCATATGAGCCTCGCCGAAGTTTTCCTTGACCCTCGCGATCCCTGCTTTCGACATCGCCGCAAAGTCGTCTTCGGATATGTGGTTTAGCACCTTGTCCATGACATCCGTCCATTGCTCCACCTTAGCGGGGGATCGTAGCCATCCCGTCTTTCCTTCGACTACGGTCTCCGTCGGACCACCTGTGTCCGCGGCCAAGACGGGGACGCCGGCGAGCATAGCCTCGAGGGGCACGATGCCGAAATGCTCGTTTGCAGGGGTATATACCAGGAGTCGGGCCGAGGAGAGGAGCATCTCCTTCAACAAGTTCGGCACGGAGTGCAGGAAGAGCACCTCGACGTCATCAGGGACTTCCAGAGCGGTAAGATGCGTCTTCGCCGTCATAGTGCTTAATCCCAAGCCCTCCGTCAGATCCACCAATTCCTTATGATAAACCACATTCTCCGAAACACGCGGGTCGTAACCCCCCGCCACAACAAGACGAACGCCCTTCCTTTTCTCTGCGCTCAGTCCCGCGAACGCCTTCACCGCCAACGCGATATCCTTCTTCCGCTCGAAGCGATTGATGCTCAGCAAAAACCTCTTGCCCTTCCACAACGGCCTATCCGCCTCGGTCTTCTCCTTCTTCGTCTTAGTGTCCACGCAGGGGTACACGACGTCCAGCTCCTTCTGCCGCGCGAGCGCGGGCCACGTCCTACTCACAACGCCCTTCGTAAAATTCGAATTGACGGCGATCGCGTCGGCGAAGCTCATGCTCCACTGCTCCCAGAGGTCGAAGGGGGCGCGGTAGACGCGCTTCCACCAGCGGCGCCGGCCCTGCGCGAGCAGCAGGTCCGGGAAGTGGCAGTAGAAGAGGGCGCGCGCGCGCGGGTGCGCGAGCTGCAGGAGCGGCAGCCCCGCGCTGAGCTGGTCGACGAAGAAGGCGTCGGGGTTTAGCGTGCGCAGCTCCGAGTTGAGCACGATCTGCAGGATCAGGTGCAGCTGCCGCAGGATGGAGCACAGGATGCTGAAGCGCGAGAGGATCGACGGGGGCACGATGGTGTTGCCGCGGACGCGGACGTCGAGGGTGCCTGTTTGTGTTTGGTTGTTGTTAGATAAGAGACATACTTACGTATAGAATAAATTGGGACAACGTTGTTAGGTTTAGACGTACCATCCCTCGCCTCGTCGAAGCAATGTTTCGGATCGCAGTGACTGGTGAATATAACGACCTTATGCCCGCGATTCTGCAAGCCAACGGCCGCGTCGACGACCAATCTCTCGGCGCCGCCTATGCCTAGGTCGGGATGCAAGAAGACAATAGTCTTGCTAGCCTCCCTTGTCTTTTCTGTCATGTCGGGAGGTCGTTGACGGACGTACCCATGTCTTTGGAAGTTGAAGTTTGGGTTGAAGTTGAGGACAGGTTGCGGCTCCGGGCGTTAAATTTAGCTAAACAGCCGGAGCTTAATCTTCCTCTCTGTAACTTACCCCTTCAGCCCTATACCCCACTAATTATTCGCTCGCCAGCCCCGCAGTTGACATGCATATAGATAGGTACCAGCATACCTGCCTGTAGAAGAGAAGTACATCGAGTAGTTTCTTATATTTGCATGTGAATGCCCCTATTTCATTTTACATACCCATATTCACGAGACATCCAATCATGATAGGAAAGTCGCTTAGAAAATATCTTATAACCCATGGCAAAGGTAAACTTGCGAACCTTTTTAACTATGGCCTATCCAAGCATGCACTTTTCTAGATCTCTACAAGTCACAACGACAATTACACCAATAGTCAAATATGGCTCGCTAGCTTCATCTCATTCTAATATCAACTATCTCTCGAGCCCGCCCCCCAATTTCCCCTGTATCATTTTATTTTCTTAAGTAGCAACATAGCTACGAATCATCAACGCAAGCTCTTCACCATACTATGAGCTGTATTATCCTTTTACCCCCGTAGCAACCGACAATCTCGAGACGCCCCAAACATGCGGGTATGTTTAAACGATAAATAAAAAGGAGAACGTATCATAACCATACCCTTATCCCGACCCAAAAAGAGCTCCTGTCCGTGGACCGACGGTTTGTCACACCCGTGCGCCATTTTTAGGATCCCATCCGAGAACTATGAACAATGAATCAAAAAGTGGTATAAGATTGCTTAGCCGCTAGCACCTTTACTAGCAGGTTATGCGAAGTTGTTGGTAGTTGAGAGGCAGGATCCTCAATCGCTGACAGAGTCCCACTCATCATCGTCCTTTTCCATTTCACTTGTGTCGTCTGCCTGCCTGCGTGTGGTGATCAATCCCAGCTCATTCCGTACATCCTTTTGTATTTTCAAGAAATATTTCCTCAGAGTTGCGAGACCGCGGAGGAAGCCGCGGTCCGGTTCGTTCGGACACTTCGGCGGACATGGTTTATCCTCAGCCAAGTCTCCCGCCGTCACGCTGTTGGCGAAATCGGCCATCTTGAAATCAATCTCTTTCTTATTTTTCCGGCGCTTCCTGGCCTCCCATGCGTCCTCGGCATCTGTCGCGAAATCGGTTGTAGAGTCGTCAGCTGCCGTGTCGTAACCTTCGTCGGAGTCATCGGCATCGTAAAACATTAGGAGACTGGCTGCGTAGAACCGGTAACCGCGCAGCCTGCGAATAGTCATTTCGAGTTGATTGAGTTTCTGCAGAATCGTCGGGATGTGTCGTAAAACGCTGCTATAATCTACGCCATCATATAGAAACATGGTTAGGGCATCTTGAAACTCGGAGCCAGCCTTCAAGTTTCGCCCGTAGTATTTATCCTTGAACACGTACGTCTGAGACTTGGCATCCCAAGACTGCAATCCACAAAGTCTCACGCCGTGCTCCCTCGATGTTGTCGCGGCGCATTTGCGCTGTTGTGATTCTCTTTTCTTCGGGCTAGCCTCTACGCCATACTGCCGAGTGCCCATCTTTAGGTCCATTATACAAGGACGTTTCATGCCAGCGGTGAGATCTTCTAGTAGTAGAAAATACTCAACTCTTGAGTCACTCTGTGTCTGGGCCTCTTTGGGGTTGACGGGCCGTGGGATTTTCTTAAACTCCGTCGTCGGACTCGGAAGCTCTGATGGTACTGCGGATGAGAAGTAGGACTGAGGTACGGAATTATCCACGAACCCATTCTCGACGGCCTCGGCGTCTTGCTTGTGCCCATTTTCTACGTGGACAAGTGTGTGCAGTCCTGGGTGTGGATCATGATCCCTACTATACTCGACTTCATCTGGGTCCTCAAAATATTTGAGGTTACCACGAGATTCCGTGACATCTTGTGGTCTTCGCCGAAGTTTGCTCCCCGAATTACGCCGTCGTCGTCTCTGATGAAATTTCTCGGACAAGGTTTCAGGCTCTGGAGCACTAGTGCCTGTGACGTCTTTCACATGGTCGAGTCCCTCGAGCCTTAGACAGCTCGAGTCTGCGCTCAAGTCACTATGGCTGTGTAGAATGCGTGGTGGCGCTTTCAAAAAATCTGATTCATGGGCCTGTCTCTCGCTGTCATCAGCCATTTTTTGGTCCAGTAAAGCACTCTCCGAACTTGTAGGCCGATTTGGCTGCTGCACTGAGCGACGAGGAATTGATCGCTGTTGGGATGCTGGTCTCCGATGTTTATGTACCGCGATGGGCTGCTTCAGAAAAGCATCGTTAAAAACCTCGTTTCGTAATCTTTTGTTGACAGTCGTAGCACCCCAACTATTAGCGTGCCGATCCCCTAACAATGGCCGGTTTGATGCCAGCGCGTCTTCATTGGACGTCTGGGTACTATGATCACGTAAAAATTGAGGATTAACCGCGGCAGATGCACTCCATGGACGGTTATCACCTTTAACTGACACAGCAGGTCGCAGCAAGCTTCGAGGAAGGATATGTCGATTGTCGACAAAAGTAACTGTGGGGATCGGAGCGTGTGACGATTGTAGGGATTGGCTCACTATCCTGCGATGATGACGCTGATCCTCTTTATCCGAAATATCGAAACCCTGTGGGAGCCCTAAGGATGCTCCGTTATTACCATTTAGTTGGCCATCTTGTTCTCTCCCCTTCTTCTCAGATGTACAGCTATCGTCCTTTTTGATTGTTGACTTCCGCCGTGGCTGCTTCTGGAATGTGACGTTGAGGACGCCAATATACCTGATAAAATGTTAGCTCTCTTCTTAATATGCGTTGTCTCCTACCGAAACCACCTAGGAGATTGGGCGTAGACAACGGAACGTGATAATAACGCACCTGGGTAAGAAAGGTAGAAGGTCACGGTGATACCTTTCTATTTTTTCATAAAACTCGTTCTCTCGGTTGTTTAATTGTTTGCAGACAGCTCTCTTGGAAAATCTCCAAATGGTTGTATGACCACCAACCTGATGCTTATAAGGAATAAGTTCAATTGCCTCGAGGGGTAACTTTGGTCCCAGCTGATGTTCATGGACCATATCCTCATAATATTGGGAGACCGGCCGAGACGACCTAGCAGATATATCACAAGGTCTCTGGGGAAACTCGACCTCATCCTCGATAGCATATTCATCATCTATTCGTGGAAACTCTTCAACATATGGGGCTGTGTCATTCTTACGGTCAACATTACCATTGTCAGGTCCTTCAGCCCTTGCTCCAACTTCGGCTTCGGGTTCATCTGCCTTCACTAGCCAAGGATGGAAATCCTCGCCGTGGGGTTTGCGGGAGGCAGACTGTGAAACTTTGAATTCTTCGGATATAACACACCCATTCTCTGGTGATTGATCCAGGCCCTGATGTGGAAGAAATACAGCGGACGATATCTTCTCTTCGGATGATTCTTCACCCTCCTCGGTTGGTTCTCCGACCTCCGTTGCGTCACTTGACTCCCTACCAACCTGTGTCACATCCTCGTCGGACACTATAGCAGAACCATTGGGCTCACTGTAAACACCAGCCTTCACGAGTTGCTCTCGGGGAGATGAGTCTTTGATGGGATCGGAAGTATGCTTTGGTCTTTGTAGGCCAAAGTAATCTCGTTGAGCTGCCTCGTGGGTTACAGACCCGGCATCCGAAGTGCCCCAAGGGAAAGATTGCACGCTTGATAAACGAGAAGGTGATTGATCGCCTTCGATAGACTGGGGAGATGGTGTAACAGTCTGGAAAACAGCGTTCTCGTCCAATTGATTCTCGCGAAGCAAATCTAGCTGCAGCCCCTTGACCTTTGACTCCCTTCGCCGGCCTTTTTCCTCCGGGAGACCTTCCTTAAAGAAGCGCAGGCTGTGACTCGCCTTCCGGCTACGTGTAGGTTCGACGCCCGCTAGCACCTCTGTGATAGACTTCTCAACTTGTCCATCCTGATGGCCGACGATGTCATTGGTACCAATAGACCATACTTTCTCTGGGCCCATCGAGAGGGGAGGACGTTCGACCCTCCACGCCCTATATTGGACGCGCGCGTCGGAGAGCATTTCAGATTTATCGTCAGTAGACGGGGCTATATCAGCAGCCGTAGTGTTAAAAGAATATGAAGAATCTCCAACGTTATTGGAATGCGCATTAGGGAGGTTTGACAAGCGTAGACGAAGTTCCTTTTCCGTGCGTTCTAGCGATCGCCCTCTGCCCCTGGTGCTTAAGTCGAGATCCCGGTGTTCTAAGAGTGTCGTAGTTGTGCTCATAGCAGCCGGCATCGTGACAGGTAATGGTGTAGGAGCATCAGCCCCTGGATAAGTAATTGAAGACAGCAATGGCGTGGAGATCGTTCTAGCGGCCTCGGTAAGCTGCGAATGGCCGGTCGGCGTTAGATCGCCTTGCTCAGTATGCTCATGGAAGGCATCTTGAGGCCCAGTCACCGCGTGTTCGGGGCGTGGGACATATACATTTTTAGGTTGGCTAGGTCGGTTTGTTCCATTTGGTGGTACAGGTACAGGCTTCTGCTCGGGACGTCGCTGGTCCGCATGGGAGACGGAAACGTGGGAGGACGGAATTCCACGAGCAGAAGCCAGCGCTTGCGTGAGAAGAGACGGTCCATTGGATCTCTGGAGGGCGGAGGGCGGCCGTGATTTCTTATTGTTTTGGTCGACATGGTTAACAGCGACGGACGATTGAGAAGTGGATGTGGATGGCACATGGGAACCAGGGGGTATGGGGACGGGTGCTGGTACAGCAGGCGAGACACTTGCAGAGGGCCATGCATGGTCAGATATGGAAGACGAGCCAGTCAGATCGAGGGAATCAGAGGATGGGCTGTGAGTCGTTGTCCCAGTGGCAGCGGCAGCACTGACGGGACTGGCACTAGGACTCCCAGCGGCCACACTTTGGGAGCTCACCGGTGCGGCAGATGCGGCATTTTCGGGCTTACGAGACGGACTGGACATGAGGTAAACATCTGGCGAATGACCACGGCAATGTGGGAGGAATGATTCGCAGGAGATTGAGCGGGTGGTATGGGTGGTATTCGGATTAGAAGCTGTGCTGTGTTAGAAGACCTTGGAAGTTGAATTATGATGGAAAAGGTACAAAGGCCCAAGCCCTACAACTTTAATTATGGTGGCGGTTTCGGCCAAAGTGGAGAAATCGTTCACTCCCCCAAGATACCTAAACCTGGGTACCTAGCGACTTCCTAGTGTATCTCTTAGGGGAGGGGCGCCCCAGACTACAGGTGCTTTTAATCGAACTTTAACACGATATGTACCTTCCCTTTTTCCTTGTCCCCGTCATGCAGAGTTTAAGTATTCGGCTTCAGTCCGAGACAAAAAGGTACAACGGCTCTTCGGCACATCTCGCGCTATATCAACCACTGTGCCAGTGCTATACCAAGTATATTCCAGGTACTCTAGATTAAAAAGACGTAATAAGTATACAAGTGCTGCCTCTTATACCGGTCATCAATGATCCTATGCCGGCAGCCCACGTGCCAATTCACCAATGGCCGTTCACTTTCAAAATATTCCACCTGCCACAGCATTCCCAATCCTTTAACGTCGTGTTCGATGATTTCCCAGATTTCCGATTTTCTTATCGAAGCCGTCCTCCGCTAATACGACTCTGCTGCATTAGGAGTCGTCTTGACAACGGCTCTAGCATCACATCTATCATCTATTGGACCAGCAAGATAACCAGCCAATGGTACTAAGACTTAGTTATTCAAAATGCCCAATCAAGGCTTAGATCTTGGTGCTATTGACTGACCGCTTGATACCCAAGATAGCCCAGACCTCCTTCGCTGCGATGAGAGACGATGATGCAATATATGGAATTTAATCCTAGTTCTCGAAATTTTCGCTGACCGCTTGTGCCGGAGATCCCAGATTACGCTTGAGACTTGAGCTCGCTCTGATAGATTTTCGTCTTCGGTAATTGACGAATTCGAGACACGTTGTAGCCATCTCACCTCTCACAGGCCGTCGTCATGCTCAACCTGAGGGATTTGCTTCACGAAGGCCCGTGTGTTCCTGACTAGTCTGACTCGGAGAGTCACAGCATAACTGCGGTTACACATCAATATGTTTGATTTCACTTGAGTTTACTGTCCAATGGTTTAACCAAGGCGTCGCATGCCACCTTACTTTGAGTCATTGGCACAACACTCCAAGTCAAGAAAAAGCCTCGCGATATAATTGCAAACATCGCATGAAGCCACGAAGTTAGCGTACATACATACCTGACTGCACGACTACGTAACTCGACATCGTATGTCAGCGAGGTGGTTTCCCCAGCTAGGCACAACAGCATGCACCTAGTACGGCACAGCATCCGAGAGAATTCATAAGTTTCAACGGGACGGGACGTTGAACAAATGCGTCGGTCGTGGGCATACATAACTGTATCAAGTACAGAACCACATTCCATGTCGATAACTTACAGGCAAAAGGCATATGTCTCGGCTACCTCGTTTTTCGCGGATATGCAGGTCTCAAGATCGATCCTCAGCCAATCAGTTAACAACGTGCTGTCTTATCCCTTCTTCACTCGAAGAGGCGTCAACCCCCCTTAGCTCATCCAACTACTTATACTAATGGAATAACACAGGAACGGCCACGATTAGATCAATCCAACTCCCCGTAGTTTACGGCATTCGTGTTCCCCAGATTGCAAGTGAATGCGTACGTACACGTGGTAGAAGGACACGGCCATTTGGGCCGTCTCGTAGACTAACGGCATCTCGGTTGCTTATCCAATACGTCGGAGCTATGAAGTCTTGTAAGATTCAAGATTAACTTTGGCCACGCAGAGCCGCATGTCGCTAAATGTCGCCACCGGCTACGTCCAACTTTGTTTTGAATACCTGCCATACAACACTTATCCGTGAAAGGCCTAAATTGGCATATAGAGACGATGTCGCTTCTGCTTTTAGGACCCGATCTCCTCTATCTGGAATAGTTGAAGATATCTCTCAATTGCCAGAGCCTCTAAAGTCGGTTACCAGCTTAATGGCAAAGAGGGTCCCTACTGGGATTATCTGCGGAGCTATATCTGCGGAGCTACTATTGGTATCACCTCGTGGATCTCTGGAATTCGAACCTCCACTCCCGGAACCACCTGAAGCCTCAAAAAGACATTTCTTGGGCCAGATTCTCATCGTGTCATCAGACCCACTGATCACACGTTGCCATATCTCTCCAAGGTTGAACGATCGTTGGGATCACACGTATCTCATGCATACCTGACGACTATGTTTGGTAGCGTTCTTCGTCAAGCGCGAGTAATAGGCGGTACATGAATAGAATCGGCGTAGGTATTCAGGATGCTACTGTTGCTATTAGGGCAAAGTCAATACACGAAGCTTAGTTGGTGTTGTTTTCGATATCTATTATCTCGTTCCGAGGCATTGCTAGTGCAATTTTCCATATACCTATTAGAAGTACAACTATTTGCTCCTAGTATAGTAAGCTGGCTTATTAGGCTTAATCTTAGGTGCATATCTAAGATCCGCGTGCTGTTATAGTCATAGGAAAGAACTCCATGTTTTGTGGTTGAGTGCAAGCTTTTTGTGTTCGCTATTTTTGACATCTACATACAAGCCGTCGACCAAAATAGGTCACATCCACCACGTGTATGTTCCATATTCTGATGTTCCCTTTTAAATATATCTCATACGCATCCATATCTATCGAGCATATGGTTACCCTATTTGAGCAAGATACTTAGTTTTCTCATCACCTTTCACATTCATCCAGCTCATTCACTTATCTTACCTAGCCTTGATCTCCTAAACTTTATGAAGTCGTATTTGGGCCCAGGTTCTTTTCGTCATCTCCTATTTTGCGTGTATCAAGATCCACTGGCTTTCCCATCGACCGAAAACAAAGCTTTACTCGAGTACTTTCAACTCCTCTCAGCGCGACTTTCATATTGACAACGCGATTTCGTCCGAATGAATAATTCGGGTATAACGGCTACTTATGAGATTGCTGCGGCCCAACTACCTCAACGCGTTCTTCTTGGACCATAGTTTTAGCTGTTCTTAGAAGCCCTCGAAATTGTGCGGCAATACACTATATCTCTGGTTTATGCTTGTACAATAGTCGGAGCCATCGATTAAGGAAGGATAGTAGATTTCTTTGTAGCCATCCACCAGATTGCGAAGCTTAGATCATACATGTGATTAATCTATTTCCTCGAGTTATGGACCACATGGATATAATGTCTCGGGGCGTTCCAATGTAAAACAAAGAAACCAACCTAGACCTAATCGGGCATTTTGAGAGGCGTCAGGCGCATTGCTGGGACATATTTAAACCGACTAGTAGATTTGAATTTCGAACTCTATCATCGACTAGGTATGTTATGACGGTACGGGCTGAAATCTTATAATTATTGTTGAGCCTCACAAGCCAAAGTCATAACGAGTGTTCGGCTGACTGCAGACTCGGCTGAGACCTACAGGCAGCAGATACCCGTGTCATCCTTGAATGTCTCAAAACATTCCAAGCAAGTCAGGGTTCTGAAGGGTGCAAAGAGTGGTTACGCACATGCGCACGGCGAACGGGGTAAAGCAAACGGGTATTGTACTCCTGATAATTTAAGATGAAGTCGAATAACGTCAGATGGAAAATCGGATCTGATCATCATGATGTTATTTTTAGTTTACTTTACATGCAGTACCTAGCTTGGATCCCCTTTTCCTAGATTCGGTTTACTAGGTAATTACTTATTATTTGTCTAAAAGGTATCGACCGCGATACCTCGTAGAAACTGAAAGGAAAACTACCGGGTATAGCTTTCAGCACGACGGAGTCTCGCTTGATGGTCCACTTGTTAGTCTCGGAAATACTGATAGGGCCCTCAATGCATCTCCCAGCATTGGATCGTCGTTTGGGAGTTTAGCAAGCCACAAAATACGAAGTGAACAATTGTTGGGTCGGGCTGCGGTCCTCGACGTCTATCCTCTTTCAACCAACATGCACTATGCTTGGCATCACTGACTGGGCCTACTATGTACCCCAGTGATCTGGACTTAACGTTGCGAATGCCCGTCATACTAACACTTCAGTTGCAGCTGTACCTATGTACATAGAGGTATCGTGTTGACAATATGGGGTTTTTATGTCGTTATTGCGCGTAATTAAGAACACCGTCAAAGTCTCGAGTCCTAAACAATGTCTTGGCGAGATGTTCATAAGATGTCCAGAATATAGACGAGGATCCCAGGCGAGGATCTCGAGGTAAAGAGTTGTAGTTCCGTTCCGCGCGGATGTCAAACCCATTTACCGGGTTAACGCTAGCAATACCTGGTATCGCGGGGCTTATTAAGTGTGCATATGGTGACGTTCACATGGGAGGTGATATTGCAGTGACGTCCCAACTTCCAACCTGAGAAGGTTGACGAATGCGGACTGGATAAGTGGATGGAAACGGAAAGAAGATAGTGGTCCTTCGCTTACCAAGTTACATATGCAGAACACGAGTATTCCTTTAAACGGATGGGAATATCCATACGTTATCTGCTTAGGACCCTAGGTACATCTTACTAGACAGCCTAGACAGGCAGCTAGGCCTGTTAGTCCGGTTCAGAGTTTGTGTGGCCCTGAAGCAAAGCATCCCTAAATGTACATACCTACAATTTAATGTTTCACTGAGGTGGGCTACACCTGAGACGCGATTTGCCCGGCGGCTGGCCTCACAATTGCAATCCTTCCGTCATCTGTCATAATTGCATTGAGTGCATTTGACGTTTCCAGCCCAACTTGGAAAGTTTATTACCTTAGCCAACCTTCTTTTCTTACTACTTCGTTTACAATTCCATTTTATTCTTCCCTTTCTGTCTGTTCGACTCGGAATCCTGCAGTGCGAATTCTGCAACTTCCCGTCTTCGTTGCGACTCGTTTTTCTATTGTATTTTCTTCCATCTCATCTCATTCCGCTTCCTCTTCTTTTTCTTCTTAGAATTCGTATTTCCCCCCCCTGCGCTTCTTGCGGCCGCAGCGACCATTTTTCAATCCTATTCGTTCCCACTTTACCTACCGTAGTGTACCGTGGAAGTGCGTCACTTGTTGTTGGTCCGAGCCGTGGTTGGAGAAACGCCGCGCCAAACGGATAGTGACAAGAATACAAGACTCGATTATCTCACGAATTATACAAAGACACACCGCGATCTAGGCGTATCAAGCTCCCTGTTGCAGAAAAAAGAGCAGGTCACTCTGTTGGGTTGCGCCATTTCTCTGATTTCTTACCTGCATTAGAATTGGCTTAGATCAGTACGTTTATAACGTACGCCCCAGTCCGACTCAGTCACAATGCGTCGCGTTTCCGCAGACCTATCTGACCCCTCTCGAAACATCGAAGAATCCGTGGGCACTCCGGACCCGTCAGCTATAGATGCCGATCTAGATATGGCTCTGATGACGCCAGAGGAGGACAGCACCAGAATATACACACCACCTCCGCACATTGCCGCACGATTTTACCGGCCTACCCAAAACCGTCGAAAAGATTCGGCTGCCTCGTCGCGTCGAAATTCCATCTCTTCTGCACAGTCGCGCTCCTCCCATGGCTTCGTCCACAATGTCGGCCCCCAGAGCAAGTATATTGCTCAGCAAATGCGACGTGCTTCTATTTTGGAGGATCGGAAGGCGCGCTTGGCCGACAGGGCGGCGCACGCGGAAAAAGTGCGCCTAAGAGCGGCCCTAGCGAAGGCGGCTCACCAGAAGAGTTCGAACCTCGAAGAACGTGCGTTGGCTGCAGCACAGGCCAGAGAGAAAAATCTTGCTGAAATCGTCGCTGCGTGCGCCGAGGAGGTAAAGCGGGCTAAGGCAGTGGCCGAAAGTATGAAAGAAAAGAGGGAGCACGAATTGCGTAAGCTCAAGGCTCATATGGAGGAACGATTAGCCGAGGCTGAGAAGAGGAGGGAAGAACTACGCAGTCGTCATGCTGCTAGACGATCTAGAGGCCAAAGCATCATGACCAAGAAGTCTGATACGAGCAGTTTGCCTGAGGAGGACGAGCACGAATCTTCAAGCATGAGTGATGTCGTTCTCATGAGTGAGGATGTTGCAGTGTCCAAGATCCAATGGTGGTGGAGAGGAGTATTGAGGAGGAAGGCTGTGCACCAATTCTCCGAGCTGGGTTTGAACATTGACAGTGTTCGGGATACCTCTTTTGAGCAAGTGACTGAACTCCTTGCGCAAGAGAAAGTCCTTGTGCTCACGGCGAGGGTGTTGAACATCTGTGGCTTGCAAGAGGGTGAGGCAGGGTCAGTGAATGAGATGACCGCTGTCCGAACCTTCCTAAGCGCCTTCTTAATCCTGGGCCACCCTACCCAGGTTCTTAGCAATAAGGATCACAGGGGAGAGCAGGAGCAGGTTGGATCCTCTCAAGGGCAACCCATACCTCATGATGACCTGGCTAATCCACAGTTACAGGATCTCGTCGCCAAGGCAAGGGACTTGCTTATCTCGTTCGAGAACATCCTCTCCCGACTAACTTCCATGAACAACTATACTACTCCACCAGCATTACAAGGAGCTTTACCAGAGTCGTATGCGACGTTCCACAATGCTTTCATAGCGTGGAAGGCGCGCGATTCGAATGCGTTGGTCGAAGTGATGCTCTTGCAATTCGTAGAGCTTGACGCAATCCTTCAAAGCGTAAAGGATCGCACCGAAGAGGTTGTTGCCGAGTCTTATCGAGAGAGCATCAAGGACAATCAACTTATGCTGATGGTCCGGATCAAGAGACTTGCCGGTGCCGAGCAGGGCAAGAGGATGATTTTCGAGGCTGTCAAACAGGCCAGGAAAGCCAGGGCCGCGAAGAAGCCTGCGGGTGACATGAGACCAAGAGTTGCAGAGCATTCTTTAAATAATGCCAACCCGGTTGGGGACAACGCAACAGCAGAACATGTTGTTTCTTCGCAACTCCAGACGCTCACGCCTCCGCCGACCCCACTGAGGGAGAGGGAGTCGAAGCAAAGCGTACTTCAACCAAGCTATCCCCCGATACTTCCGGATAACCGGATCATTGTTCACGAATTGGCCATTAATCGCGAATACCGTATCGAGTATCAGCATTTTCAAGAGCAACATAAGCTTCGTATGATTCCCCTTTTCGAGGACTTAAGAACCAACCCTGGGAATGAGGAGAAAGAGTTCCATTACCTCATTATAATGGCCAATTACATCAGGGATAGACTTCAGCATCTGGTTCAACCCGGCACGCCCATGCATACGTTCATTGGAGAAATGCTCGACACTGAAGTTGCTCAGCGACAATTCTTAGCGGGCAGCTTCTCGTACCAGCAGTTCTTCTCGTCGATTGGATCTCTCCTTCCTAAGCTTTGCGCACCGGTTCGCGACGACGAAGTAAAGGACCTGGTGGATAATAAACTTAGCCAAGGTGATGTCGTTGATCGCCTCGAAGCGCTACTCTCGTTCATTGACACTATGCTCTACGACTACGCAAATTACATGTTGCAAGTCGCAGCACCAAGTCTCGTAGAGCACGCCTCTGCATATGAAACAAAAAGATTTGCCGAGGACTTGGACAGCGGCACTATCACGTTGTCTCATGCGGAAGCTTCGTGGCGAAACGCACGCAATAAGGTACACGCGGAAGTGGCTCGCCGTGATCCCGAAGGAATCAACCATCCGCGCTCGCGGCCCACTCCGGACAAGATCTATTGGCAGATGTTGTTAGACGAGTTTACACAGCCATCACCCTCAGAAGATACTATACCGGAACCACTTGCTCTTGACGCAAAACGCCGTGCACGTCTCGGCTGTCAGACAATACGTATTGTCACTGCCGGTGCTATTCTCCTGCAATGCAAGAACTTGCTTAAGCGCGATGTCCGGGCCCCTTGGAAGACAGAAGCTGGGCGTATATTTACTGTTCTTGAGTCCATGGATGACGAATCGAAGCCACTTCCTCAGTCTACTGCTATTCATGGTATCATGGCAGCGCTAGAAGCTGGACGGTCGATGCCTGCGGCTACGAAGGCGCACCTACAGGCCCTTGTAACCAAGGTGCTTGCCGCTAGTATAGATGCGAGGCGTGAAAACATAGACCCGAGAGAGCCTGTATTGAGATTGCTCTTGACGCGGATGAGGGGCCATATTCTAGCCAGAATACAAGCAGGTTCTGCAAGTGAGAAGGTTAAGGCGACTAGTACAGCTGGAGAGAAGCTTGCGAGTCTGGGGCTACCTGAGTTTGTTGAGAAGATACGAGAAATAGTTGATGAAATTGTCAGGGTGGGAGCCGTAGATCGGGAAGCTCATGGAGTATGGTGGGAAGAGGTCGCCGAAAAGGTGAACAAGGAAGACTCTGCCGCTACTTCGGGGTCCTCATAAACGTGGAGGGTGTCAGTGGTCAGGGCATGATTATATTTCAACACTACTAGAACGTCGGGTACACATTATGAAGGGGTATCGGTTTATTTCTGGGACGAGGCGTTTTTTTCAAGTGGGCATTTCACATGTGTGAAGACGAAGGATGGATTGTATTTTTTGGAACAGGCCGGATGCCTTGTTTGGAAGGATACCTTTTGCATCAGCGCATATTCGGGTTCGTTATGGTTGCTTCGTATTGCTTGGAGGTTAGCTATCCTACACGTACAGTTGTAACCGGTCTGGGAGAATATATGCTATTTCGGTAGCGAAGAGTATTCGTGAGACGCACACACTCAATTCAGAACGCAAGATACACATGAATAATGCCTCCTATTTTTTTAATATTTTGCAGTCGTGAATCTATAAGTGTGACTTATATGAAGGTAAATAGGTAGGTACATATCTTTGTTAACAGAGCAGTTGGCAACTAGTACCCCCCTGAATTTCAATTAAGCATTTTAGTCACGTGACTGCGAGATAGCGGGGCAAACGCGAAGCGTCACAGCGCGTCTTCCTTCTTTCTCATCCCAAGCTCAGGCAGCATCCATCCCATTAGACATCTCTCAATGACACACAATGATACTCAAAAACCCTGAGAGATAGGAATAAGTATATGCATCTCTTAACAGCTTTGAGCGGAAAGTTTATTTGCAGCTCTGTTTTGAGAAATACTTCGCCGCTCCGAAGCTCATTACCACCTAAAAATGCAGCAATCACAGTTTAGCGGTGCGTCGCCACAGAGAGTACTCTTCTTGTGAAAATGAACCCTTGGCTGACCATATATTGAAAATAGATGCGGATACGATTCGCATCCTCGTTGCCACTGATAATCATGTGGGTTATGAGGAGCGTGATCCAATCCGAGGAGATGATAGCTGGAAATCGTTTGACGAGATTATGAATTTGGCCCGAACAGAGGACGTAAGCGATAGGCATACATGCCCCCAAGTCAGAGGCATACTTACTTATGGGATAGGTTGATATGGTGTTGCTAGCCGGCGACCTGTTCCATGACAACAAGCCATCCAGGAAAGCCCTGTATAAGGTCATGCGATCGTTGCGGAAGAATTGTCTTGGCAATAAACCGTGCGAGCTCCAGTTCCTCAGCGATGCAACTGAGGTCTTTGATGGCGGCTTAGGACATGTTAACTATGAAGATCCCGATATCAACATTTCCATCCCGGTTTTTTCTATCCACGGTAATCATGATGATCCTAGCGGCGAAGGAAACTTATGTTCCCTCGACCTACTTCAGATGGCCGGACTTGTCAACTATTTCGGGCGTGTGCCACAGGTGGATGATATTCATGCCAAACCTGTCCTACTTCAGAAGGGGTTAACTAAGTTAGCACTCTACGGGATAAGCAATGTTCGCGACGAACGCATGTTTCGGAATTTCCGCGATCATAATGTTAAATGGTACAGGCCGAACCAGCAATCGAGCGATTGGTTCAACTTGCTCGCTGTCCACCAAAACCATCACGCTCATACTGCTACTGGGTATCTACCTGAAAACATGCTGCCTGAATGGCTAGACTTGGTCGTCTGGGGTCACGAGCATGAGTGCCTGATCGATCCTAGCCATAACCCGGAGACTGGCTTTCATGTCATGCAGCCAGGTTCTTCAGTCGCTACATCGTTAGTACCAGGTGAAGCTGTAGCTAAACATGTTGCGATAGTTAGCGTCACTGGGAGGGATTTCAAAATAGTCAAACACCGACTGAAGTCAGTCCGCCCTTTCATGACCGCCGAGATTGTCCTCGCAAACGATAAGAGATTTAAAGGGCTCGACAAGAAAAAAGAAAACCGCCATGAGCTCACAAAAAAACTGATGGGTGTCGTAGAAGAGATGATTGAGGAAGCAAATGCCGAGTGGGAATCTATCCAGGAAGTAGATTCTCTAGATAATACACGACCGCTACCCCTGATTCGTCTAAAGGTTGAATATACTGCACCGGAGGGAGGCCAATATGACATCGAAAATCCACAGCGCTTCTCTAACCGATTCCAAGGCAAGGTCGCGAACACCAATGACGTAGTACACTTCTATCGCAAGAAGACGGTGCAAAGTAAGTAAATAACATCATGTCAATAAATATCACTAATGTGCAATAGGAAAGGCGCCTGCCGGAGAACTACCAGAAGAGCTACTAGAGGCCTTGGAGGAAATAGAAGATATCAAGGTTGACAAACTAGTCGCCGAATTCCTTTCCGCCCAAGCACAGTCTCTAAAAATCTTACCTCAAGCACCTTTCGGTGACGCAGTAAACCAATTCGTCGACAAGGACGACAAGCATGCCATGGAGTCATTCGTGAGCGAATCCCTATCAGAGCAGGTCAAGCAAATGCTCTCGCTCGGAGAAGATGGCGATCTCGACAATGCAATGGAACAGGTCAAGGCGAGACTTGAAGAGAAGTTTTCCGCGGGCGTGCTAAATCAGCCAAGAAGACGCATTTACAAGCCGAAACCAGACGACTACGACTCGGACATCGAAGGGCCCTGGCAAGACCGCCCCGAAGCGCTCGACCACGAAGCTATGGCTGCTAACGCGGCGAAGTCCCAGCCTTCCCAACCAGCAAAACAACCTAAGGCTCGCGGACGTAAAGCAGCGCCGGTCGTGGAAGAGGACGAGGACATGGATGACGTTTTCGAGGAACCGACGCCTAAGCCAAAGGGAAGGGGTAGAATGGCGGCAGCGGTTGCTAAGCCGAAAGCGCCCGCCAAAGCGCCGGCTAGAAAAGCACCCGCGAGAGGCCGCGGCAAGAAACAAGTCTTCGAGCAGAGCGACGAGGAAGAGGAGGAGGAAGAGGACGTGGTGATGGACGACGACGACTACGATCCCCCCGCGCCGCCGCCGAAACGCGCAGCGACGACGACGAGGGCTACGAGGGCGGCGCCGGCGAGGAGCCAGACATCGAGGGCTGCGGCGCCTACTGCTCCGAAGAGCGCTGGCGCGAAGCCGAGGCAGACGAAGTTGAACTTCGGGTCCCAGAAGGCGACGCAGGATGATCCGCTCGAAATTAGTGATGACGAGATTTCGGATGATTTTGAGTCGGTGCCGACGACGAGGACTCGGAGACGGTGATGATGAGGTGAGGTGGTGTTAGGGAGGGAGGTATGATGATGAACATGGATAGGGGGTAAGAGAAAAGATTTCCCTATCTAGGGTTTACGGTATGTCTAAGTGTTTGCTTGGCTGTACGTTGCTATCTGAGGACAGTGAGATACTGTGTTAATGAATCTGCTCGTCGTGTTGGTATGGGGATTAGACATTGATGCGTAGATATCAAGACTACCGTCTAGGCTGTAATCTAGCTAGCTCTATATCACCTAATACCTGACAAACTGTAAAGTCGTAGATAGAAGGGATAAAAGGCAGGCACCAACAGGCCTAATAGGAGTTGAACCTAAACTACCTTCTATCCCTCCACCCAGTATCTGTCATATTACCCCCTTAAAATACTTCCCAGCTAGTTGTCATGATATTGTGTAGATTACCTAACTAGGCAGGGAGTCCAATGCTTGCAAGTAAATGACATTTCTACGTTCGTATGCATGAACTCTTGTCGAGGATACTCTAGTAGCACGTCCTACTTGGCAAGTCAGTACTATACCGCTAATTCAGGGGTCGGGCTACAAAGTATCTGCATTGCGGAGAATCATCTTGGTCTACGGGCGACCGGTTCCTTGATATGGTCACTGGAAGGATTTACCGCTCTTGGCCTTACGTCTATACGAACTGAACTATCAGTATTCTTATATTCAGACAAAGTCGCCTCGCTCGTGCTATCTACCAATCTTAATGGACAGTTGCTGTATTGATATTTTGAAGGGCTTCCTCGTCGATATAATGGACACCGAGTAGGATAAAGGGGCTCTAGTAAATGTAATGCCGTTGTCGTTATCGTTATTCCCCCACCAACTTGCCGATAGACTATATATAAGCTACGCCAGTACTGTAAGGTTAGATGTTGTGATGCTTGAGCGTTTCGTTGTAAGCTAGTAGTGGCGGAGCCACGTTACGTAGCCATATAAACTCAAGAACTTGTTTGAGCTCATTCTTGGCTCCGGTGATTATGAGGTAAATTGACACAGTAAAATTTGTAAGTAGGAGCGTCGGTAAGCGGCGGGCCGTTGTAAGCAGTATTTCTTATTCAGGAGTGAGAGGAAAACGTTTAGTAGTTAGCCGTTAGATCTCGTGGCGAGATTACGCCGTTGTGCGAGAGATGACTTTCTTAAAAACACACTATATCTATACCCAACTGACAACATATGTAGCAACCAGCCCTGGCTTATCTCTATACCAAGAAAATAGATCACATTAATGGCAATAGAGTATAATCCACGTATAGCATAATGCGGCAAGTGCGAAGATAGGCCCCGTCCCCTTAAGGGAGGGGGTCACACGAGCAGTGGCAAGCATTTCCGCAAAGAAGATTTACGAAGACCGCTATCCGTGCAACGCTCAGACACGGAGGAGGACCAAATCGTCCTATGTCGCTCGAATACGCAATATGCTAGGTCCTTGGTATTTGGGCTCCGAGGGGGGATATAGAGCTTAAATGATCTATAGCACACGACCAACCCCCGAAAAAAAAGAGGTAATGGATATCTAGATGTTGTCTATTCAGTAATCTATCGTAGGAAGACGTTTCCATACGACCTCCTTTCCTTGACCTGAAAACGGCAGATCCGAGAATGCCTACTCGGCCCTTCGAAGATGCGTCTCATACTCACTTTCCTAGCCCTGCTCACGGCTACCACAGCAAGCGCCCTACCGAACCAACCCCAAACTCCTTCCTCCACCACCACCACCACCTCCTCCCTCAAAGACCCCGGTGAGAAGCGGGACGAGCCCAAGAAGCCGGCGCAGCAGAAGAAGTACTTCCACGAAGCCGGGGCGACGATGGAGCTGGGGCACTACGACGCGCGGTACTTCCGGACGGTGGTGCCGTACGCGGAGCACCGGCCGGCGCTGCGGCACCTGGTGCGGTCGTGGCTTTCGACGAGCGGCGAGCTCGGCGTCGAGACCTGGCTCGCGCACGGCACGCTGCTGGGGTGGTGGTGGGGCGGGCGTGTGATGCCCTGGGACTACGACCTCGACGTGCAGATGCCGACCGCCACGCTGGCGTACCTGGGCCGGTATTTCAACCGGACCCTGCACGATTATGCCTTTGATGCTAGGAAGGAAGCTGGAGGTGGTGGTGGGGGGTGGGTTAATAAGACGTATTTACTCGACGTGAACCCGCATGCCACGGATATTGATAGGGGGAATGGCGCGAATGTTATCGATGCAAGGTGGATCGATACGAGTAATGGGCTGTACATCGATATCACGGGGCTGGCGGAGCGGGATCCGGCGGGGGCTCCGGGGATCTGGAGTTGTAAGAATTCGCATAAATACCGTATTGCAGAGTTGTATCCTGTGCGTAGGACGGAGTTCGAGGGCGTGCCGGCGCGGGTGCCGTTTGCGTTTGATAAGATACTGACGGATGAGTACGGAGGGAAGTCTTTGACGAATACGGAGTGGTCTGGGTAAGTAAAGTTATCCCCCGATTACCCCTGAGCCCCTGAGCCCCTGAGCCCCTGAAATCCCCGTTCTTGCTGTTGATCGATCTCTCCTTGAATTCCTGCGCCTATATATCAAACTCTCGCAGAACTGTGACGAAGATGTTACTGACGCTGTTCCATAGGCACCATTGGGTACCCGAACTCAAGGAGTGGGTGAAGAACCCCGACCCGCCACCTCAGGAAAAGGGGCAAGCGACGCTCAACAAGCCGAAGCCGAATAACAACGCCGTTGTGGTGGTCGTTGAGAAGACGGTTGTGAAGGGGGCTTCGTAGAATACTGGTCTTGGAGAGAATCGCATCTTATGAATTTGATATATGGTAGAAAAGATCAGATCGGATTTTACAAAATCCTAAAAGTAATCAAGTCATGTATCTGCATACGTGTAAGCTGAAGCTCTAGTTGGAATAAGTGGTATATGAGTATATGTACTTACCTAGATAAATAACGTCTACACTTGAGAATGAGTTGATATGCTGGTGGGCGAATTGAGGATAAATGAATTACACACCCTTTGAGAGATCTCGGTAATATTGTCGAAATAGATCATAACACTTGTAAGGTAGACACTTAGAAAATTTCAATTAGAGGCTCGCCCTGTTGAGTCCATCATTTCTAAAACGCCATCGCCATGCTATTTATTAGTGAACCCTATGAACTCCATGCCACCTAGTTCAGCAAATCTCAAGGGGATATCGCCATAGACTGTGTTCGCAGTGTTCCGAGGTAGCCTGAATCCTTAGACCTGCATATCGGGAGCCCGCGGAGCACTCGTCGTAACTAACGAGTATCGAAATTCGACTCGATTTCCAACGGCCTACTGCTCGCCCTTCGTTTCCTCATCGGCTTGCCTCTGTTTCTTAATACGTTCTTCCGCCGCTTTTGCCATAGCCTCCCGTCGACTCAGCGCGCTCTGATCCGCGATAGGTGCTGCCCCTCCCCTACCACCCCCGTTCCCACTCCCAAGCACGAATTCGCCTCCAGTCCACCCGCCGTGATCATACGCAATCTCCTCTTCCCGTTCTCTCGGCTCCGCATACTCCGCACCTCCCACGCTCCTCCCACCGCTCATATAATCCGCCTTCTCGACCTCCCGTTCAATCTGATGACACAAGTCCCAAAACTGGCGATCGTGATCGCCGTGCACGTTGTGCGTGAGCTCATGGCACAGCGTCCGGCGGATGGTCTTGTAGTCGCGGTACCCATCATACGCATCGGTGCGCAAGCGCAACTCAATAACCTGCCCCTTATTCCGATTCAAACCCAGAATGCGCGTCGTGCCCTCGTGGCTCGACTCCGTGTACGAGAGCGGGTCCATCTCCGTCAAGACGCCGACCTTGAACTTGTGCCGCACCATGGTGGCCCGGATGCCCGGGTCTCGCGCGAGCCGCTCGAGGAACTGCTGCGAGCGCTGCGGGTTCGGCAGGTTCGGCAGCGGGCGGATCGTGCCGAAGGTGTACTCGCTCTCGTCGCGCGCGCGCTGCGAGGTCGGCCGCGTCGACGAGTAGGCGCGGGGCAGACTGCGACGAGCCTGGGCTAGGTGCGCTTCTCGGCGCGCCGCTTGCTGGCCTGCCGAGGCGAGGGACGCGAGCTCGGCGCTCGATGTGCCGAGGAGGGTTATCTTCTTGTCGCGCAGCTCGGAGACGGGACGGTCGACGGAGAAAGGGGGTTTGAGAAGCCCGAGCTTGGAGACCATGAGTTTTTGGTTGGCGACGGGGATGAAGAGCGTGGATTCGATCGAGGATGCGAGGTCGGAGATGCTGGCGTCCGGGGAGATGGCGAGGGAGTGCGATGTGCCGTGGTGCGTGAAGGTTATGGTGATCTCTTCGGATTCGGGTGGCATCTCGGCTTGCTCTGCCATGTCATGTTCCGCGTGCTCTGCCATTTTGTTGTGCGACGTTGCGCTTGAAGGTTGGACGACGATAAGTTGTTTGATATCTCGAGTCCGTACTACGGCGTAGTACTACTACTGGAGTGTTGATGTGGAAAGGTGTCGGTACCAAACGATGTTGCTTTGATAAAAAAAGAAAAAAAAACGCCGAAAAGAAAAAGAGTTAGTCCTACCTAGCGACTCACTGGAATTTTACGTCCTTTCCTTAAAGTGTTCTTGTCGAAGATTCTACAAGATGTTACCTGCCTTCGCAAAGATAGCTTTGTAATCCAGTGGTTACTAAAGTGCTAGGTACGTCAGAAGGCCGGATGCCTCATGTGCCAAGAGATCCGTTTTCCACTGTACAAGGTAGTTATGTACCTGTAACTGCCCGTACCACCCTGGCAAGGCAGGTACTAATGCCGACCGGCCGAGTTCCTTGTTAATGCCAGCCAATAGGATAGACTTATAGACGTGACATCATCACCAAATGTGTAGGTGTGGCTGGAGAAGTAATTTTGATAATTTTGGATATTTCCGTATTGTATCAGCCACATGTTAAAGGAGCCAGGAAGCCGCCATTAGCCAGGGATCCAATCATACGTCAATCGCGTCCCAGGTGTAATTGTGTCCTTTCAAACATTCTTCAGTCCACGTAAATGTGTAAATGTTCGACCATTACCGGTCAATATTCTCCTCAGTACCTACTCCTCCTTTTCGCAGATATTACTGCGAACCCTCTGGTCAATCCGTAGAATAACGGGCAATTCCTTACCCCTTTTTGGAACTACCGCCCAACGCGATCGAACCCGTAAACCGTCGCTAGTAAAGCTTCTTGGAGCTCGGCTCCCCTCAAACCCTCCACCATGCCTTTAAACGTCTTCCGAATCTTGGGTAAGCGCCAATACGATGGGACGTTTCTAGTATATCATACTGACAGTCATATTCAGGAGACTTCTCCCATTTAGCCTCCATCTTGATCCTCCTGCACAAGATGACAGAGCTCAATGTTAGTAGTGTCGCGATTTCAAGGGCTCCGAATACTATCTAACAACTAGCTGTTTTAGGGCGCCTCAGGAATATCTTTCAAGTCCCAAGCTCTTTATTTAGTCGTCTATATTACTCGTTATTTAGGTACGTCGTTATATACCAGTTCTATTTATAGATAGCGGGCAATTCGTACTTACGAGAAGTCAACAGATCTCTTCAATACGACCAGCATCTACAACATTGTCTTCAAGATCCTCTTCATCGGCAGCCAGAGTTACGTTATCTACTTGATGACGACCAAGTATAAGCCGACGGTCGACCCCAATCTCGATACCTTTCGTGTACGATACCTTCTAGGCGGTGCTGCGGTTCTTGCTATCCTCATGCCGTACGAGTACACCTTCTCCGAGATCCTATGGGCATTCTCAATCTGGCTGGAGTCCGTTGCTATTCTTCCTCAGCTGTTCATGCTGCAGAGGACTGGCGAGGCCGAGGTCATTACGACTCACTACCTTTTCGCGCTGGGCATCTATCGAACTCTCTACATCCCCAACTGGATTTACCGGTACATTACCGAGCCCAAGCACAAGGTCGATTGGATTGCTATCGTCGCCGGCCTCATCCAGACTGTACTATACAGCGACTTCTTCTGGATTTACTACAACAAGGTGCTCAAGGGCAAGAAGTTCAAGCTGCCCGTGTAAGCGCTCCTCACATATTTTACTTCCCGGCATTGGCTGTGGAGGAGAAGAGGTGCCTCTCATGTCTCATGGTGAGATCCAAATACCTACGGTCTACTAGGTATTTGCGAAATTCTCGCTTATAGGCGACCTGTGGGCTCACGGGGATGTCCGCTCATGTATAATGAGCGCGGTGAGGCCCGCTGGTGTTTCGAACATGTCTTAAATAGAACGTGTCTTCACGGCGTGTCGGTTGTGCATGGCTGGCGTTAGGTTAGGCAGAGGCTGAAGGTTCCTCAGCCTGAAATGCTTGACTGTAGGAAGGTTGGCTCCGGGATCGATGTAACTGTACATAAAAAGTGCGATTTTAAGGTAATGAAAAATGATTGAGCTGGAGGATCCCAGTCTCGTTTTTTGTTTCTCCGTGAAGTATATTCATTATGGAATTTGGGAGATGGAGTTATGAATGTTTCACTGAATCAGAAGGCAATGCGGTCAGATAATGTCATCGCAATTATGTACTCGTATTCGCGTTGTAACTCTATAATACTGACACTATTTACAGGATATCGGGCATCAGATCTTGGATATTCGCACTAACTCTCAATAAACGACCTTTTTAATTTCAATATGCATGCGGCAGATAATTCGGGCCTCGCTCAAGGGAAATAGGATCGACAAGTCGCCTCGGGATCGGTGCTTGGACGTGAAACGAAGACGCAGTACTCAGCTCCGTCCCGACACTAGCCCTCCATCCCGCGTGCTCGTCGCCGTCCGCCGGAGAACGTATGGGGAGCACTATATGGCACTGCCCCGTCGCGGACACGGGCGCGGCGTCGTATCCCTCGTCTCCGCACACGGGGTGCATGGACAGCGGATGGCCTCCGGCGCCGCTGCGCTCGCGCCCGCTGCCCACGCGCACGAGGTGCGGTCGCTGGCCGCCGCTTATGCTCTGCTCGCGCGCTAGCGACACCCGCGCGGACGGCGCGGACGGCCCCGCGCTCGTGCTCGTGTCCGTCACCGTTACGGGTGACGGCGGGGCCTCGACGACGACGGGCATCGGCGGCGAGGGCTGTAGTCGCGCTTCCGGCTCGTTGCCCTGCAGGATCAGGGACTGGTCGCCGACGGAGGAGACGGGCGAGACGGGGAAGGCCGGGTCGCTGAGCGGTCGCGCATTCTGAGATATCGCGGGGTGCTCGGCCGTCGGCGGACGCCGCTTTATGTCCGCGGCGAAGGCGTCGCTGCTGCTGTTGAGGTTGCTGGGGGACTGGCTCCGCCGGTAGGGCGGTATTATGGGCCCGCTTAGCATGGCGTGGAAGGAGGAGAGCCGGTTCCGGATGGATTGGGAGAGGGAGTGCGGACGCGGTTCTGGGACTGGGGGCAGGACCGGTTCCTGGGTTCGCGGGATGTAGGGTGATTCGGGTTCGTATTTGCTTGGGGCGTCTTGTTGGCGCGCCTTGCGCCGCATGAGGAGGAAGGTGGCGAGGGCGGAGAGGAGCGAGGATATGAAGGCGATGGATATGACGATGCCTCCGATTTGGCCTGGGGTCAGGCTTGAGCCCTGGGATTGGGGGGTCTGGATTTGTTGTTAGCTACTATTCATTCATGATATATCGATTCTTGTGTCCTAAGGAGTAGGATACATACCGTGACAGCGCTCGCACTAGCTTGCGCCGCTGCTACGGCGCTCTGCGCACTGCTACTAGCACTGGCCTGCGCCTCCTCCACGGCCTTGCTGGCGCTCGTCTGGATATTTGCGATAGCGCTGGCCGCATCCGTACCAGTCGCCGACGTCGCGGAAGTGCTGCTAGTGATGCCGGTTGTTGTTGAAGCGCTCATGCCGGCTATAGCTGACGACATTCCTTCGGCGATTCCGGCGATTCGTGCAGATGCGACTGCGCTGGTTGACGCTGCTGACATTGCCTGAAGCGAGGAAGAGTAAACGCCCGTTACGCTGGCTGCTACGCTGCTCGACACGGAGGCTGAGACGCTGTTCGATATGCTATTTGATTGGGCCGGGTTGAGGGGAGGCGGGGGAGGCGGTGGTGGTCCATCATCGATGTCGCCGTCGGTATCTGTAGCAGCCTGGCGAATTTGAAGAGGAGTGCCAGCCGAAGAAGCCACTGTCGGGAGAGCTGGTGCCGCCGTGATCGAAGGAAGTCGAGCTTCATCATTCCTCCCTGCCACGACCCATCTCACCGCCACCGGGTTATTTTCTCCATCACTTTTCTCCCTACTTTCCAGAGTATCTCCATTGGACGCGAAATTACCGAGTCCTAAGCTTGTCGTTGACCAGAGCGACCATAGCAATAGGAGCGACAGCCCAGGTTCCATCATCATCATTCGTCGTTATAAATCCAATGCCATTCCTAGAAAGCGTCCCGACAGACCGGCCGTGGGAAAACGAAAGATGCGCAAAAAAATGATTTACTCAACGTTCCCGCGCGATAGATCAGTAGACGAATAGAAGAATAGGATTAGAAGTTAATAAGTAAGTTGGTTATTCCATGCACCTCGCCACAAGAATATACTGAACCAGAATTCCGACCTCATCGTCTGTGTGTAAAGTTTCTCCTTCTACGACGCGCCAAGGGCCAATAATTGTCCTAACGGTAGAGGCCACATTAAAAAGTCCTTCGCGTCTTGGCTTAGGAACGAGGTTCCGTGATAGACGCTATTTCGGAAGCAGCCGATCTTCCCAATTCGTTAGGACCCCGGCATTCAAACTCACTAGAAACGTGGACGCGAGTCTGTTTCGCAAAGAATGTCCTAGTGGATGTAGTATTGAATAATGTTCTTTTTGTCCGCCTGCCCCTGTATGTCTTAGCTATGATAACCCATAGCTCACCAATTGGGAGAACCAGCCAGGCCGGTGGGCTCATGAACCCCTGGTTGAATACAACCTTGTCAGGTAGATGAAACGCTTGGTGTAGCAGCTTATTGAGCCTTACCAAAGCCTCTCTGTTTCGATCTCCTGTTCATCCCCAGATGATCTACAACAGGATCCGCAGGTACGTACTTCCACAATAACCAAAAAGAGCCAATGAAGCTTTGACATAAGATATGAAAGATGTTACACATTTTCTCCGATCAGTCCGATTAAACCCACTATTTCGGGCCCGTAACCCGATCTATATTTAACAGCCCATGCGCTCCGATGGACCCACTTACACGGCCTGTGCGCCGGTTCTACCGTGCCGAATAATCCTGAATCTCGTCATCGCACCAGAATAAAAATGAAGTCAAAAAAAAGACGACAAATGTGACTCATCCAACTTGACAATTTTTACCCCGCCGTTCATATCAGTGAAAATGTTAATCTACAATGTTTATTCTAAGCCAACCCCTCCATTCTCTAAGTGCCACGTCCTTATACCGTTCACCTTCCTTAATTGCATGCTCGCCAACATTGCCGTCGCCAACTTGACAAAAACAAACCTTATCTTCTTTCCACTCTTTTGATTTTCGTATTGACATTTACACTCACCACTTCCTAAAAAATAATTATCACCGTCAAATTACTTGTCACTGATTTCAGAAATCGACCTCGCTATCCTTTTGATTCGCGTATCGATCTCTGCATGTAAGGACGGCTGGAAAATGCACAATTTCTTTCATTCCATTATTTAATTCATTCATTTATTTTTTTCCACCGCCATTTTCGTCAACTACAGCCAACGGCCACGGCTACGATATGACTAGCTCCATGACCAAGAGATTGGCCCGTTTGAATATGGTCCTTGCAAACACCACCGCTACCGACTCGGCTGGGGATCAGGTACCTTTTGCTGAATCACGAATGCAGTTTCCAGAATTCCAAGGAAACATGGAACACCACAAGCTGTTGCGTAAATGCGAAGGATGCAAGAACACATTTCCTGCCTTCGAGATACCTGTCATCAGTGTCGGCGACATTTCTCTACCTCACTACATCTGTCACAGCTGCAGCCTCCTGACTCCGGTAAGTAAAATCTCATCAACTTATACCACCCAATTCAGCTCAACCCTCGGTACTAAACGTGTTGACCATCTAGGCTCAACGAACCCACGAGAAAGCGCCGTACTGGAGCGCCATCCTCAAGTACTGGCGACCGGAGGTCGACCCTCGCGCGCCCGCCTTCGCGGTGCTGGAGCAGAACTCCATCTCGCTGCTCTGCTGCCTGCACGAGCTCGCCAAGTACTACACGTGGAACGATGTGACGATCATGGTCAACAGCGTGGTGATGGAGCGCCTGCGCCACGGCCCCAAGAAGTTCCGCCGCTACGCCGTCGAGTCCGACTTCTTCGACGTCTACGCGGCCTGCAAGAACATGCAGTTCTACAATACCATTCCCGAGGAGCTGCAGGCGAGCGAGCTGAAGCGCACGAAGCTGATCCTGTGCCCCTTCGGCCTCGTCATTCCTGAGCCCGGAACCGAGGACGACGAGGGCGCTTCAAGCGCTTGTGCTCAGGGCTGGATGTGCCCGAACATTCTCCCGCCGAGAGACCGTATTATCTTCACTTATGCTTATCGCAACCGCCATGGCTGCGAGATCCGAACTGCTAAGGTTGATGGTTTGAACAAGATTTAGGGGAAAGAAGGGGGGTCTGATTAGGGCTGCTCATAGGGATTAGGGGAGGGTGTTATGAAGCTACTGTTTCCTAATTGTGGTGGTCTAGATACCCCTATAAAATGATGAATATGTGTTCCGAAAAATGAAAGTAATACCCTGCATTAATTCCCAGAATGATCCGTACAATCAGTTTCCTTGTTGCCGTATCGCCCGTTTAGTTGGGAGGCATTTCTAAAATTTAATGACATGTAGGTCTATGACCCATTCTATTCCACAGCGATATGATTTAACAATAGAGATAAGTAAGGTGTGAGAAGGGAAAACTAATAAAAATAAAAATAAAGGAAAGGGAGGAGGAAAAAAAAACGCCAAAAACAAGTCTCCAAGAACCCGTTTCGAACCATCGTAGATCAGTCTGATGGTTGGACAGCGGCATTACACTCGCGGTTTACCCATTGCTCGGTGACTGAGCTAAATGATTCGTTCCAAACAAGTACTTGGAGAATTGTTGGAAAGAGTCACCATTGTTTTGATATATAACCTTACTGTGTGCCCTCATACATTCTGATGGGTCCACTTTTATCCCTTCCCCTATTCTGTCGTCGCCTACCAAGCTATTGGCCTCAGTTTCGCATTATTTTCCTGGCCCCGAAAAGGCCTAACGGTTTCGTTTAACTATCCTCCACTTTGGAATTACATCATATCGAGAATTGCTCAATTTCCAGCCAAATGAATCTTCTACAGACCACACTTCTAAAATTTAGAATACCTCTTTTGTACATATACCTCCCCCCAACTCCTCCAGTTGAAACAAGTATCTTAGTCGATATTATACCTCCAAAACAGAGAATCCTTAGACAGGCGTAATAGAAATTCAACGGGACATTAGGTAATGCTTATCAAAAAATGATGAACCCTTGTATATTAAATGAGACTAGTGCAATACATGATGAATTAGTAAGTATATCAGGTCTTCCCCGCGAGGCACAGAATTAAACAGGGAAGCAAAATTAATTTAATTTAATAAATTGAATAGTATAAGCAATGGAAAAAAATGAGGTACATAGGTTAAACGAAAAATAAACAGATGAAAAGATACAAAAAAATATATTTAACTCATCTGGCCCATGGTGGGACTCGAACTTACCGGTACCATGTTCGCGCTAGTAGGCGTTTGGGGTTAACAACTATCCAGAATTTGGCCCTTTGAGCCTTGGAACGAGGGGGTATGATCGTGTTACCCTATGCGTTAGCATGCCCAGTGAGTGTTGAGGGGACTGGGAATACCTTCGGAGTGACCTGCGAAGTGCCTACCCGAGCAGGGGGCGGTTTGTCGACATGGACTGCGAATTCGTTAGCTGACAGGTTTATAAGAACAGGACTTTACCATTAGACCAGATGAGTTGTTGATGGCCTGGCTGAAATTAGGGACTATATGCTTGACTGCCATGGAGTAGTTGACGATATTTGTATACGGGACCGTGGAAGATATTGGGGTTGAACGGGAGTAAAGACGAAGTTCTCATGTAGCAAGACATTTTCGTCCGAGTCAACAGTGGGGAGACCGATGTAGGCGGCGAGAGTTCTTGGTGAGGAAGTATCTCTGTCACTAAGAGACACCAGGGGCTCTTTCTGTTAATTGATGTCTTTCTCAGACGCTATAAAGGTATGCTTCAAATAAAATTACTACAGAGGTTTACTGGAAATATGGATAATGTCTTTATTTAGTCTTTGGGTTGTATGTAATGGTATGCCATATAAAAAGGGGCTGCTTAAATTGAGCCCCCTGAGCATATGGAAAAGGGGTTATAATTGGTTTTAAGATCAGTGATAATGGACTACCAGAATTATCTTCGAACATGTTTATTAGCGTGACTTTATATGAGAAGATATGAATAGGTATTTTCGTTTCAGAACATCTTCAATTTTAATGAAAGTCTATTGGAGTAAGGATGGAACCATTGTATTAAAGTAAGTTAGTAGGTATTTCCTACCTTGGAGATTCTCTATACATCATTGCTCTCGATTTCACTCATCTTCTCCACCATCTTTCTAGCTACATCTATTGTCTCTCGCCTAACCGCTCCGTTCAGGCCAGACACCCATTCCGCCCTTTCTTTCCACAGCTTCCATCTGCCATAGCTAAATCCTGGTTGGCCAGTCCATAAGCCATCTCTGGCCTCAAGACTGAAAGTCCCCTCACAGTTATAGATTGCCTCTCCGGCATGCAAAATCCATTGTGCCGCGATGGGTACATTGATGTTTAGCCTCTGGATGTCGTCTGCCTTGAGGGCAGAACCTGCAGCAGGGGTCTTCTCAAAAGCCGTGTAGAAGTCTAACTCTGCTGCCGACAGGAAGTCATTGGCATCGACAATTTGTCGGGCGCAAAGTTGGGCTGTGAAGGCAACTATTGAGATAACCTCCTCCGAATAGGCTGATTCGTCCCCTGTCATAGCGTCAGTTCCCTGTAGATAGAAGAGTGCGAAGGTAGTTACTTACGGTCAAACACGTTCTCTCCCCATAACTCTGCAAGATTCGGCAGCTCTGACCATTTGACAGCTAATTCTCCTCTGATGACGAGATCTGGGAGTTGTCGGATGGCATCTACCAGTTTGACCAGCTTCGAAAAGTTAGATAAATAGCAAATAAAAGCACTATTAGCCTAGCATCTCGAAAGAAGATTTACCTTGGTATGATGTTCGGGAAATTTTCTTGCTGTATCCTCGAGCAGCTTCCATGGGCCCCATAGAGCTCCCTTGGCCGTCTCGGCAGAGCGAGATGCATTGATATCGCTTGTAAGTCTTACAGCTGCATCCTCAGGGTTGATGTTTCCATGGAGAAGATCACGGATAGCATTTGCCCTATCGAATATTGATTAGTTTTAAGTTATCTGGTGTAAGGGATGGATGAGAACTCACTCATTCCGCGTGGGGCCCCACCGGTCCGCAAGTTGTTTGTCAATGAACGAATCAATGGATGGTGCCATTTTACGAGAAGCGCTTAGTAGATGGTGAATATTAAATGAAAGATGGGAATGATTGAATATGAAAATTAGAGGAGCAGTCAGCTGTGATATTTTAATAAGAGAGACATCCACTCCAAGGCTGTGCCCTTTCTGCAATCGGACGATCACGTGTTTGTTTGCCATACGCATAATACGTGCGCTGCAATACATCAGATCGTAAGTCGTGTATTTCCGGAAGAGGAAACACTGTAAGATTCATATCAGGGGGAAAAGGAGATGTGAATGCGGGATGAGGTCAGCTGAGTGTGGCGGTTTGGGGTTAGGCAGCCGGTTGCACGGCATAGCAACGGAAAGCGGTCGGGCTCTAAGAATGCTTAACCCGCAACGGCCTGGAATGCCGGTTATTGGAAGCATCCGAGACGATCGGAATCCAAAGCCGCTTACGTGCAGGGAGAGTGAAGTTTACGATACATTGAACAGCTCGAGTTAAATCTATTTAAAGAGTCTCACAGCCTTCCTAGCACTTAGAGAAGCTATGATTTTCTCTGCAAAACCTGAGCCTATCGCAAGATGTTGCACAGATAATCAAGATGATCGGCAGGCTTAGTATCTTTAGCAAACAGCTAATTTTGTTTTATTGACTATTGACGCCATCACCTGATCTTTGGATTTTTGTAAACGAATAGAATTGTTATTCTCGTAATTGGTTCCTGGTATAGGCTTGAAGGAATTAAGGCACGGTAAGGCATTCTGCAACTTGTTGGTGACATGTAGGATGTTATCCCCGTTAGTATGGCGGCGTTGTCTATTGGCTATGATGTACGAAGTTTACTAGCCTCGACAGCAGATTGTTCCGTAATAGGTAATGCTTCTTGCTGTAACCCTGCCGAAGATTGAAGGGACTTCATTGTCTCTGAGTATACCGTACACTGCGATGGTGAACAATATCAATAGATACCAGAAGATATTGTTACGTCTGCGATGTATAAAAGGCCATCACTTACCAGCTTCGTAGTTCCCGTCATTACCTCCAACAGCAACAACCTCAATCATTCACTGTCCAGTTTTTTCATATACACAATCTTTTAGGAGTTTCAACAGCATTCAAAATGAAGTCCATCAGCGCCCTCCTTACCGCCGCCCTTCTCCTCTCTGTGGGAAACGGCCTAGCCGTCCCCTCAGAGGTCCCAGCCGAAGCCCGTGGCCTTGAGGAGGCCATCGACATCCGCGACATCGAGGCCATCCTCGGCGAGCGGGATATCAACCCCAAGTACACGTACGCCAACTTCCCGTCGAGCGCGACCTGCGCGAAGCAGACGTACAACGCTGGCGACGTGAAGGACGCCGGTGACGCCGGTGGCCGCCTCGAGTCGCGCGGCAAGTCCATCGGCAAGAACAAGTACCCGCACCAGTACTTCAACCGCGGCAACGAGATCAAGAACTTCGACTCCAAGTGCAAGGGCCCGCTCTACGAGTTCCCCATCCTGCAGAACAAGAAGGTCTACGTCGGCAACCCTGACGACCCAGGCGCCGACCGTGTTGTCATCAACGTCTCGGCTAAGGACAAGAAGACTGGCAACGTCGTTATCACCTTCTGTGGCTTGATGACCCACACTGGTGCCAGGAACAGGAGCGCCTTTACTCAGTGCAGCTGGAAATAAGGAGCTGTTACCTAGTTTCGAGGGATTAGTGTTCGAGAACGTATAGATATTTTGCCTCCATTGGCAAGGGGACGAAGATTGGTTGGGATTGTATTATTCAAGTCGCTCGTTAAGTTGCTTTGGCTTCCACCTGTATATAGTTAGACAGAATTGAGGTTGTTACATAAGTCTCCAAGATTTTTCATCAAATTAATGAGTAGTAATGTGAGTTAGCACGAAGTACGCATTCCCCGTGATGTATCAGCCCTGGCGAGGTTCTTAACTCTCTTTAGATCATGGACATTAATATTGTGGTGCTGCCATGCTTCACGTAAAGGTGTTTTGTTGAAGTAATGATCCTATAAAATCGTGAAATTAATATTAATCCTAGACATAAAATATTTAGAAGTTTTCTGGTCCTGCAATACTCAGTACGTTATAAACGTTACGAGGCTTGGCTTCGAAGGCGGAGGTTTGGTATTGCGTAAGGAAGGAAAGAAAGAAAGCTATTGTGAATTGAAGAATATGAATAGGGGGTTGAAAAGGGGCTCAAGCCGAGGTCTAGTTGTGAGTTGTCAGCGATCGGGCGCCTCTACCAGTGCCACAGTAGGAGACAGTAGTAGGGGGCTCGCTGTGGACTTGCTATTAAGAACATGTAGCTGTGTAAGTGTATGGTGCTTAATGCCTGAATCCTTCCAGAGTGTTGGGAGGCTGAGGATCGTTTTATATGCAATTAGCGGCTCTCCGGTGGGGATATGTAGGCGACCGCCGTCCGAGCTCCTCAGCCACCTCCACTTATATCCCCATCATGGGTGAACATCGATACGACGACCTGTTCTAATTAACAGTAAGTCTAAACTTCTCCGGAATGAAATGGTTCTGAATAAAATCTAGTTTGCTGGATATTCGCTCGGAAGGGTGGTGAACTGCTTATTATTGGATAGGTTACGGTCATACGTGAGCTCGTGTATCACCGGAAAGACAAAGGATTTTGTAGGGTTGTGGCGAGTGTGCTGGAAGCTTATTCCAATCTGCTTCTGAAGTTGTTCTTGAACAAATAGGTAGTAACTTCCATCTCATGGATACCACATGTAGCTCGGCATTGCGTGGACATGCCTAGCAGCTTCCTCTCCCAAGGTTGTCTAGTTGTGAGACTTGGAAGTTTTAAGCTTATTCAATGAGCAAGGTTTGATAAGAGTGGGTAAGGTATAACCCTATCCTATGAAAGTTAGCTTGCGGTCTAGAGTTAAGGTAGGAACCATCGAATTAGCGTCAATTCGAAAGACAAACTTTTCCCTTGTCTTGGTATTTCTGCGTGATCTCAATGGCCCAAAACAGGTCTTCAAAATTATGACGAATAACGAATAGCGAATAACTGTTGACCTTGACATCTAGCTTTAAACCTTTGGGACCTTTCCTTTCCTCTTTTCTTCTACATATAGTTATCCTACATAGGTATTCAACGGAAATAGGATTCCGATTTCTTGAGCATCCTATTTCTGCTCAATCTTCTCAAAAACTCTCTTCCTCCTCGTGCTACAAAGCTTTTACGAGCTCTCGACTGGCCACGTGCTCAAGGTCTCTTTGCCAAAGTCAGACAGAAGTAGACAGAAATAGCTTGCGAGACCCCTCCGTCTAACCATAGCACGATTGGGGAAAGTTCGAACGCAACCCCGCGATTCTTCCCGATTGGACTGTGGCTCGGCCTTGGTCGGTGGCACTGCATCAAGCGCGCGATTGTCTAAGAGTTTTTTTTTTCTTTTTTTTTCCCTTGTGACGCTGCAGGATCGAAAATTTTAAGTAACCCAGAGGAAACCCAGCACCGTCTGGTTTCTCTTTTCCTCTAGTCACTATGGGCGACATGGCGAACGAGATCAAATTGCTCTCGGGCAACAGCCACCCGAGCCTGGCTAAAGCCGTGGCCGATCGGTATGTGTTCCTGATTTTCCCTGGTTTAATTCCTCCCAAGCTTTGGACGAACACAGAAAATAAGCAAATGATGACGTTCTTCGGCTATCTATGGCTTTTCTCCCCAGACGCTCGGACGACGGAATTGGAGAGGATCGGTATCCTACAGGAAGCAATTCAATATGGACATTAGCTAATAATGAGCGATCGACGACCTATAGGCTCGGCATTGAGATCGCAAAGACTATGAGTCTGAATTATTCAAACCAAGAAACCAGCGTTACGGTCGGCGAATCTGTTAGAGATGAGGATGGTACGGCTTTACCTTCACCTCACGTTATCATTGTTCCATCCGCGCGATTAATTTCGATCACGAACTAATGGCCTCTCAGTCTTCATCCTGCAATCCACTGCCCCGGGCGATATTAACGATGGTTTAATGGAGCTCCTAATTATGATCCATGCCTGCCGCACGGCGTCTGCGCGGCGCATCACCGCCGTGATTCCCAACTTCCCGTACGCGCGCCAGGACAAGAAGGACAAGAGTCGAGCGCCTATCTCCGCCAAGCTGATCGCAAACATGCTGCAGACCGCCGGCTGCAACCACGTCATCACCATGGATCTCCATGCCTCACAGATTCAAGGTTTCTTCAACGTCCCCGTCGACAACCTGTACGCTGAGCCGAGCGTCCTGCGCTGGATCCGCGAAAACCTCGCTGGTCAGGAGACCGTCATCGTGAGCCCGGATGCTGGTGGTGCGAAGAGGTAGGTCGACTGCGATGCGCGCCATAGGGAAATTTAGGAACAAGAGAAGCTGACATGGTGCGACAGGGCTACATCCATCGCGGATCGTCTCGACCGTGGTTTTGCGCTCATCCACAAGGAACGCCCCCGACCTAATGTCGTAGGCAGGATGGTTCTGGTCGGTGACGTGGTAGACAAGGTCGCAATTCTGGTCGACGACATGGCGGATACCTGCGGTACCTTAGCGTAAGCACCCGCTCCGTCCCTACAATATAAACAGCGATGATACTAACTTATCCCATGTATAGTAAAGCAGCAGCCACGGTCAAAGACCACGGCGCACGCGAGGTCATCGCCGTCGTCACCCACGGCATCTTGAGCGGAGACGCCATCACCACCCTGAACAACAGCTGCCTGAGCCAGATCGTCGTCACCAACACTGTGCCCCTGGGAGATAAGGTCCAGCGGTGCAAGAAGCTAAGAGTGATCGACGTGAGCCCTACGATAGCCGAAGCTATCCGACGGACTCACAATGGCGAGAGCGTTAGGTATGTATCCCAGTCACATTGTTTTTTTCCATCCCCAGTCCATGATGTTCCTGTCCACTAACATATCCCTAGCTTCCTGTTCACCCACGCTCCGGTCTGATATGTTATATATACGCATACTAGGGGAGGAGTTAAATATCGATGCGAAACTGAAACTGAAGATTGCTACGTTTCATTAGAGGTGGCTCCTTCGCTTTTTTCCTTTTGGGGGGAGTTTTAGAGAATTTGCATTTGGGAAATCATTGGACGCGGATAGCCATGGCGGACGAGACGGGAACGCCGTAGAGCATAAATCAAGGTCATATACGTACGGGAGTTTTTTATTATGCGACATAGTTACAACTGCATCTGCCTATGGATATACACACATGTCAATACTGCATAGCATCAATTACAGCATGGGTTATGGCGAAATGGAACGAGCATGTCGGTTTTAAGGGAGCATTATGTCATATAGCATCACATCGCGTAGGTATCCATACGGAACTACGAATATAAACAGCATTAAATATAAAGAAGCACGGTTTGGGAATCTCGATTTCATTTTTTGGGTTCCGGGAATACACTCATGATACTGGCTGTCTTATAACCAGCAACCTATCATCCCGCAAGCCATTGCCATGATTTATGCCCTAATGCAAGAACCAGAAGACACCGACCAAACGCCTGTAGGGATTTACTTGCGCATCGAGCTTGCTCGTCGCTTGCGAGCGTCGGCCTTGTGAGCGCGGACTTCGGCAACACGCTTGGCCAAAACCTGGGCGTACTCGTTCTGCAGTAAAACGTTAGTATACAGACGAATGTGTGAGATTGTGGTAGGGTTAAACGTACTGCCTCGTCCTTAACCTTCTCGGACTGTCGTCGCTTGAGCGCGATGCGGTGGCGCTTGTGCTGGAGGCGCTGGGGAGTGACCAGTCTCTGGATCTTGGGGGCCTTGGTGTAAGGCTTCTTGCCCTCCTTCTTGGGCTGGACCTCTCGTCGAATGACGTACTTGCGGACCTATATAGCAGAAAAAACACCCAGTATTAGTCGTCTGTTTCCATATTGAAGATTTTTCCTCTCAGACTCTACTCGGTGGTATTCATTGCAAGGGATTCTTCTCTCTCATCCCGCAGAAGCAACGACCGAGTAGGTGATGACGAGTGAAGGTTTACTTACGTCGTCATCCTTGCTGAGACCGAAGAAGCGGCGGATCTTGGTGGCACGCTTGGGACCGAGGCGCTTGGGGTGGACGACGTCGGTCAAACCGGGGATATCGTTATCTCCCTGCTTGACAATGGAGAGGGCGAGGACAGAAAGGTCCATGCCGACGATGCAACCGCGGACGGACTTTCGCTTGCGCTCACCGGAGCGACGGGGGCGGTAGCAGGAGTGGCCGTCGGAGAGGAGGAGTCGGACACGGGTAGGGTGCATAACACCCTGCTTCATGGGGAAACCTTGCTTGTCGTTGCCGCCGGTAATGCGGAAGATGTAGCCCTTGAACTCATCGCCAAGGTTGTCACCAGGAACCTCAGCGCCCATCTAGAAAAGCCTGTGTTAGCAATCGAATGATCTATATTGTAGCGACTAGACCATAGTCGGAAGATATGATGAAGCGCGAAGGTATAGATAGGTATTGGAGTAGAAGATGTTGCATTTCGAAATTTCGCGACGATGGCGACGAATTGGTTAGACGTACTCGCTTCTCCATGAAGTCTCGGACCTTTCGCTCATCTTCAATCTCGATCAGCTTTTGGCTGCCATTGGCAGGGTAAGAGATGTTCAACTTCATCTCGGCGGTGGTTGTCGCGGTCGACTGTTGTGTTTTGTTGGATGAAGTCGAATCGTGAAAAGCACACCGGAAAAAATTAAAGGAATTGAAAGGTTGAAAGTTGATTGTGTGGATTTACTTCGCCTAATCCAAAATTTCCTGCGTGGGAAAGAAAGATGGGTCAACGCTAGGGCTACGGCGCTGCACGGGCCACTTTAAATCCCAAGCTAGGTATTTATCCGAAGAAAATCCATTAACGCGTACCGTCGCGGGTTAATTGAGAAGTACTGCGGACCCACTTATTTTATTTCCATACTTCCAGATGTCGGCCATCACCAGCAACATTATCTACAGCTAAGGAGGTCACTGGTCCCTTGAAAATGGCCTCTTCTGTTCGATTACACCCAAGGAAACACAGAAATGAGGCTTCTAGCCCGAATCCCCTTCCAGAACTCATACAAACACCGTCCGGCTTAGCAATCTTAGAGCTTCAAGGGACCATCAACCTCCCCGAGAATCATGGAACCGGTGAGGACAATTCTCAAGAAATAGCTGTTGGACGTATTGTATTCCCAGATTACCATCCAGAAACCCAAGACCCTTCTAGCACTTCCTGGATGAAAAGAGTCCACCTATACGTGGGCGAGCACCAGAGACTCACTGGAGAAGTCAAGAAACTTCCAAAAGCTATAGCTATCATTAAGAAGCGAGCCAACTCCGGGGAAGATGTGAACATGAACGACGGAAATTCGGAATCTGCGGCGGAGGACCTCGAGGTGGTTGAGATCGTCAAATACAAACTTGTGTTTTCTCAACGCCCAGAGCCTGTAGGGACAGGATGAATCCCCGCCAGCGGATATGGACCAAATAAAATCCAGCGGCAATTTCGATATAAAAGTATCACTGGGCCTACCTGCTACGCCTTACTCGGGTGCACCGCTTGAGGTTAAAGCTAGAAGTATTCCGAACATACTTCTCCGTTTCTACGCTCTTGACTTTAAGAGAAACTCGGGGAACTATGTAGTCGTCATATGGGGCTCGATGTAACATCAGCGATGGCGCTGGGGAGGCATTGAATCTTTCGGTCTAATGAGTTAGATCGTACGGGGTTGATATTGCGAATTCCTAGGAGGATGGCTCGTCGAGTCGTCGCAGTCCTCAATGTCTATTCATGGAGAGACTATTCAAACACAGTGAAAAGGGGTAGGACAGTACAGTGAAGATGTACCCACTTACGGTACAAATGGCTAGACATGATACCAATTATATTCTTGTATGAGACATCTTCACTTATCTCATTAATCTGATTGTATTCATTTCATATGAGCATCTTTGTCAATAACGAATAGACCTAATCCCCTACTAGGAATATATAATTCACACGAGGCTAAGAACGTTCTTGTGACGTATCTAGGTTAAATTCTATAGTTTCCAGGTGATGGCTCTAGGATAAGCCGATAAGATAAGCATTATCAACAGGGCCCACTTAACTTTGACTTACCCTCGCAAGCCGACCGCGACTTCATTCCACTTCATAATCTCATCCTACCATCTAAATATTTCAAGATTCCATCAGCCGACAACTTTTCAAGTCCTTCCTTATTGAACACCGTGCGCGACACCGATACACATTTTGCGATAGGAGTTTTGGGACTGTGTTTTTTGTTGGGCCGAGGCGGACCTTTGTGTCTCCGACGTCATTCTCAGCCCCTCGAGTCGTGCATTGACTGCAATCGCGTCGAGCTTCAACTCTACACTGTCGAATCCTTCAATTCCAACAACCGATTAAATAGAACTGTGCTCTACAACTCATATAAACTCCTATATTTCCAACACACACTTCAATACCCCGGATATTTCAACATTCGCTAGCACCAATTGATCTACAAACGTCCTCTTTGAACGTATCGAATCTGCGACGATTTGCCTGCTTCGAACCATCAATCAATCAAATATCCAATTCTCATCGAAACCGGTCGAAATGGCAGCTCCTCAACCCACAGAGAATGAGCAGGTTCTTCCTACCGCCTCTCAGCAGAATGAAGAGGACGTCCCCACGGCCTCCGAGCCCAAGATCCCTCCTCGCAAGGATATTTCTCTGAAAGAGTTCTTGACCAAGATGGATGACTACGCACCCATCGTAAGCGATCCGCAGCTGATGTTAGCCGCGCCGCGCATGCTAACCACCTAGCAGATCCCCGACGCAGTCACCAACTTCTACATGGCCAAAGCCGGTCTGCCCCCTCCGCCGACCACCGATCCTCGCCTCGCTCGATTGATCGCCCTCGCGGTTCAGAAGTTCGTCGCAGATGTCGCGGCGGACGCCTACCAGTACAGCCGCATCAGAGCATCAAACACCAGCGCCAACAACCCGATGGGCAACCTCGGAGCCGCCGCCGGGTTACAAGTTCCCGGCCAGGCGCAGGCCAACGCCAAAGATCAGGGACGCGGTGGACTATTGGGTATTCAGCGAGCCGGCTACGGTGGAGGTGGGCAAGGCGGTAGCCAGAACCGAACCGTCCTTACCATGGAAGACCTAGGCATGGCTGTCGGTGAATACGGCGTCAACGTGAAGCGCAGTGAATTCTATCGATGAGCGTCCAGGTATGTTACAAAGCACCTCATTAGACAACCAATTCGAGACCCTAATGCTGACATTATTACGTTTAGCTCTTCGAAGAAAGCCCCCAAATAACTACCACCCGCTCTGTTGCGGAATGGGAGGCTGTATTATTACAATGACTAGCATCCTTTATGATCAGGGCTAGGGTATCAGGCATTGGCGTTCAGGATCGGCTTTTGTGTTCGCTTTTCACATAGGACTAGGCTAGGCTTTGTTTTGCTGTGCGCTTCATCAGCTGCAATGCGGCAGTGAAAGACCAGCTCTCGATTGTACAAGGCGCCGGCAGTCGTACAGACTGTCGGAATAAATTGCATACGAACAAACAGGTGTCACGAATTGGCGCATGATCTGTCTGCCTCCGTTGAGAATGTTTTACATTTGCATTGTGCGTGATATACAGGCAGAGCATTAGCTCGTAAATGCCCCTCCAATCGCCTCGAACGCCGGGGTATGTCCACCTCTCAACCTCATCGTTCCCACTCTACTTCGCTCTCGACCAGATGAAGGGCTTTCTCGTCCTAGGTAAACAGCAACATTAGTGACTTCGCTTGCGTATGAACAGAATACGGAGGGCTGAGGGGGAGACGAGACGTACGGGGCGAACTCGCCGAGCTTGTGGCCGACCATCTCTTCGGTGATGGCGACGTCGTAGTACTCCTTGCCGTTGTACACCTGGAACTTGAGGCCCACGAAGCTGGGCAGGATGGTGGCGGCGCGGGCCTGCGTCATAATCGGCTTGGGGTCCTGGCCGGGGACTACGCGGACGATGGGAAGCCTATATGGGGGGTTCGCGTCTTGCGTTAGTCCCTTGCTTATGTTCGGTATCTCTGAAGTTCTTACGGTACGATGTGAGGCCCTAGAGAGGAATTAGTGGTTAGTTCGAGTTACCATGTGTTGGAGGTTAGAGGTTCGGAAGGGAGCTTGCCTTTCCACACTGATCGGCCTTTCAGTAGCCACCTTGTCGGCTGCATTTTGTCTGGATTTGGGCAACTGATGTTGATGGAGTGGCTCGTCGCATTAAATTCCGTGGATGTATGTACTGGGTATTTCGATGCACGGTGCTTATCGATAGCGGAGTTTGGAGCTTGATGGATGGGTTAATGATTTTCCGACCTTTTGGATTTCGCCTTAAATATTCTGTACCACCTCAGTACATAGATGGAAGGTGCTACTCGCACGGGGATACTATAAAAGGTACACTACAACATTTCTCGGCCTATTTGAATTCTATAGATATAAACTTAGACCAATACAACATCTTCGCGGCGATATTGAGGCATTCGGCCTTTGATAGTATCAATTCATTCTTCTCCTCATTAGTATCATACATAATAAAAATTCGAAGGCTTATTTAGCTCCTTTAATGGCACTTGAACCAAATCCACTACTCAAACCACAGACCGAATTCAAGGGACTATACACTTAGGATTCATTCGTTCGCTTAGTCTTCTCATATCGTAATTCTGGGTAACCTAGCTGTCTTCAAATGTAGCTGAAATCGATTACACAGCGGCATAGTTACACAAAGGATTTATCCCCAGTCTAGATTGCGCCATAGAGGAAGACACTTGACAGGGCTGAGATCTAAGAAGGTAGGTGGAAGAACTTAGTCTCCTTCTATACGAAGGATGTTGGATCTGGATCTCTCTTAACTTCTTACGGCATGAGACATCTATATAGACTGTCTCAAGCTAAGTTCGTTTTTAGAAATTCGGCGCGCGAAATATGTCTTCGTTGGCATCATTGTCAATAGTGATATTGCATAAACTTTTGAAGGCGTTGGTCTGGACCTGACGATGTCAGCTCAGTGTTGGCTTAAAGTCCATAGTGTAATTGACGGAATTCAACACTAACCGACGTTCCTAATTCGATTCCGGGACCTGGTTAGTCGTCCCATTTACCCCTGGCACAATCGGCCTATTTCGGTTTCAAGTCCCACGTCATTTCAGGCTCCCCCAACTTTCTTGCCCCTGACAAATCTCCGTATCTCCATCGCCACGCGGAGACACGATCCTTAGCATGACCTAATATATGCGCGGAGAGATAGGCCCCGCCCCCCTGGAAGCGGCAACAAGCTTCATGAGAGACTTGCTCGGAATCGTTCACCATGCTTTTTCGGCCCTATCTTGCTAGACTACCTTCGTCCCTAGCATGAATGTGTTCAGTAACCATGGCACACGGTCATCCTACATCGTTGAGCTATGACGAAAAGAGTAGTTGCAGAATCTCTTGCAAGTGTAATGAAAGTGCCCTATCAGGAACCGGCATCGAGACAAGCCTCTACCGAAGACGATCACCGTGGGCCAAGCCATCGGTCGCCGCGATTCTCTTCCGACGCGGCGTCTGGTCCTAGTTTCTATTAGATTACTCCACCGACGCCTATGAGGGTCGAGCAACCTTCATATGAGGCTCAATGGCGTCTATATCCGCCGATCTACGATCCCCCTCGCCTTAATTACCTGTTAGCGCCGAGTCATTATCCTGGGCGCAATTGCTTATGCTTCCATCCTCCTTTGCGTGGGGCGGAGCGACGGCTTCCGCTTCCGCGGCAGAGGTCTAGGTCTAAGTCTAGGAGGTATAAGAGCTGAACAATCACCACCTTCAACCATGACTCGTGGAATGTGTCTACACCAACCCACAGTGTCTCTTCGCCGTAGTCTAGAAAGATAGACATCATGAGGTTCGTCGATCTGCTCGCTGGTGCCGCCGCCGCCTCCGGCGCTGTTGCGGTACCTACCAAGACCCTGAAGCGCGCCGGCAAATTCGACTTCACCGGCGTAAGCGAGTCTGGGGCCGAATTCGGCAACACTGCTCTCCCGGGACAGCTCGGCAAGGATTACACATGGCCCGACCAAAGTTCCATCTCTGTAAGCTGACCAGCTCTCCGAACAGGCCTGTTTAGCTACTAACGTCTGTGAAGACCTTGATCCAGAAGGGAATGAACACCTTCCGAGTTCCGATTATGATGTTAGTCTACACGCGCTAAGCAATTGTATATAATACTGAAAAAGACCTAGGGAGCGCGTTATTCCCGACCAGCTAACGGGTACTGTCAACGAGACGTACACTGCCGGCCTTGACGACGTAGGTCATATTCTAGAACTTCATGAGATGCCAAAGTGCTAATCCAAAACCCCAGATCGTCAAATTCATTACTGATCAGTCAGTTCAAGCACGCTTTACTTTAATTCGCTATTACTAACCATGACTAGGGGTGCCTACGCCGTAGTTGACCCTCACAACTTCGGCCGCTACTATAACGAAATCATCACCGACGTCGACGGATTCGGAGCCTGGTGGACCACCGTAGCGAAGCGCTACGCCACCAACGAGAAGGTCATCTTCGACACCAACAACGAGTTCCACGATGAGGACAACGCCCTCGTCGGCCAGCTGAACCAGGCCGCCATCGACGCCATCCGAGGCGCTGGTGCCACCTCCCAGTACATCTTCGTCGAAGGAAACTCTTGGACCGGTGCTTGGCACTGGGTTAGCTCTCCCACCTCTTCATCCATATCTATACAATCACTGACTCCACGCAGACATCCAGCGGCACCGCCGAAGCCATGGGCCAGCTGACCGACCCCCAAGACAAGCTCGTCTACGAAATGGTGCGTCCTGACTCTCTTACCCTCCTTTTATCTCTAAGCCAAATCCACTAACACACTCTCCTACAAACAGCACCAATACCTAGACGCCGACGGCTCCGGCACGGCCGAGGCCTGCGTATCGACCACCATCGGCGCCGAGCGCCTCGCCGACGCGACCGCCTGGCTGAAGGCGAACAACAAGCAGGCCATCATCGGCGAGACCGCCGGCGGCGCCAACGACCAGTGCATCCAGGCCGTCCAGGGCATGCTCTCCTACATGGCCGACAACAGCGACGTCTGGAAGGGCTGGCTCTGGTGGGGCGCCGGCCCCTGGTGGGCCGACTACATGTACTCCATCGAGCCGCCCTCCGGCGCCGCCTTCACCACGGTCTTGCCTTCGCTCGCCGATTACATCTAGGGGTAATAAGACTTACATCAAGTACCCTAGCTCAGGGTTAATCCTGAATAGGATAGGCTAGGTTAGTTGGCATGGCTGAGTATGCTAGGTAGGAGTAAGCGTTTGGATTGAGGATTCTTGTATATAGGTAGTCAGTACGCTGAGAACTAGGAATCAAAGTTACTAGACCGATGTGGACTCCTTCTCATAATGCCGTTTCTTTCGTAAGTGTGTTCTGAGTATGAACCTACGTATCTGAATAGATGTTGTGTACATAGAAGAGGTATGATTTAGTATGGAGTATTATTGAGTAACGCAATGATTCCCCTACGCATACAACAATAGCGGAATGATGTATGAGGGTATCGCGGCACCGTTGTTATGTCATCTATGCGTTTGAAAGCAAGTCAGCTACGGTTTACGTTTTAGAGCCAAGATACTAATTCATTCTCGCAATGCAGACTATGAAACGGTATAATAGGCACGATCATCACGATTATAAGCTATCAAAAATTCATGATATAACTCATTATTATTGCGTAAACCCTAATCCACATATGCTATGTGTCGGGCAAAGTGTTGGGTAGGTTAGCTAACGCCATTGGCCTGCACTCCGTTGACGTAGCTCTCCCGCCAGAGCATCATTGCCGAATGTTTGAGGTAAACACAAACTCATCAAAAACCTCCGTTTGTGGAAGAGAAAAATGCACGCCTGCCTCTCGCCTCATTCTCTCCATGCTGTACAAACAATACAATCAACGACGTGGTATAGTGTTGAGTTTTCCTTTTCTTTGCGAGCCTTGACCGAATATGTCCCTTACGCGAACCCGAAGTAGTCGCTACCAGTCGTGATAGCCTTGATAATTTGTCGACGAAGGGTATCGTAGCTCTCATACTCGGGGAGATCGAGTTCTGCGAGCATATTAGTAAACTGCATCGTATGTAAAAAGTATAGGGATACTTACGGTTGAAACACGTGTGGGATGATGGTAGACGGTCTTTGTTGCCGTAGTCCCGGTGGATGTTGAATCGGTTTACCCCGTTCATTCCCTCAAGTTCCTTGAATCCATTCAATGGAACTTTGCTGGTTCCCGTGACGAACTGAAGGAGCTTGGCGCGCTCCTCTTTGTCGAATGATCGTACCGCTCGCCAAAACCACTGGATCTGTGGAGAAGATGGCGAGTAGTTGTGGTACTCGGTGTTGCTCTTCCAATCATCGATGTCGACGTCCGGTAGACCAGAGATCAGAAGCTCTAGCTCCTGCTCATTGAAGATAGATATCAGTTCGGCGGGAATGATCTCGTGGAAGCCTGTTCGTAAGTTAGCATAAGTAAAACATAGATATTCCATTTCCTTGATCTTACCTTTCAAGAAGTTCTCCATCTGAACCTTAACCGAGGTGAGGAGCTTGTGCTCGACTACTAGACGCACATAGTCATGCTTGTTTTCTTCAGTGACGGGCACGTTGCGACCATTTTCGATCAGATCGTGGATCTTGGTCAGGCCGAATTCATCATCCTCGACCGAAAACGTCTCAGTGATAATATCAGTGATGTCGTTGTTCAGCATCCAGGAAAGAGACTTGTAGTAGTCAGGGTCGAAGGATTCCATGTCCTTGACTGAGACTGGCTTGCCGAGGATTCGCTTGTAGACCGCGCGGCTGAAGTAGCAGTCAAGTAGACGACCTTCGTAAAGAGCCTTCCCGATGATTCGACCAATAAACTTGAAGAACATGAGATGCTCATCGTTGATGCTGCTGAGCTTGTTCGGGTGGAAAGTCGTGCGATCGCTTGAAACGGGCACGAATAGCACATAATTGGGGTCGAACATCTGTCGCGCGAGAACTTGAAACCATTCCCTAGTAACGCCTCCGGCATCTACACCCTCTTCGCCGTGGAACCTAATACTAAGCTTGCCGAACTTCATCTCATCGCCCGATTTGAAGTATAGCGATTTGAAAGAATCATGGAAAACATGTTCTCGGCGGACTTGCAGCTGCAACATCGGGTGAGGCCGTTGGCTAACCTGTTGCTTGTTATGCACACTACGGTTGAACCAGTTGCGCTTGTTGTCGAATTCGAGCACCTTGGGGTTCTTGACAAGGTGCGAAAAGGTTCCCTTCATAAGCGACGGATTGTTGCGCACAAGCTCGTTGAGGATCCTGCGATGCTCTTCCGTGAAGGTAAAGAATAGACCGGCCAAACGCGACTCGGGCTGTGGACTAGATAGCACCATGTCCTTGCTTGCCTGTCCTTGGGTAAGCGTTTCATTTGCAGTATCCTTGCAAACGACCATCAATGCTTCGATCAGAGGAAGGAGAATAGTGGCCACGTTCAGGAGACTCTCGCGTTGACGAATTGCGCTTAGGCAAGCGCTAAGTTTCTCCCACAAGGCATTGAAGGTGGTATTCCGGTAAAGCGTAGCGAGCAAGTCCTGCTTCGTAGTCTCATCGGAATCAGAGCTCTCGGTCGTATCCGATTTCTTCTGGGCGAATAGATGATCAAGGGCTGTTAAGACGCGAAGTAGCTTGTTCTGGTCGGAAGCTCCAGGCGAGAACTTGGCTAAAGCGACGCCTTGGATCTCTGTACCCGAAGCGGCGTTCTGAATATGCGGGAGTAGTTCGTCAAGGTGGACGACAATCTTCTCGCTCAAGAGTTGGGCTTGGCGAGCAAGTTCTTCGCCAAAGACTAACATTGCTCCGGGAATCACGGACAGATTCTTGATAGTCGAGAGAGTCTCCTTAAAAGTCTTAGAGCTACATTCGCGAGCCACAAAGATCTTGATGATGAGAGTCAAATTGTGGACCGGAATGACAGGCGGATGCAGCTGCTTGATTCGCTTCATGATTGCTTGCTTTTCTAGTGCCTTAGCAGATTCGGCCTCGGCAGCCGAAGCACCCGAAGGCGCATTTTCGGGGGCTTCGGTGAGGGTATTGGCAGATTGCTCGGTCATCTGCTCCGATGTATTTGCGCCTCCCGTCTGCGCGGCATCTGCGTTGTTTGAATCTACAGGCGCGGTCGTTCCGGCAGACTCTGCTGCAGTCGTGGATTGGGAGTCAAGATTCTTGATTGCTTCGGATGCCTCCTTTTGTTTACGATCAAGGGCTAGTAGTGGACCCGTAACTCGACTCAATAGCTGCGAAAGACTATCCATGATAGAGGAACTCTCCATGACGAGATCGCGGTCGAGAAGCGCCAACAACGAATTGATGGCATACTTGTTGGCCTTCACATCTTTGCCTTTGCCCTTGCGGCTGACACTACGCTTGATAGCAGCCGTGCTGACTCCGTCGTGCTCGGTAAGGAAGAGAGAAGGCACGTGGACGTTTTGATCTGCAAGGTAGCAGAGCAGATCAAGGCATTGTTGGACGATCAATAGAGGAGATGTCTCGGAGGTTGCCTGAATAGGATTACTGTTACCGATGCTCGTGGACGTGCGCTTTAGGCTTTGGGGAGTTTGGGTCTTGTTTTCAATCTCCTTAGGTTGTTTCGCCTTGATAGAAAGCGAAGCGAAGCTTCGCTCGACAGCGTCAACGTCTGTTGATCCTTCTTGAAGTATCTTGAGTAGGTTGCTAACCACCTCGAACCTCGTTTGTCGGTTTTCGCAGACATCCTTGAACAGAAATTTCAAAGAGGTCTCTAGAGACCCGCCTTTCATGTTGATGAACATCAGGCGAAGTAAGGTATATACGCCTGGCTTGTCTAGCATCTGCACAACTGTCTTTCGGTGAGGCTTGCCCGTATCAGTAGGTACACTGGCTGGGGCACCCTCCCCTCGGCGGTTAGTAGATGAGGCTAGGTGATCGTTGTGTACTATCGGATTTGCTCGGATAAGTCGGCGTGTTTGAGCGGCTAGATCAGGCGTTAGGGAAGACATGAGTTCTGGGCCTTGGTCCATAAGAACCTGCTCTCGAAGAGCAGGCGGGAATGTCATTAAAATAGTGGCAGGATCCATGTCTTGAGCTTCAGCTGCCTGGCCGGGGGCGGCTGTCGTTCGCCGCAACTCTTCTCGCTCTCGCCTTCGTTGTTCCGCTCGTTCCTGTTGCACAATCTCCATGCGGAGTTCGTCGGGAAGAGCATCCAAGAACTCCTGGAATACCTCAGTCTGCTCGCCCGCGCCACCAGGGGCTTCCCGTGCCTGAGCTCGGCGTGTACTAACCGTTTGGGCGATGACTTCTTCCCTGAATTCCTCAGGGAGCGCTTCTAGATAGTCTGAATCAATGCCGAGTTCTGTTATATCGACTTGTTCACCTCTGATGGTAGTGTAGGCGCGTGGCTGAGAGCTAGCTGGTTCGTCCTCTGACGGGACTGCGGCTTCATCAGATGTTTCCACGCCCTCCATTGCCTCCGGCTCTACACGGTCGCCTTCTTCATCTCTACGAGCGGCGCCTTCCGTTTGGGTTTGCGCGGCAGATTCGGCGGCAGCTCGTTCACGCTCTTCAGCTTCCCGCTTCTCCTGGGCTGCCTTTTCTTCAGCCTCTTTCGCTTCTCTCGCCTTACGCTCTTCCTCCTCGCGCTTCTTGCGCTCCTCTTCCTGCTGCCGTTGGCGTTCTGCTTCTTTAGCTTTGAGTTCTTTCTCATGTTGAATAGCAGGTGGCACAAGGTGCGAGAGGATTGCTGGGACAAGGCGATGTGACTTCTCTGAATGGTTCACTCCAAATATCATCTTCACTTCTTCTATCCATCGGGCTACCGTTGTGTCTGTCGTGAACGAAGTTGCTTGGATAGGTTCCTGATACGTCTCTCGGCGATTGTCGGAGCGGGACTCGCGAATTTGGACGCCGAATGGGAATTGCATGTCCTGAACGTCACCTCGCCCCTGGGTGATTTGAAAGTGGAACGCATGTCCCTGGCGGCTTAATGACGCAGGGAGGGATGCTACGAGGTCGTTAATGAAGGACATTGGGCTGTCCATGTTGCCACCAAATAATCCGCCAGGGAATCCTAAACGAACAAGACCACCAAGTTGAGAGAGTTGAGAGGGACGAGGAGATCCGTCTCGGCCAGCGTCATTGCCCCGACGAAGTAGAGGATTTAATCCGTCTTCATTGCCGGTAGGCCTCTGATCATGTCGATTACGTCCGAAACCTCTTGGATCTGTATGCATGTCAGTGAATAAGCCTGTTAATGATATATGAGCAGAGGAAAAAAAGACGGGAAATAAACGAATAGATTATTTACATACCACCAAAGTTGCTGATCGGGTCTCGAGAACCCATCATGAACGGGATTGGAGGGAAGGGACTGCGGGTACCATGTCGGTTTCGATGATGCTGACCAAGAATACCTCCATGGGGTTCAACCACAAGAGTATCCCAGCCGAGACTTGATGGCCCAATATCACGAGGTGGTGCATCGTCTAAAAAAGAATCAGCGTCTCATTGGTTCCAACTCCACATTTCTGATAAAAGAAAAAAAGAAAAAAACACAGTGAGTAGCATGGCAACTTACTGGGAAAAGCATCCTCGTATGCGTACTCATCATCTATATCGTCCTCTTCCTCTTCATCCTCTGCACCAATAGTTAGTCTGTGAAAGGAGCAGCAACAGAACTTTTATGCTTACCATCATCGTCGTCATCTTCCTCCATATAGCGACCATGGAGGTCATCCGGAGGCTCAAAATCGTCTTCTTCGATCGCACGCATAATGTTTCCGAACCGTAGGGCGTCGACATCGTCAAGATGGGCAGCTTCTTCATCAATATCCTGTTCGGCGGCTTCGTAATCAACCTCCTCCCCATCATCATCCTCTTCTTCGTCCTCGTCTGTATCATCTTCCCAACCAGAGCCTCCGTCATCCTCTAGTGGGTTTCCCTCATCGTCAATAATTTCGATGCGGTCTTCATGTTCATCCATATCGTCGGACTCAAGCTCATCTTCTTCGCTACCATCTTCATCATCATCCTCGTCCATGTCGTCATCATCTTCATCGTCATCTTCCATTGTAACTTCGATAATGCCATGGTCTCCCGATAATCCTTCAACGGGACCCATCCCTTCGAGTTCTTCCTCTTCATCTCTTTCACTGACATCTTCTTCGCGATCTTCAGATTCATATCCCATGTCGTCATCGTATTCATCATCATACATCTCTTCATCGTCGTCTAAATATGTTAGTATAATCTCCGCCGAATAAACAAAAGTAGGGTACCTACCATCTTCCGAGTCTTCTGAATAGTCACCATCTCTATCTCTACCGGGCTCCAACATACCAAGAGCCGAATTTCGATATAGGTCTGGAGTCTCCTCTCGGTCATCGTCGATATCAGAAAGAGAGCTTCCTGAGAATGTTTCTTCATCGACATTCTCTTGGGTCGGCACATTAGGGATGATGTTAGAATGGCTCAGGTGGATAGCAGTGCTCGTTAAGATTCGAAGTACGCGAAGAATATACTTGATGGTTCGCTTCACGGGTGGAAAGGCGAGGTCGATGTCAGCGATAGACGCCGTGAGGGCTGCGAGATAGCCTTTCTCGTACATAAGACGCCGAAGTTGAGCCTGCGACCTCTCGAGGGGATCTTGACCACCGCGAGACGGTACAGGAGGATCCTTGTCTTTCTCGCCCATCATGAGATGCATGACCTCTGCTAGAGCTAGCATCCTGCTATATCTGCTATCGAACGAATCACTAGTCGTTGCAGCATCCTTGTAGGATCTCAGAATAGTATCCAGCACGAATTTTCGCACAAATAATAGGTCAGGTTCGTCGTCATAGTCGTACTTATCTCGACCCTGCTCGATGGGCTTCTCTCCCGTTTTGCTCACGAGAGCGACCAAGAGATTCTGTGTCTGAACGGATGTGGCGTATTTCTTCTTGTGTACAATCGAATCTGATGTAGTCTCTATGTGGGACGTGTAGAGTAAATCATTGAGAAGATAGTTCAAGACAGTTGATCGAGGCTTGATGGGAGTGTTGGCGAAAAGTGGAGCGCTTCTCTTGAAATTAATGAACTCGACTTTAGTGCGGTTATAGCTCTGAAGAAGTTCAGTAAGACAGTGCAGGAGGAAGCACCGGTATATGAAGATTGGGTGATCCTCAGTCTTGAACAAGGGCTTGACTTTCTTCTCTTTGCCATCAGCAGGGGAGCTTTCGCGATCAGAGATGCCACTTGCATCGGACGATTCTTGATCGTCTTCCTTCTTCGATTCCTTGGCAGGTGGCGGCAGTTCCTTGTCGTCGACCTCCTTGTAGTTCAGAAGCTCGCATAGCAAGAAATGCACTACACCATCAGGGTTCTCAACTACCGGCCGTTTCGAGTCCTGCGATTGAGGTTTGGAAGCATCCGCCATCTGCTTATCTTCGCCTTCGGTAGACGGCTTAACATCTTGAATAGTTAAATCCTCAGTAGCTCGGACAGCCGGTGCCACGTCGTCCTTGGGTGCGTCCGGCTTCGGCTCCTTGAGGATTATCGTCTGCCCACGCCCAATATTACTCTCAGGCGGAGTCCATCGACTCAGCTTCACTGTTTCGTTTGAGACTTCGACAAATAATCTTGGATCACGGAGCGCGATATGAGAAAACGTCCTGGTGAATCCAGAAGGGTCGAGAGGCCGCGCTGTGTTCCGGCCGCCAGAGAAGTAAGCTCGGATTTCACTCCTCATGACCTGCTTAATAATCTCCTCATCCTCAACGATATGCCGTAGTATAGTCAGAATATGAGACGTAATTCGAGTATCTCTGAGGCGCAAGGATCCAGCGCCAGAGAGCTGCTTAGCGGTGACGAACAAACGTTGCAAATTCTTCTTCTCGCCAACCAACCGTGCAATAGAACGATCCCGAGTCAAGATGACCAATATACGTAGAACGGATACAGCCAGTGATTCATCCTTGCCAATACGGGGCAGAATATCTAGCACTGAGCTGAGAAGCGTCTGACGATTGTCTTCTTTAACAATGAGGTCTTTTGGTGACCATTGAAGGGTTTCTATCGGGTCGTTCTCAGATGTCGGTACCTTCCATTTAATTTCTCCTGGTTGTTCATCGTCACTAAGGAGAATCTCGAAGACGAGCAGAATGTATGGTATCCACGGCGGAAGTTCCTCGGTGGCCTGAGACGTCGGAAGCTCAACGAATCGCAAGAAATCCGTTACATTATCTTTGAGTATGTCGACTGTCGCTCGGAAGAAGGCCTTCTCCTGGAGCAGCAGAGATAGAAGATGAGCATAAGCTGCAATGCTTCGTCCGTTGAGTTTCATATCATCGCCCACGAATGAAATTAGAGCATTAGCCAAAGTCTCGCCTATCTCTTGTCTTGAGGATGGTTCGTCGTTAGTGGTCCGCAGAATGATGGAAGAGACAAGTTCTGAAACCTCATAGGTGGAGTCAGGGTGTGCTCTTATGACATCCAAACACCTCTCGATAAGATTTACGCGTAATTTAGTCCGCTCTTCATCCAAGTCTTCCTTGGCTACAGCCTCCTTCTTTGCAAGGTCCGTATCAGTGTTATTTCCGGTTGATGGGCCCTGTGCAGGAGTAGTTGAAGATGTAGCTGCATTATCATCGCCAGAACCCGCCGCGTCTCTTGACATCGTAGCCTCCCTAAGCTCATCAAGAATGTCTTCCTCAAGTAACAGGCCCGGAGGTAGATCAGCGGGAAAGTCTAGGACCATAGGATCGTCCCCAGAAGGAGGCTGTGTACTACGCTCCGCTGTGGGCGCAGATTCGCTATCTGCATTTTCAGGCGAGTCCTCTTCAGGAATGGGATTTCGTGAACCAGCAAGGCCTGATTTGTGAGCTTTGCAATACTCAATGGCCGTATGTCGATTGTTATTGGCTCTGTAGAGGCCTTCATGGGCAAGATCCTCGTCGCAAGCTGCCTCACCAACAACTTCTCTTGTGTCATCTTCGACGGTTTCCCACGAAAATCGGAGTGGTGAAGGCTGAAGGTAAGCAGGAGGAGCGTTCTGCAGAGATTAGCATCGAACTATAAAATAATAAGAAAGGGAGTATAAACATACCTTATCGGTTCGCCTATAAGCATTACTTTCGGAATCGGCGAAAGAGATGAACTTCAGAATACTAATAATCTTCGCAAGGATGTGGGCTGAACCCTTCTCAACCAACGGGGAGTCCCAGAGCTCTCTCATCACCGGCAGTATAGACATCCGTAACTCGACCACCAAGTTGGGTGCCACTTGTGAATCTGCTCGTCGATCGCTGCTACTCATGTTCCGTGGAAGAATGTTAATCTGACTCATGGAATCTGTGATAATCTTTCCGTTGACGGCCATGGTGTACAGATCCAGGATCTTCTTCATACCGATAACTGCAAGTCGTGACATGGAAGAATCCTCCCCATCCTTATGCTCTTTGCAGATCTCGTCTTTGAAGGTGTGTAGCATAGAGTTAAGTAGTTCTAACCCGCCATGCTTCTTAAAGGCGATCAAAACAGGAGCAATGATCTGGGTTGGCGATTGTCGGTCTGAACGAGCTGTCTGGGTTAGTATGGTCGACAGTAAAGGGTGGGAAGGAGTGGGTGACTTACTTTCTACCGTGCGATTTACCAGCATTTCATGAACAGCATGCAGTATGATGATCCAGTAGTGGAAGTCCTTGCTAGATTTTTCACGATCAGGTAGCTCAAACTGCGCCAATATCGTCTGGGCCAGTTCCTCGGCAAGCTGCAAATGACGCACTCTTAGGTACTGGTCACGTTCCCGTCTAGGTAATAGAGCTTTTCCAAGGGTTTGGAAAAGCGGGAATGTGGCAGGCATCAGGGAATGCAACAGAAGACGAAGAGTTCTGTAATTCTGATATCGTGGGCTTGATTGCTCACTCTGGGAGGGGCCATCACCGATGCTATTGGATGTAGCTGTGGCAAGCCTCCATATAGTGGCAGACGATAACACATCCGGTAAGCTAGTGTCCTCGGATTCAGGGGCAACGGCAGTATTGTCGTTATTCGATGCGACGACGTTAGTCGCCGAACCTTGCTGGTCTGTAGATTGGCCTTGTTTCCTTGTCGACCAGTTATCCGGTACGCTGTTAGAGATCGCCGCCTCCTCCAAGACGACAGCACGCAACAGTGGGCCCAAAGACTTTATCAGACGGCTGTAATAATCGAAGACGTTAACGCTATGCAAGTTGACAGTGTTTGCCCGTGTTGAATAAGGAAAGCATTGGTACAAAGTCTTAATCAGAGACTGGGTATTCAAGAGCGCTTTTGCCAACTCAGTGCCACGAGGAAGCTGGGTCGAAGCGTCATCAGCATGCTCCGCAGAAGCTGTGTCATCCTTGAGGAATGGCGAAAAGAAGGATCCCACCTCCTGAGCTTGGGTCACGGGCTGGAGCACATCGATGGCGGCTTGAGTTCGTTTCAGCAAGGAAGGCAATCCGATAATCGGAGAGGTCTCAACTAGCTGGGCGATAACCGACTGTAAACTTCGCGAAGCCACAGAATCACCGAAGTCATGCGGGAGACTCGGTGATGTACTAAGATCAAGAAGTAACTCAATACCGCCATTGTTGATCAAGTTCATCTTCAGATTGTTATTACTGATGTATTGAGTTAGGAAGTTAGAAATTGCATAGATGTAAGGCGTAATAGAAGATGATTCGTTCGAAGAGCTGCCTGGTGTCGATTCCGCACCTTCCATCTGTTTTACACTTGCATCCGTCATCTCAATGTCAGCATCCTCGGCTGTAGCGACAGCCTTGCCTTTGCCTTTGTCTGAAGGGGCCACTCGAGGCACGCTCAATAACCCTTCGTCAGCAATTACGTCTCGGCCATTCGAATCTTTCACAAGAAGCTTGGCTCCCCATTGAGCATCTCTGGCCTTGACTCGGGCGAGATGGGTGACTCTGGCAATCATATCTAATACGGCATTCGCAATAGCCGGTCTGAGAGATGGATGATGCCGAGCCAGTTCATCGAAATTGCCACCCACGTTCTGAGCCACGCTATCGTCCGATGCCATTACCCGTACGTGCTCCGGGCTCTCGAATATCTCGAAGTAGCTATCGAATGCGCGCGACGCAACAACCATTTTCATTCCAAGGTTGTTCAAAGAAATCGCGTTCAGAACAGTCGGTACAGTAGTGATAGGCTCTGAGTTGGGTAGAATACCACGGGCCGGCGGGCCATCGCGAGGTGCTTCTAAGTCCTCCTGCGACGGCGGATGCGAGCGACTGTCGGGCTCAAGGAGATCAGGTGTAGGTCCATCCGAAGGCGACTCGGGACTGCCATCTCGGTTCCCTTCCTGGCCTGACTCTGTTCCACCAAGTGCACCCGTGGGTACCGGTCGACCTGTCAAAGCTTGCAGATAGCTCTGGACCAATCCGGCTTCAGAGATGGCCGCAAAGCTGGTTGGGTCGTTGTTAAGGAAGTCACTCAAAATTGTAACTGCATTTGTCCACACCAGAGAGCCAAACTTATCCATGTTCTCGATGATCTCGCGTATACTGCGAAGCAGAGCAGATTTATCAACGAGGTTCCTCAACAGTCGATCAGTGTTACCACCAAAAGCAAATGTATTTGACATCAAATGATGAATAAACTTCAAGAGGTGTTTGAGGTTCTGCTGTTGACAGAAGGGTATCTCGTAATCAACAACCTGGGAACGGTGAGTAACAGGCGTTCCCTTGTCTTCTGCGACAAGCTTCCCTGCGAGTTCAACTTCATGAGTGACTAGGTTTGTAACGGCCTCAAGGCCGTCGGCATTTATCAATGTCTGGAAGGAATTCTGAACGTTGTACACGAGTGTGTCTAAGAACGCTACCAAAGAGCCATACATGCGTTCGGCTATGTTGGACCTGATGTTGAGAATCTCAACGATAATATCCAGTAACCCGGCAGAGATAATCTCAGGCATGCTACGCGAGGTGTTGTTGGCCATCGACATCGTAATATGCAGCGTAAGAGAGATTAGTGTATCACGCCACTCATCCTCTTCGCTATATTGATCCCCGGAGTCGTCCTTCTTCATCTCAGCAACAGCCTTCCTAATGACATAAAGTAACACTCCATGGTTCACCGTTGCATTTAATGCCGAGAAGACATCGGGTAGCTTGTGATGAAAATTCGAAATGGCCTCCAACAATGAGAATGCGATAGACTGTAGATCAATAGGTACTACAGCCGCGCCATCAGCGGCGGGGTGGATCAGTTCGGCAAGCTGATACACCAGCTGAAACCGCCGTGGCTCATCATTATCCTGCCTGAGCACCTTCTCGATAAAGGTAGGTTCTATGTGGATATACGCCAAATTCTGAATAGCTAATAGGCGGGCTTTGAGTGCCTGTCGTCGAGATTCGACCGATCCCGTGAGAGCCTTAGCGACCCTAAGGCGATTCAAGAGCTCGTATTTGGCATCCTTGGGTAGATCTGCCGGGGCTCTTGCGAGAAGCTGATAGATCGATGACGAGGACACAGAAGCATGCGATATCTCCAAAGACTTCTGACCGGGGGGATTACTCTCGTCCCGTCCTACAGCCGGCGATCGAGAAGCCGACACTGGGCTCTCCTCCGACGCTCCTTGGCGGCCCGCACGGGGAGTCGATTGGGCAGCAGCAGATGTGCTACTTCGTCTCAAAGGAGTCGGAGTCGAAGGTGCATTAGACGTTGCACCGCGATCAGGTAGAGACTGTTGCGCGGATCCCTGCGAAGTCTCCGAGGTAGGATAATACGTAAGCTTCACATCACCCCACCCATTCCATCGTGCTTGCGAATTCGAGTTCTCAGCAGAGTCTGCCTTGGCTAGAGCGCACAAGTCGTTCGCATACATAGTGGCCGCATTCTTAGAGCCACCGCCATAGAACTTCTCTTTACTCTTACCAACAGAAGCAGGGGTGGAGAGAAGGGCAGATTCTAACGGCTTCGTAAGGGGTGTCTTAACGAAAGGTTGAGAAAGCTGCTGTACACGATCCAGGTCTATGTTATAGTGGTTCGTGAGAAGAGTCGTGTGTATCTGTCGGGTTGTCATTCCGTGAATGCGCTTGACAGAGGCCTGGTAACGCTGGGCCAGTTCCGCGCCAACGCGTAAGGTAGCACAGATGATTGTAAAATCTGTACTATTCAGGAGATCGTTCAAGTGGGAACTGCTGGCATATATGCTGCGATTTCCACAGTGGTCTAAAAGCATCTGAGTGAACTTCAGAATGGCCACGACAAGCTGGACATCGCCATCCTTGCTAAACCCCAGTTCCGAGAAGTCCTGTGACTTGTTCGATTCCTCTGGATCGCCCGTCGAGCTAGATCCCAAGACTTCGCAGCTAAAATCTCTAGTCTGGGGGCCCTCGTTCAATTTGTAAGTAGAGCAGAACAATTCTAGGATATCATCAAATCGGTCCAGTAATGGTATCCAATGATACAAGTCGCCTCTAGGGAAAGGCCATCGTGAAGGGAATGTGGCAAGGGTCTTCGGTAAAAGAGGTAAGGGTATGGAGGTCGCATTATCGATGAACTCCTGCAGCCAAGGAGACTAGAAGAAAATGAGCAATCTAAACCATGTAATAAGCATCACATAGGAAGACTTACCTGCGTCTCTTTGTGCTTAGGTTGGATGGCCTTCGCTATCTTTCCCATGCTGAAGACCGGTGCGGCAAAGCCGCGAAGAATAAGTCAACTCCCCCTCCACTACCAAGGCTCAGGTAATCGGTGACGACAATTCGATTTGCCGCGCGGGAGCGTCCAATATGGCTTGGACAGCTCCTCTCGTATGATATATCGAGCTGCTCCTTAGCACACAAGGTGGGGTGTCGTAGAGCCCAGTTAAATTGTCGGATTAAGCCTCGTCTCCGGGGTGTCAGCCTTGCGGGTATCAAATGCAAAAGAGAGCTTCGGTTTCCGGAAAGGATCCGATGCCTGAGAACCGGGTCAAAAAAATGGAAGAGGCGGAAGAGGCACACTACACGTCGCAGAGACACAAAAAATTTGTTGGGTCCGAGAAGGTAGATATGCGAGAAGTGGATGAGGGGCAGGCGGATGATGATGTGAGGTAGATACGATTTCCGGCACGGCTGTTAAAGAGCTGGATTTAGGTCGGTGCAAGCGGGTGCAGGCCGCTATACCGTCGTCTCCAAGTTCAACAAGGGTGCCGAGTTTCTAATTACAAGCGGAGAGGAATGGAATCGTCCCGCATGTATCACCAGAAAACTTACTTGACTTAATCGTCGATGAAATGTAGAATGGTCAGGATCGAAAAATGTTGAAGTGTTAAAAGGAAAGAAAAAAAAGGTTTAGCTTTTAGATGTAATGTTTGAAAGGTCGCGGCTGATCGGCCACTGCCTTTTGCGTAATGATTGCGGTGTGGGGCAAGGTGGTGCTTGCTAGTATGGCAGCTGTGGGAAATGGATTACCTCAAGGTACTACTACCTAGCACAAAGGTGGGGCACGAGCCAACAGGCACGGTAGCTACCAGCGACGAGGAACTTGCCCGCTATTCTTGAATCTCCCTGGTTTTTTTTTAAGTATCCACCCATATAAGGTATCTCAACCTGGAAGCTACATGTGCGGATAGCTCTTTTCGCTTCTAGGGCACATATATGCATAATAGGTACCTAGCTGGAGTACAGGGCTATGTACATAGTAGGTATTATAAATACAAAAACGCAGCGCCGGAACATTTCGAGTGCTTAGAAGAGCGCATTAAGCTGTTGTTCACGCGAGCTCAAGTGCTTCCTCTAGTAAGCATTGAATCTCTAATAACCTGCGTACCTACATAGTAGTAGTAACTTATTGCAGAAATCTAGATATCCGTCATAAACAGTGCACTGTCGATATCTAAGGCGATCACATTACATATAATCATGCAATTCGAAGCTGCAGAATTTTCATTCGAAATCGCAGCCCAACGTCCAACCAAGCCATCGTCACTCCTGCAGATATCGCGCTTGTATGTGCTATGTACGTACAAATGGAGACCGTTGCTGCCCAGGGCTTCTTCAAGCCCTGATTGAGCCCTAGCCGGATCGCCAAGGTTTTCCATGAGTGGGTTAGGTATACTCGTATATACTCCCTGCCTGTTGCATGCAGATATCTAAAGATTGTCAACTAAGCCCTTGATTCATAGCTGGGAACAGGTCAAGTCGACTTGTAAATTGTAATATCTGCCCTCGGCACATGAGATCAGTCCCATTATTATACTAGTCCACGACTCAGACTAAATGTGTTGTCGAGTAAACGTACCTGAGTATAGCTGTATAAATATAATCGTTCCCGTATCAACATTATAACCACGTCCGACCATATAATATTCAGTGTCTATTCATGGGAAAAGGCACAAGCTTCGTTCAAGAATTACTACATGTTGAGGTACATATAGGTAGTACGTCGTACTAAGGTAAGTTTGGTATCGAGTAGGCTCCCAACTTATTATAACAGAATCTGTCATACTACCATCGATTGAAGTCTCAACTCAAGGAAATTGAAATATTCGTCGTGATAGGCGTATGTGTATGTGAAGGTACCTCCCATGTACTAAAACCCAACTGGTCAGCTCCCAAGCGTGTAGAAGGCGACGTTAGCGCCAAAAGCACCCGCACTTCTCCAAGCCAAACCGGGGCTTGTCCGTAGCTCAATCCTATTCGATCCTATCGATTCGTACAAGCTATATAACTGCCCCAATTCATCGAATCTCCAACAATCACCAGGGCTTGTGGTTTAGTGGTATAATACTCCCTTAGCACCTTTGGATGTAACATCTAATAGCCGCCTGGGAGTGGTCCGGGGTTCGATTCCCCGCGAGTCCATTAATTGGAGGTTAAATTCCTCCTGTACCATCCTTTTTTGTCGAGAGTGCATACTTTTTAAAAATTTGACGTTAGCGTTGCTGTCGCATATTTTCTTTCGGAGAGACATTCAGAACATTTTCCATAGATTTCATTTTGTCAACTAATATCACTTGCCAAGTTTCATTATACATTAGTAAAACCGGACATTAACCTCAATTCAATGTTTGAGATATATACCTCTCATACACAGATTCGTTGCTATCGTCGTCGTTCTCGTCGCCTCTGTGTATGCAATTCAAATTCATATTCACAGACCGAATGATTTTACGAATGTTGATTACTACCTACGTCTATATGAACACTCATAATAACAGAGATCGAATCAACTTGGAGATACATTTATTTTGAATTGATTCATAGGATACGACACAGTAGAGTAATTATTTACTGGTTCCTCTAGGTACCTATATACTACATCTATTGTTCAACAACCTATCGATCTACTGCTTCTTAAATTTCTCAAACTGCTTATAGACCGCCCGCTCAAACTCCGCCATCAATTTACTGACCTGCTCATCCCCCATCGGCAATGAGTTCGTAAAGAGAGCACCGCAGAGACCGGCTTCTCTGTCTATCCACCAAATCAGATTCGGCATGCCACCCCAGGACATGGTCCCAGCCTTTCTCCTGCCAACTTCATCTCTGGTACCGATCTCTCCGCCAAGGCCATAATCCAAAATTTGATGGTTCATATCGAACGAGTTCGCACCAACCCGTCGGTAAACCTCGTCAGCCTTTATCATCTCGTTTAAGGACGTTTTAGCCTCGGGGCTGAGCTGCGGTCGGAACATTTCCTCTACCGTCTCCTTCTTCAAAACCCTGCCGTCGTTGGCGCACAGGCTCTGGAGGAGTTTCACGTAACTTACCGCATTCCCAAAGCCTGCTCCTCCTCCGTATATATCTTTCCTTTCGCTGAACATGTTCGTAAAGTTATGCATGGGAACTAGCTTCCCATTCTCATCTTTACGGCTCATTCCTATCTTACGCGCCTTCATCTCCGGGATCGAATCGGGAAAGAAGCTCACGTGCTGCATGTCCAGCGGACCCCAGATGTTGGCGCGCATGTACTCCTCGAGAGAAAGACCGGAGAGCCGTTCAACGATTTGACCAGCCCAATCTAAGCCCGTGCCGTACTGCCAGCCTGTCCCGGGCTGGAAAACCAGGGGCTCAGAATATTCGTCCACAATAGTATGGGGAGGCTCCTCGGGAGGGCCCCTGAATTGCGCCAGCTGTTGAAGCTTGGGAGAAAATATCGGCGCAGAGAGTCCGGAAGAATGCGTGAGGAGGTGCCTTGCGAGAGAAACATCATAAGGTCAAGGTCTACCACGCAAGTTGCTGGGGTCTACTCACCTCAAAGTTATTTTGCCCTGTCTTTCTTCATACTCAGGTTTCCCTTCGCTATCAAATCGAGTCAAGACTTTGAGTGCGCCGAGCTCCGGAAGTACCCTCTCAACATCCTCGTCTAAGTCAATCTTTCCTTGTTCAACTTGTTGCATCGCAGCGACGGATGTCATGAGCTTGGTGCAGGAAGCTATCCACATCACGCTGTCTGTAGCGATTGTCTCTCCATGTGCGTTCTCGCCGAACGCTTTCTCGTACTTGAACTTTCCCGTGGCATCGGCGGCGACAAGTGCCACGCCTGGTAGCCGGTCGTCTTCACAGGCAGCCTTGAAGGCAGATTCGTGAGAGTATTCGGCCATGTTGCACTGATATGGAATAATAAGAATGTTCTGCAACCAGGAGGGTATAGATAACACGGCGAGTGACTTGGGTTATTAGTAGAATTTCAACTTCATGGTTCCTACCGACACCTATATACACTCGATAGACAGAGCTCGATGCCTAGATGGTCCAGCCACTGGAACAAGCCCAAGCCAATACATTAGTAATTTCCCCATCTATACACGGTATGCGGTACAACGTCTATATTCCTCTATGCAATGCTAACTCATTAAGGATCCGAAATTAGTGGAGATAAAACCCGATGATCCGCAGGATGACTTATCAACGGACGAATTCAAGATCCGCAGTTGGGCCCTTGTAACTCGAATAACCGCAATTGTCAAAGAAATCCTTCGCAAAATAATACAACCTTATCTGGACTTCGGCAACCCCTTGCTATGAGTCACGCCGCCACTTTAATCAGGGCTATAGCATAGACTTCCATATTTGAGGATTCCAATTGCCCAAGTAGGTGATATTTTCTTTCACGAGGCAACCTAAGTAGGTATGGATCACGCTGTTAAGCCTCGACCTGTAAAATCATCCGTTCTTAAACTTGATGGTTCAACTAGCCCATGGGAAAACAAATGTGGTAAAGGGCAACTGAGATCCGGCTTTTAGATAATCAATAACTACCTAGGTATAATATAAGGAATACGTTTGGTTTTATTCAAAGGTACTTCAGTGAGTTTCAAGATATCTTCTACTTGTTACATAAGATTATGAGGACAATGACACTGAAACTGTGCCGCCATCAACGCCGCCTCATCATCTAGCACAGCTCTTCGGTGTAAGGATGGTCTGTAGATGATTTGTTCTCCATAATTTCTTGTCCGCTATCAATACAGCAACTTCAGTTTGGAATGGTGTACTAGTCTACCTAAGTCTATGCCCCTATCGTGAGTTGTGATTCTAATCTCAGACCCATCTCTAGCTTAATGAGGACCACATGTCAGACTCATATCATCGTGTCCAACTCATTTACAGAATATATTATATCAATTCTCCATAAAGAACCCTCACCACTTTATTAATGTTGTTTTTATTACTATCCCGGGTCTCAACGACATCGCAGACCTGATATTCTGGGCCTCGGCCTGGTGTATCATGATGCCGATTTAGTGGGTATGGCAACAGCGACGTTGTTGCGTGAGCAGCTTTAAACCTATTTCCCTACGATGTCGGTTAGTAATAAGTTATAACAGGGAGGGCAGACATGTCCTCTATCTTAAGTACTAATGAACTACTTTAGATAACTTGGACAGACCTGTAATGGTACGAGAAGCACTCGGCCCCCTTCAAAGAACAAGGGAAACCAAATTTGGATGATAGATTCTTCTCCTACGTACATATAAATATAAAATGAGATTTTATTTGTGCTATTCTAAAGGCTAATCACCCCCGGCTCTTCTTCCAGTGAACTAAGCCCCTGGTGAGCCGAACCGCAATCTCATCTCACCTTTGATAGTTGATATCACAAGGCTCATTTATAAGAGCTGGTAGCTATAGGGCTTGCTAGAGCTGATCGGTAGCCTAGGAGGATCGGTGGTCGGCCTGTGAAGAGAGCGCGATATTCCTAGGTAGCTCCAGAAGGACCTGTTGGCAGATTAGCCCTAAGGCGTTAGACAAAGAAAGGTCTATATGGATATGTACCATGTTCCCTAGCAGGGAGTAATTTAGAGCTCCTTGCCCAATAACGTCGATGTTTCCTCGTCCCTTAATTCCGCCTTGTGACAGCTGTTGGAATTCACAGCTACCACAAACTCATGAAGTTCCTTAGGTCATTCATGGGGGGCCTCTAGACCAACGCCATAAACATGAAGTAAACATGCCACGGCCGAGAATTAATCGAATATAGACCCTAATTCTTCGAACACAATGGGAGAGTCGGGGCTGAGCTCCTGATATCTGGTCAGAGATACGAATGAGATATTCACGACGAAATGAATAGCCGAATGATATAGCCAAGATCATTCCATTAATAAGGTATGTTATATTAGTTGCCGAGAGAGCTTACCGTTATCCTGACTATGTGATGTTATCCTTTTCCTAGACACCCTTAAGCAGAATGCTACGTTTAAGAAGTTATATGTCCAAGTATTCAATAAGCAAGCCAACAAATTTGATGAAACCTCAAGGGCACAGCTAGATGTCAAAAAGAGAGATACGATATTCCTTTGAGACGAGTACCGGCGCTAGTTGGCCTGTCAAAGTTCGCAAATATTATAACGATTTATTAGAATATTAACTGATAGAAACAACTTATCATTCAAACCCTGGCTCTCAAAGCTATCTGGATTCCTTGTAATCCTTTCGCGTAACTAGTAAATAGTCTTTCAGGGGTCCCCTTCCGAGGACGAATTTTCTCCCGAAGACTTGATATGTCGACAGTTATCTTATGAACACCGTGGATCCAGCTACATAGAGGTATGCTTGTGCTTTATAAAGGGCAATATCATTTGCGCAACAAATAACAAGGGCTACAATTACCCTACGTGTAGGAGTACGAGTAAATCAATCTCACACTGCGTGCGTATTGCTACATGTAGCTTTCAAATGACCCGGAAGCCACTAGGCTATTTCTAGTACATTCAGTTTCTAGAAGTTGAGCGGGCTATTTACGTGGGTAGTAGTTAGGTGAGCTCCTTTTGTCTTCATGGTGTATTTTACTTGTCTTAGTCGAGGCTCAAGCTCTAGACTTGGATAGCAATGGATATAGACTAGGAAATATTGAGCTGCTGACCTTGATTGCTGACCAATGTATAGGTGTAGTGCTACTTAATTGAAATCAATATTGTCAAAGTGGATTCAATAATGATTATAAGCTTGACTACCTGTGTATGTATTCGGGGATTGCCTGAGGCATGATAAGTTACCTTGTTGGACGATAGATTTGCTCGTTCAACGTTGTTCGTCGTGGAAATGTAGATGACGCACAAGCCGCTTCACTCAGTGTAAAGAGCGCGTCATCACGTAACTGCCCTTAAGTATGTCGCACCAATATATTTGGTCGGAGGCCGAGACCTACGCCTGCTGATTGGATCATGACCAAGACACGGCATCCCAGACGACCCCAGATTAAGACCCGGCCATGACCCGGCTGAGCGGTGTCGGTCAGGTGGGTGCTAACACTTGAAGGTTCTCGAAAAATCGGCTAATGGCCTTATGGAAGCTTAAATTTGGAAAATACCATGTGAAAGGAAGTCGTCGATGGGATAACGGGATTTCTAGTCAAACCTAATTGTTGAACGGTCGAAAGTCTCGATGTTCGTACCCTTCAATGTCAGTCAAGTACCTACTTACCTTTTCATGTTAAGTGCATAAAAAAGGGATAGGGCTAGACAATCGTTTTATCTTCTCTTAATACTTGAACATTGTGAAGAAAGAAAGAAAGAAGGTATAAATCTGTCAAATGATTGCAATAGAATTCCTTAAATGAGATAAGGCCATTTTCTCAGATGCATAGAAATGCCAAGGGGGTTGGTCAAAATTCAAAATGCTGGCCTGACTGGCCCGTTCTTGATGCACGCGGAAAGGGGTCGCATCGATCTCTTAGGCATCGCTGGCCAATCGCATTTCTAAATCTATGCAGCTTCTAGATATATCCCGTCAGCTTGGAATACGACTCGATAGCGTGAGTTTTCTCTTTCACACGAAGCAATGAAACTTCTCTTTGTGCTTATTATAGAAACAATCAAACATCCATACACGTTAATTGTAGTCCTTTATGAGGAGGAAACCCGGGAACTAGATAAGAAATTCGGGGCATGTCATGCCAACAGATATGCCAACGGATATGCTAACCATATTTGAAGTACCAACGGTGATGTCACTCATAATTGTCCATTTGGGGCGGAGGACGGAGGGATAATGATGGTGTACAAGATAAAATTGTGATCGTATATATTTCTGTAGACAGCCTAGACCTCCAATTTCATCTTGCAGCTATGTGCATTTTGTGCTACCGAAGCTGATGCAAGTTGCCTCTGTGCCTCTTGCCTCATGCTCTTGTTATTACTACCACATGATATCCTACCTCATATCATGTGGTAGTAGGTATGTACGTAGGTACTATACAGGTACAATAATGTGGTAGATATGGGATGGATGGATGGATGGATGGATGGATGGATGTTCATGAACCCCTGAACCAACGTAGCAGTGCAAAAACGGGCTCCTAATAAAGGTTTCTAGCGCGACGCTAAGCGGTTAGGTACCTGGCTACAGCTGGCTACGGCACATTTCAATGTCATTCATAGCACTAAGGGGACTAAATAGCGGGAATGCTTGGCGCTGAAACGCTCTTTTAACTGGTTTTCAGGTCCGTGCGTCACAATTGGATTTCAAGATCCATTTCTGCCATTCCCACCAAGAAACTCCCAAGAAACTCCACAACGGTCCCCTAGTCACTTTTTAGTCAGTCCTGGCGAAGGGGGAAGAGGGTTGGATTCAATTACAAACGAGACGGTGAATCTGAGTACGTATGTACGTCTTTCAAATTTCACTATTTTTTTCTTCACTTCGTTTACAATACCTTTTTCTTCTTTCTCCTGGTCTGCGATCCTTATTCGGTGCTGCATAGTACAACTCCTTTCTGAGACAAACAAACGCTTTATTCGCCCCGAGTCTATCGCGTCGCGTTTGTCCATTTTATTCTGGTTAAGAAGCTCGTGCTATTGCTACCTCCTGAACTATCCATACCTCATACCTTATTACCGATAGCCCGCGTGCTTAGACTCGTTAGATGTTAAGCTACCCTCCACGAACGCCTTACACCCAACACAAACTCCAGGAACACTCCGAGTAGATCAGCCAAAACTTCACACCCATTGCTGGCCGTCGTCATGTCCGGCCAAGAGGAGCAGCAAGTGGCCGACGCCGCTCCCCAGGCACATGGCTCGCCAGCCCCTTCGGACAAGGACACCGTACGTTAATTTCCTTAGCTTTCACATGTCATCCCCCCTTCCCGTTTTTTTAGATCCAGTTACATAACATAGTACTATAACATATGAGAGGCTAACCTGCAATTGTTTAAAGGACACCTTTGAAGATGCCATTGACACAGGATCTATAAGATCCCTGACGAATCGCAAGCTTTCTCCTCGACCAAGTAGCATTGCCGTTAGCGAGACTCCCGAAATTCCAGAGGAACCGCAAGCTAAAAAAGAAGAGACAAATGAGGACATAGTTCATGAAAATGAGAAAGAGGATGAGAAAGAGAAAGAAACGGATGCCGACGACGATAAGAAGAGTAGTATAGATGAAGAACCATCACCTCCATCTAAGCGCACTTCGAACGTGTCTTTAGACAATGTCGATCTTAGCGATGGAGCTGAAGCTGAAGCTGAAGCTGCAGAGCAGCCACCACCGCCGCCGAAAGGTTCGCATGCAACCTTGCCATTGCCAATTAACACATCCACTAATGTGCATATAGAGGAACCACCAATAGTCGTACAGAAACAGCCATCAAAGAAACTCTCTCTTAGCAACATTGCCGCCTCTCTGCCATCAATGCCATGGTCTCCTAATCCCGCCAGCTCAGAATCGCCGCCGAAGACAAGTCCGAATACTGCTGTTCCGCCTTCAGGGGTAGCCCCCACTTCTGCGCCGACAGCTCGGAAGATTACAGGTCCATTCTCCTGGCTATCCCGCAATTCCACGCATAATAACAAGGATAAGGATATTACATCCCCGCCTGTTACTGCTGCTACCTCGCCGCGAAGAAATACTGCAAGCTCAATAGCCACATTAACCAGCAATCCAGAAATGATGCTTAGCAAACTTGAGGAAGAGAACGAAGGCGAGAGCGGGCCTCGCCTGTCAAGAAATAGTTTGAAGGATAGGTTCAAGATGGTGCGGATGAGGGAGGAGGCAGGTATTTCTCTCGAAGACGACAAACCTCAAGGTCTGGCGAGCCCAACGGGTGAGAGCAGTGACGGGAACGGTGCAGCGCAACCTCCTACATCCCCTCTACCCCCGAATGCGGACAGCAACCTGGCCCCCGGTACCGTCTCGGGCGTATCTGCTGGCCCTTCAACTATCGCTGATGCTCAAGTCGACTGGGACTTGTGGCAGTCAGTCGTCTATGAGGGCCCGGCCGCTGTCGCGAGGACCAATTCCGAGGAGCTTAATAGAGCGATTGCTACGGGCATCCCCAACGTGATCCGCGGTGTGGTCTGGCAGGTACTTGCGCAGAGCAAGAATGAAGAACTTGAGAGGATGTACAAGAGTTTGGCAATTCGAGGTTCCGAGAAGGATAAGAACCGGGATAGCAACAGCACGTCGATCAGCATTCTGAGTAACGGCAACTTGAGTTCGGAGAAAGACGCGGTGGCCTCTTCTGCCTCTTCCGTACACTCGGAAATCTCAGGGGGTAGTGGTAAAAAGCTGCCGACACCACCTGAGCCATCCGAAGCGGCTCTCAAGGCTCAGGCCCTAGCTATGGCAGAAAGAAAGAAGAAGGAAAAGGAAGACGCTGCGGCATTATCAAGGCTTGAGAAGACTATCAAGAGGGACCTCGGCGCCCGAACGAGCTTCTCTAAGTATGCGGCTGCGGCTGGCCTGCAAGATGGCCTTTTTGGCGTCTGTAAAGCTTATGCGCTTTACGACGAGCCAGTAGGGTACGCGCAAGGAATGAACTTCCTCATCATGCCGCTCCTTTTCAATATGCCCGAGGAAGAGGCATTCTGTCTACTAGTCCGATTGATGAACCAGTACAAGCTACGCGACCTGTTCATTCAGGATATGCCAGGTTTGCACATGCACCTGTACCAGTTCGAGCGGTTACTAGAAGACCTTGAGCCCGCCTTGTATTGTCATCTACACCGTCGCGGCATTTCCCCTCACTTGTATGCCACACAGTGGTTCCTCACTCTTTTTGCATACCGATTCCCTCTACAACTTGTATTGAGGATCTACGATCTCATCTTCTCGGAAGGCCTGTCTGCTATCCTGAAATTTGGCATTGTCTTAATGCAGAAGAATGCAACGGCACTGCTTGGTATGTCGGATATGGGCCAATTGACAAGTTTCCTCAGAGACAAGCTGTTTGATGCGTACATTGACCAGTCCCCGAGTGCCGGCAGCATCCTCGAGAACGGCTTCTTCGGTAGCAGTTCTTCCAGCATCGATAAGGAAGTTTACCGAGCGGATCAATTAATTCGGGACGCATGCGAAGTGAAGATCACACCTGAGCTTCTTAAATCATATACCGTAGAATGGGAAGAAAAGACCCGTGCGGAAAAAGAGCGTGAGAAGGAGTTGGAGCAGCTAAAGTCTTCGAATATGAGCTACGTTATCAAGCTCCGAAAACTTGAGGAGCGTCTCGAGGCCAGCGATCGCGAACAAGCCACCATGACGACAGATCTTGTTCACACCAAGATCGAGAATGAGGAACTCAAAGACAAGAACGAAAGCTTAACTGGTCAGGTCAAGGAGCTCCACAACATCATCGAGAAACAGCCTGAAGAGATAGAGCAGACCTGGAAACTTGAGCGTGACGACCTGATGAAACGAAACGAGAAGGTTCATGAGGAGAACACCAGACTTGAAAAGGAGATGCAGGAACTCGAAGAGGAACTCGTCCAGACGAAGATGCGGTATGCTGAGGTATGCTGTAGTCCTTTGCCCAGTTACCCTCGTTACATATTCAACTAACCTTCCCCTTCCCCATAGATCAACTCCCAGCACGAAACTCTTCAAAGGAAATGGGCTGAGCTCAAACGCCAGTTCAACTAATCGAGACTTCTCTTCCCCTGATCCCGCCCTCACTAAGACCTTTAGGTTCCGCCACATTCTTATTCTTGTACAAAATTCTCCTACACCCATTTAGTCAACCATCCACCCAAGGGACCCGAGAGAGAGTAGGAACAAGCAAGTAGTTGGGAGTTATATCCTTAATTGCGCCATGTTAGGGTATATACGGTCAGGTTCTACGTCTTGGTCCATCCCCTTCCCCCTCATCAAATCGAACGAGAAGATGTCGTGTTGCTTGTCGAGGTGTCATGTCTAGATCCCACGCTTTTGGTTGACCACAGCTGAACTCAGACCAGCTCAGCTCAGCCCAGCATAGCATTAGTTCGGCTTAGGCTGAATGAATCATATTTCTGTCCCTAGGTAGTTCTTCCTTATTTTTGTTATTCTTGCCGGTAATGGGGTGGGGCTTTTATTAAACCGAACTACATTGGCACAGAAGGAGAGCACTATAAGCTCCACGAAGAGGGAAGAGAGTGAAGAAAGAGAGATAGTAAAAGCCTGCTTAGTTGCTTAGGAGAAGAGTAAAGCATGGCTCATTCCTGAGATGAGATACGTTGAGATAAGGTGCATTGCATGCGAAAGAAAGAGCATTAAGGGGAGGGGAACCTAAGTAAAAACAAAAAATGTTACGCAGAGAGACCCTGAATGGAAATGGGAGGGGAGCATTGTATAGAATCAGAACTAGCATGTCCGATCAGTCGTCGATGAATACCAGAATTCTGTCATGGCCAGTGTTGTGTCGTCTTGTGGTTATATGTCGTGATAGGGATACAGCATTACGTGGGCCGAGTGACCGTTGTGGGATAGGCATGATCTATGATGTACTATATCAAACTTCGATATTAGCTGAGTGGTTGTGGTTTGTAAGGAAAGCTGTATGGCATGTCATTAGCTTAGTTGTACGTCCTGGAAAGGAAACGGAGGTCTAGCATCGTATGTAGATAGGTGAGAGTCACGTTTGGCAAAGCAGAATGAATTTATCAGGTCATCACATAGTAAAACGTTTATGTCGTAGGAGGCACTGCAAGTGTCTTCGTTGATCTTTTATTGATCAGAACCTAGTAAAGGTTTTATCCCATTCCATGCCGAAAACGAGCAACCATAAACACCGGTGCCATTGCTCATGATATTTTGCAGTGACCACAAAGCCTAACCTCCCATCACCCCCGACACCTTCGCCTACTTGTGTAGCTTGCGCTGGTAGAAAGCCAGCTCCTCTCCTTCGAGGATGTATCCGTCGCAGCGACCGCTCTGGCCGGGTCGGCTGGCAATAACAGCGAAGAGGCGACCAGCCTCGAACTGCTTCTCCAACGCGCTCTCAACCTTGCCGTGGGCTGCGTATCGGGCGGCTTGCTTCTTCTCGACCGCCTTGCTCTTCTTCACGACCTCCTCCTCCTTGCCAGACTTCTGCTGACGTCTGCGGCCGAGGGGCTGGCCGTAGTGGGACTCATACCATTGACGGAAGGGAGCAGCGTCAATCTGGACGACGGCGGACTTGGTAAGAGTGTTGGTTCGGACCAACTCGTTGTTGGAAGGGTGGTAGGAGACCCCGATGACACGGGTCTTGCGGGTGGTGCCCTCGGAGGCCCAGGCGAAGTTACCGGAGTCGAGACGCAGAGCACGGTACTTGTGATTGCCGCCGCGGGTGCGGACGGTGTGGATTCGCTTGGGACCGATACGGGTGTTGGCCTCCTGTCGGCCGGCCTCGAAAGCGCGCTTCTTCCCTGGTGAGGAGGTCAGAACGTATGATCATTGCACACAATGGCTGCATACGGGCTTTCGATATTTTTTGGGGAGGGTATATATCTCAAGGACACGAATGCGGTAGTCACGTACGGTAGAAGGCGCGCTTGGCACCAGATGCGGAGCGCTTGTGGCGAGAGTCGCGAGAGATACCCATGATTGCAGTTTCTGGTAGGATAGAATGAAAAGTTAGCCTGGATGGGAGGTGAAGAACGGCGATGGGGAAAGTAGAAAATACGGGAATTTTTTGATATAAATGAAGAGAGGCTGAATTATCACCGTCCTTTCAGGGATAATGTCGCTGACTTCAATTATAACAGTATTCGCGATGATAGTACATACCTGATTAAATCAGTTGGCAATCGAGACGGGAATTGGTGGGTGGTGATGGAGCGCTCGAAATGTTGTTCGCGAAAATGGAAAGTTAAGAAAGAGGCTCTTGAACGAAATTCAATATGGAATTTAGAAGTTTGGTGTGGGCTCGCGAAATTTTCGGCGGGGATGTACACTAGTACATAGGGTTAATATTGTGGTCTGTGCACAGGGCCTAATTGCAGGTGGTCTAGGTACGCAGGTACGTTAAGAACTCGTAGGGACTTTCATGGATCCAACATTCACGTGCTAATTAAAACGACGACGACGGTTAAATATATAGTGTACAGTCTCATGCCAATCATAGTGGAAATGAGTATAAGTTGGGCAGCTCCGGGTATAATCAATTGTATTTTACTGCACACGTGCACTGTCTGCGCTTTTCCGACGCTATGCTGGACAACCAAGACAACCACGACAACCAAATAGTACCTACAAAGTGGGAGAGAACACTAGCAGATGCAAACTTCGCTATATTTGGTTAAACGATTAAAGGAATCCAGTAATCAATAAGAGATTTCTCAAGTGATCTAATAAACCAAGTTCTTCAATACCCCCTCCAGTGCCAGTCACATTGCCACCACAGCTACATATCCAGGTATCATGATCGAAGTCAACAATAAAAACATCTTCAATTCTTATCTCATGATTTCCCTCTTTGAAACCTCCAGGTGACTGTTAGGTAAACCGGAGTAGTAAGATAGCCGTTAGTGTTAGAGTTAGCCACCAAGCTCCACAGCAACAAAGCCTGAAAGAGGTCGATTGACATCACCGAAGTTGGCGGCATTAGTAATAGACAAGAATTAAAAGATAGAATCTTAGCTGTTGTAACATGGACAAGAATTTAGGGTCAGCAGTACGAAACTACTAATCTAGAAGGACTTTGGGTTTGAATTTGAGCCATAACTGGTGTCCGAGATGGTGTTCGTCGTCTTTTTATACGGACTTTATTCAAGTCTGCTCCCACACTGCATGGCCTGGATGTCTGCTCGGATATAGTAACGAGTCTCTTGGAATAGGAGCAAATTGGTAAATGATTAGGTGCTGTGTAATCATCCCCAGAGAATGTTTCGGAATACTGGTCAGCGGCACCATAGTCCATCATCGTATTGTCGTTCTCGGAGAGTGATGGAATGGTGCTGGCTGGCATTTCCAAAGCTAGGGCGTGTACTTGTGGTGACCTCTCTAGCTTCTTGATTGTCTCACTCCGAACCGGCAAGCTAAAAAGTGGATGGCTTCTTCCATTTCCCTCGAACTCATAGGATCTTGATCGGGCACGGGAATTATCGGGTCCTTCCTGAGTCGGTCCGTGTTGAACCATCGCTGACCTGTCCAGGCGTGGGAGAGTTTGAGTCAATATGTGGGTATTTGGTCGTTCTGGGTGTTCCTCAATGATTTCGTACGATCGAAATGTCTTCAGGCAACGACTTGCGTTTAATGTATTTGCCGTAGGTATTTAGTATAAGCGGTGAATTAATAAGGCCGTTTTGGTATATATTATAGTAGATGTTTTCCTATTCTTCTGGTGCCTCATCGCCGTCACCTTCCTCGCCATCTAGACCACTTTTGTCCCAATTCTCGTCATCTGAATCGGCATAGAAATTCTCGTCAAATTCCACATCATCGTCTTGACTATCCGTAGAAGAATATGACGGGAAGGGACACTAGGAAGAAGGCGGAATGATGATTGTGATGATTGTTAAGATGATCATCAGGAAATTCCCGAATGAGAGCCACCCCTTAGTTATTATTTTCTCGTAGGATAGTAGTCGTCGTAGTCGCATTTTTCTAAGCTAGTGAAGAATTTAATCGTTCACTTGTAGAATTCACCTTGGAAGGTAGGATCTCACTGGGCTCTTGCCAGCAAGTCGAAGGAAATTAGGACGGAACCAACGTCGTTTTCTGGCCTTTTGGCCTTTGGTGAATCCTTCCATTTTCCCCGCAACCATGTTCCATCCATTAACCGTGATGACGTTCACGGTCAATGGGTGTTATGAAACTTGGGCTTCATTGCCATGTAGCCCATCGTATTATGCGACGGATCTTTATTTGCAACACTCTTATTGTCCTTGATGGTTGCCGAGTGCGGCCTTAGGCTGTCTGCCATGACGGGAAGTCTAACTGATTATTGTTAGTAAATCTAATTCAAGACCAGGGGGTTGGGCAATCCTGTACTCTTCAATATCACCTGGCCAGTGTTCACGGGAACTGCTCGTTTCCCATCTTGCTCTTGGATATCTTTCTTGTCTGGGAGATCGTATCTGAGGTCAGATGGTAATGGTTCACCCTTCTGGATTCTTTAGGACACAGATGGGATGTGTGCCCTTCTATCCCACAATTCCAGCATATTCAAGGCATTCCAGTTCCATCTCGTCTGCCTCCACCCCAGGATCGTCCAGGATTAGGTCCATTGTTCATAAAGGATTGACGTCGACCATCGTTTCCTCGGTACGCACTGACCTTTGGTAATTCAACTGGTAACGCCATGATAGGGTTAGAGAAGCACCGGCATCCCGTTGGCACAGTACTTTGGTGGCCCGTAGCTTAGCACACCGGTTGGTGAGTGTATCGTCCAGTTTTTGCGTCTCGTTCTGGACGATACAAGCCCCACAGTATTGCTGAAGCGATCTTGGCTAATGCCGGGATTGTGTCCATCACTGGTTATCTCAATAAGATGGATCATGAAGATGCCAACGATGGCGCCAAGAACCTGCACTGTCTGCATCGCGATGAGAAGTGGCCATGCAGGGCCTTCTCGTCTCGGTAGTCTTCTTGTTGATGCCATTGACAGGAACCACAAGTTCTGCCAATAGCCCAGTTAAGTGGGTTTAGGCAATACTGGTACAACATATCTCTGTCGCGAAAATATGAGCCGCAAGACGTGCAGGGCAAGTTTGCTTGTCCCAGAGGTCATGTTAGACGAAGTAATGAGGTAGTGCTTATATATGAATACATAATGGGTGGTCTGGATACGACAGGGCATTAGTCTATAGCCCAGTATAAAATAAAGAAAGGAAATACCTTAACGACCGGTGAGAAGACATTGACATCGAGGTGTCGATGTCTGATTAAATACTAAAAGTTCTTTGGTCGTCCCTCTAAAAAAGGCAAATGGGCAAGTTTGCGCATTCATCTTGGAATGCTATCTATGACGAGTGCTGAGTGATTTCCTGCTCAGACCGCCGTAAGAATAAACGCATAAAACGATGTATATCCCAATGTTTGCATGGAAAAGGGAAAGGGTTGGTTAGATGTATGGGGCAGGGGGTGAAGAGTGTACGACAGACGTATAATACGCGCACTGTTGGCTACCTATATGATACCTACTACCTCTATAATCACCGCCTATTTGTTAAGGTACCTATTCAAACTTTAACCATCTAAACCTGCTCTAAATAGTAGGTACTCGATATATTCTTATTCGAGAACTCTATTCTTAGGTACCTACTTGTTTTGTAAAGATACGGTGATGACCGTCTAAATAGGTACGTTTGGTCATGAGCATCCCTTAAGCTTCCCTAAAACGTGCGGGTGCTAGCATGGATGCGCTTAAGTAAAAGCGATTTCGGATATGGGCCCCTGTCATTTGATTGGCTGACCTGCCACCAGTTGGATCTTGCATTGCAGCAGGTGCTGTGCATCATCATCATTTGGGAAGCCTGCGATAAGATAAGGCCGGCCGTTGCTTCCGTCTGTGAGCACGTCAGAGTCGAGGCTTTGAATGACCAAACTCTCCAACTTCTTTCCCCTTATTCCATGCGGAAGGAGATGGGAAACATCATCTTCCCGTCATTCTTTTCAACCTTATTAATACTTTATAGAGGGTTTTCAATATACTTGATTCCATCGCATCACACATAGAAGTCACTCGGCAAACGAGCTGCCTCTCGTTCGCGATCATGGCGACGTCGTCAAGCTCCGATCCGTCCCTGGCACCGCTCCTACGATCGGCCTCATCCTCGACTTTAGCCTCATCAACCTCGCAAACCTCCATCAGCGATGACGCATCCATTGCGAAGATCAGACGCAAGACGCGTGCTGTGCGCGCTCTTGCCTTCGTAGTATCCATCATTGCCGCTCTCTGCGCCGGATCCATCACCGTCTTCTCCCTTTACGGCCACCTATTCCAATCTCGATTACACTATACACAGTTCCAAATCAATGGAATTGCAAGTGCCATGAGCATATCTATGTACATCCCGGTCCCGGTGATTGGCTACATGTGCGACCGAGTAGGACCTGGTCCTCTCTCTTTGTTGTCTTCGGTCCTGCTCGGAGGGGGTTACGGATTAGCCTCTGGCTTATATCGTAAGGGGCTTGTAGAAGTTAGCGATGGTAGTAAAGGCGGTAGGGCCACATTCCCTCCCATGGTGTTTGCTTTCGTGGCTATTGGCGTCGGCACCTCGTGCATGTATATCAGTGCCATCACAACCTGCGCCAAGAACTTCGGCAAAGGAAAATACCGAGGCCTGATGCTGGTCGCTCCTATCGCGTCATTCGGCCTTGGTGGAATGGTTTTCAGCCAGATTGGTAGTCGAATCCTCTACGAGACACAACCAGGCGGAGGCCGAGGAGACGTTAATGTGTTCCATTTCTTCCTGTTCCTCTGCATCATCCTATCCGTCCTTGGGCTCATTGGCACCTTCTCATTACGGGTTGTGGATGAAGATGACCTCATAGACGAAGCGGTAGAGGAGCTTGAGAGGAGTGGGCTCCTCGAGGGAAGCGCGGTTTTCCGCCGCCGAGCCGATCGTGACTATGGTACTACCGATGCGATCGACGACGATGCTGGCGTCATGGACCCGGCTAGGGATGACGATGAGGATGATGACAATGCCAGGTTGAAAAAGGCCTGGCTCCTCAACGCCGAGACTCGAAGGTTTCTTACAGATCACACAATGTGGTGGTTTGCGCTTGGTTTCTGGTTGATCATCGGACCGGGCGAGTCTTTCATTAACAATCTCGGTACTGTTATTGGGACGTTATATTCTCCGAATACGAAATCGAACGAAACCACGGCGGCAACACATGTTTCGATCATGGCTGCGGTGAGCACCGTTGCTCGTCTACTCGCAGCGTCGTTAAGTGACTTACTCTCGCCTAACCCGCATACACAACACGTCCAAACAGGATTTCCGACTACGCTTCCGGAGCTGAGGCAAAAATTATCAGTCTCGCGTGTTGTTCTATTTGTTGCTGCTGCCATTATCCTCTCCATTGGCACACTTGTGCTGGCATCTGGCGTAGTCCAGGAGCACGGAGAGCGATTCTGGATCGTCTCCAGCTCGATTGGAGCTGGGTACGGAGCCGTATTCAGCTTAACACCTATAATTATTACTATGATTTGGGGAGTAGAGAATTTTGGCACTAATTTTGGCATCGTTGCTCTCACACCAGCCCTAGGATCCACGATGTGGGGACTCATTTACTCAGCAGTCTACCAAGCGGGTGCTAGAGATTCACCTTCGTTAACATCAGGAAGTGATGAGGACGATGTATTCTGCTTCGGCAAGCAGTGCTACGCGTCCACATTCTGGGCCATGACAATTTGTATATGGGTTGGAACAGTCATGATCCTCTGGGCCTGGAAAGGCCGAGATGGCTGGGCTAAGAGAGGTATTGTGATCTAGAAATACACCATACACCATAGTCGTGTATCGAGACAGAATGTCCTCTATATAGTGTTTGCGTGTACTGCTTTTAACTAGAAGTCATATTAGATTCTTAGACTTTTTCGTATATGCTAGATGTTGACGCGTTTAGTTTCGAGCCCTGTACATGAAAGTTTACTCTCGCACGATGCGACCTCTTCAAGAACGACTCTGAGCCTGAATTACTTCGTGGATTCGCCTACTCACCAATCCACGAGCTCAAGACTGACATAAAGTCGCGCTCGTGGGCTATACCGTGTCCGAAGAAGGAAGAAGTAGGTAACACGAGAAGCCGTATATGTATGTCTTACTATAGAACGGTCATGAGCGTGGCATTTATATTGGTCTCGCCGCTTGGGCCTACATTCAGGAGATTTAGAGGGATTTATGTCATCTTTCGAAACTTTAGACACTTGAGCTTACTCTTAATATATTTGTCTTGGGGTCTATATCCTGCACATTCCATCACCTTCAGGCCCGTTTCTTTCCTCTAGCTACCCGCATACTAACTCCGAATGTACAACCTTCCTAATTTGGGATCAGATCGACGAATGGACGAACCAGAGAGCCCCGCACCTCCTAAGAGTAACTGGTCACATATTAATTGATTCATACGATGTTACCGTATCTCGTCACAAAGCAGCAAGCGGTTACGGGCTAGCATAGCCGCCCTATGATGTTAATAGTCCGACCCAATGGACATGGTTGCCACTCTCTACTGGGAGCGAAGCTAGGTACTATAGCAACGTTGCTTTCGACGGCTGCAAAGTCGAAAAGAAGCAGCGAAACGGGTGCGGGCCTTACGCGGCTTTGGTATTTCGTCCCTTTTCTCCACACGACCTACCGACTCAAGCGAGTCCTACCATCTGCAAGGGGCGCGGCAGTGGAATACGAAGCTTGGCACCGTCGATCCCGTTTTCCCCACCCATCTGCCGCCTACCGGTCACTGCGTGATCAGAGATCTCGAAACAAACGCGATCGACCATGCCTAACCCGGCCACTATTGACCATACCGTCCTGACCGTCTGACTGTATCGAGTCGCGGATGGAACGTCGAGTATGCGGCCGGTAAACGTCTGGTCGATTCGATCTCATAGAAAAACTCTCTTTTTGGCGGGAGAGAGGTCGTTGGATACGAGGCCGGGGTTCGAAAAGCATGGCCATTGCATTTGATTGAAACGAAACGTCGTAGGCATGTAGGGAGGCGCGCGATGTCATGGAAAGGGACGGCGCAGTTCACATGAATGGACGCAGCGAAAATTCCAGACGGATAGTCGGTTGGAGATTGTGAGGAGAGCGGAGTAGCTATTTGCGTTGCTGGGTGTCATATCATACAACGTATATCCTACCACGCGTGCCTTGTCCGGTTCATGACAAGTGGTCGTGCATACATAAATATACGGAGCCTCTCCCAGAGACATCACCACTTCCAACCTGCCAACTCAGTTTTCTCAGGGTCCATATTCTTTGCTCTCCACAGGGAATATCATTATCCACCGCATATCTCTCTCTAGTCATTCGTTTTGTGAATTGCCGACACTCAAACCAGCTCCATACCAAACCTAAGCTCTATAACCCTAGAGCTAATACTTAATTCATAATAAACCTAACGAGCGAACGAAGAAACGAAAGAAAAGATGCAGTTCTCAACAACAACAACCTTCCTCTCCACCCTCCTCCTCTCCGCAGCAAGCACCCTCGCGGCACCTCTCTCAATGGCGGCCCCGAACGCGGCGCAGTGGACGATCGAGTCGCTGAAGCGCACCTGCGACGACAGCAACACGACGTGCGTGTGGGAGTTCGGCATCAACACGGGCGAGGACGGCGTCGCCACCACCAGCGTGTCCAACTACACCGTCAAGGCGAGCGACTCCGCGCCCGCCACCCAGGCCATCGGCGAGGCCCAGACCTTCGGCAACTACACCGTCACCAGCACCTGGAGCGGCCAGTTCGGCGAGGGCGAGGGCTTCACCACCCTCAGCGTCATCGATTATAATAAGGGGCTGATCGTGTACCCTGCTGTGAGTATACCTATATAGATACTAATGATCTGAGGAAATATTTGCTGACGTTGAGTGCTATAGTACAAAGATACGCAGTTGGTGAACGGAACGGTCGTTACTCCTGACCAGAGCTACCCTGTCCAGACCCTGCCTTCTTAAAGAGTATAAGGAAGGATCTTAGCGATGGGGGGAAAAGTGAATACAGGAAATGTAATAAGGCCCGGTGGGAACTGTGACGAGTAATATATACATATCACCTGGTTGTAATGAATATATATGATGGCATGAATTTCCACGAATTTGTTCTGAATATGGGACGATGATAATTGAGAAAATTCGATGTATTAATCGCTCTTATATGCGCATGCGCGGTGTGATACTTCTCCTATTCCCCCTATACTTGAGTAATTGTGCAACATGCATTGTACGAATAATGATAGTACATAGAAAATAGTAGTTTCAGGAGTCGGCGTAGATGAGTAAGAGGGTATTTATTGATTTATATATTTATCTCTGCGAGCGAACACGAGCGCGCGCAAATTCAATGCACATGGTCGATGAATGTGTCTTATGCAAAATCCAAAATTCTGAACGCCGTCTTATGCTTCGCCCTTCAACTCTTCTTCTACCTGCTTTTTGACGATCTCTCTAACCGTCTTCCAGTCGTTGACGACTTCGGTAACTCTCTTCTCCTTCGCCTCTAAGCCGTGGAACTCGGGCGGGAGCACCTTCTCTTCGAAGTCAAATCCGGCCTCATCTTTCAAGGCCATCTCGACTGCGCCGGCGAACTTGGCCGGGTGGGCGGTCGAAAGCGAAATATGTGGTGCCTTAGAACGTTCTAGCGACCGTAATGAAGCAGCCACGCCAATGGCTGAGTGAGGATCTAGGACGTAGTCGATCTTCTTGAAGTAGTCCTTGATTGTATCAACCGTCTGCGAATCGCTCACCCGTTCGCTTTCGAAGTCACGTTTAGCACTGGAGTGCACGTCCTGGTAAACTGGGCCGAAACCACCGCTCGACTTTAGTTGCTTCATCCAGGCCGCTACCTCCTGGCTAGCTTGCTTTCTGTTCCACTCGTCGTCCATGCCGGCTATAGAAGCAAATTCGTAGGCCAGGAACCAGAGTAGTCTCTCGAAGTTGCTTGAGACAAGAATGTCCATGGCAGGGCTCAGGGTTTCTTTGACGCCATCTTCGTGCGCTTTAACACCATCAACCGCCAAGCCTCCCTGCGCCTCTTGGCCGAAGGCAGGTTTCTTCTCGTATCTTCCGGTCTTCCAGAATCGATCGAGGATGTCATTCTCATTTGTGGCGACGACCAATTTCTCTGTAGGAAGACCCATTCTGTGCGCGAAGTACCCGGCTAGAATATCGCCGAAATTACCGCTAGGCACAACATACCGGACCTTCTCACCTAAGGCTAAACCAGAGGACTTGACAAGTGAGAAGTAAGAGTAGAAGTAGTAAACAATCTGGGCGAGAATTCTGGCCCAGTTGATGGAATTCACCGCTCCGAGGTTAAGGGTTGAGTTGATATCGGGATCGGCGAACAGAGCCTTCACAATATCTTGGCAATCGTCGAAGGTGCCGGTAACAGCCAGGTTGTGGACGTTGGCGTCCAACACCGTGGTCATCTGGGCTTCTTGGATAGGGCTGACCCTGCCCTTAGGATGTAGAATGAACACGGACACATCCTTCTTGCCGCGAAGACCGTAGATGGCTGCTGACCCGGTGTCACCACTTGTAGCGCCAACCACGGTGAGATGGTGACGATCACTGCCCGACTTCCCCTCGTTCTTACGCACTAAAAAGTACTCGAATAGGTTGCCTAGGAACTGTAGAGCAACATCCTTGAAGGCGAATGTAGGGCCGTGGAAAAGTTCTAGGAGATATAGGTTGTCGTGGAGATGTCGTAGGGGGGTGGTCTCAGGCGCACGGAAGGTGGAATAACTCCTGTCAATAATACCCTTGAGGTCTTCGCGCGGAATCTCAGACGGAGCAATGTACAAGGATAGGACTTCAAGGGCCAGGTCGGGGAAGGACAGATCTTTCCAGCTCTCCCAATTTTCCGCTTTGGGGATTTCTTCGGGAATATAAAGGCCTCCGTCAGATGCTAGACCTTTCAAAACGACTTCCTCGAATGAAAGCTGGTAAGGATAGTCAATAGAGAACAATTGCAAAACACAAAGTGCAAAGTGTCAGATTAGTATAGATCTTACGTCGTAGTCATCGCCTCTGGTGCTCAAATACCGTTGCGAGGAAATATGAGACTCAGACGAGCCATCAGCTGTCGTCTGGCCGTTCACTCCGTTCGACATCGTATTTGTTTGGGGGTCGACGGTGTCGAAGGCAATTGTGTATTATTCTAGCGATCTCCAAGTCCCTTGAAGGGTGATATAAGACTTGGAGATGGCGAAGAATGAAAAATAAAAAAAATATGTCGAGCGAGTTCGGCTGGTACATGATTTCTACCCCGCGCTAGCTACATTTGGACGAGCTAGTCGCGAGGGGTAGCGGCTAACAATTCGATTGGTTAAAACGTTTAAACCCGGACAATCTCCTTACTCGGTATCTTTTTCTTTTCTTAGATCTCCAAGTCAGATCTTCCAAATTTTTTTTTTGTATTGAATCTTCCGGAGAGGTTGATCCCATAACCTCTTTTGGCATTGATATTACGATCAGTGGCATAGTTATACTGCAAAATGAAAAGCCATTATTTACTTCGAGGTGGTACGGGAATTCTGATGTTCTTCATATTACACAGAAATAAACCAATGGATACCGCTTGATGTCGTCATATCGACGGCTAACTACATGTACATACCTAGTGTGTAACCACCCTGTCTTTTATCAACTGCGAGTTACCCCCTTTCCTCATATCTGGTACAACTGTGGCTGCAGCATGGAGGTCGCTATCGTTCATCTCCTTTTTATCAATTATATTTCTGTATTGCTTCTTCTCCTAGGTAATTAAAAGACAATAAAGTCGATTTAGTTAATATGTTAGGTAGGTTTATTGTTCATAGGTACAACTGTAGGTACACAAGTACTCGACTCCAGCGAAGTCTTGGCAAATGAGTTTTGGGAATGTGGAGTTCCGTATTAGCCTTTATCGGATTAGGTAGCAGCTTCTTGATATCTCCGAATTGGTCAGCGGCCATTATCAGTACAACCCTGAACTCTTGCCGATACTTGATTCTTTTAACTTCATCCGCTCAACTCACTCTTTGACATCAATCTGTCAGCCTCAATATGATGGAATGAGTAGCGTATACTGTTATTTATAGATGAAAACTAGGTGTGGTTGATGTGATTATTATTAGCTCCTACTAGCTTACGGCCTATCACATTCCGCCCTCGTTCCACTTCCATCCCGCCCACTAGCTACTATGTCTCCCGACAGAGGGACTATTGAGGATCTGCCTCCTCCGTATCCACCCGACGCCGAAGAAGAATCCCGAGATGATGTTAAGTATCTTCCGGAGGGCCGCCATTTCACGCTCCGGGGTGTCGCTGCCGGTCTGCTCGTCGGGCTGATGTGAGTCCTATTCGTAGTAAAATCCGGAATATCAAGCCCATGACCCCTATCTGTGACTCGGCGATCTGTAAAGAATACAGTTGCTAACTAGTCATTGTAGAATATGTTTCAGCAATATGTACTTTGGGTTGCAGACCGGTTGGATTTCCATGATGACAATGCCTTCTAGTTTACTGGGTTTCGGTATCTTCAAGACTCTATCGCGTCACTTGTCTTTCCCTTTCTCTCCCGTTGAAAATGTCCTCGTCCAGTCCGTGGCCGGCGGCATGGCAATCATGCCTCTTGGTTGTGGATTTGTGGGTGTGGTAAGGTAGCCCGAGACCCGGCAAGAAGGGATTCATTGAATTAACTAGTCCTGTTCATGATTTAGATTCCGGCCATGGAGTATCTGTTGAAACCGTCGGAACAAGGGCCGATACATCTGAGCATGTGGAAGCTTATTATTTGGTCCTTAGGCCTTTGCTACTTTGGCGTCGTCTTTGCTGTTCCATTGTAAGTTACTGACGCTCTCTGGACTCGTTTTATAATCATATCTAATTTCCCTAGACGACGTCAAGTGATTATCAGAGAGCAACTGAAGTTTCCTAGTGGATTTAGTACCGCTGTCCTAATCGGCGTCCTGCACGGAAGAGGGCAGAGTCAAAATGGTGGTGCTCTAGATACCTCAAAGGCTGCGACGTTCGGGAGCTTAGCACTTGACAGTAGACCGCTTGTTCAAGCTGAAGGTAGTGGTGGTGAAGATGAGACCGTCGATCCAACCGACGAACCCCCACGCGTCGAGACAGTGAAACAATATAGTTGGCGTTCTAACATTCGCCTCCTCTTAATCACTTTTGGGGTATCCGGATTCTACACTCTTTTGACTTACTTCTTTCCCATCCTCCGAAACCTTCCCATCTTTGGAACCGTGGCAGCCGACACATGGCTATGGACTTTGAACCCGAGTTTCGCGTACGTCGGCCAAGGTATCATCATGGGGCCCTCTACAACAATACATATGCTCGTCGGAGCTGTTGTTGGGTGGGGAATTCTGTCGCCCCTTGCTAAATATCGAGGTTGGGCACCGGGTTCGATCAATGATTGGGAAACCGGTAGCAAGGGTTGGATTGTTTGGACATCTCTTGCCATTATGCTAGCAGATGCAGTTGTCAGCCTGGGCTACATTGCCTTCAACCCTGTTATCAAGCGTGCTCCGTCCTTTATCGCAACTATTAAGCATCGATACCAGCAAGATGGGTTTAAGGGTCTTTTTAATCGCAGACCCGTCGGTTACGTGGCTGTTCAGGCCAACGAGGATGATTCGAGGCCCTCGGCTGGAACGCGAAACTCCGAGGACCTTGACAGCTTACCAAGTCCGATACTTGAACGTAGGAACCCCTTCAACACTCATCCGGTTACTTCCCAGAGAGCCTGGGACGAAGACGATGCTCCGGCTGAACAATTGGTTGGGGACAGGACTGTTAGCATCGGTCTCGTTATATCGGTTCTCTTTTGCATCGCCAGCATACACATTACATTCGGCAACCTAGTTCCCCTATACGCAACCGTCATAGCGGTTTTTATGGCGATGATATTAAGCATCATGGGTGTTCGAGCATTAGGCGAGACAGACCTCAATCCAGTTTCCGGAATTAGCAAACTAGCACAGCTTTTCTTCGCCCTTATTATTCCACAGACCCACAAGTCCAGCGTCCTCATCAACTTGGTGGCCGGCGCTGTGTCTGAAGCTGGCGCATTACAAGCTGGTGACCTCATGCAGGATTTAAAGACAGGCCATCTACTGGGAGCAGCACCTAAAGCGCAATTCTGGGGTCAGATCATCGGCGCAACTGTGGGGGCCGTCGTTAGCGCACTGATTTATAGACTCTACACGGCCGTCTACGAGGTTCCCGGAGACTTGTTCCAAGTACCAACTGGCTTTGTGTGGATCTTCACCGCGAGATTGGTAACTGGAAAGGGGCTCCCTTATATGGCGAGGGAGTTCGCTATCGGTGGTGCGGTCATATTCGCCTTCTTTACTGCGTTGCGGACGAAGGCAATTGGAAAGAGCTGGCATGCTTATATTCCTGGCGGAATCGCCGTAGCAGTTGGTAAGAGCTGTCTAGAAATATTTCGTGACCTTTATTCGTCACTAACAATGCTCATAGGAATGTACAACGTCCCATCCTTTACCCTGGCGAGGACGATAGGCGGGCTTCTAAACTGGTACTGGAGGGTATATCTACGAAAAGAGGACACGCCCCTCATCGTTGTCGCATCAGTGAGTACCGAGTACCCGGGCCTTAGAGTGATTCCCCGAGATCATAACTAATGTATGAATGCCAGGGCTTTATTTTGGGAGAAGGTTTCTTGAGTATCGTCAACTTGCTACTACAGAGCTCTCAAGTTCCCCACATGTGAGTCGGCCGATAGCGTTTACCAGGCGCGATGATCAATAGAATCATACCATTGGTATAGTAATTAATATATGCCAATACTCCTTTATTTCTTAGCCTATATATCACAACAGCCTCCGCTTTCGAACGGCTGTTTGGAGATGATGCGTCTACTTAGTAATCTATCGTAAGATATTCGCAGCACATGATATCAGAATTGTATATAGAGTCGCTTTCTTGCAGGAGACCTGCCTTTATCGCTTGAAGATCACACACACTATACCCCAAATTACAGAAAACTTACGATTGAGGATCCGTGAAGAACGCCGATTCGAAGCCGGAGCCGTGGCTTGGTGAGCTCAAGCTTGTCCCCCGCATTTAAAGCTCCATTATCCGGCGCGGGGTTCCAACTGGTTTAAGATATCCGTGTTCCACTTCGAAATCAAGATACAAACTTCTACATATCATCTTGCTCCTGGTGTTAGGAGATCTAGTCAAGATGCTGCTTAAGGAAGACCATGTCGATGTCACAACAAACGTGGATGGAAAGGAGACGTCTATGAGTGAGAAGAAGGCCCTATACGGCCAGACACAGGTCCCAGCTCAAGGCACTAACGTTGGGCAGGAATTTTTACTTTCCATCCCACCATCTCGCAATATCCCAATGCGTATAGCTTTGATCCTCTCTTCCTATTCGGGTCTTCGATACAGGTTTGCTGATGAGTTGGCAGTCGATTCCCTGGCATCGTACTATTCAGCGAGATCTATCAAGGTACCATCTTCATTTGACGCGCTTGACATCAGACAAAGCAAGTCGAACGACCATGCAGCTTGCTGACTAGCGTATCGAACAGTAACTGGTCCGGTGGCGCGATTTGCGCGTCAAATCGCAGGACATGGCTACATTGTCGCTGCTCCTTCGTCGTATCATGACTTCATTGGGCCAGAGGCCTTGGCCTATGATGTTCCAGGCACTGACAAAGGGAACGAGTTGAAAATAACCAAAGTATAGCTATTAGCCCTCATGCGACCCGGTGAATAAGCGAGGGCTTACAAAATTTCATGCCAGACTCTCCAATCGTATGACGCAGATTCCCGCAAGACTGTCGACTACCTCCTCAGTCTTCCTACATGCAATGGACGGATAGGTACCACTGGAATGTGTCTAGGTGGTCATCTTGCTCTAAGAGCTACCGTATGACTCTCCCTTTCGAAGGACGTATTGCTTACTGACGAGTCTTGTAGCTGGATCCGCGGATAAGCGCAGGCGTTTCCTACTTCGCGACGGATGTCCACAGCCGCACGCTAGGTCCTTATACCGCGGCTGATAAGTCATTCGACGGTCCGGCGAATAGTACCCACACGATCGACAAGCTCGGAGAAATCAAGGGCGAGGTGGCCATGATCTTCGGTATCAAGGACACCCACGTCCCGGATGACGGCCGAGATCTGATTCGGCAGAAGATGAGGAGCTCCGGGACAGTATTTAGCTTCTACGAGTTCGCGTGGGCGCAGCATGCCTTCATCCGTGACGAGCTGAGCAAAGGCCGATACGATCCGGCTATCACCAAGATCTGCTTCGAGGTACTGACGGAGCTGTTCAACCGAGTCCTAAAGACAGACTTAGGGCCGAGGGACGGGAAGCCTGAGGAGATCGAGCATTTCTGCTAGTGGTCTTTTGTCGGTAACCTGTATCGAGCATGCCGAGAATAAAAATATCCAAGATGTCAGATGTCAGATTATTGCCCCGAGATAGTGATTATGTGTTGTTCACGTCTATGTAGGCCACGGAATTCACGAGAATCATGCATGGATATGTAGGTAGATCGAGATGTGTAACACATCTGATAATTTGGTATCTACTCGAAACTCAGGCGGGTCAGAAACGGTCGTTTATAGGCGTTGGCGAACGGGTCTTAATTTTGATTTGCCCGCAACCCTCGAATTTGAGACATGCCGGTAATTCAAACCGTCAACGTTTCCGGAGCAATTGGCTGCTTATATACCGAAGGTTGCTGTGGCTTGCCTCTTTAGATGGGTGACGTACATGTAGCGTGAAAATGCCTCCACTCGTACCAATTACACAGGAGATGCAGATATTAAAACTTCCTGCATCGAGCTAGCTACCTACATACATGTTACGTGGGCGAGAAATATACGAAATTCAGGCATTAACGAATTTTCAAATGTTTCATTGGAAGACTCGTACAAAATAGGTTTGTATGTAAATAAGAAATAATACAATAAGGCTGATCAGAACTTGGAACATGTCAAATGTGTACAAAGTAGATCTCCAGTGCGCTGTACCACATGTATTTGAAACTTGTACCTCCAAATACAAATGCACATGTGCAAAAAGTTAAAAATACAAGGGGAATTAATGAATCTTCTAGAATGGGTGTGCTTACAGTAACAATCCAGGTATGTACTTTTGCGGCTTTGTACATATTGTAATGTGAAGCAGGCAACCGGAAGGCAGAAAAAAATAGAGTTAGACGAAACAGCTGGAAGTTGCCTCAACAACCGGTTTCTTCATGTCTGAAGGCAAAAAGAAGATAAGAGAAGAATATGGGAAGGAAAAGTCGAACAAAGAAAGGTACATCTAGATATGTACCTAGGCATTTTTCGTTCAGATTTTGTAAATCGCCCACAGAGTGAAAGATTTTGTGGGCCTTGGCGGGCTGAATAGACCGGGCAACCGCCTGCCTGTGGAAGGCAGTGATGTCAACATGAACATGGTGAGCATGGCGGGGTAGGTACGGCTTCCATCATGTATCTTGGTACTGTGGGTACCTACCAGATATTTTGGAATACCTAGTTACAGCTGTTGCAGTTGCAGGTAGGGATTTTTTGCTCTTGAGAAAGTACAGAACCAGTGACTGGTCAACTGTAAACTTAAAAATTACTGATTTATCAGGTCTGTCAGGTGTAGACCGTACAAAAACTGGTGTCACAGCAGAGTGATATGTACCTAGAAATCACTGTTATCGTCTAGTGTGCTCTTCTGTATTCAGGAACCTACTATTCTCTTCTATCTGTAGGTTAGGCGGAAAGTACCAGAAGCGGGTACCATCTTCCAGCAATTCGAGAAGATTCCTTGGCCCCACCATAGCTTCCACTTGCAATTGTATTAAACTCCAGGTGAAATCCCAAGCAACAATTTCTTCCTTTCCATCTTCAAACTCAATCATAAACAACATCTTCCTCTCTTCAAGAGTAAACGCATAATACCTTTCTAGATACCCAACCCCACTAGGGTAAATAATTCTCTTGCGTTTTCACATCTACAACCTCACGCACACTTCTACACATCCCGCATTACCCCACCACTACTATTTTGACATCTCAAATTCTCCATCACATTTTTCACCATGGTTGCCGCAGTCGGAATTGACTTGGGCACGACCTACTCGTGTGTCGGCGTCTTTCGAGACGACCGCATCGAGATTATCGCCAATGACCAGGGTAACCGAACCACACCTTCGTTCGTTGCCTTCACAGACACTGAGCGTCTGATTGGTGATGCCGCCAAGAACCAGGTTGCCATGAACCCCCACAACACCGTCTTCGACGCTAAGCGTCTGATTGGTCGTAAATTCAGCGACCCTGAGGTGCAAGCCGACATGAAGCACTTCCCCTTCAAGGTCATCGAGAAGAATGGCAAGCCTATTATTGAAGTCGAGTACAAGGGTGAGAACAAGCAGTTCACCCCCGAGGAGATTTCCTCCATGGTCCTCACCAAGATGCGTGAGACCGCCGAGTCCTACCTTGGCGGCACCGTCACCAACGCTGTCATTACTGTGCCAGCCTACTTCAACGACTCTCAACGTCAAGCCACCAAGGACGCCGGTCTCATCTCTGGCCTGAACGTCCTCCGAATCATCAACGAGCCCACCGCGGCTGCCATCGCCTACGGTCTTGACAAGAAGGCTGAGGGTGAGCGCAACGTTCTCATCTTCGATCTCGGTGGTGGTACCTTCGATGTCTCCCTCCTTACCATCGAGGAGGGTATCTTCGAGGTCAAGTCTACCGCTGGTGACACTCACTTGGGTGGTGAGGACTTCGACAACCGACTTGTAAACCACTTCGTCAACGAATTCAAGCGCAAGCACAAGAAGGATCTCTCCACCAACGCTCGTGCTCTTCGACGTCTCCGAACCGCTTGCGAGCGTGCCAAGCGTACTCTTTCTTCCTCTGCTCAGACCTCCATCGAGATCGACTCCCTGTTTGAGGGTATTGACTTCTACACATCGATCACTCGTGCTCGTTTCGAGGAGCTTTGCCAGGATCTTTTCCGATCCACCATTCAGCCCGTCGACCGTGTCTTGGCTGATGCGAAGATTGACAAGTCTCAGGTTCATGAGATCGTCCTTGTCGGTGGTTCTACTCGTATCCCCCGTGTTCAGAAGCTTATCACGGACTACTTCAACGGCAAGGAACCCAACAAGTCGATTAACCCCGATGAGGCTGTTGCCTACGGTGCTGCCGTCCAGGCCGCTATCCTTTCTGGTGACACCAGCTCCAAGTCGACTAACGAGATTCTTCTTCTCGACGTTGCTGCCCTATCTCTCGGTATCGAGACTGCTGGTGGCATGATGACTAAGCTCATCCCCCGTAACACCACCATTCCTACCAAGAAGTCGGAGGTCTTCTCCACCTTCTCCGACAACCAGCCCGGTGTGCTTATCCAAGTCTACGAGGGTGAGCGTCAACGCACCAAGGACAACAGCTTGCTCGGCAAGTTCGAGCTCACTGGCATCCCTCCCGCACCCCGTGGTGTTCCCCAGATCGAGGTTACTTTCGACCTCGATGCCAACGGTATCATGAACGTCTCCGCTGTCGAGAAGGGCACCGGAAAGTCGAACAAGATTGTCATCACCAACGACAAGGGCCGCCTGTCCAAGGAGGAGATCGAGCGTATGCTTGCTGAAGCCGAGAAGTACAAGGAGGAGGATGAGGCTGAGGGCCGCCGTATCGGCGCGAAGAACGGCCTGGAGTCTTACGCTTACTCTCTCCGAAACACCATGTCCGACTCCAAGGTCGATGAGAAGCTCGACGCTGGTGACAAGGAGAAGCTGAAGACCGAGATCGACAAGGTCGTCTCTTGGCTCGATGAGAACCAGCAAGCTACTCGCGAGGAGTACGAAGAGAAGCAGAAGGAGTTGGAGGGCATTGCCAACCCCATCATGATGAAGTTCTACGGAGCTGGCGGTGCTGGTGGTATGCCCGGCGGTATGCCCGGCGCCGGTGGCCCTGGTGGCTTCCCTGGTGCTGGCGCCCCCGGTGCTGGTCAGGATGACGGCCCCACCGTCGAGGAGGTTGACTAAACGGTTTCTTTTCAATGACCTTTCTGTCTTTGTTACTTCCCGGCGTTTTCCCATCGGTGTGGTGTTATGACGCACCGAGTGGCGGTCTCGGATTTCTCATGGGTTTGCACTACTAGAGTTTTACTGGTAATGATAAAGGGCAAAAGTTGCGGTTTTACGACTTGCATGGATGTATTCTAGGCAGGAATGATCCTACTTCTTACACGAAGCAATGAAGTTAATTCATAAAATAAACATGTGGTCTTGAAACTTATGTGATATGTGATTCTTGAGTTCCTTGGGTGTGATTAAAAGGCCATAAGGCCTTAACTAGTATGATACCACCGTTGGCTTGGTGAAACGAGTTCGTAGAAGATAAAGGAGGTTGACGTTGATGTTGATATATCTACTGTACACAGAGAGCATGACGACGGCTCAATCTTGCTGTAATTCCTGGGGACATATTCTTTGGGAGTATTACAGCTTGTAATTACTAGTACACAAAATGTAAATTATAATGCAACCTATCTCCAGCCTAGTCCAGCCCAATCCAGTTCATCCTACACTCTCTATCCGCATCTATACAATTCACTCACGCCTCATCCTTCGCAAGCATCTCCCTCACCCTCCTCCTCCGCTCGATCTCCTGCCTCCGCCACTCCTCGTCGCTGACGTCGGGCATCTCGAGGGGCTCGGCGAAGGCGGCGCCCGGCTCGAGCTTCTCGTCGCGCGGCTCCCAGACGTCGGCGCTCGAGGGCCGGTCGGGCGCGAAGTACTTGAGGTACTCCTTGCGGCGGTAGTGGGCGCGGACGGCGTCTTCCTTTTGTTGGGTGGGTAAGGTGCGCGTGCGCATGCAGAACCAGAAGTCGTCCCAGTGCTCCGAGCACGACCGCACGTTGCCTTCGCGGTACACGGCCGTCCATTGCCCGCCGAGCGAGTTGCAGTGGAAGGCTGTGTCGAAGGCTTGGCGGCAGGACATTTCTGTGGGCAGGAGGGATTCGGAGAGAGGGTCTAGGCGCGAGGGGGTCCAGGTTTGGCGGTTGGGTTGGGAAAGTGTCGTGGATGGTGATGGAGAGGGTTCGGATTTGTTGGAGGAGCCCCAGAGGGAGCGGGTCCATGATGATGATGAAGAGGAGGAGGATGAGGATGTGGATGTGGATGTGGACTGAGGAGAAGGAGCGGAGTTTGAGGAAGAGGGGGGTGGTTGTGGTGGTGGTGGTTTGGCTGCCTCGGCGGGCTTGCTGTTGCTGCCGAATTCCTCTTGTAGCTGGGCCATGAACTTGGCGATTTCGGGGTCGCCGTACTGAGATTCGGTTTGCTTTGTCGACGGAGAGGGTTTGGACTGTTCTAAGGACGAGTTGGGGTTCGAATTGGGGCCCTGGGGGGGAGGGGATGACCACATCCAACCCATCTTGCTGGTTTGGTATGGATATCTGAATAACTGGCTTCGTATAGGTTCGTGTAGGTCGGAGAGAGTCTGTAAATGTAGATATTTCGAGCCCTGACGTTTGAATAGATGTCTTCGTAGAAAACAAAGAAACGAGTCCGGAAGAATGTAGAGGGATAAAAGGCTCAGAAGAGTGGAAGGCTGGAAGGATAGGGGAGATCAATGCGGGGGATTGACATCGGCGCGGGGTGCAGTATCAGTATCGTAGCATTTGGTCCGTGATATATTTCCTTGAAGGTAATGGGTTTTTCTGGATCGACCAATGACGAAGTCGCTGATTACGGCCCTGGTCGTGGTACGATTAACCTCTTACGGACGTAGGAATGGTCTGATACTGTGACCTCAGATATGCAAGTATCTACTTGCTAAAGCCTAATACACGGTTCGGGGAATCCGTATAACCCGTTGTACATCAATATCCTCGTCTATTGCTCTTGCTTTTTTCCCTTGCTTTAGACTTCAAGCTCTTTCCGGCGAAACATATTAGTGTGGCTTGACTTATTGTGGCGCTCTTGATCTTCCCCTCCAATTGTGGCTACTCAGGTACGCAAAGCTACCCGACATACCCACGATGACCTCATCGGCCTATAGGAAATGAGAAGAAGAGTTAACCGAGCACTAATACCAATAAATTTCATCACACCTGCATCCTTATAGAAATTCTTTCTTTAACTTGCTTCCTGTATTACTAAAACACTCAGACATGGGGTACGGGTTCGAATTTGCCAGACAATGATCTCACGATTCGCAAGTTCCTGCCCCAGGAGCTTGCCTGGCTTGAGGACTCCGAGCTCAATACTGAGGCCCAGACCCATCATCACCCCACGTTACCAGCTAAGGTGGACCCCAGCACTGAGAGCTTGGGAGAGTACCACAACGGGGGAAGGGAAGAGCGGACATATTGACGCAGCTCCGAATGAGTCTATTCTATGGATCGACAGTATGGTTGCCTATACTATGAACTACGTTTAAAGCATGGGTAGATGGCTGATCATATTCTGCAGATCTGTTTCCCCTGAGACTTTCCGGCTTGTTACGAGCACCATGGAAGAGCCCCGACGAAGATCTTTCCAAGTTGATGGAGAGATTTGAAAGCTCATCGCTAGGTATGCTAGATCCAATTAATCTAGTCAAGCGTGCCATTCCCGAGACAGCCCCAGTCAAGATCACGGAAATTCTACCTCGTCTCAAGGACGGTGGTGCATTCGTCAAATTCACTTATCCGGCCAACGTGCCTGTTCAGGAGATCGAATCGACCATAACCAAATCCCTTCAGGAGAAACCTGTGAAGCCATTTTTCAGTTTCTGGAGAGGAGTTCAGGCTGGATTGGTCCAAGGCGTCCCCTGGCTGGAGGATCTGCACAGATTCCCTAACGATCGCCTGAGGGTCGAGTTTGTCCCCAAGGTTCCTGGCGAACAAGCAGTTGAATTGTCTCAAGAGACCCTGTATAGCTTATTCCGCCGGTATGGCAAGATTGCCGAGATTAGTTCACAGCCCTGGGATTCCAAGGTTCTCCCGCGATACGCCCATGTCGACTTTGCTCTCGTAAGGGACGCCATCATGGCACGAAATTGCTTGCATGGCTTCGTCGTTCCAGAAAAGCTCGGCGGCGGCAAGCTCGGAACAAAACTTCAGATGTCCTATGAACAGCGAGCTAGGCAACATCGGTTCTGGGACTGGATATCGAGCCACCCAAGGATCGTCATTCCTGTTATAGTCGCACTATTAACCGGACTCACCGTCATCATATTCGACCCTATCCGGTCTTTCTTCGTCAAGGCCCACGTCACACAGAAATACCGCCTCAGCAACAGCAGACTATATAGATGGCTTCGGCAACGAACATTTGATATCTTAAGCCTCAAAAGGGAGAAAGTGGACCAGGCAGGACTGAACGCACTTTGGACTCATAGAAAAGACCTAATCGATCAGATCCAGAAATGGCTTTTAGAAACCACTGGAACCTTCATTGTCGTCCAAGGGCCTCGTGGTTCTGGCAAGGAGGAATTGGTGCTAGACCAGGCCCTCAAGGGGAGAAGCAACGTTCTCGTCATCGATTGTAAGCCAATCGTGGAAGCCAGGGGCGAATCAGCGACGATCAAGCACATGGCTGCCTCCGTCGGCTACCGTCCTATCTTCTCTTGGGCGAACAATGTTAGCAGCATGGTCGAGCTAGCTGTCCAGAGCACGACTGGTGTAAAGGCTGGTTTCTCCGAGACGTTGGAGTCGCAAATTCAGAAAATCCTGCAGACAACTGCCAGTGCCCTTACAGAGATCGGTGTCGCGGACCGCAGCAAGAATGACCCTGATGCTTCACTCGCTGTCGACGCTTATCTTGAAGCACATGCCGAGAAAAGACCTGTGGTCGTGATAGACAACTTCCTCCATAAAGGCGACGCTAACACCATTGTCTACGAAAAGATTGCCGAATGGGCGGCTGCTCTCGTCCAATCTAATGTCGCCCACGTCATCTTCCTAACTAACGATACCTCTTATTCGAAATCTCTCTCTAAATTCCTACCCGATCGTATCTTCCGCCAGGCCGCTCTTGGTGACCTATCCCCTGATGTCGCCAAACGCTTTATCCTGGGCCACATTAACAATGGTGAGGATCAACCAACCAAAGCAACGGGCGATTCAAAGGAGCCCTCCGAAAAGCATCCCCTCATTCAGCCTGACCTAACCGACCTCGACTCCTGTATCGACATCCTTGGCGGGCGACTGACAGACCTCGAGTCGCTCGCGCGACGCCTCAAAGCTGGACAGAGCCCTAAGCAAGCCGTAGCCGAAATCACCGAGCAGTCCGCCTCCGAGATCCTGAAGATGTTCCTCCTACCAGGCAAAACAACCCATGACGGCGAGCACGCTTGGTCGGTGGAGCAGGCTTGGCACCTAGTCAAGTCCCTATCCGCGGCCGGCGCCGACGGCCTGCGCTACAACGAGGTCCTCCTGCACGGCGCCTTCGCGTCCTCGACGACGGCGCCCGACGGCGAGTCCGCCCTCGAAGGGCTCGCGAACGCGGAGCTCATCACGGTGAAGAGCGCCAACGGGCGTCCGGGCAGCATCACGCCCGGCAAACCCGTGTATCAGGCCGCGTTCTGCCAGCTCGTGAAAGACAAAGCCTTGGCGGCGAAGATGGACCTCGCGCTGCTGACGGAGCTCGCCAAGGTCGAGGTCAAGACCATCGAGAAGGCGGAGGCGGAACTCGCGCTGCTGGGCGGCTTGCCGAAGCAGCCGCGGGAGACGGGGCCAAGGGTCGCGTACCTTCTGGCTAAGCTCGAGGGCGCGCAGAGGAGGATCGAGGGCTACGAGAGGGATATGGCGGGGCTGAAGAAGGTTTTGGGGACGGAGTATTAGAGTAGATTATATGTAAGGCTTGGCGGTTAGGTCGGGGGTGGGTATACGAAAAGCAAAAAGAAAAGGCGTAGGTGGGGGTTGGTAGGGTTGGTAGGAAAAAGCAAAAGGGGAACGGTGAAGGCTGTTCTATAGGTAGATGGAAATGGGTACGCGGGGGGATGATTGTACGTACGGGGAACGATTCGATACCCAACTCAGTTGCTAGATTCTTGTTCAGGTATATAATGACTTGATCACACTTTACAACAATAGGCCTGATTCGAACTAGAATAGTTCCGACTCAAACTCGTCTGTCACCTACGCTTACCTTGGTCTATGGAGCAGAACACGGCACAAGCAAATATCAGCAGGAACAGATAAGATGGATGAATAGAACAGATGAAAAGAACTTTTGATTTGGTATCATAAATAGCAACCAACGACCAAGTATTGTGACTTCGAGCTCTAAGCTCCTAATCAGAGCCTGCCCGATGAGAAGCTCACTCTACCTAGGTATTTACTTGGGTAGGACAGAAAGCAACCCCCGGCGTAATAGATACATATGTGTTAAAAAAGCTCATCCCCGACACCCCTTCAACCCTGTTTAAGTCCATTGGGGAAATTGGAAATCTTCAAACGCCGGTATGATTTGATCGGCGGGAACCTGCGTGAGCGGAAAAGAGAGATGTAGTGGCGGTGAAAAATCGATGGGAATAGCAATGACGAGGATGATGCAATGCCGCCTTAACCATGGGGATCTGAGACATACAGGATTCGGAAAACCGCCCTCCGGGACCCCTTAGACATTATAATTTCGCAAAACAGCAAAAATTACAAACAAGTAAACGATGCTGCCACGATTCTACAGAAAACCCTCTCCTTATTCCATTTCGTAACTACGTAGAGGATGTGATACGAAGACGAGGACTGGTTTGCAAGGAAACCTATTCCTGCGTTCCTTCGAAGCCCTCCGGCTGAGCAACCATCTCGCAGCCCTGCGCGAAGAAGATGCGTGCCGGGATCGAGCTGTTGTTTAATATGCTGTAGTGGTTTCCTAAGCCATAACGAGTTAGCACTTCTATCCCATATTCTCTCCAACACAGGACTCAAAAAGAATCAGCATACCTCTAGGAACGAACCACATCCCACCCTTTCCGATCCTGAACTCCGTCTGCGCGACCGTGACCTCGACGCTGCCGGCGTGCACGAAGAAGACCATCTGCATTTTCCTAGAGTTCTTCGTCCGCTTCTCCGAGCCGGGTGGCATATCCACGATGCCCGAGCCGAAGAACGGCATCGTCAGCGTCTTAGCGAACCGGAACGTCGCGTCCTTGATGTCCTTGAGTTGTATCGCCGCCTCCGAGATCGCCAGCTCCTCCTCGGCTACCTCCAGCTCTCCGTCATCTGGTTGGTTCTCTTGGTCCGGCCGCCAGAATATACACTCGCCTGCCACGCGTCCGGGGTCGTACTCCCAGTCGTCGCGCTCCACATCTTCCTCTATTATCGCGGATGGGCGGCCCTTCTTAGCTAGCTTGGAAGGACGTCCGGGACGGCGTTTTCGCGGTTCGTTTTCAACCTCGGTTTTGCGTATGATGCCCGCTACGCTTGGTATCACGAAACGCTGTTTCTTATCTTCGAAGATATCATTTTCCCCGATATCGTATTTGACTTGTTCGCCTCTCCAGAATGCTACGGGCTTATACGAATGTCGGCCTGATCGTGTAGTGCGCATGTTATCTTCTTCTTCTCGATGCAATGTGACGAGTCCGCGGCCTTTGGGAAGAGGAGGACCGCGTTGGACGACGGGTTGGTCGACTCCTATTCCAGATGACTTCCTTTTGCGACCAGGCTTTCCTTTTTGCTTTGTTGCGGTTGACTTCGATGAAGCAGCCTTATCCTCTTTCTTGTCGCTTCGTTGGCGCTTTGTCTCCCTCTCTTCCACATTGTCCTCTTGTTCTTCTTCTCCTTGTTCCTCGACGTTGCTGTTGCTGCTCCCTGAATTTCTGTCGGATCTTCTTCGTTTCGCAGGTTGTTTCGCGGGTTGCTTTGCAGCTTCGGGAGATTGTTTCGACTGTGCTCCCTTCGCTGGCCGTCCTCTTTGCTTCTTTTTCACAGGTTCGGCTTCGGCTTCTTGACTTTGCGCGGACGCCATCGAAGATTCACCCTCTTCTTCTTGTACGACAGGAGACTTTGGCTTCCGACCTCTGCGCTTCTTAGCCGGCGGGATAGGTTCTTCCTCCTCTTCCTCGGGTTCGGGCTCAGGCTCGGGTTCTATGGGAGCGTCATCCTGTTCCTCTTCCACTAGATCCATATCGTCGCCGGCGTCAATGCCTTGCATATCTTCCTCTGGTTCCTCCTCCTCCTCTTCCTCTTCTTCTTCTCGAGGTTGGTTTCGTCTTCCTCGTAGAATAGCATCGTCGTCTTCGTCAGATTCCTGAGCTCGAGCATGACCATTGGTAAGTTTTCCGGTCCTAGCCTTCGTGCCATTCACTTTCGAAGCTCCATTTACTGGAGGCCTCATCCTGCTTTGAGAGGGGCCTTGGGAAAAGTCCAGCCTCCGGTTGACCGCCCTCGGCGAGCTGTGTTCTGGTGCAGGGACGATAGAACCTCGAGTAGGTGAAGAAGTAGGTCCTAGGTGTGGATTTTGGCGTGCTGGAGACTGGAGGTTTGTCTTTAGAGGTGATCGAGCGCGCGGTAGCGAAGGGCGATTATAACGCTGCTTCATAATGGTAGCTGGGCCCATTTGAGATTCTGTTATATCTATCAGCGTACAAGAACAGGGACAGGGCCAAGTTTACTGTCGTGCGCAACATACCATCATCGATCTCCATCGTTTGTTCCTCGTCTGACTCGTCGCGGCCCCGTCTATTAGTCCCATTGGCCGTGACGTTATTGACGTCTTTCTCAGGTGATGAAAATAGTGCATCGACATTTTCGAAGCCATGCTCGTCGCGTTCACGCTCTTCTAGAGTAATGCCCGTTTTCCTACCACCTATACATCAGCCTCAATCCAAATCCGACAAGCACAGTAGAACAAATACCTTCCCTGTTTTCCCAACTCGTAGACCCCCTCGTGTTGCGACTGCGTAATGCGCCGCTGCGACGATTGTTTCGGCGGCATAGCGACGGCTACTAGCGGTGGCGGTGCGATGACTCGGGCGGATCAATTTACCAATTGCTCAAGTGACAGTTAGATAATACGGAGACTTTGGTATATGGCGGCGAGGGGCGCATTCGAAATCGAATCAGATAAACGCGAAAGTAAATAGGGAAATGAGAAAACCAAGAATTGCGGGCGGGGAACAACGTTGATGTTTACTTTCTCGATGAGTTGTGCCTTCCCGGTGGTTGCCAATGATTGATGCACGTCCCAAGCAATTATTGTGGGGCTTGTCCCTTGTATGCCCAATTATCATTGGTTAAAATTTCCGAGCATTAAAGATACTCAGGTACTTATGTATTTATGTATGCACTAGAACGCGCTTGGCACGCGTCTTCCAGAGGCAGCTTCTACTTAGATTTTGGACCTTTCTGCCTTGACAGCTCGATTAATAGTCAAATATCGATATACCGAATACATAAACATCTTTATACTTTCCTTACTGAGGCTTTACTTTAGAAAAAGAACCCATTCCAAACCGAATTGCCTCAGGAATATGGAAGATACACAAATGGACGAGGGCAACGTAGCCCTCGATACCCCAGCAACCGACGTCTTCGTACCGCCCTCCATCCACAAGCCCGCCACTCTCGCTGGCGAAACATACACGCACTTCTCTCCCGTCCCTCCCTCTCTCCTCCCCGAAGCCCAAGACCAAAACCCATCATCCACCACCGACGGAACGCCCTCACAAACCGGGCCCCCCTGCGTCCTCGGCGTCGACGAAGCCGGGCGCGGCCCCGTCCTCGGGCCCATGGTGTACGGGGTCTTCTACCTCCCCCTCGACCAATCCGACCCTCTCCTAAAGCAAACGCACCACTTCGACGACTCCAAGGTCCTCACACCCGCCGTCCGATCCTCGCTCATGCAAACCCTATGCACGGCCTCGAGCGACCTGCACTCGTCCTGCGGCTGGGCCGTATCCTGCCTATCAGCGCGAGACATCGGCTCCAACATGCTGCGCCCGAGCACCTCCGCAGCATACAACCTCAACGCGCAAGCGCTCGACGCGACCATAACCCTAATCCAAGGCGTCCTGGAGCGCGGCGTCAACGTGCGCGAGATCTACGTCGACACCGTCGGCCCCCCCGCCACGTACCAGGCGAAGCTCGCGCGCGTCTTCCCCGGGACCCGGATCACCGTCGCCAAGAAGGCCGACAGCCTGTACCCGTGCGTGAGCGCGGCCAGCGTGTGCGCGAAGGTGACGCGGGACGCCGCGCTCGAGGTCCTCTACGAGGCGCGCGCGGCGGCCGGGCTAGCGGAGAAGGGAAACTCGGCCGCCGACGCGGAGGAGGCCGAGGAGCTGAGCTGGGGCTCAGGGTACCCGTCCGATGCGCGGTGCGTGGCCTGGCTGCGGCGGAACATGCACCCCGTCTTCGGCTGGGGCCCCGAGTGTCGGTTTAGTTGGGGCACGGCGAAGGATATGTTGGAGGCGAAGGGTGGTGTTAAGGTCGAGTGGCCCGTAGATGAGGAGGATGAGAATAGCCGACTTACCGATTACTTCGCTGATAAGGATAAAGATGTAGACGAATTAGGGACGTGGTTTGGAACACCCGCGGGTCTAGAGGCTTTTTGAGTATAAAAATCTAAAACGTTAAGACGACATTATTGCATAAGCATGGATCACGGCGTCTGGACGGGGGCAATTGTTGAAAATCAGTATCTATTGATTAGGGAATTATCCGATGGGAAGTGCCTTTACTACTATATCCTACCCCCTTAGTGTTTTTTCTTTTGTGAATACCGTGTAAATCTACTAGAAACCATCGTCATCCGCCGAGGCCGCTCGCGATTGTTTCTTGCCCCTGCTATCTAGAGTGTCCATGCTGATCGAGTCGCTATCTCGACCTTGCATCCCGATAGCTTGCCTGGCGGTCTGGTTATTCTCGAGGAAGTCTCGGAGACGCTGCTTGCCGATGTCGATGGCTTGGTTCCACGCCGCACTGCTCATCTGCATCATGGGGCCTAAGAGGTTGAGGCTATAAGAAATGTAGAGCCCGCCGGCAATGACGATCAGCATCATGAATAGAATGGGGTTACGCAGGACTATCGAAAGTTAGTACACGAGTGGTTGTAGTAGCATTATGCAATGGAACTTACCAGCTAGAATCTCGTTCCAACCCAACACCAATAGTAATCCATAGAAATACAAAGGAACTTGTGTAATTCCACCAATCGCACTTCGTTTGGCCTCCAAATACACACCATCGGCAGTCTTCTTAAACCTGACAACCAAATCTTGACGCTTGGCTTCGCTCAAGACAGTCACCTCTTCTTCGAAGCTCTTTCCATCTTCTTCGTCAATACCGCCGATGGGTGCGAGGTCGTCCTCATCCTCAGGCTCAACCCCGGGAGGTTGGGTGCCAATGAACTCTATTAGATCCGGCGGAGAGGAAGTTGTGAGAAGCTTAAACTTCGAAAGGAGCGGAATAAGGGTTAGCGTCGATTCTCGAGCGCGCGTGTAGATGCCCTCGATATCATCAGCAGGTCGCCATATTCGGGGAACACCTGCTTCGTCGTAGCGGAACTTGTCCTCAAAATTCTCTCTAAGCTTGAGGAGAATGTTCCCTTCCATCACCTCCTCCTCGATTTTCTCTCGGAGTGCTATCCAGCTCTTCCTTCGCAGACGCCATAATCCGACCTGAACCTCTTCTTCGCTTGCCTCGAAACTCTTAGCTCTTTCTGCGAACCGGCCCTCGGCTTCCTTGACGATAGACGTAAAGAGATTCCAGATACGATCCCAGAGATCCTTTTCGGTGGCAGGCTTCTCACCGGTCTCGGGGGCTCCAGAACCTCCCCTTCCTGATCCTAGTTTGTTGAACTCGAGTCCGACGGAATCGCCTAGGCGAGACTTAACCCAACGTTCGACTCGAGTCGCCAGTCTTCGCATTTCTTCCTTTCGCAAGCGAGAACTAACTTGATCGAGTTCCTTTTCGAAGAGGACGTACTGGGGCTTAAAGTTGGTCCACGCCACACCCTCGATTAACAGGCCCTGCGCTTCCTTCCTAAATATCTCTAGAGATTTGGTCTTCGCCGTTTCCACGATATCAGCAAATTCGTAGGCACCGCCGGACTTCTGGCCCGCTTTCACGGCACTAGTTACATCATCGCTAAACGTGGTCACGCCAGTTTTGTGAAGAGAGGATAGCTGTCCCTGGTATAGTGCTTTAAGACGCTGGTCGATCTTAGTTTCCAAGTCAGTTCGCTTGAGGGAGTAAACCTTCTTATGGTAACGACTGGCTTGTGTTTCGAAAGACTTGACGCATTTCTCCCTAGTCGAGCGACCCGTGCTACCAAGATTTGGTAGGACAACTGGCTTTCCACTGCGAGTGGCCTCTGCTTGTTGTTCCTCTAACGGGCTGATGGCGTCGTCGAAAGCTAAGAGAACTTCTCGCGAGATCTCGTCACAACGGAACTGAGCAAGGAGTTCCTGCTGCGTTGGCAAATCAAGATCCTTGTTGTTCACAATCTGGTCCCAGATACCTTCCGCGTAGTGAGAGAAACCGTCGGCGGGAATTCTTCGGTGATATTCGGGCAAGAAGACGCCCCCTGCGAGCTCTTGTTCGCCATGCTCCAACTGATTCTTGGAGTTCCTGTTTCCAGCGACGAACCTGCCTCCCAGATTTTTGACTTCGCTCTCGAACTTGTCCGGTTGTAAGATCTTATGAGGTAGCGCAGCGAATGCGAAGTCGAAGTAGTCTTCTATTTGTGCTTTCTCAAGACCGGCAGGTTTCGAGATGGAGGACCAGATTTTAGTGAGATCTTGAATTAGGGTATTTCGAAGATTCGACAGGGGAGTATGGCCAATATGATCTCGGATGACGAAAAAGAGAAGAGATCTAGGGGTAGATCTAGATGTGCCACATTAGCTTAGCCTTCAATCCGGGATATCCGCCCGGCCCCTGTTTTAACTTACTGTTTATCCTTCAAGAATATTTGGAGATTGACTTCGAAGACAGTTTTCAATAAGCCCATATTGGCTCCTTGATACAACCCGACTTGGTGCTCCCATATGTTGACGATAAGCACTTCGCTGGTTGCTAGTGCGAATAGTGCACTCTTCCTTTCGAAGTCCTGGTCTTCGCCCCTTTCTCGGCCATCCGTGCCCTCTACGTCCATAACGAGGATATTGTCGGCCATAGACCCCTTTTTGTTCTTAGACATCCATATTCCTTTCGTTGTTTGGCGACGTTCACTTTCAGACATCACATTGAACTCCGTACCAAAGAGGTTGTTGAGAAGCGTCGATTTTCCGGTAGACTGGGATCCAAATACAGATATTAGGTGATAGTTGAACCCAGCATCGGCCACATCCGTTGCTTGTAAGTAGGAATTGATGTTCGAACTGGAAGCGCATAGGTTAGCGACGGTTGTGCTGAGCACAATGCGACAAATAGCTATGGCAACACGATGAAGCTTACTTGAACTCCTTATCCTCGTCAATAACTTGAATGCCATGCTCGTAATGAGCTTTGGCCGGCTGGTCGCCGACAGAAGAGAAATGACCGTTCATGTTGGAAAAAAAGCTATTAAAGGAACGATCTGAAATATGTACAAATTCCAAGTTATCAATCAAGGGAAAAGGTGGCCATCTCCTAACAGCATTTGAACATTGAAAGCAAGGAAAGAATAGGGATTAATAAGTTGTGTAGGTGTAGAAATGACAATTCGAGCCGGCCAGGACATCCCTGTTCATAACGACCTTCGACGGGCATGTCATCTGATTGGACAGCCTAACTCAACAGCTGTTAAGAACGCTAAGAAATCGTGACAGGCGCCACTCACATGCACCAATGGAGGGAAAGGTGGCCATCTTGATAAGTAAATGATAAGTAGATGATGTCAGCTGGCCTGTGCACATGCGCAAATGCAACTATCCGACAGCCATACCAATCATCATACACATCAGCTTGTGTAATTGTAATTATCGGGTTTGCCAGCTTGCCAGCTCAACTTTAACGTTAGGAGCTGAATGTACATAGGTCATACGTAATTCGGATAAGTAGGACTCGCTTTTCCAATGAATCGTCTTATAGTCACACCATATTGTGTTGTCTCCAAATACGACGCAGGAACCGACAATCCAGGCATAAGTATTCGATGTGAATTTCAGCAACGCATCACAACTATGGGTATAAACATAGGTTCCTCTACCATCAAGCCACGTCGATATTCTCCTTTGTTTCACCCAACTCTTCAGACTCGAAACGCCAACTAATAAGTCAATAAATGGCACAGTAAGGCAGCAACTCGAAGTTGGATTGGTTACCCCCAAATTCGTGTTATATTCTGGTTAATCTCTCTTAGCGAACCTTGCCAGAGCTGGGCCAAGCTCAACCTCCTTCTCCTTATGCTTCTGCTCCCGCTGTTGTAGCTGCTCCTTCCAGAGCTCCTCGACCTTCAGCCGCTTGTCATCAATGATGTTCTTAGCTCGCTGCTTTCTCAAGTATTTCCGTAGTGCACTGTTCTTCCCGCGAGCCCTGTTTCTAATTTCTGTCTCGATATCCACTGGTTTAGCGTCAAGATCTTTCTCCGCTTGGCGCTGCTTATCGGAACGTAGATCCAGATTTCCGATAAAGTTAGGATCCAGAGCGATCATCTCAGGTTGCAACTTGTTCAGCAGCGACTTGACCTCGGTTTCTTGTCGCTGTTTGGCAGTCTCGAATGGATTAACTTCGAGCGCATCAAAGTTGGGTTCTCCTGCACCTGGGACGATGATCGACGAAAAGCCTTCATCATGGCCCAATCCGAGAATATCTTCGAATGGACACCAGCGGACGCGTTCGATGCGCTTCCCTTCACCGCCCCAAGTCATGTAGGGACTTTGGACCTTTTCTTGCTCGGCTACATGCTTCGAGTAAAGGCCCTTCCAAATAGTCGTCTTCGTTCCCCATCCCACCGCAGTCAGCCCTCGATCTGATATTGCAATAGATGAGGCCGGTTGGCGCGTAAAGTAGTTATTGACCTCTCTAAACATTCTTACATCCCATACAGCCATCTTACAGTCTTGTCCCGCTGATACCATGTATCTGCCTTCTCTATCAACAGCCAAAGACCGGACAGGTCCTTTGTGTGCTAACAGCTTCACTAACGGCTCGGGAGAGTTCGGGGACCATAATGTGACGGTTCCATTTTGGTGGCCAGTATGCAAGACTGCGTTGTAAGGATTCTGAGTGAGAGACACCGGAGCCCCGAGTTTTGTTGGTATTTCTGTGATGAGTTGACCAGTAGATACGTCCTGATATTTGAGAAAACCAGACATGCCCTAATATCATAATCAGTAACCATCGAACCAAATACAGGACAATCGATCTGACTCACCAATGTTGCCAATAGGAAGTGATATGGCAAGAATTCCATATGGGTCACTTCTTGGTGTTTCCTCAAGCAATGCACTTCGACTCCTTGACGATCGTATATGTAGACGTGCTTCTTCTGCGCTACGGCGAAAAACTGGTTGTTGTGAAGCCACCGCACGTCGCGAACAGTTTCTCCCAGCTGTAACTCGCATCCAAGTTTTCCCTCGCGCCAATCCATAGTAGCAACATGGCCTCTACGTCCTCCTAGTAATAATTCTCGGCCGTTTCGCGAATACTCGAAAACGTAGGGTCCGAGTTGGTCAAGTTTCAGTTCAAATCGCTTCTTCGCTGACTCGGCGGATACTTCGTCCTGTATATCATCTTGTCGCACTCTGTATGTCCGTTCCAATTCGTGTTCGGGTTCTAGAAAGCCACTGGTATTCTCGAGAAGTATTTCGGCATCTTTCGCCTTCACTGTAGCCTCCTGGTATTTGTTTTCGAGAGACTTTAGATTGCTTCGCAACTTCTTATCTTTAATCCCCTTGACGTTGACCTTTTTCCCTCTCCCGTAGTCTCTTTGCGCTTCCTTTAATCGCCGGCGCTTCTCTCGCTCTTCTTTCGAAACAAGTTCCGTTCTAGTTCGTTTAACAACACGGGCGCCATTGTCGAATTTCTTCTCGGGCGACTTGTCGACAGATGTGGTATCGACCTCCATCTTGGATCTGGATCTGTTATTCGTGGGAATGTGGAGCGCGACGTGTAACAAGTTGAAATAATAATTCAAAGTTTGCAGTTTGTAAATTCAAAAGTTGTAAAATGGCCAATGAATGCCAAGCTAATCTCGAGGCATTGAACTTTCCCAAAAATTTCTGAGGAAAGAGGTGATAAGCTGATAAGAAATTCTTATCGGTGGGTCCGTCTCCGATAAACGACGATAACCACAGGAAAAAAACATTGGAAATATTACGATAAAGATTAGCCCTCTGCCCCTCCAAAAGTTCCATCATTCTGAATCAACGCAGGCCGACAAGAATCATCGGCGCAGATACCGTACGATCATACATTACAACCAACCAACAGTAACGGCAATTCACATCCTGGCTACTCTACCATTTAGATTTAAGGCTGGAGGCGACGGAAAAATGCCTTCAGCGGTAGCGACTCACTCGCATCGGCCGACGACGAAGGTCTTGCAAAAGTCTTTCAAGTCTAAGAAAGCTACCAAAGGCGCTCTACGAGACCAAGCCAAAGGCAAAGTACCTAACGAAAAGGGCCAACGGAAAACTCCTCACCAACAAGTCATGTCCAAATTCGATCGTCGCAATCAGGCAAAGCAGCGCCAGCTAGCCAAACACAAGGAACACCAGAAGGAGACTTCAATCTTCTCCGGACGAGACGCTGCGCCAAGGATAGTTGCAGTTGTTCCACTCTGCGCAGACGTCAATGTCTCGACAGCAATTCAGAGCCTCAACAATAGTCTCGATATCGAATGCGATGTTACCGAAAGCAGTTTCCGAGTACCTGTCGATCGATTCAAGCAAAAACTTCAATATGTGCCGGTCAACAGGGACCTTACAGCATCTATGGATGCGGCAAGAGTTGCAGACTACGTCGTGTTCGTATTATCTTCCGAGGTCGAGGTTGACACTTTGGGCGAACTTATCATTCGGAGTATCGAGAACCAGGGCATGTCAACACTGTTCACAGTTGTACAGAACTTGGATAAGATCCAACCTGCGAAGGCTCGTCCAGACGTTGTAAAGTCGCTCGTCTCATTCATGACACATTTCCATCCAGGACAAGACAAGATCTACAACCTTGATTCAAGACAAGAGTGCTCGAATCTCATGCGGTCGCTATGCACTACAACACCAAAAGGAATCAATTGGAGGGACCAGCGGTCATGGATGCTTGTTGATGAGATCCAGTGGCCGTCTACTGAAAACGAGTCGACAGTGTTGACTGGTGTCGTTCGGGGAAAGGGACTCAAGGCCGACCGTCTAGTTCAGGTTGGAGACTGGGGAACCTTCCAAATCGAGAAGATTACAGCCGCACCGCTCCCGACTAAGAATCGGAAAGGTGATGGGATGACCATAGAGGAAGCAGAAGCTGAGAACATTCTAGAAGTTCCCGATGAGGATCAAGATGACCTTGCCGAGTTAGCCCCAGAAGAAGTGACAATGAATGACGCTGGAATTGAGGAAAATATGGGAGAACCTGCAAAACAAAAGGGTGTTTTGTTAGACGACCATCACTACTTCTCCGAAGAAGAACGGGAAGAGTACACCGCGCCAAAGAAATTACCCAAGGGAACATCGTCCTACCAAGCAGCTTGGTTCCTAGACGATGTTTCAGATTCGGAATCAGAACCAGATGACCAAGAAATGGAAGATGCTCAAGAGGTGAACCTGCCTGCAGCGCCGGAAGATGGCATGGAAGGTATTGCACACAGAGAGCCTACTGAGGCTGCTATGTCAGAATACCCTCAGTCAGAGATGTTTGTTGAACCAAACGAGGATGATGATGCTGCACAACTTGAGGCATATCGTTCTAGAAAACGCGACGAAGCAGAAGATGACAAGGAGTTCCCCGACGAAATTGAATTACACCCCAATGTTCTTGCCAGGGAACGTCTAGCGAAGTACCGAGGATTGAAGAGCCTACGAACAAGTCCTTGGAATACGGATGAAGACAGACCATTCCAGCCAGAGGAGTGGTCAAGATTATTACAAATCTCCGATTATCAGTCCTCTCGAAATCGCTCAGTACGAGAAGCTTTGGTTGGCGGAGTAGCCCCTGGCACGAGAGTCCACATTCACCTTAAAGACGTCCCTAGAGATTTAGAGAAGTCATACACACCTACGCAACCCGTGACACTCTTCTCCCTGTTACGACACGAAAACAAGAAAACATCACTGAACTTTGATATCACACACAAGGAAGACTACGAGAAGTCTATCAAGGGCAAGGAGGAACTTATTGTTCAGTGTGGACCTCGACGATTTGTCGTCAACCCCTTATTTTCGCTTCCCGGTAACACGGATAACGATGTCCACAAGTACTGCCGGTACCTTCACCCCGGCCAGTCTGCTATTGCAACATTCACGGGCCCTATTACTTGGGGATCCGTGCCGACATTATTCTTCAAACGGACAAGCGTGGAAGACGGGAATGGTCTCCCCTTACAATTAGTGGCAACCGGCACCGCTCGTGCCCCTTCAACGTCGAGGGTCATTGCGAAGCGTGTCATCCTGACAGGCCACCCGTACCACATCCACAAGAAGGTTGTTACCATTCGGTACATGTTCTTCAACCGAGAGGATGTGGAATGGTTCAAGGCATTGCCGTTATGGACGAAGAGAGGTAGAGCCGGATATATCAAAGAGACACTTGGTACTCACGGGTACTTCAAGGCGAACTTTGACGGAAGAATCAACCCGCAAGATGCGGTCGGCGTTAGTCTTTACAAGCGGGTGTGGCCGCGAAACGCGGTACCATTTGCGGGACCTCTATTAGCAGAAGGAGCCTCGGTATCGCAAAATGAGGCTATGGATGAGGATATACAATAGACGTGCAAATATAGATAGATCATGAGCACGTCCACTTTTGGTCACGTATAAATGACCAAGACGACGGACCATTGCGCATGACTTTGGAACGTCATAATTGTTCAGATTATTACGAAATGAATGATAATGTTTTTGATTCCGTCCTTATTCCGCAACATTTTTCTATAAGTGAAGATTTGATTTCATGGTATCATATTATTGTAACAAGCAAGCCCGTGGCCTCTCATAGGTAACCCGTAAGAACGACTTGGACTTGACTTAGACTTAATCCACCGCCTCACCCCAACGTCTCCAAGCCAGCCGTAGGCTTCGGCCCCCCTCTCGCTTTGCACACCTCCTCAGCCCCGCTCGCCTTCCAAGCGCTGATGATCAAATTCACGATATGATCAACACCAACACCCTTCTTCACCTGCGCGAACACCGTCGGCCCGCCCTCGCGCATCTTGCGCGCGTCGCGCTCCATGACGCCCAGGTCGGCGCCCACGGCCTCGGCCAGATCCGTCTTATTCACGACCAGCAGATCGCTCTGGGTTATCCCCGGCCCGCCCTTACGCGGCACCTTGTCGCCGCCGCTGACGTCGATCACGTAGACGATGAAGTCGGCGAGCTCGCGGCTGTAGTTCGCCGCTAGGTTGTCGCCGCCGGACTCGATGAGGAGGAGGTCCGTGCCAAAGGCTACGTGCAGGTCCTCGAGCGCGGCGAGGTTCGCGGAGACGTCTTCGCGCACGGCGGCGTGCGGGCACCCGCCTGTTTCGATGGCGCGGATCCGGGGCGCGGGGAGGGCGTGGTGCTTGGTGAGGAATTCGGCGTCTTCGCGCGTGAAGATGTCGTTGGTTACGGCGGCGAGGGAGTATTGCTCTCGTAGGGCGAGGCAGAGGGAGAGCATCAGGGCGGTTTTGCCGGAGCCGACGGGGCTGGGGGGAGTGTTATGTTAGTTTTGTTCTATGAAGTTGTATGACTTTATGTTTTGAGATTGGTATGGTATGGCATAACATTGGTTTGGAGGTATGAGTTATGGCTGTAAATCCCATTCTTGCCTCTTCCCTCTTCCCCTCTCTTACATGAGATATGGGTTAGAACTTACCCTCCTATACCAATGGTAAAAGCTCTCTCGTTCCAATTACGGCCTTCCACGATGGGCATCTCACGCCCCAGGAAGCTCCCGGGCCCGTCGAGGATCTCGTGGGAGTGGCCATGCTCGGCGGCTGAAAATTCGTGAGAATGAGTATGGCTCGTCAAGCCACCGTCGTGTGAATGAGTTGCCATTGCGGGGTGTGACGCAGAATTGGATTGTTACAGGGAATTGCTTTTTGGTTTACTAATTACAGGTTGGTTTAGGTATCCTACGGGAGGCTTTCTTCACTTTGCACTTTCTCACATGACCCCCAAGACAAGGCTAGAACGAATACTTGCTCACCCAAGAGCCGTTACTAGCTTCTCTTCCCCTTACAATGCGATATCTTATCGGTGGTGAGGGGCAGTTGATCGTCTCCGTTGTGGAGAATTGGAGTAAGATCTTAACCCCACTGCTGAGATCTAGGGAAAGAATAGGTACTTCGAGTCGGTATCATGATGGTTTCTCTATTTGAGATGAATTGCTATAGAAGCTATTGTCTCAGTTAGATATGTGGCCTGAACTCTACCATGATAGAGTATTTGAGTAAATATTCCATGTTAAAGTGAGTATCGTTAATATCTACAAGGTAAGACCATACATCTTCATGTATCTAAGAACTAGCGGGGTTTATCAAAGAGTTTCATTGGATTGTCGCCCACATTGCAACAGGAATATAGGTTTATTTTTCAGGCGAAACTCTCAATAACCCGCTAGCGACATCAGCATTCGCAGGATGCTTTCACATCTCGATTGGTCTAGTGGTCAGGATACCTGCTTGTCATCGAACAAGTACGCAGGTGGCCGGGGTTCGATTCCCCGATCGAGAGCTTCGTAACTTTACTTTTTGTCCTAATTCAGAACAATTGTAATTTTTCGTAGTCAAGTAACCAATGCTCCTTCTTTTTTTGTTGAGGGTGTGGGTGTTGAAGATGCGGTTTCTCTTCCAATAAAGCCGACTTGGCCATGTGTCACTTTATTCGAATCTTAATTCGACCGCTTGAACTTGCGCCGCAATTCAACGGTCATCACCTTATATGAAAATTTTCTCTTCTACAAGTTGCTTGGCCGACTCGGTCAATTATCAGCCCTTCTACATTTGTCTCGCTTGCAAATTTATTGCTATATTCCAGACAACTTCTCACGGGCCACGTTCCCAATGAACCATAACCTCCTTTCCTATTATATCAAGCTACTTTCGATGATCATCCCTGATTAAGCGATACGGCTGCGAAGCAAGTCGCCGTCTTTGTGTTTGCTGTCAATGTGACAACAGTTGAAATCTTATTGCTCCGATGCTCGTATTATAGATCAGTATTCGGTACCATCCGAAGACCCGGCCCTTCGACGCTCGGCCCGTGGATCAGGGATTGTTTGTCGATCGACAATTCTTCTGTAAAAACTCCGAATTTGTCATCTCACGTTTTATCTACATCCTACGACTGGTACAATACCACTGTTGATATCGCCAACCTGGTGATAGCGTCTCATTCTTCTAGCTGAATCGGTAGCGCGGCTTTAAGTGCAATGTCGATTTCGGCTAGATTAACCGCAACAATCTCTCACGGCTGCTACTTTTTCGTATTGATTAAACCCACAAATGCATGTCTTGGCCTAGTCAAGTATGTATTAGGTAAGAATAATGCTTGGGAGATATCTAGTAGTCATATCTAACTGTCAGCGGCTAAGCTCTTAGAACCTTGGAATGTTCTTCATGATGTATTGTCATCCGTGCTTATGCCTGACGGGATCTACATACTTAGTACGACAAGGATAGCGGCTTAATCACAGTGTGGTTTGTTGGCAATCCATGGATCAAATCTGTAACCATAAACTTGGCCGTGGACCTGACAGAGAGCCTCTTCGACTTATCCCTGCAGAATTATCCTTCCAAACAGCCAAGTTATCTCCTTAATACCGATTATCATTCGATAGCTTCTTCTGATCATCATCATGTCTGTCATAGCCTTCAGAGCGACTGGCGTCAAAGTATAAAGACCAGATTCTCGAAGGCCACGGTTCACCTGCTTTAGCTCATCGACAGTTAGAGTGCTTATTTACAGGAGCTACGTGTTTACCTCAACACAAAGTTCTCCTCAACCTATGTAATCGCCAATGGACAGCCAGTCGAAGGCTCCTCATTATTACTTCGAAGCCGCAGTCACTGATTGGTATCCCGTATGCAGAGTTACATAGCCTTTATCGCTAGCAGCTTTACGGCAGGATCTCTGCACGCTAACCTGCAGATTGCTGGTATGATTCGACGTATCATCCTAAACTGCCGGTTGGCGAGGCCCGACTGTGGGCAAATATTGGTGAAAGCCAAGCCTACAAATGTACCTATCGTTAGGTGCTCTAGACTGGACGGGACTGGAATGTCTTTGGGTATGATATTTTGACACCCGAGCTAGATGAACACGCTCTCATCGACCGAGCCGTCGTACGGTCGATGCGGTAGCTATCACCATACGTACATGGGATGCAACCAATCCCGCCAGGGACATGGCATCCGGTACCATTGCCTGTAGTGCTACGGGAAGTGCAGATTAGAACACCGAGACTTTCTCGCGGAAGAAGACCGATCAAGACGTCGTGCAACTTCCTACATTAAGGATCAAGTTACCTACATCTTACCCTCCTTTCGCGGAATTTGGAATGGCAGGGCGCTGTCCCTGTCCCCATATTGGTTCAATTCTCTCCTCTTCCCCTTGGGGAAAAGCCACTAGGGTACGTGCATAAGCCCTTCGGCACGAACCAATATGCGATCAGAGCCTTGCTACATAGGCTGGGGTTTATGTACGACCAGGATCGATGACAAGGATCCAACCGCCATTGTCCCCTCCCACCCCGTTCACCCCCCATCTGTCCCATTTGTTCCAAATCCACCATAGAGCTCCTCCTGTTCAAAATTCAAATACGTGCTTACCATGTGTCCATACCTACGCCATCCCAGCAGACCGCCTCCTTTGGTTCCTACGCCTTCCTTGGCTCCTACAGGAGACCGTTGCACTGCATCACAGATCCAGAGACGGGTAAATTATGACACCAGAACTGCGTCCTGACTCCTCGGCTCCGCGTAGCCCACGGGCCACGAAGCCTCGAGCTCGGAGAGTCGTAGAAATTAAGGGCAACAAAGAGAACCGAGGTCACGCATTCGCCGGGAATCGTTAGTGGTTTCGCTCCCTCTTATTTAGCACGGCTAGCTGTTAGCTTCTGATAGCTGAGGCTAACGAAGCCCGATAGTCAAGTGACGGATCATTCCCGTTCGCTACCGTCCACGGGTCAGACGGGTCCCTGTACCACCCATGTTACCTTAAAAGGAGGCTTCACTCACTTGCCCGAGATGGGCGCATTCTGCAGGCCTTGCTTTGCCCCGGATTTTCATTTAAGAAGGCTCAACCTCCCTATTGTAGTATAAGATGGATCGCCTCGTCTGTCTCGCGGAGCCGATGTAACCTACTTTCTTTAAAACCTAGATGTTGCTCGTGAAAGGTTCTCCCTCACATGCTTCCTAGATCCTTCTGCTACCTAGTTACTTGCCTTACGTCTTGTCTTACATCGATTATCGCTGCCGTCTTAGCCCTAGCATCCGTGAGCAAGCTTAAGTCTCGTGAGACAGACCACGCGCCACACCGGCATACGCAGATAAGACACTGGCACTTTTAAATCATGACAAGTTGAGATTTAGCATAGCCTCTATAATCTCACCCGGCTTATATGCACTTCGAGAAAACCTTATACAAGTTACCAGACTCCGACTATAGAGTTTTGCCTTCGCCCGATACCACGAGCTTTGATACCCTTAGAATCTAGATCCGCTTTACCTCACCTCATCGAATTTTACTTGTCTGAGTAGAGGAGGATAAAACATAATGCAATTTACCATGGGCCGTCCTACGGATGCCCGTCAGCAGTCCGGTTCGAATAGGCAAAGTGTCGTCGCTAAGCAGGATCCGTATAGACAGAATCTCGCTAAACAGCATAGACACAAGTCACAGCCCTTCGATCCCGATGACTTGCGTCGACGGTTATACATTGTTATCGCGGAACAAGAGGCGGCGAAAGAGAAGAGGAAAAGAAGGGAAAGGCTAGCAGAAGCGGGATCGGCATCGACGCAGAGCAAGGATAACGACACGCCTATAAGCCGACCGGCATCGACGAAGCCGGGGCCTAACGAGTCGAGTTTCACGGCAAGGGTAACGAGACGCAAGTCCATGGCGTCGGACCCGGCTCCGCCTCCGAAGGAAAGCGGCACCCAGCCACCAGAACCGAAAACCGGACGCTCGATGTCCAAGTCCATCCAAGACAAGCTACGACGGAAATCCATCATGAAAGCGGAACAGCAGCCATCGACTTCGACAGTAGAAAACACAGCACCAGCGCAAACGCAAACGCAAACGCAAACCCAAGCATCGGTACCGACTTACCACCATGTCCCCCGGTCCGCAGCCGCGCAGTTCGAAAGGACGACAACGGCGAACAGCATGCGCGAGCGAAACCTCGCGCACAGCATCTCGCAAGCGTGCCTCAAACACAAGGACCGCGCCTCGCCCGACCCGACACAGCAGCAGCAACATCAGCAGCAACAGCAGAGCCGGGCCGCCGCCCTAGAGCGGGCGCCCAGTAACAGTCACATCAACCGCGAGAAACCGCACTTCCAGAACCCGTTCCAGAACGGGCGTCCCGCGTCCTCGTCCTCACGCTCGGAACAACAGCAACTAGAAGAAGTGGCGCCGCATTTCCGACGCCACAGCGTGATCGGTCTGACGCAGGTCAAGGCGCGGCGGCGGAGCAGCGCGATCGGGAACATCGCCGAGGACGAGACGATGCAGACGTTTACGGTGGGCATGGGGATGGGAATGCACCCGGCGCCGGCGGAGATGCCGGTCGACGAGATATCGTCGGAGGAGACGCTGGCGGGGGTTCCGGTTGATGCGGCGACGGCGGCGGAGCACCGCGTCGATTGGACGCAGAGCGACGAAGCGCAGGCGGCGCAGGCGGCGGCGTACGGGAAGACGCGCGCGATGTCGTCCCGGATCCCGCTTTTGAAGAAGGCGGATTCGCTGTGGACTTTGAAGGGTAGGTTGGGTGGTGGTGGTGGTGGTGGTGGGGGGAGGAATAATTCGATTGCCACGACTGGGACTGGGGCTGGGACTGGTGGTAAGGGTGTGCAGAGCGGGCTTGATAAGATGGGAGGAGTATTCCGGGGGGAGAAGGGACAGCAGCAGCACCAGCAGCACCAGGAAGAAGGGGGTTTTGCGTCGACGACGCCTAAGTTCTTGAGATTTGGGTTCTTGACTAAGTTTAAGCGGTAGATGTCGATGTTGAGATGTCAATGGGGAGGGGAGAGAAAGGGGGGAAACTCAACTTTCACGATACTGACGAGTATATATAACATACTAATGACCGAATCTAATAATGAATGTCATGCCTAGAGATGCGTGCGAGCATCTTTTTTCTTTTGTAGCTAGCTGGATAGGTAGACTCGTCGAGTTTCGTTGCCCGCGGAATTTCGTACCGAGCCGTTCCTCGTCAAACCATCCTTCGAACTATCTCCTAGGCTCGATTGTTTGTTCCGCCTGCTTATCTAAGAGGTTAACTCAGACAGGTAGTGTATAACGCAAGTCAAGTCAGAATAACAGTGTAATGTTCCTAGTAATTGCGGTTTCTTGGCTTATACGCTTTCGACTGACGAATCAATGGCGTAACGATCTTTGATGGGATTGAATAGCGGTTGAGAGCAACAACATAATATTTTCATTGAAGCCACTTAGGATCGAGATTCATCAGCTGCTGATTTCCAATGCATATTTCCCTTGGTTAAAGAAGTAACGCTGTAAGCTTTATTAGGAAAACATAGTATATAAAAACTATGAAGTATAGATATAATGTTCTATGATGCATCTTTAAGAGCTAGAGATGAAAACTCCTGGCTGTGTAAGCCTTCAGCTGGTCCCGGTCAACGCCTCTCCTATTCAAGTAAAGCGCCGGTAAATCTTTTCCTCATCTGGAGCCGGCGTTCTTTGTAATATAGTGCACTAAAAACGCCATTTTTCAACATGGTCAAGCCACACCCATCATCGGCGCAGTGGCAGAGTGGTCTAATGCGTGTGACTAGAATTTCTAGAATATCTTATAGATTATCACATCCCTTCGGGGGCGTCTGTTCGAATCAGGCCTGCGTCGAAATCAATTTTATTTTTCTATTTTTCTATCTTTACATATTCTTAGATGATTGCGTCTTCGCATCTTTCTTTTCACCTTTTTTTCCCCTTATGCTTACGTGTTTATGTCTTAATAATTCGGGTTTCCTTAAGCTATTGTGTATAACGCAAGTTCTGTCCGTACTACCTAGAGAGAATAAACCATTGACTCTTCAAGGAAAGTATAGTAGGTACACAGACCAGGTCATACAAGGTTCAAATGAGCGAACAAGTTAAATTGAATGCTTTGTTAACAGACTCCTATGTCCATATGCAGGCCATTATCTAGGTATCTCAACATCTCCTAAGAAAGCTCGCAACCTAGATGGCTCTAGGTATTTTCCGCACTATTTCACTCTCTTCCACTCGACATATCGTTCAACTCCCGAATAAGGTGAGGCCAGGATTTCATCAAACTCCTCCTGGGCACCAGGTTGTCCTCGACGGATCTTGAGGGCTATAGGCCACGGATCGCCAATTGTATTCTGCTCTTTCATAGCAACGCCTAGTCGTTCTGCAATTCGCGGGAAGCCCTGTACGATCGTGTACCTAATCATGTATCGTCAGTCGGTCTCGACTCTGAAGATAGTTATGATACGAACCTGTGGAAGAATTCCGCCGCATTCAGAACAAGGACCCTAGCGTCCCAGATGCGATACAGTTCGGCACCTTGGGGGTTTTTGAGAAACCTCGCGAGCTGTGTCCTTCTTTCTAAGTATTCGTAAATGGTAGGCATGTATTTGCTAATCTTCTTGGGTTCCTGATCGTCATCCCATTTGACCATTTCCATGACTGCATTTAGATACGCAGTGATGAGCGTCGCGTGAGGGTTCACGTCCGGAGACTTCAGTAAAGGGGACAGGGATCTTAGAGTCTCTTGTGTTCCGAGCCAACACATGTCCGAAACATTTGATGCCTGTTTGATCAGTTATGTGATTCGAGATTGGTGATAGGTAGAGTAGTTACCTCGATTCTATCATATCTCTCAAGATGGAACGGTCTCAGTTCTTTAATGTCGTTGTCGGATAGTTCAAAGTGTACCTCCACTGTAGCAACTTTCTGGACGAAAGCGCACAATACGCTACGGATATACGAGTACAACCTTCCGTATAAATCCTCAGAGGCTTGCCACGGTGTCAACTTGACTTCTCCAATAGGCCATCCACGTTGAGGGTCTGCTTGGTCATTCAGCGGCCAGCTATGAGTCACCTGGAATATAGTTCTGTCGCACATTAAACTCAAAGTCAAAAGGGGTATATTTGGTAGGGGCTCACGGATTAGGATAGTCGAAACCGACACGCGGATGGCCGAAAGGGAGGAGTAGGCCATCCTCACGGAATCTCTCCTTCGCGATTCTCATAGAGGGGGAGGCATCCTTGAAGTACCACCTGTCTCGATAGTCTTTCCTTTCGGGAGCTAGCACTGCAGCATGTCGTAGCTCTTGAGCTTTTGTCGCTGTTAGGTGTTTAGGTATCTCGAGGAAATTCAGGGCTCGGACCCAGTCCTTCTCCTTTAGAGTCAGGCGAAGATTGCACTTTGATTTAAAATGCCACACCTTTCCTACATAAAGGCACGATGTTTCTGTGGAAATTCCTTTACAGACTTCGCTGATTAAGGGCTTAACCTTCGACTGCAATTGAGATAGAGTGTCTTTGGTGAGCATGGCAGAGTACCAGACGTGCAGTACGGCCTCAGCCACCCCTTCGATATCAGCTTTCTCGGATTCATCGTCTAAAGAGGTTAATACTAGAAGTAGCAGGATAGCGTTTCTTGCCGTGATGTCTGGGTCCCTGTCATTGATAGCTATGGTAATCTGAAGGTCGCCGTCAAAGCTTTGGAGGGTCTTGATCACATTCCTCAGGTCCCCGGATGCTAGAATTTGTTAGCGAGTCTTGCTTGGCATTGTGTGTCAAGGAGCACATACCCGCAAACAATATCGACAGACTCTTGTTGTAACCCTGGCCTTCATTCTCATGTAGTCGAAGCACATCTATCGCGGGTGTATTGCCCCAGAGGTGCCTGTCCATCCCGAATGGATTGTGCATATTGGTTGCTTCCTCTCCGCGAGCCCAAGCTGGCTGCCGGTTTTCTCGATCCCAAGCCGGAGTCCAATTTTCGTCTCTGAGGTAAGATTTGCATTGTTTCTTATGCTCGCCCCAGTGCTTTCTTTGGCAGTCACGGCCGCAGTACTTAGAAGTAACCGATCGTTACAGTACTTAGAAGTAACCGATCGTTAGGACTTAAGGCTAGGTAAGCTTGAGTGAACATTTCCAGGTACTCACCAAGACCAACTTGCAGCCATTACAAGCAAACTTGCCCTCCGAAGGACAGTTCTCGCCTCCATGCTTCCAATTAGCACATGCCATAGTTGTTGTGGGTTGTATTTCCATCGTCCAGTCTTTTCAGTCTAGTTTGAATCTCTTCAGAATTGTGTGAAGAAGGTAAGTTAGCACTGCAAACGAGGAGCAGCCACAATCCTTGGTATGTGTTGTGGCCTATTGTACTACGTCGGGATGTTGCAGAACGGCTCGGGAACTCTTTATAGAGTAACTCCTATTCGACTTAAATATCTGACTGATCATTTTACAAATGCATGTCTTATTTACAGTTTCTCAAGACAAATAATGGCTTTGCTGCGTCTAGGATAAGTTTAGACATGGGCTGAGACTCGCGAATGAAGAAAAGGAGGGTAATAGATTTGCGAATCTCCTTGGAATACTGGAACTGAAGCCTTCCCGTCATCGAATTAGCGAGAGCAACATTTGCTGTTGGTCTCTTTGAAACTGGTGAGTCTGGAGTGAGTTTTATCTGACTTTACCGCTGCCGATTCTGAGATTCTATTGAAAGGAGAGTCGGTCATATTATTGCCTTAATAAGTCTCTAAAAGTCAATTAACCAGCGTGACATCGAATTATTCATTAAGTGATACAACTCAGGCTCAGACAGCATATCCATAGTCAGCTATATCTCACAATTAGCAGTTCCAAATAGCCACTGCTAGAACCTTAGAAGAGAGATGAGTTTTCGATGGCTAACCACCATTGCCCCTGCTATCACAATAGCTTTCTGGGAGAATTGGTTGAAGAAAGTAAGAGTTACCCTGGCCGTCGAATGTGTTGGGGGCGTTGTAGGGTCTTGACCTGAACTACGAACCCACCGCTTTCAGTCTGCCTACATACAAGCCAGACAGCAAGGCAGCATCCTTGCCAACTCATTGTTGGTGAGCAAGACTAGTCTAATAACGGTTAGAAAATATATGCGAAGAACCTGCTCTGGGTTCATCCAGGCATGTTCGATACGTCAGAATCATTACTTACCAAGTAAAATATTACATTTCCAAATGGATTTATGCTACATGCTTAGGTAGGTGGTGCGGGGGGATAGGGAATAACGCGTCCCGCGGTCATAATATTCATTACCCTGAGATGATTGATTTGGTAGGAAAGACCATCACTTGGATGCTTCAGACTTCTCAGCACGGATGAGATCCCCAATGGCTTTGGCATCTTCTCTTGCGAGCTGCCGTCGAAAATCGGCCTCCGCGTTCGCCGCGTCTCTTTTAGCGGAGTAGATTCGGACTAGTTCACAATATTCCCTAAGGGCGTCCCTATCGTCACCAGGGTTGTCTCTTGTTCGACGGAGTACAGCCACGCCGTTCTCATAACCCACATCCTTCGTCCATGGCTGGTTCGCCTTACGATGACCTTTATGGGAACCAGGCAGGGTTCCACTCTTCCCACCGCTAGTATCCGGTGGGTCTGTCGCTGCGGCAATGTTCCAGAGCAGACGCTCTAGGTTTGGGTATCTCTGAATGAGAGTCTTGTATTCCGGGAGGTCGGCAATAGTGGCAGGTAGTGCAGTACTCTCTTGAGTATGCGATTGATCATGTGATTCTTCTAGAGAGTTTGCACTGTTTATGGAGCCCGTATTGACACCGATCGGTGCTGTGTCAGACTGTACGGGTGGATGATTATCACGATGCTCGCGAAAGCATGTGAGCGAACACCTACGTAATGTGTGAGAACGCGAATATAATGGGATATAAATCACACTCACGTGTACAAATTACATTGAGGACACTTATATTTGCCTTCGGCTGCTTCGCAGACGAGACACTGAGGCCGAACATGCCCCATAGTTGAAATGAACGCACAAACTCAGGTAGAGTTGGCAGTTTTAGCAAGGATAGATCGAATCCTATCGACGTCCTATCGTAGTCCACGGAGTCCTTTGATGGACAACCGGAGAGGTAAGCAGGCGGGTACCAAGGATTTGAAGGCTGTGCGGACCGAGTCTGACTTCGCCAGAGTCTTAATCTTGGAAGACGTCGGAATAGGGTTTATCGTATAAGATCTCTTGAAAAGGAGTCGTAAAGACTAATGACAAAATCGAAATTAGGTATTATAGTATCAATATAATCATGAAGATAATATGTTTATACAATGCGAACAAGGCAATATGTCTGGTGGCATTTGGTCTCGCGCCTTGCTCTTATGTCAGTATTACCAAGAACTGTGTTTATCACTAATTGGCGAGCGTGTTATAATCGCTTGTACAGTGAGTATCGGGAGCCAGGTAATAAAGTGCTGGATAGGTACATTAGGCAAATCTTTCAAGGTCATAGACGCGGCTGAATATCAATAGTGAGGCTGAAAGTTAGGGACGAGATTATCCAAGTGTGGCTTGAGATCTGTAAAAGTCCGGGTCTCTGTGGAACCGGGTCCGATCGGTACAATTCCGGAAAGAGCCCCATGCTAGTAGACCAATCAGATTCAGGTGAATGGTACTTGTCTTTGATATTTGCGTCATTGCCACTGATTGATAAGCGACGAAATTTGTTGGCTGTTCTTATCGGCGCAAATCGGCAATTTCATCGACGATACAAACTATCTTCTACAGTTATAAATCGCTCTTGAATTTGAGCACACCCAAGTGCTTCTCTTCACTACATACAGCTGTTATATACTAAAATATCTTCGGTTTTACGACTCACTCTTCTACCTCTCCCAACCAATTGCCGCTACGAGCGACTTGGAAACCTGAGAAGGAAACCATGCCTTCAAACCGACTTCTTCGGCCAGCAGCGGCTCTACTGTCCGCGTCGACGAAGAGGGTGAAGCCTACAACTTGCGGTCGATTCTACGAGGCAGCGCGACAAGCGCATACCATTTCACAATCGCTGGGAATATCAGCGATACCCAGACCAGCACTACGACCATCTTCCAGGTTACCGCCGATAGCGCCTTTAGGTGCCCGTAGTATATTCATACAAACTGCAACCACGCCGAACCCCGATGCGCTGAAGTTCTTACCGAACCACCCGGTACTGCCCCCGGGATTCCCAACTACCTTCGTCGAGTATATGAACCCGCGGAGTACGATCGCGCCGCCGTATCCCTCGCCACTGGCCGCGCAACTGATGAACATTGATGGAGTGACGTCCGTTTTCTATGGTCAAGATTTCATAACGGTGACGAAGAGCCCAGATGCGAATTGGATACATATCAAGCCGGAGGTCTTCAGTCTGATCACAGAAGCTATTACAGCGGGGCACGAGATTATCAACGTAAGCAAAAAGGAGGGCGAGGAACAAGGCCAGGAGGCGAGTGAGGATACCTTAAGTTACAACGAAAACGACAGCGAGGTCGTAGGAATGATCAAAGAATTGCTCGAGACTCGGATACGACCTGCGATCCAGGATGACGGTGGTGATATCGAATTCCGGGGCTTCGAAGATGGATATGTTAGGCTAAAGCTCAGGGGGGCATGCCGAACTTGTGACTCGAGTACGGTCACATTGAAGAACGGAATTGAGGGCATGTTGATGCATTACGTGAGTACATCTCGTCATTTCAGTCGTTGGGCTGTGGGATATTTTGGCTCGAAGATTCCATGGACCCCTTTGGTCTCAATGGTTCTTCAGAAGACGAGCAACGACGCTAACTATGTCTATAGATCGAGGAAGTTAAAGGGGTACACCAAATCACGGACCCAGAAGAAGAGATCGCGATACAAGAATTTGCGAAGTTCGAAGAGAAGCTCCGACAACAGAAGGGGCCAGATGCAGCTCCAACTACGCCCGGGAAGGATTCGTTAGATTCAGTCCCCGGGTGAGCCAGAGATGTGCCTCATCCGATGTATCATTAAAAACGTCGTCTCAAGTACGTCATTTTAGAAGAAATGAGAATACCCTGATGCTTTTGAGATGCAACGTCGGTCACCAAATCAGCTAGGTTTTTGACAATCCCGTGTCTTGAGCAGAGTTCGGTCAGAAACATCCAGAGCGAGAGCTAATGCGGTCTCCGGTCTACCAACGTTATTCTGTAATATCTGACATTTAGGTTTATTCCTTTCAGGAAAGAACCGTATCCGTCATAGGGTCGTTTGATAGTTGGGTAAGTGTCAACTTCGACAACCATTAGGTGATAGGTTCGCTGCATATCCAGCCAAGAGTCGCCAGGATCGTCCTTGCGTTGTTCCCCGAGCCTCATCCCCGTTTTTCTGACCAAGTCCCGGCACTAGGCGAGCGGGAGATAGTTTTTTTTTATCGGTGAATCGTATAGATTCTTCCCCTCTCATGAGCATAGGCGAAGGGGGTCGTATTACCGGATGGCAGTGAGGATTCGCACTGGACTGTGGCGGGCGGCGATTCGTACCGGTGTGGCGATGGGACGTAAGGGATGGCTAAGGTCACATGGGGTTTAGCTTGCAGCTCAAGCGTGGTGTCTACGGAATCTCCCCATGAAGCTATGCACGATGGGGAGGGCCCGGTTGCATTGGTTGAATGTGGTTACAGTACTTCCAACCCCGCAAAAAGTCGACCAGAGACGTACGTCAAGCTGCATGGCAAGCCACCACCGTCCCTAATATGAACAAGTTTGGTCTAGCATGGCTTTCTTCCCGAGCGTTATTACCACCGACCTTCTCCTAATGTATTACTCTGGGGGAGGCTTGGAGTGCCTTTGGTAGTCTAACCTTACCTACCTAGGCAGCCCTAGGTAAGTTCTTAGGAATTTAGCATCTGGATCGCTCTGGATCCCCTCCTCGTCGTGGATCATATACGTACCGAACCTATATTACTACCTATGTCATGTTTACACCTTGTTTACGATATAAAAGTCACATGCGCCAGTGTAGAAACTTGGCAATGAGGGATACCCCTTTGAAAACAGTAGCATCGAAAAAAAATCATCTTGAATAGCTTTTTGTCTCCCGAGATTTTGTATACCTTTTTGAGTCACGAGGCATTTAAGTGAGACACCAGATTGCGCATGGAGTATTAGATATCGTTGTAGGTGCATATAGATGCTTGTACCAGATGTTGTGTAAGGTCGGCAACGCACTTCTCGCTCTCTTCCGTAGTCGGGTAGGTTTGCGAATCCATCAGGGTCATCGTCGAATAGTAGGTTATATGGTCATCTCTTCATGTTATATGTACCGGCAGCTGTATCGTTGATTGGTTTAAGGGTGATGGATCATCGCTGCTAAGGTCTCGATAATCTATCTTAGTAAAATCATCAGCCCGTTGAAGACTCTAGCGATCTAGGTTTCCTATGTAGCTGTGTAGTTGACGGTGCCTAGGTAGGTAGTGACCGGTTGGGTACATGTGCTGAGACGATCGAACGGCTAACAGGTAGATCCTTCATTCGCCTTACACGGGAGACAGGAAACTAGAATACACCGTAGTTAGTCCCTTAGATTGCGTCGTAGATCCTAGCAAACACATGTAAGCTCGTGCCAATCAAGGGCCGTGGATCACACGAATTAGCTGCTGCTTTTGCGGCCAGCTTGATCAAGGATGCCGGCCTCAAACTTCATCAACGTTTCTCGATCACGGACGAGTCTCGTTCTGCTTTACAGCCGTACAACCTTCGTAATCCATGGCTGATCGTTCGCAGATAGGGTTGGCAGAGGATGAACTGAAAAATCCGGGGTAACGCCCCTGAAGATGCTTGTGCGACGATTTTGGGTACGGGTTCTTAAGAAGCTTGCGCCACCTCCAAGTTCCGCAGGCAAGCCCTGTGACGACATATAGTCGATAAGTCGTTGGCGTGTAACAGTTTTATGCACCTAGGTATGTTGACGAACATCAAATATAACTTACCTGGGTATCAGATATTATCAAATATCTGCCTATGTTATACAAAACCCCCCATCCCAGCTTAATACGCGTGGAGTTCATCTTTAAAAGGCGAAGTTCCTATTTAGGCTGAGGCTTGCAGAAGTAAATTCTTAGATATATAGAGGGTGATAACCCCTCCATCACACCCCGGCCAAGGTCGCTTAAGGTATGCTTGGTATGCAGGAAAATGCGATGTCTGTTTATGCACGAGCGGTTAGGGAATACGATGTGGTGCAATTCAAGTTTCTTCATGCTGATGTCTAACTGTGCGAACGAAGGGGGGCAAGACTGACAGACAAACGAAATTCGAAGTTCGTGATATGCCTCCAAATTCATCTACTCTAGATATGCGTCCTCTAGAGTACACGACACTACGCTAATATATAGGAGCTCTTATAGTTGGGAGGGCCGAATGAGAATGCAGGATTCGTCCGGTGCATCTGTTGGATGTGGGAGAAAAGGTTCGGTACCCCCCCCCCCCCCCCTGTCGCCTCACGATCGGCTAGCTTCAGGAGAGGTTCTTTTCACCTCCACAATTTGTCGTTATCCCACCTAATTATCCTCCTATCCCCATTTCGTTAGTATTCCATATGGAGACGCGGCGTGTGCATAACGAAGAGCCTTCGAAATGACAAAAGGTAAGCGCCTCGTTCCTCTTTCGACCCAATTGTCTCTCAACAGGCCTTCTTCTGGTTGTTGAACAGTTTAGCTAAGTAACATTGACCCCGGAGTCCATCGTTAAGTAAGGTCACAGCGGTTTTGACGTGCAGTGCGTGCATCAATCAGATATGCAGGAGAGCTGGCGCAACTTTCGTCGGCGTTCCACCCCAGATGTGCGAGGAAATGGAAGCTGGCCAAGTCCGGTTAAGACGGATGCATCCAACTTTGAATAGGGGACTGACTTGCAGGCCGCAAGCTTCACATCCATGCAGGGCCTCAGCACATGTACTCGGCCAGGAGAGGGGATAGGGTGTCGCACTGAATAAGAAGGCCCTATTCGCTATACAGGATGGGTTTCGTTGAGAGATCTTCAACGGTGGCCTCAATCGCAAAGAAATGACATATTCATTCTCGAATCTTGATTGGCTTGGCCTATGCACACCTTTATAGAACGAAACCTTCGGTGTGTGTATAGCTTAATAGCAATTCTTGGAGGAACACCAGCTAAGCTGCCACACGGCCTCTTTTTGCTAGACAAAGAACTGGGCTTCTAGGACGGAAACGAATTGGCCCTAGAAGAGCAATGTCGTATGTACAGTTTCGACATGGCGGTTGTGTACGTATGTTAGTGCTATTCTATATACCCTATCATAGGTACGCTCTTCGAGTCCCTATTTGTAGATTGATTGCCAGCTTATTCCAAGGTGAATGTTGTCCTAGGCGAGTTAGTTATGAAATATAGAAGTTGAAGGGGTATATGGACGGATCTTGAAATCGGTATTGGAGAAGATTTCCGTTCAAGACATCTAACATAACAAAGCCGACATGTTATTGGCCATTATTCATGCATCTCCCCGGACGAGCCAGGATACCCGTAGCAAACAAGAACCCTTCCAGGGCTGGAGCTTGGACCGTTGACTCGGGCCAATAAATGTCTCTTGCTTGACTTCTTGCCGGTTCGATAGCTCGAGATCAAATCTTCCCCACACTCTTTTTACATAATGTCCCATTTTATGTCCCAAGTTAGAAGCTGGAACCAAGATGGTTCGTTCATCGTTCATCAGCCTTTTCCGGCTAGAAGCTTGATGGGAAAAGTCGAGTCGTGTGCGTCCGATGTGTTGCATGGTTGAAAGAGTAAGGAAAGAACTCGACTCGGACTCGGATTCCTCAAATTACTACTAGGTACGTACAATGCCATACATCCCGGCTGCCTTAGGGGAAGGCACGTCCAGGGCTACTTAGTTCACTGAGCTTCCTAGAGCATCCGAGGTACCTAGGTAGGTATGCTAGGCGGCTCGGGCTAAGCTCCGAAGATCTTCCTTTGTCCGCTGGAAATTAATAAAAAAATCCATCTTGGGGACCCACTCGTATCTAGGTACCCTAAATAGTCAGGCATCCCCAGACAACCCAAATTCCTAGACCCGCCTTTTCCTGATCAGGATAGGCCAAGTGGGGTCGATGCTTTGTTCAATGTTAATTTAGTGCCTGGCAAGTGGTCGTTCTTGTCGCTGTTGTCGCTGAGGCCATGTTTAATAGGGAAGTAGGCAGGTAGATACATGGGAACATTTGGAGAGGTTCACCACAAGCACTGCACAAGGAAAGTTCCAACTGATGGCGATCCAGTAAAAATTCGACAAATCCATCCTTCTTCTCCTTCGATACATACCAACCTTTCTGCACGAACATTGACCTCCGCAGACAGCTTGCATCTCATCGTCCCATCCTCATCCATCTCCTTTCCACATCCAACCAAAACCCGCTTATCCACTCAAATCCACAAGTCCACAAGCCCACCAGTCCACACCTAATACACACATACACATACAACACGTACATACAAGCATCGTCAGTCCATGACGGGCTCAGGATCAACTTGACGAGCATCATCCTGTGATTCATTTGCGAGCTCTCATTTTTTTCCCTCTTCTTTTCCTCGCAAATCTATTCCGTTCTATAACCTGATCATACCTAACTTCTTCTCCCTCTCCCACCTTTTGTCTAGATACTCTTACTTCTCTCCTCCACTCTATCACCCGCCCAATCTACCTTACCTATCACCACGTGGCTCATATCCGTTATTGTAAATGCCCAGGTGATATAAAAGGCGGACTTCAAGTTTCAGTCTCCATCGTACCTCCTACTAAAAATCTCGATTTTGTCTTCAGTCTACGAGGTAGATCGATTTTCCGACAGCTGCTGGTCCTCTCTATGATTTGCATGTCTGGATAGGCCCTAGGGTAGAGCTTATTCGCCATCAAAACGGCTCTAAAGAGTTTCTAGTGGTGCCTCGCCCGAGTTTTAGTGGATAGGGTTACCGCTACTGTAGCATCCCTGTCCTGTGCTCTCTAGGCCCAGCACTTGAGCTTTCCGTTTCTCCACTAGCCACTTTCCCTCACGCGAGAGTCTCGTGTCGCAACGTCCAACTGCTGGCACCGAAGGCCTACCAACCCTACCAGCTGCGTTACCTTACCTCTGCAGCCCAGGGTTATTTTCTGCCTTAGGTCCTTAGGTACTATTCTTCCCCGCCCTTTCTTCCAATTTCATTATTGAACACCCCTTCAACACCTCCATTCAACGCCCTGCGCCCTCAAATCTGCAATTGCCGAGCCTCGCAAAAACCACCAACGCTTCTTTACCGGTTTCTCGAGTGCGTTGGAATAGCGATCGCCGTCGACGTCGCTCTCGTGCCTTACTTTTACCTGACTTGATAATCGGGGTGAGGTGCCTTTAAACTAAGGAAAGAGATCAGGTTTCAACACTGCGAATATTGCGAATACGCGCCTGTGGATTAATAACCATTTGCGACCGCCATCCTGGACTCCTTTATAACGATGCGCTATTGCAAATAGCTACGCCGACTCTGTCGCAATACGTTCAAAACACTATACTCAGAATAAAACAGCTCTTTTACCCCCCTGTAAGAAAGCTACAAAAAAGCTTTGTTAGATTGCCTTCCGCTTCAAGACACGACCAACCGAAAATACCAACAATTGCGCCTCCGATTTTATACAAGACATTGGACTACATAGACATCTCTTGAGACGAGAACTTGTCGGTCCTTACTTTTTAACACTTCAAGAACGGGTTTAACGGTGGCGTTTCTGGAGACGTAACCGCCACAGGTACTTTGAAGAATTCTTTGGCCTGCTTTCTATTTTATATTGTTTTTGCTTGTGGCCTCCTTTCTTTCCATCGATTCCTAGACGCGGATTCTTCGATACCCACGAATAGACCTCATAATTCTCAGAAAAATCGAAATTGGTAAGCAGCTTTTGTTTACAACTCTCCTCTATTTCAATTTGGTGGGCTACCTCTGAGAAGGTATTTTGGTCTGCGCCGGCTTTTTGCGGTTTATCCTCCAAAGGGTGTGTGGAGATATATTCGCCAAATGCTGGTTTCTCAAGATAGAAATGTCAATCATACCTCCTTCATCCGGACTTATATCACCAGTAGCATCTGCTCTTGGCGGAGCGGCCTTGGCCTTGCTTTTTCTTCTTTCACTCTAGTTCCGGCCCTCGCAGGATAGCAAGGCTGACATATCATGCAGATTTATACGTTCAACATAGACACGCCACTTCCTTAACAATCACCAGTGAATTCTAGGCATTTTTTGTTATCGTCCTTTTGCCGAAGATTCGGTTTGGCGTTGTATAACTATTGCGCTTCTGGTGTGTTTTGTCGGCGACTAGGTAGGATATTTTCTCCATCAGCAGACCATGAGTTCCAACAACGTCAAGAGTGGTTCTGCAACCACAAAAGCCAGTCAGAGTGTATTTTCAGGAGTCACACCAAGTAATCAGTCACTTCTACTCGAGAAGCTGAACGTTCGAAGGTCTACGCCGGATTCAGAAGCTCTCGCGAGCTCGGACGACGAACCTGACCCAGCATCTCGACAAGAGGTGCATCAACAGCCTTTAGGACAACCACAGAAGCCGGTACGCCGCGCTTCATGGTTGAACGATACATCACAAACAGCGCTACCCCACCCGAGAAAGGGATCATTTGCGAGTAGCTCTATGTCGCCGACTACTTCTCACCCAACTACCCCGTCTGCGGACCCTGGTCCGGCAGCTTGGGGTTCCCATTCCGCAGCATCCGGAACAATGGGGCGTGGACACCAAGGACCGTCGTCTTTTCCATGGGGAACGGGCATTTGGAACGCGGAGCGTAAGGAACCCCCGTCTCGTTTGACCGAAGTCCTCCCTTCGCCAACTTCCACTATCCCTAACGGCGGCTTCTTTGGAGAGGGCTCGTTGACACAGACGTCTCCCACTCCAAGAGAGCAAGGTTCCAATCCGCAGATTCCCTTTGCAATTCCTCTGCACCCAACGCCGAAGACATATCGTTCTCAATCGTATTCGGTGGGGCAATTAGATCCAGATGCGACTACCCCTACCATGCCGACCCCGTCGGCGTTGCCCGGCAGACCACGTGCTCCTCTTGGACATCCGGGATTACAACACAGACCCTCACGTCCCAGTATGCTGAGCGAAATGTCCAACGAGGGTGCTATGCTGGGCAAAGTTAAAGAAGTTGAGGACGATGATGACGAGAGCACGGGTGGCTCGAGTCAGGGAGTCCACCACCAACAAAGTGCTGAGGCGAAGACAATTGAGATGCTCACTCGTGAAAATGCCATGCTTAGGCAGCAGCAGTACCACAACTCCAGAGTCAGACCGCGTGCATCCACCGCTGCTACGTACGGGTTAGGCAATGGATACGGCGTCCACGGAACAGTCCCCGAGGAATCTGATTTTGCTATTGATGAACTGGACGAAGCTGGTGAAGGCCAAGACAGCCTTTCAAAACGAGGTTTGGCGAGACGTATGAGCGAGTATGCCTCGGGATCATTTCGCTCGCCTTACCCCTTGGAGAATAGAAAACTCGAAAATGTCAAGAAGGCCTATTGGCAGAGTTCTCTAGGTTTTGGCGGCATCGCTGACATCCCTCAAAGCCGTAGACATTCGTTCGCCGACGTACCAACACGGCAAGGTTCGATTGGCTCCATTGGAGAGTCTGTTTCTCATCATGAGGCAGCTTCTCCGGACGCAGCTCAGTCCCAGGAATTCGGCGGATTTCCCGATGGGGCGGGTTTTACTACTACCAGCCCCGGTAAGTCGATCTTATTCAATAAATATACGCCTAAAGCTAACGGTATTACAGTCTCCTACTACCCAGGTGGTGCCACTGCTCCCAGTGCTCACCAGGCCATCGCATCTTCGGCTTACGGAAACCCCTATCAGCAGGCGTACGGTATTCCATCTACCTTTGCCAACCGTCCGCAGTCACCTCACAGGAACATGTTTGGAATGAGTCAGCCCAGACACAACCAGCTCCTGCACATTGTCCTCTTCAAATGTTCAAGAGCAGACGTTTTCTACATCCAAGAAGGAACTGGTCTCACAGTCAAACCGGGAGATCTTGTCATCGTCGAAGCAGATAGAGGAACAGATCTCGGCACTGTAGCTCGCGATAACGTGGATTGGCAGACGGCTAAAGAGCTGAAAGAACATTATTCCGAAGAGCACTACAAGTGGCTGATGATGTATTCTCAAAACGCGGCAGCTGCTCAAGAGGGAACTGGCGCCGGCTTGATGGCTGCATCGAACGGTCTACAAGGCGGCGCAATTGGCGGGATGGGACCGCCCAGCCAACACCACATGCAGGAGCCGAACGCAGGCGAACTGAAGCCGAAACTTATTAAGCGTCTTGCACAGAGCCACGAGATTCACAGTCTTAGAGAGAAGGAGGGAAATGAAGCTAAAGCTAAGCGCATGTGTATGCAGAAGGTAAAGGAGCATGGCCTCAACATGGAGATCCTCGATGCCGAGTTCCAAATGTAAGTTGTCTCCCTTGGTTTTCGAATGGCGAAACTGACCGATCCAAGGGACTGGAAGAAGTTGACATTTTACTACTTTGCCGACACCTACATCAACTTCAACTCGCTCGTTACCGACCTTTTCAAGATCTACAAAACCCGAATCTGGATGTCGGCTATCAACCCCGCTTCATTCGCCAGCCCGACCTTGGGCCTGCAGGCTCCCAGCGGCATCGGCCCAGGTGCTGTCGGCCTCGGAAGAGGGAGTGGATCTACCAACGCAGAGCGAAGATCTAACCCACCTCAGGAATCCCAGGGTGCCTTTCCCGGCGGTGGTGGGCCAGGCCGATCATTTCAGCCCACCTTCACTCAACCATTTGGAGGACCAGATCGCCCGTCAGTAGCCACCTCCGCATACCCCTCCTCCGGCTTTCCATACTCCGCCTATGGTGCGTTCAGCAGCGCTCCGAGATCCGGTGGAGTGTCGTATGTCCCGGGTGTGGTACAGGGGATGGACGGCTATCCCAGTGGCTTCTCTCAGGGCGGCGAGTTTTCCCCAAGCATAAGGGCACGTTTTCCAAGTCCTCACGCCGCAACCTCTCCACACGATCCGGCAGTACCTAGCATGACAGGACAGAATGAATGGGTCACAACATTTCAGGGACTGTCTCTAAACTCTCGTTGAATATGGTAACGCTAGCCACCAAGCCTATTGGTTCTTTCGCAGATCCAGTCCACTATCAAGACGTCATCCCTAGGACCAGCTTTTGCCAGGTCCTGCTTTCGAGACTTGACCATTATCCAACCTCAACACGCTAATGCAGTACATGTTCGATTCTCGTATCATAGTTCATTCGTACCATACCAACCATCTTTTTTTTTATACGGCCTGCGAGGCGATCACTAACAGAAGGATACATAAGACGGCATAATCAGACTATTGGGCGTTCGTCGGCATCTCTTGGAGACTTTGAAACGATCGCGCGGAAACAAGAGGGGACAGGAAGGAGGACTGCTTATTAAACGACCTACATTACATCACGACGAGACCATAAGACAAGCACCTGAAACATCAGCCACACAAATGAGACCATAGACCTACTAAACGAGAATTGGTGTAATTTGTTAGGTAAAAGGGGCGGGCAACTTTGAACGATTTGTTAGGCGACTGGACGAGTTTTGTACGACCAAAAAAGACTTTCTCACGCATGAATGTTTACACTTTGCTTTTTTTGAGAGATGCATTCTGGGCGGCACCCAGGTTAGGTAGTTTTTGATATTGCTGACAAAATTGAGGACGCTGGTACATCTCCAGCTTTTGCTAAAGATTTTTGATGGGCATTTGTAGTTGGATATTGGGAGTGTCTTAAGTGATTTTACCTCCAGCTATGCTGGACGTCAGGTATGACTTGAGAATAATCCCACCTATAAGCACGTAACTACCATGTGCTTTTAGGCCACTAGGCTTAAGGTCATTATAGTCGTCCCTTGGTATTTTCTCCTCGCTCTTTTAATCTTTCGACGACGGAAATTTTCAACTTAAAGGGTAGGATGCAGGTATCGGTAAGCCCTGAGGTTCTGGAATTGAGGTGCTTGAGTACCCAGGCAGATCCCCAACCGAAATGGCGGCAATAGCTTCTCAAGTCGTGGAAAGAGCATTGGTTGATTTGCTGGATATCCGCACGCCTGCTTCCTACCCTCAATGGGAGGATATAATTAAGGAAGGCGCTGTCTACCTATCCAAGGTCGGGGCAGGTTCTACCTCCAGCTCTTACACTTGATTTTACGTCAATTAAACTCACAATGTGCCAACCTTGTCTTCCAATTATTTCCATATTCTTTCAAGGCTCGAGGACCAACGACAGCCGCCACGCTCACATTACCACATTGCCATTTACCCTAAGTCAACATGTCGAAGAGAGGGTTGAAAAGGAAGCCAGGCCTTCAACGTGAGTAACTTGCAGATAAGGATTGTATTGAGTCAATTAGACTTGATCTTGTAGTGCATATATTTACGTTTAATAGTGCTTTCGGACCAATCGGATGGCCTATTCATCAAGGACAATAACGCCAAACGGAACAAACTCGGTGATACAAACAAGAGATTGTCACGTCTTGACGAATACGAAAAGGACGAGGGCCGGGAAGGTAGCCGGTGAGGATCGAACTCAGAACAGCATGCAGAATTTCGAGCTGCGTATATACTAATATATATCCCTTACATTTAGAAATTTCCAGCGATGGGCCGAGATTTTCGAAAGCAACACTAAAGGCGAAATGATGAAATCCAAGACTTTCATGAAGAACTTCGGAGAGAAGATTAAGAAGCAAAATGATTGTATGCGGTTATTCATGCAAGTACGAGAGAAGGAATTGTGAGCACACTGGATTTCGTTGTATTGCTGAAAGTGAATAAGGGGTAACTAATTCATGTAGCGCCGAAAGCGAAGGTCGATTTGTGGGAGCTTTCGCGAGGCTTTATTCCACTGCGGCTGTCTCTTCTGGAACATTTGGTGCTAGCAAGGAAGATCACGTCCTATTCAAAGACGCCCAGTCTGTCATTTCGGGAGGTTACTCTCTTCTCAAGCAATTCAAGGAGACAGACGAGCAGCTCAAGAACTTCAAGATCGATCTGCCCATAGCGAAGTGGAAGCAAGATGGACGGGATGTGAAAGAACTCCTCGCCTGCGGTCGCGAGTATGGAGAGAAACTTATCGAAAGAAATCTCGCCCCGGATTCTTATCCGTCTCCCCATCCTGATAGGTACAAGGCAGACGAGAAAAATGATATGGTCTCGGAGCTTTTCAAGGACAGCGGCAAGGCAACGGATGGAGACAGCTGGGGTACGATTGCTGCAGACCAGGTGAAGAAGTTATCTGCTGTTGCCAAGACCATTCCCATCAAGGCTGTAGAGCGATCCAAATACCGATCTTGAAGGGAATAGGCGAGCTCGTGAGATTTGGGACGATATACATTACGCCATACAGCTATCCTAGCTACCTGCTAATATGTGGAGTTGAGGTTATTAGATTTTGACGGAGAATGTCTGGAAGAGAAGATAAGCTACTAAAGTGTATATGCGTATTCTAAGCAAATAGCTACATTTAGCTGGCGCAATTGGAACGATTTCACGGAAAATGAAGCTATCACCGTTGAATAATAGTGGGTCTAGACGGGTATTGTGGAGTCAAAAGGAACGACGTTCCAAAGTGGTCAGTGTGCTCCGTACAAAAACGCCAGACTGTTTCTGGACTAGCGCGGCATCGCTTAAATTTCACGGCCAAAACCCACTCGCACAACTTAACCCAAAAATTTCCACACTCAATTGGAGATTTCGCATTTCTTCATTCCACAAACTTAACGACACACGACCATCCATTGTTGCAGGCTCTCATTCCCAACCTGGTTTGTATCCCTCTACCATACTCGACTTCGCTGGTTTTAATCCTAATACTAATTTACATTCTCTCAACAATAGTCAAGATGGGTGCCCTCAAATACGTCGAAGAGCTTCAGAAGAAGAAGCAGTCTGATGTCCTGCGATTCCTCCTCCGAGTCCGCTGCTGGGAAGTATGTTGAAAACCTTCGCGATCCTCTGCTATTCGACACGAAAAGCATACACACGAAAAATCTACAAGAGTCTTCAATACTGGCGTGGATGATTATGTGGACGCTGTTCTTCTCTCTTCGCCTTTTCCCGGGCGAGGAGAGAAGGTGTCTTTGCTATACACTCGTTGAACATTAGCTGAGAGTGCATTAATATAGCTTCGTCAATTGAACGTCATCCACCGTGCCTCGCGCCCTTCGCGCCCCGACAAGGCCCGTCGCCTCGGATACAAGGCCAAGCAAGGCTATGTTATCTACCGAGTGCGTGTCCGCCGTGGTGGCCGCAAGCGCCCTGTGCCCAAGGGTGCCACCTATGGTTAGTCTATTACGAAGGAATGTCCGACTTCTAGAGCAAGCAAATATCTAACCGCTTTAAAACTACAGGCAAGCCCACCAACCAGGGTGTCAACCAGCTGAAGTACCAGCGATCCCTCAAGGCCACCGCCGAAGAGCGTGTCGGCCGCCGCTGCGCCAACTTGCGCGTCCTCAACTCCTACTGGATCAACCAGGACTCGACCTACAAGTACTACGAGGTCATCCTCGTCGACCCCCAGCACAAGGCCATCCGCCAAGATCCCCGCATCAACTGGATCGTCAACCCCGTCCACAAGCACCGCGAGGCTCGTGGCCTCACCGCCACCGGCAAGAAGTCCCGTGGTCTCAACAAGGGTCACCGCTACAACAAGACCCGCGCCGGTCGCCGAAAGACCTGGAAGAGACACAACACCCTGTCTCTGTGGCGCTACCGATAAGCGTATGCTGCTAAAGGAGGAGGTAGCAGCAGCAGCAGCTAGGGTGTGGGTGGTGATGGCGGCTTGGTCGCGATTACGGCATGCAATGACACTTTTCTTCACGGTCGATAGGGCATGCGTATGGCTCATGAATTCTGCCTGGAGTTGCTAAATAGTCGAGCAAGGAATAAAATTCTTTCATGGGACTAAAATTGATTTCTTATTAAAGTGCATTCCTCGATTTCTAGTTACTATATCTTGGTGATGTTCCATGTCTATAGATGTGACTCGAAGCGTAGAGATCTATCTGCAATGTAGGGGAGTCGCCTTCTTCTGAAAGGTTATATATTCTTGTCTTTGTCGTAAATACGTACAAGCCATCTTCTAAATTTTAGGTTGAGCTCATATTACTAGTACACTTTGGACCCCCTTTTCGCCATCCGTGGATCTTTTGGCTTAGGTCGGTTGTCGTGAGACTTAGAACAGGCTCTGTAAGAATACTGGATATTATTCCTCAGCTCAGGTTGCTACATGTAGATCATCCTTGAATTGCCAATGCCAACTAGCCCCACGATTGTCCACCATAACAGAGTAATATAGAAGAAATACCCACTCTCCAGCTCCCTTCTTGTTGGGAGGTTTGAAGAAAGGTTACGAGTAGATAGCAGACATTGGGGCGAATGAGAAGTACTAGTCTTAGGGTCTGTTTCTACCTATTTCCTTGACTTGAGCTCCACGGCCGAGGATAGAAGGAAAGGAAGGGTTTTAACGATGGGTTGTAGATATTCCTTGAGGAATTCTTCTATCAGCAAATAACTTAGCTCTTGTGCTATTGAAGAGACCAACGTCGAGGTTATCGTGTTCCTTGATCTTAGTCTACATCTGCTGATATCCATTCTACTTTCTTTGGAAAGGCAATTCTTTTTTTTATGAAAAAAAAAACACATCCATATGCATCTTGAAGTCTAGGATTATCTCTACTATGACATCGTACAGCGGGCTTGGGAGCGGGTAGATGGGTATATAGGCAGGTAAGGGCTTAGGTGTGTCGAAGAACCAACTCCTTGTGCACATCATATTGTCTTTAATGTGCCTCTACCCTTGACGTATCAGTAAGTATAGTCGATCTATCAGTCATACGCGAGCTTCCGACATCAGATATCGTAACTACCTAGTAGATGTAACACATGATAGCCGTGCCATGAAGTAAAGTCTATCTAGCTTTTGATGTGATAGCATGGGCATCACTTGCCATTCAACTCCAGAATAGTCTTCTCCATTCAGTAGATACCTGACTATGTTACAGAAGAGGTAAGGTGGGGGTACTTCGCGCTGGATGACCGGTAGGTAAAGTGTGGTAAAGGTTATGCCGGAAATGTTGAACATGGGATGAGTGGGTGATGGATTTGATACCTTGACCAAGACAAGTTCTGCAGCTGCTAGAAAGGAGAGGCGCCGGACCTCTGGCATAGTGAACGGCATGATCTATTAAGAAAAGGGAGCGTTGCTCCTATAGAATGCAGTGCTAGACATACCCACGCTCAGTTGCTGTAACCAAGGATTAATCCCTATATGGATTCATGACAAAGGAAAAAAGCAAAAACAAGTCTCCAAGCACCCGTTTCGAACCCTCAGCTCAGTTGTGATGTTTGGACCCCGGCATTACACACACGGTTTACGCATTGCTAATCAACTGAGCTAAGTTGCTCGTACCAACAAGTACTTGGAGAATTGTTGAAAGATTGACCATTGTCCCGATATATAAGTTTACTGTGCCCTAATGTGATATACGCCCGCTCTATCGAACCAAGTATACCGCCTGCTTCGACTGGCCGAGAATTTACCAATTTACTACACTTGATAACCGACTACATGAATTTGATGGACAACACGCCATCCTCTACAAATAAGAAATTTTAAAGCCTGTCTACGTTAATGTGGTAGTGAAAAATCACAAAGCCGGGAATCACATAGGGCCATGATTAATCAAATCACAAAAAGACCATGAGAAATGCGGATATGCCTCTTATTAGGTGTGCCTATTGCATACAAGACGAAAACGATCCAGTACGTACGTAGGCCGAGACCTAGGACATCTCGTCCAAACTAGGTCAAACCCGTGAAATAAGCGATATCGGTGATGACGTGCGGATTAACATCGCAGAAATGCTGATAGATAGCCACGTCGAGGCAAAGCACAATAATATCCACCCAGAGCAGGTATCCAGTATACCCCAGTCTGCATCTAATGTCGAAAAATAGATGACTATGCCTGGATAACCTATTCCCATCAACCTGTTCCTCAATACTCTGTGAATCATTGGTACTTGGTGTGAGAGATATCCGGAATTCTGGAATATGTTGTGCAATGATTCCGGTAGCTGAGTCGATAGGTCTCGTTGGTCTCATCGTATCACGATCTGCATGGAGCTCCTTTGAAACAACCCTCCCAAAAAGGCAGCTAGTTAAAGTTGCAATTCCAGGTACGTTGAAGGATCGAAAGTGAACGGATACAGATTTGTCGAGTTTGATACAGAATCTGCGAGCAGGGTGACCAATAGACCAGTTTTTTGCAAGGGTTTACAACCCAAGTGACGATTATGTCCGGGAAAAAAAAAGAGAAATCCGTAGTGTAAGGAAAATAATCTATGCTGAGGTGTCTTCGGGGTTGGGTGTACAAAGGTGCAGGCCACGATTAGGGTCATGTGACTGTAGCGTGCTAGCCTTGATTATGACGAGTATCGAGAGTCGGGAATCATCGAGTGCTTAATGTACAGAGTTACCCAGAGAACGTTGGGCGCCAGTGTCGACTCTCGATAACGTAAATGAAGTTGCGCAGTAATGTCCAGCGTAGAAAGAAAATGGTAATGTCGTAATGTTATAAAGAAAGGAAACGCAATGTCGTCAAGCTCATAGAAAACGTCTCATTCGTTCTTGCGTAGGGCCACTGACCGTATAATCGACGACTGGGTAGAAAGCTACCCGAAATAACTATCGTCCGAATTCGTATATCATACCGTTACAAGGATCGTGACCGCCATAGGCAAGGGGCATGTCTAAAAAAATTCGGGATTGCCGCCAGCGCCAGGGAACGTGGAGAAGGTCGTCAGTCTAGGCGGCTGCGGAGGAGCGCTGGTCGCGACACCCGGCACTGTAATGGCATTGTGAGATGGATAAGCCATTCTACCCCGAGGACCGCTCATGCCGTTAGGAATGGAGCCGTTCATGTAAGCGCCAGCTGGTGCCTCGATGGATTGATTCATGAGTGGGCGAGATTGGGGAGGACGCATTGTGATCTGGCCTCCGGTCGGATCGGTAGGCGTGGTCTGTCCACCAGTGTTACCGCTGCGAGTATCGTGCTGTTGAATCTTGGCCTGGAGGCGTCGGCCGTAAGGTGCGGTTCTCACAGTGGGGATGATAGGTCGGATTGCCTCGACAAGCGGAATCTTCATGTGCTGCGTACAGTGGTCAAGAGCGGTCTGGACAACATAGTTGCCAAAGTTGTCGCGGAGAAGGCGTTCCATCTCTCCTGGAGTGAGAAGCTCCTTGACCATCATATCCCGAGAGTCATCATTGCCGCAACGGAGACACTTCTCCATGACATTCGAGCTAAACTTGTGACGAGATAGCTGAGTAATCTTGCCCCGGAACTGCTGGATCAAAGGCTCCGTGAACACAGTCTCGTTCAAGTCGATGATGTACTGAACAACATAGTTGCCAAATGGGTCTTGCACTAGTCGAGTGGCATTTTCGGTGATCTTGTTGATCAGCCACAACTTCTGCTCTCCCGACGCGTGGTCGATACATCGCTGGAGAACACAGCAGCCATGGCGATGGGTGCCGACCTCGATGCAGTGATTGCCAACGGCATTGAAGATGAAATCAGCGTCTTCCGCACTGAATTTGTTCAGGCACTTCTGAATAACGTGATTGCCATTGAGATCTTGGATAAGTTCGACGACCCGATATCGCAAAGCCTCGGTGATCAGGCTAATGTGGGTACGTGTGTTGACAAATTCGATCATCTTCTGCAAGGCTCTCGTTCCGTGCTGGTTGAGCGCAATCCGAACCATATCCTGAGTGGCGTTCTGGATTAACACGGTACGCTCGTCGTCGTTGCAGTATTCAAGAAGCTTTTGGCACAAGTAATTACCAAAAGGATCTGTCATAAGTTCGACAACATGTTGGTTAGTCTCTAACCAAATCATATGAACCTGCTCGGGGATTCTATTCTCCAATTGCTTCTGCAAGAATCGACAGCCATGCTGATCTTTGCAAAGACTGTAAATAGTACCAACAACCGACTCGATGCTCATACCTGCAAAGCGATTCATTGCCTCATTTTCCTGGGCACGACGTTGCTGAATCACGCGTTGTTGAGAGTCTCTCTGTTGGCCAGGACCTTGGTAAACCGGACCATAGCCGGGATAGTTCTGGGGATAGTTTCCCAGATTCATGCCCTGCATGCCCAAAGCCAAGATGTTCATGCCATAGCCGTTACCAGCATTCTGTGGACCGTACCCGTTGTAAAATTGAGTGTAAGGGCTAATGCTGGATGGCGACGAGGAGGATGCGCCGGCAGAGACAGGTGACTGGATACCGGCCTGGCTGGAGGCGATGGGCCCAAATGCAGGGGCACCACCCTGTAGCTGCGACTGGATCGAAGGGAATGGGGCACCGGCCTGGGTGACGGCTGTAAGATTGTCACTTGATAACTCACGGCTATGGCGTTTGACTGCTCCAGGGGGGTATCGTCCAATGCTTGCGTTGTGATTATGAAAATGCTGTTGAGCATGGGCATTGGCGTTGCCAGAGGGAGTCATGGTAGCGTTAGAGACGTTCTTGCTAGAAGAATCACCTGCGGAGAATGAAGTCTGCAACTTCGGGGGAGTAGACAGCACTTGGGCGGACGAAGGTGGGATGGTTGCGGTAGTGGCAACCTCGGTGTTAGCCTCTCGGTACTGGTTCATGTCCAAAGAGTGACGGAAAGGGCGAGTAGTGACCGAGCTGGCCTCAGTAGATCCAGCCTGGCTCATGGTATCGGGGGTGTTGATCTGAGATGATCCTAGGGTAGACAGGCTTTGCTGCTGTCGGTGACGAGTGATAGATCCCCAACCGTTGTTGGGTGTGGCTTCACCACTGGCGCGCTGAGATGCGAGGTCAACTGCGGCAGACGAGGCAGAAAGCTGAGAAGAGAATGTGTTAGTGGGTTGAAGAGTCATATGAGTCGTGATCATGGAAGGGAAAAAGGAACAAAAAAAAAAGGTACCGTGGAAAGAATGGATTGTGTTATGCTGTGTTGTGTTGTGTCGTGCATGGGAGATAATGTGGTGTGGGAAGGGTAGTGAAGGAGATGTTGTGCGAAGTTGGATTTTATATCGAGGTGGGGGACGAGTGTGCACCCGGTGTACACATGTATAGGAAAATTTTTTGAAGCACAGTTCAAAAAATCTTCAAATTCAACGGTACAGACGGAAGGCACAGAACAAAAGGTAAATGGTAACAAGTGAAGAAATGGAAGGAACGGCAGTAAAAATCCGTGTTAGCGCGACTACTTACCACGTTGGGGTTGCCCTTCTGGGCATAGAGTTGAGGAAAATTATCCTCACCAGCGTCGATGCTGGCGTAGTTGTTCAAGTCCATTGAGGATTCGTCGTCCCTGAACAGGAAACCAGCTGTGTTGGTTTGATCAAGGTTGTCGTAAAGATTACCACGACGAGTAACCGGCATAGAATATCGGTTGAGACTAGATGGATGTCTAGGTTAGTAATCCACGAGCACGTATTGGCAGTGTGGTGGAAGAGTGAGAAGGACAAAAAGGAAATGTGTGTCAAGAAAACTTGAAGTGACGTCTGTTGTAAACCCTAAGGTAGGCGGCTCACGTGTCAAGGGAAATAAAGGGTAGTTGTAGATGTAAATTGATAGTATGAGGAGTGAAGAAGGTAAGGGGTGTGTGTAGCTGGGAAATAATTGAGAAACTTTACCCAAGTGGTGGTGAATATTTAAGAGTAAGTGCTGGTTGCTGTTGCTGATGGATTTTCCAAGGTTGAAAGTTCTGGGTAGAGTAAGGTTAAGGAAAAAGAGTTGGTGTGAAGAAGAGAGTGAAAAAGTTGTTGTGAAGGAGAGAGTGAAATTTTTTTGGGAGAGAGAATAGAAGTTGGGTTATTATACGTTGTGTGTTGTGGGAGAATCAGTCACTCAGTTAGAAGGGTCAGGGACGAGAATGTTTGTGATAATGCCCAAAGCTCAACCAAGCGGTCCGTCTGTCAGGGCAGCTGGCAGGCCACTAGGCAGCACAGCACAGTAAGGGCAAACAGTAAAGCAACGGCCACTTTGAGAATACCCTGCCGTCTGCCATCTGTCACCCTCTCGAACAGACGTTATATGACCCATTGTCACCATAAAACCTGGTTTCCTAGCAACGCGTATCGATACGAACGTGTAATGGAATGAGCACAGCTCACCACTGACACTAGCAGCCGTGTTCGCTGATAACTGTACGTAGATATATACTGTGCAGGAAGCATAAACAGTGTGGTTTCAAAATATTGAACTTACGCATTAGTTGATCGATGACTCGTGGGGTCCTGACGAAGTGCCTCTTCCTTCTCATCCTCGTCGCTATTTCTACGCGATCCCGGCACGGAACGGGACGGTAAAGGATCGTCAAAGAAACGGGATTGAAGAAGACCGGACTGGGGAGATGCCAGCTGCGAACCAGATCTACCCGGTCGATTGAAAAGTCCCGGCGGAGAGACGAGACCGAGGCTCGGGGTGGAATAACGATTGGGACGAGAGAACATAGTAGGGAATCCCGAGCTTGTCTCTCTATACTCGGGAGGCGTCGTCGGCTCGGATTGGTGACCCGTCATGCCTATCCCATTTCCCCGACCTAAATCTTCCTGCATCTGAGCAATATCGAATTCATCCCGCCGTTGCTGCTGGTCTAACTTGTGCATTTCGGCTTCGAATCGCCGTTTTTGCTCTCGAAGCTTTTCATACTCGACTTTTTTCTTCTCTAACTGTACAATTCATGAGCGCCAACTCGACTATATCAAAAAAATGAGAGGAAAGTGCAAGCAGATGGCTAGCATCGAACGCATGCACGGACGCGTGACGTGGAAGCAGACCCAAGACGGCAAATGCCAGATATCAGAGGGATAGCCTTACCAATTGTACTTTATACTGGGTCTAAGATGGACCAATGTCAGCTGCGAGTTTCACAGAAGCAAGACATGCAATTAGGAGCATTGAGACATTGGTCGAGATAGTTTCAGCACCGACAGAGGACTACGGCTAGCGCTTGGTCTGATTTGGGAGGATATTGGAAAACACTTGGAAGACTCACGGCAGTATATTCTTGGGGTTCCGGCAATCGCTGCGTGGATATAGTGGACAATGTTGGTACACGCCCCGAGTCGGTGGTGAATCGTCGAGGCAAAGTTGTTCGAGGATCTTGCGAGACTGGCTGAGGCATAGGCCTGCCATTTCTCTGCGGTGAGACAAGAGAATTCATCGGCGCTTCGTTTCTTGGGGATTGCTGAGCGCGAAAACGGTAATCATCCATGTTACTGTTGTTACAACACCAAAAGCTTTCGTACAGGCCAAATTGGGCAACCACCGGGTTTTTCTATAAACTGCGAAGATTGAGAAGACTAGTTGTCAGCATTGTTTCTGATAGCTGAAGGTACGAATTTCGGGAAGGTTGCGAGTTTGCTGCCTCTATACAAGATACGCAATGAGGGGTCTCAGGAGGATCAACTAGCAACATTTTTTTTGTTTTTGTTTTTTTGCGCCCGTGTTCCCGTTGTGTCGCCGCTGCTTATCCCTCGTTCGGCACTCGACTTGCGCGGGTAGGGCAGGTTGACGATGTCTCAAGGGGGGGTTTGAGTTTTCTTGGAGAGGGTCGTCTTCGGCTGTTGACAACGCAGAACTGATCTCTTCACTCACCTTTGATGAGAACAACTATAGCACAGAACGCAAAAATGCGGCCCTGGAGAGCCAGGAGCGGCAGCGCAAGTACAGGAAAAGAAAGGAAAAGAAGGTTTTTGCAAATCGCAAAATCCCAAGTAAAATAATAATAATAATAAAAGAGTGTGGAGTTGTGCGAAGAGAAGGAGACTTCAATGTTTCAATTGCTGCGAGTGGATGAGGCGAGGCACAGGGAGGAGGTTAGAATTAGGACAAAGGCGCAACCTTGAACCAACCCTTCTTGCTGCTCTCCAGTTGCTCCTCAATACTTTCCCTGGCTCCAATCCAGTGAAACCGTCCTTTCCCTCCACCCTAGTCGAGTCTCTTGGAGGTAGTACAGCCTGTACAACGTACAACGTACAACGTACAACTTTGCCCAGGATACAGGATACATCCTGGGTCCTAAGCGATAGCCTACGGGATAAGTGCACATGTGCTGTGGGAGGTACAGATTGTGTACATGCGCTATGGTGGATTACGGTGGACAACTCCAAGTCCTTGTGCAGTACATTTTGGCTTGCTGGCCCCTCCTACCCCTGGTCTCTCTACCCACCTTAATAGAGCCTAACACGCTAACGTTACGTGTACAGAATACCTACTAGCTGCGGTCATTCTTCGTACCTTCATATTAAAGCTCGAGGTTTGTAATCCCTTCGGTATCGCTGATGAGATCTTACCTAGTATCCTTATTGCTCTGCTCCTACGGCATTTGATGCTTACTTGCAATACGACGAATACATTGGAATATGAAACGTTTGTCCAGATGGTACACAAGATGGCCACGAAAAATGGCGCCTAAGAAAACGTTGTAAAATATGGATTACACATATACGACGAACATCCACAGATGTACCTACTTAGGCATGTATCTCATGGATACCGGCGGTACGAAACAGCAAGGTACCTACCTACATATGTACCTGAGTAGGTTCGATATTGTTACAGAAGAATCGGAAACTTCAATAGACAGATCTGGCACTAGGTATGAGCTACAGTTTAGTGATCAACTACTTACTTAACAGGTAAAAGGAGATATATTTTAGTGTATAGTATCTGAAATTCAATGCGATAGACTTTGCTAGTTCTTCAGGGTCCAGGTCCTTTAAACCCCCCTATTTCAACTTATTGGCTTAAAGAGAGAGTTGATGGCGACGGTGCTGGCCGCAAACTTTAACCAAAGGCTTGGAAATCAACTAGGTGGGGTTCGAGGGGTCCAACCTAAACGAGCAAAGAAGAAAAAAAAAGGGAAACGTCTTCTATGTTAGTAACTTCTTCAAATTACTTCAATTTATGTGCTAAGGCTCAGCCGCTTTCAAAATCCCCCTTTCCCATGACATCAATGGATCAACTTGCTTCAATTGTTCAAGATAGTTGATAGCAATTTTACAGGAAGATGGTTGCGCATCACATATGCACGTAGGCCAGCTGTGACGGGTTTGAATATTCATATGCCCTTTATGGTAAGTGGTTGACCTACATAGGTACCCGGCCACCCCTGGCATCGTCGAGTGCCAGGATTGGTAGCTGGGAATAGCTTGTTCAAACTAGAGGGGGGAAGCGGTGAGCGGAACCTTACCTGTCGCCAAAAGGTCGTCGAACAAACCAGCGCGGTCCAAGTCTTCTTTGGCTCCAAACGCCAGCGCAAGCCATGGCCGATATGCGGACTATTCACATCCCTCCTAGCCCTCTGCCAATGCGGGGAGAATATCTGAACTGCAAATAATCCGATTTTGAATCCTATCTGCCGCAATGGATGTCGACAGATAGAGACTCAGCTCATCATTCCCGTGATGTTTTCCGCGATGTTTTCCGTATAGGATCATATGGATACATTCAGACACCTTTAGACTCGCTCAAGTCACTCCGGCCCAACTCGACGTTGTAAGATGATTCATCCTTCCATCTTTTGTTTCTGTTCGGTTATCCAATACCGTCATGCCGACCTGCAGCAAAATACACCCAAGCCTCTGCGTCTATCATCCTCGGGCGGTATATGTGCGTTCTCTCTCCCGGTTTAGCAGACTCCACATGGGCACTATGTATGCAAGAACACAGGTATAAATTGGTATTGTACATTAACGGCTTCTGGTTGGACGAATCCCTCATCCACTCCCGGGTCTAGTTTGCTACGAGACGGCTTCTCATAGGTCTTTAATACCAAGTCTTTGGGGAGTCTCGAAAGAGTCTCGAAACTGGCGAGCTGCCCTCTGGCTCTGCTGATTCTAGAATTGGCGCATTTACCCGGCGGACGGGTGTCTGGGCCAAAAAGTTCTCACGAGTAGCTTGGGTAGCTTCCCGGGTCAGTTGTAGCGAAACCAGATCTGGACTGGCTACTGGGTACTATATGGCGAATTCTGAGACATTGTTCGACATTCATCAGATCATCCTCTCCAGTTGGTAACTTAGACTATGAGTGATGCATATTCTTGCAGAAGCTACTTCTTCCCGAGCCAAATTCAACCCGTCCTTACCCCGAGGATGATATCGATCTACGACTCTCAGGAATATTAAGCAACGCCTCACCATGTAACACCACTTGACATCTTGCTATAACCTGTTGTCCGTCTCTTACATGCTTTAGGGTCCTCCCTGAAAGTTTCGGATCGAGCCTAGATCTACTCGCACTTAACGGGCTCTTAGCGCGGCTCTAATGTTGAAGGGATGACCCCCTGTTGTTGGGATGAACGTTGCCTTTCGTTTTTTTTTCTCCTCCCTCAACTTCTCAATACATGATCCATTTTCTTTAATTGCCGTCACTATTGTCACTCTGAAATTCGTTACTTTGCTGCCAGTAAGTCCCAGCCTTAAAGACGACCTTAAACCGAGACTATATCATTCCTGGCGCGAGGATCGCCGTGCCTAAGATAATACCCAAGTACAATTTGTCATTGGTTTTCAACTCAAGCTACCGTAGTGGCGAGGGTGAAAGCCACCTGAAGTAGGTTACGACTTGCGACATTACGATGGGACAGTCCCTTAGCTACTCTTACCTACTTGCCTTCGAGCCTACCTACAAAACGGGTTGGGCGGCTACACAAAGTGCCTATCCTTGTTCAGCTCACCGACTTTTTGCCCAGACACGGAGGACTTACCTGCCCTAGTGAGTCTGCACGTCACCCAACCAGCCAGCCCCGGGAGAGAATCAGCTACTTTCCCCGGATACTTTGGATCACGATGTGCGTTGTGGCTTGCATATATACTGGACCCAGTCAACTAGTATGTGAACCGTCCTATAGACCAACGAGCAATATATATACATACCATCGTCTCTCGACCGTTCGGAGATTATGGTTGAATCTTGAAAGTTGTAGACGAGGTCACGTAGGTCAGAAATACGATGGTCTAGATGTAAAATTTCGGCGATCTTTTGAGTCGGATGAGGTCTGGAACTGGCTTGGGCGAGTCGATGAGATTACTAACGGAGGAGTTTTAGGTAGGCATATCGACGATCCAGGATACATGGCTAGTAGGCAGGTAGGATACAGGCTTCCTTTCAGACGAAAAATTTCCATTCGCATATCCCCGCCTCTTGACCCCTCTTTGCATGCTTCTCTCGCTAGATAGTGATTTGAGATATGACGAAACGGCTGCATTGTTATTCGTTTCGCAGTCACCGCACGAAGTACCTATGAAGTCTCTCATTCTGAACGTCCAGCCTTCAAAGATGAGGCGACTTTACAGGTCAATGCAAGACGGATCGATCTGCCAGCACAGCGTACAGACTCCTGCAGTGAATCTGCAGGAAAGATGCAGAAGTAGTAGAGACGAGGGGCAGCAACTGTTCTACCTACGACGATGGAGGGGTAAAGAGGGGCTGAAATGGCTCATTAAGATGAACGAGCTTGTTCCTTGGCACTTGGCCAACCCCCATCTGCCCTCTGGTTGGCACTCTTCGTACATGTACGTCCTGGACTCGCGTCCCTGATGGACATTAGGATGACCATACTTGGGTAAAAATAGAGATGTTTCCCGATTGGGGAGTGTGCATAGGCATCGACCAGCAAGAGAGCTCTATCGATGGCAACTAAAGGAGTGAATATCACCCTTCCCGGTACTAGTGGAAAAAGGACGATTATATGATGCGATGGCCTGTAAGCTAACCCTCATCAAAAATGTATAGTTCCTCTGATTGGAACGTCGATTTTACAAGATTTAGGCATGAAGACATTTGAATAAATAAAGGGAATGAGAGGGGTGGGGAGATTTCCAAGCAACCGTCCGTGGATGTACAGAATAGGGTTGAAAAATCTCCGGTTTGTCTATTTTATCGGTTCCATCGTCAACTCATTTCCCCATGGAGTCTGCCGAATACTTAGGTACGTTGGGGTCTGAAAAATGCAGGATTCTAATTGGCTTAAAGTTGAAGGCTTTCCGGACTAGCAAGGGAAAAATTGTTGATTTGTGTGTGGCAGTCTCTTAATCGGTACGTACCTAAGGTACTTACTAAAAACATCGAACTTAAACGCTTTCAAAATTTACTTAATCCCCTGATACCCCCATCTTACGTAATCAATTTCCCTACGTACAGTACGTAGTTACATCGAAACAACCCTTGTTTTTTTTTTCTTTAGTGGGGTGCAAGAGCCGCCACAGACTTTGCTCACCTTGAATGTTGATAGTCATCTCAACCAACCATCGCAGACTTCACTATCTACGCATTTTGAGTAGCATGGAAATCTTAGACCGCCACGATGCCCTATATCGATGACGGTTTTGAGGCGCTCTTAGAGCCGTTTTACAATGGCAAGAAGTTGACCGACCCCATCTCTACTGTGGAGGACAAGAATCAACTGCTTCCCGCATTCTTGAAGGTGAAAGGTGTGTATGAGATCTGCATGATGATTAAGCCAGTTATATTCAGTACGCTAACATTATTCCACCAGGTTTGGTGAAACAGTATGTCTTTTGCATGAAATACCTGCAGAGAGTTGCGATATGTCTATGCTCGATGACACTAACCTGGAAATGTAGACATATCGATTCATACAATTTCTTCGTCGACCATGAGATCAAGGAAATCGTCAAAGCTAATCGCACGCTCAGAAGCGATGTCGATAGTAGCTTCTGGATCGAGTTTATCGACATCCGGGTGGTGTCCCCGGACCGTTCCGACTTCAGCGAGTTTAGAATCGAGAATGATATTACCCCTATGGAATGCCGCCTACGGGATATGACATATTCTGCTAAGATTCTCGTTGACATCGCTTATACTCGCGAGAAGCAGAAAATCATCCGACGAAATGTTGAGCTGGCCCGTATGCCTGTTATGTTGCGAAGCAACAAATGTCGACTACATGGTGCCAACAACGCTCGCATGGAACTTATGAACGAATGCCCACTTGACCCCGGTGGATACTTCATCATCAATGGAACGGAAAAGGTCATCCTTGTCCAAGAGCAGTTAAGCAAGAACCGAGTCATCGTAGAGTCCGACGAGAAGAATAGTATCATCACGGCCTCTGTGACCAGTTCTACCCACGAGAGAAAGTCGAAAACCTATGTCACTCTAAAGAAGGAACGTATTGTTCTTCAACACAATGTTCTTGTCGAGGCTATACCTATAGTTATCATCCTCAAGGCTCTTGGTGGTCTCACGGACTTTGAGATTATGCAACTGGTTGCTGGTCCTGACGCGCGATTCCAGGACGACTTCGCAGTTAATTTCGAAGAAGCTACTAGAGTTGGCGTCTTCACTCAGCATCAGGCTTTAGACTATATCGGAGCAAGAGTGAAAATGGGAGGCAGAGCAAAACAGCCAGGCGGTCCTCCAACTGCTCGACGAAGTACGATTGAAGAAGGCCTCGACGCCCTCGCGAATCTTATCATTGCGCACATACCGGTCGAAGGTTTAGATTTCTACCCGAAAGCTATCTACATAGCTCTTATGGTCCGCCGAGTGCTTATGGCGCATTATAATCCTAAACTCGTCGATGATCGAGACTTCGTGGGCAACAAGAGATTGGAATTAGCCGGGCAACTTTTGTCTTTGCTTTTCGAGGACTTATTCAAAAATTTCATGTATCAACTGAAATTGACCGTTGAGAACTCTCTAAGGAAGCAGAATCGTGCTATTGCCATCGATCCTCTGGTCCAAGTTGGTGCTCAGGGGAAACATATTACCGAAGGCATGAACCGTGCCATCCAAACCGGAAATTGGAGCGTCAAGCGATTCAAGATGGACCGAGCTGGTGTTACGCACGTTTTGAGCCGTCTCAGTTATATCAGCGCTCTCGGAATGATGACCCGCATAAGTAGTCAATTTGAGAAAACGAGAAAAGTCAGCGGCCCTCGCGCCTTGCAGCCGTCACAATGGGGTATGCTCTGTACCTCTGATACACCTGAAGGTGAAGCATGTGGTTTAATCAAGAATTTGGCTCTTATGACACATATTACAACCAACGTGGAGGAAGACCCAGTCAAGAGGTGGGCGTTTACGCTGGACTCCGGAGTTGAGCCTCTTCAATACTTCTCTGGGTCTGAGATGCACAAGAAAGGTACCTACATTGTATATATCAATGGTACCCCCTTTGCTCTAGCTCGATACCCGAAGCGGTTCGCGGCTAAATTTCGCACCATGAGGCGCCGGGGATGGATATCTCCATTCGTCAGCATCAACGTCAACGCCCATCTTTCAGCTGTCCATATCGCGACCGATGAAGGGCGAATCTGCCGTCCTTATATCATCGTGAAAAATGGCGAAGCGAAAATTAAGGATAGTCATTTGAGACTACTACAAGCCGGCAAAGCCACGTTCGATGATTTTCTGAAGCAAGGTATTGTCGAGTATCTCGACGTCAATGAAGAAAACGACACGCTAGTAGCTCTCTACGAAAAGGACATCACGAAAGTGACAACGCACGTTGAAATTGAGCCGTTTACGATCCTTGGGGCCGTAGCTGGCTTGATTCCATTCCCGCACCATAACCAGTCTCCCAGAAACACATATCAATGCGCTATGGGTAAGCAAGCTATCGGAGCTATTGCTTACAATCAATTCAATCGTATCGATACTCTTCTATATACTATGGTCTATCCTCAACGGCCGATGGTCATCACTAAGACCATTGAGCTTATTCATTATGACAAATTGCCTGCAGGACAAAATGCGACCGTTGTCGTCATGTCCTATTCAGGCTACGATATTGAAGATGCCCTGGTTCTAAATAAAGCATCTTGTGACCGTGGGTTTGGGCGAGTTCAGGTGTTCCGAAAGTATACTGCTGATCTTCAGAAGTATGCTAACGGAAGTCGCGAGAGAATTGGCGATAAGGACGCGACACAGGCAAAGAATGTTGTCCTGGGTGACGACGGGTTGGCTGATGTAGGATGCCAGGTTCGCAGCGGCGAGGTTCTCATAAGGAAAGAGACGCCCATCGACGTTAACCCGGTAGTTGGAGTTGGAGCTAAAAAGGCTCAAGAGTATCGTGAGACGTCATTGTCATATCGTCTCCCAGACCCGGCATATATCGACAAAGTCATGGTTACCCAAACGGAGAGGGACACACAGCTTGTCAAGGTCCAGACCAGACAGACGAGGAGGCCTGAATTGGGAGACAAATTCTCGTCTAGGCACGGCCAAAAGGGTGTCGTTGGAATTATTGTGGATCAGGAGGACTTGCCATTCTCCGATACAGGTCTTGTGCCCGATATTATCATGAACCCTCACGGTTTCCCGTCCCGTATGACAGTCGGCAAGTTGCTCGAATGTTTAACAGGCAAGGCATCAGTCGTCCGAGGACACAAGGAATATGGATACGGTGACGCTTTTAGGTCCCATCCACTAGAACACATGAGCCAGGAGTTGGTCAACGCGGGGTTCTCTTGGGAAGGGAAGGACTACTTCACGTCTGGAATAACCGGCGAGCCTCTCCAAGCATACATCTTCAACGGACCTATCTATTACCAGCGACTGAAGCACATGGTACAAGATAAAATGCATTCCCGTTCACGCGGTCCCCGGGCTATTCTCACTCGGCAGCCTACGGAAGGTCGATCAAGAGATGGCGGTCTTCGTCTCGGAGAAATGGAACGTGATTGTCTAATCGCGTACGGTGCCTCGCAACTTCTTCTTGAGCGTCTCATGATAAGTTCGGATGCGACCGACATTGATATCTGCGAGCGGTGCGGCCTGTTTGGGTACAAGGGTTATTGCAGTACCTGCCGAAGCAGCCGGGAGGTTGCTCGTATGACTATGCCGTATGCTGCGAAGCTTCTTATTCAAGAACTTATCAGTATGAACGTCGGTGTGCGGTTGCAGTTGGAGGACGAATTCCCACACCCGAGATAATGTAATAAAAAGAGGGCCAAGTGGATGATGTTATGCGGCATTTGCATTGGGCGGCGCAACTTCTTGCTATAAGTTTTGCTTGTGGATTTGGGACGGAAAAGTATGGCATCTGCGTAATTTTACGCAGTTGAGATTGATTTACGAGTAGGAATGGACAGACCATCCGAAGAACGTAGCTGTATACGATAAATACCCCATACGTTCACAAGATGCTCCGGACGAATTTAGAAACGTTTTCATTATTCTTGTCTACGTGATATGCATTATTCCGTCTCTTGCGATTTACTCCAACCAAAATCCATATGCCAAGAACCTCCAACCTGCCCGTGGTATACCACTTCACTCATACTATACAACAATACGTATAGGGGGGTCCTCAATCTCATACCTCCTCTTCCTCCCCTTTCACTTCCCCTTTACCCTTCCCTTTCTTCCCTCTATCCTTATCAACAGCCCTCACCCCACCCATCGTAACCTCAAACTCAACCGCGCCATCCAACCCGGGTCCCGTGCCCGCCACGTGCGGCGCGAAAACAACCTTCATCCACCGCCTCCAGTTCCGCAGCGTCGTCGTGCTCTCCCCCTCCTCGTCGTCGATCACTTCCTTGCGCCCGTACACGGGGCGCTTCCACAGCGCGAGGCGCGAGGCGATCTGCGTCGACCAGATGAGCCCCAGGCTAGGGGTCTTGAGGTCGTGTTCGGAAGCGCCGAGGCGCGACGAGGAGGCGTAGGGATACGCGTCCCCCCAGCCAGTGAACCAGCGCTGCTGGTGATCGAGCAGCAGCGCGGGGGGCGCGGGCGCCTCTTCTGGCGGCGGCTCCGGCATGCTGGACCGCAACGCGAGGTCTGTCGCGCTGCTGCTGCTCGGGGGCTCGAGTCCGAGGCCGGAGAGGTGGACCGGGCCTCCTTTACTCCGCTTCGCTAACGGGCTCTCCTGCGACACGCGCGGTAGCGAGAACGGCGGGTGCGAGTGGCGCGGGGTCGGCGCGACGACGCTGCTCCCCTTAGAAGCAGAGAAGCCGGAGAACCGGTCCGCGACCTGGTTCGCGACGACGACGGCGAGGCCGTGCTTCCGCGCCAGCTCGTGCAGGAGCAGGCCCAAATTCACGAGCGCGTGGCTGCGCGCGGCGAGGTTAGCGCCGCTTCCCGAGCCCGCGCCGCGGTCGTACTCGGCGCGAAAATTCGCCGCCACGGAGTCCAGGACGAGCAGGCCGACGCCGCGCCGCGCGACCTCGACGGGCACCTGGAAGCTCAGGATGTGCTCCTGCGACTCGAGGTCCGGCGTCACGGTGCCGACGATGTTGTCGAGCGTCGGCCTCGCGGCGGGAGGGAGAGACCGGAAGAACGGGTTGTGCGCGAGCAGCTGCGAGAGCCGCCGCGTCGAGAGCGGTGCTTCCGTCGAGATGTAGAGCGCGGGACGCCCGAGGCCGTGCGGTGGCGGCAGTTGCACGGCGAGGAGCAGGGTTAGGAGGAATTGCGTTTTGCCGGCGCCGCTCTCGCCCGTGATCTCGGTTATGTAGCCTGCGGGAACGCCGCCGCCGAGGGCGAGGTCCAGGGCCGGGTCTAGCGTGCTGATGTAGCGGGTTGGTTCGGCAAGGAGCTCGGTGCCGGTACGCTTTAGGATTCCTGGGCTGGCTTCCTTCTCCGCCCCTTTCCCGCCATTATCACCTTCCGGTTGCTTTTGCTGCTGTTGCTGCTTGTCCGAAACGCCTAGGTCAAGATGCAGAGCCTCGAGAACGGCAGCGCACAAACGTTTAATATCGAGAAGCGGTAACTGGGTTCGTTTGCCGATATCCGGGACCTGGAGAGTGAGCAGGTCGGCGGTGGTCAGGCCCTCCCTCTCGATAGTGGGTAGCAGATTCGCATACCGGGCGGTTGGGAAGTCCGGCAGGATCCGCGAGAGATCGGTCATGAGATCGGCTGCTGCATCTGCATCTACACTTTATATATCCCATACGCTTTACATATGTATGTATACGTAAATTGTATGGCACAGTAGCACGCCGTACCAAGCCGATCCGATGTAACCGCGTCTTCTCTCGCGAACTTTGTCCCGGTTTCGGTCAGGTAATCGAATCTAACGTCGCGATATCAGCTGACTTCAATGTAAGTTCAGGGAAGGTTAGAGTTGTTGTAGGGTGGGGGCCTGGAAACCGTAGCGGTGGATGCATGGATTGGAGTTAAGGTTGTTAGGTAACATCCGGTAGACCAATCAAATAGCCCCTTGCAAGGCTTAATCTGACCGCCAATCAGTGGTCTTCGTTATCCCGATATTTCGCCTAAGTGTGCCTCATCAGGGTTAGATCCCCCCATAAGAGACTAAAGTCCCTCTCTCCGCCGCTGCACGGATTTGATTATAACCCCTTCAATCTGATATGCCGAGCTCCATTTCAACCTCTTACATACATCGGATTTCACACCATATTATGACGGCCGATGTAACAATTGTTTATGATGCTTTCGGTCTATCTAAATAGGCTCTTCTGGATCCATAAAGGTTGTCACTATCTAGTGGCGACTGGAAGTCATGTAGCCATTTGAGCTTCGAGATCCACAACACCTACGCTTGAGATTCCGAAGTATTAATCTCTGGTTTACGCCCTGCGCTATATTAGTCTCCTACACTAATGCGCTAATGCTAGGTCGGAAGACCCATATCGTATCCGGCCATGTGTTTTTTGGCTGGCTATCGGGTCATCCTTGACAACTTGCTTGCCAAAGAGTTCATCGGTGGACTGAAGAGTCAACAAATGGTTACAAAATAATATCCACAGCCAAGCCTCCAGCACCTCATTCTCTACTCTGATTTTTCAGATTTCTATTCTGACGGTTACACCGTAAAAGAAATCAGACATAATACGGCTGAGATATGAGCTGAGACGCATGGGTAATAAAATATTTGCTTGGCCTATCAGCCGCAAATGTAACATTGGATAGTAAAATACAACACAACACACAACTCGGGCGAGAGCGCACAATTATCACGGATCTTGTCTACGGTAGTAACCGCTAAATCTTCCCAGGTTTAAACTCGCTCCTTGTGCAAAGAATGAGGTACACACCTGTCAAATATCTGTTGAACATACTATTCCCTGTGCATGGAGAGCAGACAGCTCCGCCCTACCAAACCGATATAGGAAGAGGTCCAACCTTCTTCGAGGGTCTCGTGCGAAGCTATACCCCGTAGCTCCTATAGCTTCTTGGCGCCGCCACCGAAAGCCCCTAGACGACTTTCAGCTCCTGCAAGCCATCCCAGACCTCGCTGCCTCGCCATTGGCTACGACCGCTTGTGATGCTTGTTAGTTAATCTCCCCCTGTGGGAAACGGTATGGCTCAAGGCTGAACGGAGTCTTCGACTTATTAGACCAAGAAAGAAGAAAAACGATAAACGTAAAAGAGCGCTTGTCTAGGCCTGGGCGAAATGCGCCTTGTGTTGCCACTCCAACTCGCTTAGATGTAGTGGATAGGCTCGGAGTATATTGCCATGCCGCCAGTGGCCTTCGTCTTTTAATAAAAGGGAGCGGGTGTCTCTACACGCGCGATCTCGGCCGTGTTTCCCTCGTTCTCCTAGGTGACCGTCATTATCTGTAAGTTCCGTAACGCCTCGATATCCTTGACGTGGGAGAGTTGGAAGCCCAGCCCCTAGTACCAGCCCTCTCTTACAACAATAAGATGGCGAGCCTCCTGTCCGCCGCGGTGTTAGTCACCGCCGTTCAGGCATTGGCCTTTGATGGAAAGCCCGCACAGCCAACAGATGGCTTAATACCGAATCCTACCTTCTCGATGCCCGAAATCACCCTTGGACCGGATATTCACGAGCTGGCTAGGAGACAGACTGGACAGACGGTACTTGTGGCACCAGACAACACGTGCGGATACGTCAACGGGCGAGTCGGTATGAAACTCTGCGTCAATTAGGCAAGGGCTGTCTATCTAACTTGGTCATAGGCTCTGCGTATACTTGTAACGGCTTGGACTACACATGCGCCCTCGTCACCACATCAACAGTTGGCGCCATCGCTTGCTGCGACGGCAGCGACTGCGGTCTCCGAGTCACATGTGTTGATTATATAGATTTCGTATATTCAAGCGCGTGTGACGAAGACTGTGTTTCAGATACCTATACAGCTAAATGGTGAGTAACAATAGATCTTGCTTAGCAACAAAGAACATAGAACTCACAGCTCTCCAGCACGCACGCCAGCGCGCCGTACTGCGGCACAGTGACCTTATTCTCGGGCATCTCAGACTTCTTCTGCGATACAGATAGCGCCTCGACGCCGCAGCAGCTGTACACTACCTACAGCGGCGAGACCGGACGGACATTTACTCCGGTCGTCGTTACGCTAGACGACGACGACGACTCGAGCACGACACGCGCTTCTTCCGAAACTGAGGCCGCCGCGGGCTCAACCGGCACGAGCACCGCCTCGTCGGACAACGATGACAGCTCGTCATCAAACTCATCGAATTCGGGCAACTCTTCTTCTAAATCCTCCAAATCCACACCCGTTGGCGCCATCGTCGGCGGCGTCGTCGGAGGTGTCGCAGGTCTCGCGCTAATCGGACTCGGCATATTCTTCCTCATCCGTCACCAAAGCCAAAAGAAGAAGGCCGCAGCAGCAGCAGCAGCCGCCGCAGCCACCACACCGCAAATGCAGCAAGGACCCCCCGGAGCACCCGCCCAGCAACCGTACAACGCACACTACAGCCAGCAATACCCGTCGCAGCCGGGCTCGCCGCCGGCGAGTTTCGGCCCGCAGACCGCGTACTACCCGGACCCGACCAAGCCGGGCGGCTTCGTCGCGGTGGCCGCCGAGGCGCCGGATCGGAACAGCTCAACGAGCCCCGTGTCGCAGCTCGACAGCGTCAACCGGCCGGGAAGCATGCAGCCGCCGCCCACGAGCCCGACGTCGACGATCAACTCGAACTGGCAACACCAGCAGGGCCAGAACGGCGTTAATATGGCAGGAGGATACCCGATGCAACAACAACAGCAGCAGCAGCCTAATGTGCCGCCTACCGTGCACGAGGCTGGTGGGAATGTGGTCGGTGAGCGGGATTATAATGCGAATCATCATGGTCAGTTCCATGAGTTGGGTTGAGGTCAGGGGGTGGCTGGCTACATAAGATATGGTTGGGTTACCGGGGGATGTAATACATAGGTACCGAGTCTCATATATCTTCATATTAGGTAATTGGGAGCACGCGGCATTGCATTGCGGAGTTTTATATATAACTTACATAGCCATGGGTACTACTTAGAGTGGAAGAATAAAGTAAAATCATAAGTCAATCATCGCTAAATATAATGTTGAAAATGTGATAGTAATAGCAGGTACGTTTTGAGTAAGCTTGAGTAACAATGTCCCTAGAATCCGAATAATCATGATAATAAGTTGGTCCGAAATAAGCAGGTTTGTAAAATACATAAGCATTCGATCGATAGACCCATACACTATAAGAACACCGTACACAATCACGCTATATAAAACATATACCGAATCACAGTCCTTGGACACACGCTCTCCTACAGTGCTGCTTGTCGCCCTTCCCCCGGTTTTTCGCTTGGGTATAAGCAAAGACGTTGCGTCGTAGATCTTCATAAGAGTCAATACTCGACCAACCTCAATTTCTTCCCTATCTCCCGCCTCCTCGCATTCGCCGCCGCCCTCTCCGAAGCTTTCGCCTCGCCTTGCTGTTCGAGTGCTTCGCCCCGCGCCTTCAGGGCCTGGAGGAGCATGCCTGCGTCGAAGAAGCCGTCTGTAGGTATAGTTAGTATTAATTAAAGGCGACGTTGTGCAATATATTGTAAAAAAGCAGAAAGACTTACAACCACCTAACTCGTCATCCTCGCTCATCATCAAACTCTCCTCCGTCGGGCTCCTCGTCCCCGTGCTTGACCTCGCCGCCATTGCCCTCAAGCTATCCGTACCCGTAATCATGCGTCCCCTCGTCTTAGCCCTATGATGGTGCGGTCTCGGGCGTTCTGGATCGATCTCTCTCGCCCTCGTCTGCCTCGAGCTCGTGGTCTTCCGGTTCGTGATGCGCAAGATCCTTCGAATCTCTAGTAGGTAGCTCTCGAGTGTATCCACGAAGCGCTTCGTCTGTCTGTGTTTACTAGATACGCAAATATTTATGCCCTCGTCCTTGATGATGTATCCGATTCCGAACCCGCCGCCGGAGGTAGGTCCAAAGCCGAATTGGCGGAGGGAGGGATTTCCGCAGTTGGATGTTGAAAGGATCGTGTGGTTTAGTTTGTCCCATCCATTGTCCGCAAATATGGCGGGTACTTGATTGTCGTAGCATCGCGAGTTCGTGCTGTCGCCGCGTTGGCGCGTTCGTCCCTCGCCTGATGACACCGATTCCCTGCTAGGGCTGCCGACAACGGAGCCTTGGTCCGAGCCGTAACCATTTGAGCCGTTCTCGACCGGGCTTGAATATCCCATGCTGCTGGGTGAGCGGTTGCTCTCCTCATCTAGATACCTCTGCCACACGCAGAACAGGGCATAGAGGTGTCGATCGCAGCCTCGTCCTTTAGAACATTCCTTGGTGACGTTGACATGTTGCTGGCACGCCCTACGGAGAGCATCTGCCTTCACCTCCGCCGGGTTATCCGCCCAGAAAGTTTGGACAAAATTCACAGATTCTTCTGATACAGTTCGTACAGCCTCAGTTCTACCGTGGAGGAAAGTCTTCGTCATGGCTGGTTCGTAAGTACATTCAACTCGCCCATATAGTCCATAATAAGCTGCTTGGAAAGCCATCTGCACAAATGCATCTGGTGAAAACCCTGCGGAAGTAATGTAGTTCTTCCCATAGCCGCTGAAATCCAAGCATTCGAACTCATTCTGGCTGATAAGGTCTGCAAGTCTAGATTCGGCGAACCGTATGGCAATGTTAAGCTCAGGAGATATATCCCACTCTAACTTATGAGGGGTTGTGGTGACGTCCCCAAAGCTCTCAGGATCACGTTTTGATGGATCTGGACTCGTCGTCTTCCACAGACTAGGAGCTTGACCGTTGATGGTTCTTGCAAAGCGTAATATAGTGTCTGTATAGAGATCACTAGCAAATCGTAGCACGGTGTGTCCATCGACACCGGTATGCTCGAAATTGATACCCGCGCTTCCGTTCTTGCAGACGATGATTTGAAGTTTATCGTACCACCGATTTATGCAAGTACCAATCTGTACCCCCTTCACCACGTCATTCGTACCGCAAAGCATGTTTTGACATAGGGCAGCTGACGTAGCCGGTTCTGTATAATCGAGGCACAGCACGAACAAGGCCGAGTCAACAATTCCGAGGCAGTCCGCATTGTTTGATCCCTCCTCCTTAGTAAGAACGTCTCTCAGGCCGGACCAAATCTTTCGGTTCTCTGTACTAAGAATGCCAAAGGCTCCCTTGGCGGCCTCCTGGATCGGTGTTTGAGCCGCATCGTCTATTATTGTCTGAAGGTTTATAGATATGTCCTTTTCGCTCATAATAAGATCGGAGTTATCGTCGAGGACGTCAAACCAATAGAATTGACCATGGCATAGCACAACGATGTGTTTAGACTCGGGATCCTGCTCGATTTGACAACCATTCTCTGTCGGTACCCGAGCAGTGCCAAAGAGACGAGAGTATTGATACATATCTAAAGGCGCACCCTTAACCGTATCGGGAGGCAATTCTTCTCGGCGCACTGCACGAACGAATTCCAGAGCTGACGCAACAAGAGATGCCGCGCGGGTAACCTGGTTATTTCTTGCCGGAGTAGGGTCATCTTCTAATAGAAAGAAGGGATTCAGGTTTAAAACGACAGGGTTATCGAAATTCAAGTACGAGTCGTACCCTATATGTAGTTAGGTAAGCCAACGCATTGATCATGCAGAAGAACGATACATACAGAATTGTTCAATATAGCTTGTCTTTCCAGCAGCATATTCTTGTAACTTCTTTTGAAGTTCAGGCCCATCCTTCTTCAGGAACTCTTGAACAGCAAGCTTCGTTTCGGCATGCTCTCTTGGCCCCTGTAGTGGTTTCAAGGCTGCTAGATATTTCTTGCACGTATGTTCTAGCTCAGGTATGGGTAGTTTAGGTAAACTATCTTGGCTAGCAAACGTGATTCCCCCGGCCTTGGGCCTCTCTGGTATAGTCTCCATTATGGGAAGGCGATTTTTGAGCTCAGGGCTCACCGGTCTTTCGGCCTTGTATTCTTGTGTAGGGAAAGACGTGGGTGTTGTTGACGTGCTGGCACTGAGGGTCTCGCCAAGAGACTTTGGCATAGCAAAAATACGGACTTGAGTAGGCATCTTATTAGTCAAATTCGGGCGTATCAAGTGTATAATGGTGAAACGGAAGTGCTGATACTAAGGCCGCGCAAAGCTGTGCGGTAGAAGTAGTGGCAATCTTGGAGACAGTAGGGTGGCATCACACTTGAGTTAAACCATGACAGGAATGGGAATGAAATCGCATCTTAAGGAAACTATAGAAGAATATAGAAGAGAGAGAGAGAATATATAAATCATCCCGGAAGCCGAGAATGAGAAGACTGCCCAAGTCGACACACGAGGAAGTGGATCTATGGCAAGGGAATCGGAGACCTGCCATGTCGACCCAAGTGCATAGACTATCACATGTAGGTAGGGTACTACCAGATTGGGGTACCATCCTTTGCATAATGTCACAGAAAAGCAACGTGATTGGCCATTGCGTAGTGAAGTAAACTAAAAACTCATCCGCAAGACCGACGATATATAATATGAATGTAGAAACATGGCGATCTGCCGAGAAGACTGGGCAAGACTGGGTAAAGGTACTAGAGACGAAGCGGAATCTCACATACCTCCAACCAGGGCAGCAGGTCTCAGCCAACGGCCAACCCGAACGAGTTCTGTCAGCTACCACAGTGCGATATATGTCGCAGATTCCGATTAATCAAATAGTCTGAACGATGACAAAATCTGTAACCTGTCACAGGACGTTTTCTATAGAATTGTATTAGTACCTATGTCTACCAGAGAGTCATGAGAGATTACATCGAAGGGTGGCAGCGATGGCGCAAAGGGCTAGACAGGGGTAGGCAAGGGATGAGGTCAGACATGGAACATGGAATACGATAAAGAAAGTACATAATTCGAGGAGAACCCACCAAGGTTACTTAGCTGTCGCAATGGCGACTAAAGTTACCAACCCCACGGGGTTAAGGCTTGGTTGCAAAGTCGTGAGTAGGAAATTCAGGCGACGATTCTAGGTCGTGGGGTAGATTTCGGACAAGTGGATGGATTCTGGTTGGGCAGTCGGGGGAAAGGCGCCTCGTAGTTCTCGTGGGATCGGGATCGTAGTGGCACTACAGCAATCCACTTAAAGGTACAAAAAGAAGTACAAGCCTACCGTTGCCCGAAAGAAATTGATGGATTTCTCTTGTTCAGGAAAATTTGTGCAATGTTCGTCGTTGGCTGCGATTCGAAGATTATGATGGATGATCCAGTATGCTCATCGGCAAAGCGACAGAGGACACTCCGTTTAGAGTAGCGAGGTGTATATTGATATAATATACTACGGGCATAGAGCTGGAAGAACGTGACCAATGTGACCCCAGCTGATGATGCAGTCCTGTATCTTGGGGTATCCGAAAAGAGAAAGGTGGAGTTTCGATGTGGATAGCGCTATGGCTTCGCTATGGTTTGCCTGTGGTTTGCTGTGACCCCCGGAATCTTTAAAGTAACAACCTGTTTTGGTTTTAGACCTGCAGATGTTCGAGAACGGATCCAATGGATCTGATGGGCCCTACTGTAAAGGCCCTTGTGTTATTGGTCTATGTCGAGAACGAATAAATGACGATGTAAATCCGCGCTGCTGGTTAAGAAAAAAACACGTGAAACCGCAAAATCGGTGTTGATAACGGAATGTTCGGATATTCTTTTTGTCATTGTAAGACTGACTTCGTACGCGACCTCAGGAGTGAAATGGAAGGTCACATCATATACCCGAGGACAAGAAGCTTTCGGATAGCAATGGCTTTTATTCGCGCCTCGTTCCGAATACTTAACCGTCCTTCACCTTCGGGCGAAAGTTCTTTCAAGACGGGGGTTCCGTTGTTACCGGAAATCTTAATCGCTGAGTCGCCGGACAAGCGGACGACACTGCCACGGCGATCCTCGCACTTAATGTTAGTGTCCGGCTCCTAAAATAAAGAGGCTCTCCCTATGCTAGTCGATACATAGATGGGAGGCTAGGTTAAGACTGTTAAGTGACGCGGTAGTCACCAATGGATGAAAGACTTAGCCGTTCTACCATCCGAAATGATGCGCCAGAGCTATCGAATGATATAATTCCCAATCGCGGGGTAGCGAGAATCTATGTGGGACCTCGACAAACCGTTCCATTGTTTCGGTGCTGTGCGGCTAGCTATCTAGCGGACGTCTTAGTCCATTAGTCAGGTGTGTTGGCTCGCTGCTGGTTGGTAGCTCGAGGTTCACACTATACGAACTCGACATAAGACGGAAGCTAGGTTATTCCGGTTTACCTAGATATTCTGTTGAAGCCCCGGTCCAAATGGAATAACTTCTGACCGGAAGAGTCAAGGTGGTGAGATATGGTGGCTTGAGTTATCCATCACTTGATGAAATCATCGCTCAGATGATCTAGTGTCCAAGGAAACACCCAACTTCCATATTGTACAAGAAGCCGAGGTAAATGATGTGTTGCCGCGGATAAGTTTCTATTTGAAACATCCTAAAGAGTCTTCGAAGAACTGCTTCGAAGATGCATAGAAGTTGACAATCGTAAGTTGAGAATCCATCCTGTGATAGCGCATGAAGATAATCCGGTGGCTTAAGTGTTTCGCAGAAACAGTTGGTCCAAGTGAGGCAGCCAACTAATGAAATAAGACCGAAATACGTATGTTCGTTGCAACTCTTTAGCTACCTGCGTCTTGATGACTGCATTTATAGCATGACGGACATATCCCCTCCCTGGAGCACCAAGTTTGAAAGTTGCAAATTGATAAGTGCTAAAAGCGAATGCGAGAGTTCCAAAAGAGACAAATCGAAACAGCCCTAAGAACCTTAAGAGTTTGGTAGTAGCTTCCTCAAGTTTGGGGCTATGTTAAGTACTACCTGGGTACTATGCAGCATAAGCCTATTAGGTTTATCATTACATCAGCCACATCCACCATTAAACGTATAAAGCGGGTATTATTGCCTGTGTAGGATTTTAAGGTGAGGCTCGAGCTTCTGGAATTCTCCTTCAAAGTTGTTTCAAACGAATCGTCTTCGAATGTTCCTCGCACTCGCTTATACTTCTTCATTCAATGCCGTTGGGCACTCACACCCACCTGCAAAGGAGGCGCAGGGTACCATTGTTAGCTAAGGATCAACTCTACTATAGCAATCTAGCCATTGGCATCACTGATTACTCAAAGGCACTAGATGCCTTCAGCCTCCAAAGGCATCGCATTGGTTTCAAAACAAGCGGGAATGGCCTCCATCAATGCATCATACCCACAATGTACAGCTCGTCCTCGGCAACTCTTCCGGGGCCCAAATCGGCGTCGACTCAGATTTAATAACTACAGCTTAGATATATATGACAATCCGGTCACTTCGCTGTGTTAGGTACCCTCCATAGTATAATAAATGCTTTCTAATTAAAGCCACTTTATAAGACTATAGTGGATCTATAGGTTATACGACACATGTTTGTGAACTTGTATAGCTGTGGTTAACCAAAATGTTGATTGATATAGCGGCCAAAAGGGCTTCTAGACAGACGAGGCTATGTATACACGAGAGGAACAAGTTACGACAAGAACGAGTAGAAGCTACCCAAATAAATGTCACGACTACCATCACCGCCGGCGAGCCTACCGATCCGTTTTATAGGAGTAAGCACTGTCCTGAGTGCAAGGCTGAGGAGAAAGCAGCCAACAAGTACCGATGGAAGCTTATCTTATGTTTGATTCTCCCCTACGCTCTCCAAGCGCTCGACGTTACAATGTATGAGATACCTCTCTATTTTATATATCATTAGGAGGCTAACATGTGCAATAGTATTGCCAGTGCTTTACCGTGGATTGCTGCCGATTTTGGTACGAACCCCTATCTCTTCTATACCCCCTATCCAATAACTTACCCATTCATGAACATACAGACTAACACACCCCCAGGCGAAATCGCCCAACTAAACTGGATCATATCCGCCTTCAACCTGACCTCCGCAGCCTTCATCCCCTTCTGGGCGCAAATGGCCGACATATTCTGGCGGCACTTAGCCCTGCAACTCTGCTCGCTCACCATGCTCACCGGCAGCGCGCTCTGCACCTTCGTCCCCGTCACCGCCTTCGGCGCCTTCCTGCTCGGCCGCGCCCTGCAAGGGGTCGCCTGCGCCGGTCTCAACACCGTCATCCGCGCCATCATGGCCGACAAGGTCTCGCTCAAGGAAAACGCCAAGAACTGGACTCTGTTCGCCTTCACGAGCGGCATATGCTACGGCGTCGGCCCCGTCATCGGCGGGTACCTGACCGCGGCGAACTGGCGCTGGTGTTTCGGCATCAACTTGCCCATCGCGTTCCTCGGCGTCTTGATCGTCTTCTTTTTCCTGAGGAAGGATTTGTTGGGCCCCCAGCCTATCCCTGAACTCAATGAGTCGGAGGCTGGCCGCAGGGAGCGGCTTGCTAGACGTATAGCGACGATCGATTTTGGTGGCCAGCTATTGTTCCTATTTGGGTTCGGACTGATAATCCTGGCTTTGACTTGGGCGGGTGCGACATACGATTGGAGTGATGCTGCTGTGCTCGTTCCCCTTATGTTTGGTGTGCTGCTGGCGTGCGCTTGGTTGTATTATGAGCACTCAATGTCGGTGGGCGCGTTGTCCCATAAGTTGTCTTTTCAAAGGCCGATGTTGCCATGGAATGTGGTAAAGAATCGCAATGTGAGCCTTCTGTGCTACATCAACTTTGCTACGGGGATGGCTATGTACAGTGTCCTCTATTTCGTCGACATTTACTTTACGATAGTCAAGGTATTGCCATTCTCCAGACAGGACAGCTGTGTATAGTCAGGTCATTAACAACTCTTTAGGGGTTCCTTTCCGACAAGGCCGGCGTCCAGATATTATTCTATACCCCTGGACTTGGAGGTTAGTACAATCAGGCCTCTACTATGCACATTATAGCTAACATACATAGTTGGTATATATCTCTCGATGATCTTCTGCAATATTTGGCCTCGCCAGACATTCTTGCCCCTATTTCTTGGATCCGTCATTGAAGCAGTTGGTGTCGGCATGATGGCATGGGCTCTGTATTTCGAGAACACCGCCACAATCTACGGGATGATGGCGCTTACCGGCGCAGGTACGGGCTTGCGATTCATTCCTGGCACCCTCCATGCCGTCGGATTCTTCCCCAATCACATTGCTACTGTGATTTCCTTAATGGGTGTAGCTACGACATTCGGTGGTACTTTGGCTCTCACGGTCATGTCTGCCGTATTCAACAACACGTCGGGCCTAACACGCGATTCTCCTATTTCGAAAAACTATGATGCTCTGAAGACCCTTCCGGATGAAGTCAAGCTCCGGATCGTCGATGGCGTTAAGGTAAATTCTCGTTGCCATTACCCCTACCCATATTCATGGTTCAGATCGGCTAACTGTCGCAAAGAACGGTATCACCTGGGCTTTCGTCTCATTGACCCCTTTCATGGTCATCGTGAGTACTACTGCTGTTCAGCCTTCCATCAGCTCGCAAAGTTAACTCATGAAACAGTGTATCCTTGCTTCATTATGCTTAGGCAATGTCACCATTTCCAAGGAGGACAACGCTGAAGAATCTGGCCATCACTTAACCCACGGAAGCTATCTACTCGCCCTTGTAAAGGGGAAGGCCCATCCGGAAGAAAACGTCAGTTTAGAAATGGAGGAGAGGAGCAGTACAGAGCCTCTTAGGTATCGGGACCGCTTTGATTAGACTCGGAGCAACTTGGACACTTTGTTGAGAATCTGTTGCTACACTGGAATATTTGGGGACATTTTCGATTTATGATACCCTAAGAGCCAAGGCGTTTATCTTGTTATACAATTATAAGAGGAGTGTTGGGTGCGGGCAAGTACGTTAAGATAGATTTACCTGTGACTCATGATCACAATGGACATATATCGTACAACGGCTATTATCAGGACGACGCGTCAGTCGCGTCAGTCGCGTCAGGTGGTCAAGGCGACAGTGCAGCTCCGAAGTTAAACTTATATACTGTGAGATGATGCCTAACTTCCAACGAATTCGGCGGCTCACCAGCTCAAATCACCAAGTGGTCGGTTTGGTTGATGCCTCAGACACGACACTTACCCGAAAATGCCTCCCTGAAATGGGAGTTCTAGGGTTCGATTCCTGGGAGAACCAGGGCCTGAAAAGGTAGTCGCAAAGAAATATCCAAGATAGCTGGAGGCGCAGTAGCTCAGGAGCCAAATACCTGAGTCTGGGCCCTGAGGACGATTGGTAGCTTTCGTTCTTTTTGCCTTTTTCCCACCCTCATCGTGATGCACACTGTCAACGCCGCCCACCATACCGAAAGTCCTATCCATTTTTCAATGTCAACCAAACGATAATCCGTGCAAATCACCAGCAGCTTTACCTCATAGCATATTGAATCGTTCAATCACAGGATATTTTTGCAATATGATTTATCTGCATTGGAAACCTTCAAAATAGCCTACCTCGTTCCACTCGTTCTCCTACCTTGTCGTCGCCACGACATATAGACCAGTGGCACAGTCAACTAGGCTATCAATGTATTTGTTTTATACAATGAATAGATTTATCGTTGAAGATAGAAGACGATGTAAATAGAACATGTACTGCAGGACCCATATTCCTTTACCTACCTAATATAGGTACCGTCAAATATTGTATTCATGCATATATGATGTCACGGTTAAGGCAGACTAGATACCCGTAGCAGCCATAATTACCCCTGATATGTTTCTTACAAAATTTACCCAGGCACCGAACGATCAGACGACACTACATCAAGAAGCACAAGTCTAAAATCATTGATAGATATATCCTAGATTCTACGCACAAGTCTGTATGATTAAGTACCCCCTTGATTGGCAAGCAAAGAACGCGTTACACCGTAGAGAGGAAAAACGAGAGTGAATGACCATAGTCGTGATGATATGTCGAAATAACTCTCCACTATCCATCATTCTCTCGATTCCTCCCCAGCCGGTCATGGAAAATACACACAAAACGTAAAACTCATTTCTTTCTTTCATTCTCTCCACCCGCAGGAAAATGCCATAGGTTTCTAAAGAAGCAACCGCACATAGATTCTAGTACAAACAGGCTTCGCCCGAGTAGTCATGAGAGAAATATCGCATTAGTACGTAACTTGACCAGAAGAAGGCTGCCTGCTGCTGTTAAGCCGCCCTCCCCGAACCATTAGGTGAACCCGCTCTCTCTCACACACATGCTATAATTCGTAAGGGTTTTCCTGAGGGATGGAAGAACCTGGAGAGCAATCTCGGCGCTTAGGTTAGGATCCAAGTGAAGTGAATATTTATCTATCCGCAGTCAAAAGCGAAAAGTTAACACATCCCGCCTCCTTGCCATCCTGACCATATGCATCATGCCTTTACTGCCAGTCCGTCCCAGGAAATCGGAAATCAAAAGTGCATGTGAGGATTGCTGATTGTACGAGGGTATCATAATTTGCCGCTCTAGCAGCAGCCACCGCTGTTTCCGCTAGACACGCTGTGTCCGGGACCGACTTGAACACCAGGCTTGGTGTTTGTGGTGGCCTGAGATCCCATTCTCTCCTTGATCTGTCGGGCCATGGTCAAGAAAGCTTGCTCGACGTTGGAAGCGTTCTTGGCCGAGGTCTCGAGGAATGGAATACCGAGGCTGTCGGCGAATTCCTATAGGCTCGGTTAGTACGTGATATATAGTTTGATTACTCAGTCCAAAGACGACCACCTGACAAGGCTGTGGGATTAGTGTGGTGTATGATTACGTACCTTGGCAACGGTGTACTCGACAACCTTCTTGTCCGACATATCGCTCTTGTTACCTACGAGTAGCTTGTTAACACCCTCGGTAGCGTATCGGTCGATCTCTTGCAGCCACTGCTTGACGTTGTTGAAGCTGTCCATGTCGGTGACATCGTAGACGACGCAGATACCGTGAGCGCCTCGGTAGTAGGACGAGGTGATGGTTCGGAATCGCTCTTGACCAGCGGTATCCCACTACATCACAGTTAGCAGAAGTAGAGAAAATCACGAGGCTGAGGCTGCTCTTACGATCTGTAGCTTCACAGTCTTGCTGTCAAGCTCGATAGTTCGGATTTTCTATATATAGTTAGCACTAAGACAATGATGTCATCTTTTGAGAGTCGACGTACAAAGTCAACACCGATGGTCGAGATGTACGACTCGGTGTAGGTATCGTCGGCAAATCGCAACAGAAGGCAAGACTTTCCAACACCGGAATCACCGATGAGGAGGAGCTTAAAGAGATAATCGTATCTGCGAGGGCGGCGAGTTAGTCGGGGTGCAGGAGCATGCAAGACTTGATCAAGCTTGGCTTGGTTGGCTGGTTGAAGGCCATGGACTTGTGGATTATGGTAGTATGCCATATTTATCGAGGATGCTGAGATGTTTGAAGTGCTCCAGATATGGGTTTTGGATTATTGATCAAGGTCCGTGGGTAATGCATATCAAAGGATAGTTGCTGGTTGCTAGGAAATGAGTCAGGGGAGGGTTGCACACTAAAGTCATGCTGTCAGTACCGTCTTCGAAGTTGTTGTCGCCAGGCGACACGGTGAAGGGGTGTAGGGGGAAACGTACTACTCAGGATTCATCTTGGCGGAAGTGAATGCGCTGCCTCAAGAAGACAACAAACAATAGACTCGGAACAAGCGGTCGCTGATAAGCGAGGAGAGGTAAGTAGACAGGCTTAGGCTAGAGTTGAATAGATGAAGATGAACGAAGATGGTTGCGAGGTTGCGAAATAGATCAGGACTTGAGATGATGTAAAAGGAAGGATGCGTCGTTGGCGTTAAATGGGTAGTAAGTAGTTCTGGTAGTTTAGTTTGGTAGATGTAGAAAGAGAATTAAGACAAGCCGCAGGCGGCAGCCACAGGTGCTCACCGTATCTAATGTACCTAGGTACATAGTAGCGACTTCAATGTTTCCAAGGTTCACAGTGCACAGGCCATGGTAGCAGCTTCTAGCCGCTGGGGTTTGACATGCCAGCTGCTAACGTAAGTCGGTCTAGCCAGCCGACCTAATCACGAGGCGCAAGCTTTAAGAGGTACCTAGGATACATTCACGTACCAAGCGTCATCGGCACCTTAGTCTGTTTCAAGGCAATAACCAGTGGAATAGACTTGACAAGTGCACAATGAATGATTGGCAAGTGACAACATTTTCAGCCGACCCCTAACTAATGTTTCTATTCTTCCATCTTCTTCAAATGTTTCTACCTCTACATGCATCCTAACAAAGAATATCTCAACCACTATAAAATGAACACTTGGATGTGTAACTTAACAGCACATTCATAGTATCAGGTATATGGTAGTCAGTTATGCAGTTTATGCATAAAATACCTAGGTAGTAAAGAGGAAAATAAAGAATCCCGGAATTATGATAGAGATGACCGGCAAGATCCGGTTCCGTGCTACCAATGAACTCGTCGTCATTATTATCAGCCCTCCGAAACGATCTTCTAGAATGTTATACCTAGCAGACTTAGGTAGATCATTGTACCAAGACGCCAACAGTACTTAATGGATTTTTTCTTCGCAGATAGTCAGCCGAGGAAGAGATAGACCTGCATTTAGAAAATAATGATCAGAGACATCAGCTGAATTAAGTAACAGGTCGGTGGGTTCCGGGCTGAGAAGAATGAGGAGGACAGTGTGGACCCCCTGTCTCCCACGTCTTCGGCACAGGTTTAGTGGAACCCCGCTATTTTCAGCATATCGGTACTACCGTACTACCGTACCAGGGCCTACATAAAAATTCATCCCCAAAGAAGCTTCACTTACATCATACCAAATCTTCTACCTATTATGTATTTCCTCATACCCTCATATTCGCACCCGACCCTTTGCGAATCAACCGCAAGCTCGCAAGAACCAGCCTAGATCGAATTAATGAATCTTCAACCCTCCTAACCCCGCCATCGAGGCCCCGGACACATGTCCCTATCAACCAGCGTCGTTCGAACGCAGTCAAACGCCTTGAGCAAAGCTAACTTGCGCATACTCCCACCTGTTGTGTATGCTGCATCCGCATCTTCTGTGTGCGCCACAACGCCGACGATAGCATCGAGGCCTTCCGCCGCCTGTTTAAACTTATCATCACATCAGGAATTATCTCCGATATGGTTCAATTCCTCATTTCCGAACTACAATCTCCCGTCTCCAAGTGGGGGGAATCCTAGCGATGAACGGAAGGTGAAATTAGGAAAAAGTCAGCTTTCTCCCTGTGGCTTCAATATGTGATCATTAGACTAACTGCTTCTAGCTCTGCGCATCCTCCAAGAACGACTTCCTACCCTATTACAATCTCCGCTACCGCAAGAGATACTATCCCCTCATATCTCTCTCCACCTATTTCCCTCGACACATCCATACCTGCCCACGGTATCGGGTAGAGTTGCATATATAGCAGCATTATGGACCTCCCCATTAGCCTGGAACCGAGTGCCTATAATCGGTAACGTGAAGCTCGAAATCCTGTCGGAACGGATGGTCAGCCAACCGTATTACTCCTCCCCCAAGCGATCCGAAGCGTACGGGGAACAGCTAGTCGTCAAATGGAGGACGGCCGATAGCAAGCCCAAAGACGCCGCCCTTACCATCAAAGAAGATGGCGAACACAAGCTCGACGACACCCTCAGGGGAACCCAGAGCGTCGGAGAAAAGATGGCATTCACCGGCCTATTCATCTTCGAGTTCGATAAGGATGCGCGAGTCATAAGCCATACGATCGAACATGTAGACGAGCATGGAGATTGGGAAAGGGGCTTGGGCGCCAGGGTCGTCGGCTTGACGGATTGGCTCCTAGGCGGCATTAAGGGGCGATCAGATAGCGGCGCCCCCGCGTTATGCAGTATTGTTGGTAAGGACAGAAAAAACGCACGATAGATTACGATCACGGCGGTAATACACGGGAGTTTGATGACCCAAAATCCCGAGGAAGCTTGTCTTAGAGTCGTTGAAGCCTGCGATGTACATATGTAGTATTAAATATCGTCCTGGCATGAGCCAGTCACCACTCAACCTAAAAGGAGGGCAGTGTATATAGACGATGTAAATCAGTAAACCATTTTGAACCAGCTCTAAGTAAATTTACTCGCGATCATTCGTCTAGCAAATGCTATGTCTACCTATAAATCGCTTCTAACAGGTCTGATCGGCTTCGCGATATGCTCTGGCAAATCCGGCTCCCTCACCAACTCAAACTGCACATTTGCCAACGACGACGTGACTATCGAGCCCCTATACCAGTCCCGCCAAATCTTCTGCACGACATTAACCTCCTCTCCCCTCCTCCCATCCCCATCCCCATCCCCATCCCTAACCAACACCCCCTCCCCCCCAACAAGCGCATGCGTAAGCTCATCCCTCGGCGCCACAGCAACCAACACCTTCCCCCCACCCCCACCGTCGCCGGATACAACGCCCGCGAACCGGTCCACGACGTGAAAAAGCGCCCCGAAGATGTGCTGCGGCCCGCTCTCGCCGTACCCCAGGGCCGCGAACGCGACCGCGAGGCGGCGCACCCGCAGCGCCTCCTCGCGCGACAGGAAGTACGCCGTCGGGCTGTTGAACCCGAAGCTGTCGCACGGCTCCAGCTCGCCCAACAGATACACCGCGTCGAGGGCGAAGTTGAACCAGGCGCTGGGGGGCGACCAGGTGGATCCCGGGCTGGAGTTCGGATTGGGGTTCGGGTTGGAGGATGAGGAAGAATGGGGTAAGCGTGAGGAAGAGGAGGGGGAAGGGGAGGAGAGGGAGGGGGGTGACGTGAAGGGTTGGAAGGGCGTGATGGAGTGCGTGCTCGAGAGGAGCACGTGTGGCACTTTCCAGCTAAATGCCGGCTCGTAGTGTTTTAGGGCTAGGCTCCGCGTCTCCCGGTTTATGAGCAGGAGGACGGGGATAGTGGCCGGAGGGGGGTCGGTAGGGGATTGGGAGAGCGACGGGAAGCTGGTCCATGGCTCCTCTGGCTCTTCGGACGGCGGGGGCGCTTCGGCGTCTAGACAGGCGATGGCTACGATGCGCGGCGCGATGAGATACTCCCATATCTTGAGGCGTAGTTCCGGGGGTAGGTTTGGGAAAAGTGGGAATGAGCCGCCGTGGGCGTGGACGCCGGCTCGGTTGAGGGCCTGCGCCTTGGCGCTTTCGAGGCCATCGCTTACGACGCGGAATTTTAGAGAGAATCGCGGACTGTTTGGTTTGAGTTGCGTCGTTGCCATAATGTGTAGTTTGGGTATACCTAGGTAGATATACGAAGGTGTCTATGGCAAAGGTGATGTGCGGAAGTAATATGTAGGATTGCGGGCCACTCCCGCGCCTCTCAATAACTACCGAGGCTAAAGAACAGGCTATAACTCCTGGATAGCGTCTGGTTTCTTCATTTCACTGGTAACGTTAGAAAACAGAACAATGCTATGATATATGAGATAGATAACAGTGAGGCGGCGAATGGTGTTGACCTCGGAGTTATCTGATTTGCGATTATGCTTGAGTGAGTTTATTTTCTAAGTGAAGTGAGATGAGTAAGTGGTGGGACGTGAGATAATTATAGCGGGGAGTTTCGCTTATGTAGATCCCCGAAGTCTGCATATAGTCTATTCCCTTAGATCAGATTCTTCTCCTTGCCATATCCTTTGTATCATATTTACTATTCTACATAATATCACTTATCAAATGATCATCATAAACCTTGGATGTATAAATTTCTCTCAGGGTAGTCTCAAAGTTGCTTAGAATCTTAAGCTAGGTATTAGAGAGCCACGAGTTTAAGTCATCACGATTGACAAGACCTCAGCTAAAGCTATGCTCTTATGCCTTTTTAGCTTCAAGAAAACACATACAAAGGAACAAGGGCTTGTACCCGGCAGATATCCAAATCGTAATTCCTTCTCAATCGAATCATCATCGTCAGTCGGAGATCCTGTCTCCTTCTGGATGTACATGAGAAACCCCTTCTTACACACCATTGAAGTACACGAATGACTATGTTACAGAATAAGATCGAGATAATAAAATACCTATATGATAACACTTTCAACCCGGGAGTGTGTCGCGAGGGTCGACGTTGAAAATATAGAAAAGGAAAATCAAGATAAGAAAAATTGCATGGGAGTACCTAGCCAGTAGGTATCCCCACGAGAGCAGGGTTCTCTACCTAAGTTGCGAGACCCAGCCACTTCAACGCCTTCCGACTATTGCCCTTCCTTGGGCCGTTCTGCCTGCCGTATAGGGGCATATACTTGCGTTCTTCGGCGGCGAAGTAATCATCTTCCTCATCCCAGTAGTCCTGGTATACGGACGTCGTATCTGCGCGATTGGAGGCGTTGTCCACGTCCGCTTCTCTCCCGAGCATATGTCGTAGCTTATTCCGCTGACTCTTCATCGACTTCATCGTCCGGCTGCTCTTAATGGTCTCTGATATGGACCCCTTGGACGACTTGAGCGGCGCGTCTCGCGTTGACTCTACCGCTCGATGTTTATGTTTGGGAGGAGGTAGGGGTGGAGTGGCCTCATATTGCGCCGAGGCTTCGGCTACCTGTTTCTGGAAGCCCATGATAGCGGCCGCGTTAGACAGAGGAGCGGAGTCTTGATTTGGGTTGATTAGGGGCGTCTGGACTAGTGGTTTGCCCCGAGATTCGCGCCTAGAGCCTCGCCTTAACTCCCCGTCGATCTGGGTCGAGGCCCTAGGGGCTACTCCGTCCGGAATGTAGAATGTTGAAATATCAATAAGGATTTGCCAGATCGTGGAGATCAGAGTTGCGATCTCGGACTCGCTAGCCGACGAAGGAAGAAGCCAGTTGGCCTTCGAGAATGAGGGCGCCTCTTGCTTCATTTCAATAGGAGTGTGGAGGGTTGCGCCCGTCCTTGTACTAATTGTCGACATTCTAGACTTCGAATTCATGCGAAGATGTGTGTTCCTCCGCGTGGGGATTTTGACCCCGGAGTTTAGCTTTGGTTCTATATCTTCGGAATGTAGGATCCCTGCGACTCTTAAGAGGTCCGAGCCTACTAATCGTTGCAACGAGAGAACAGTTGCCAAGTGTTCAGGGGGATATTCGAGCAAAAGAAACCGAGTTGCAGAATGAGCGGCCATATACGTCTCTAGATGAGGTATAATTAACGTCGCCAAGAGTAGCGGGTTAGTGAAGGGGTTGTCTTGAGTTTGGTTCGCCAGGGGCTGTGAAGTGAAAGCTTGCATAGCGCTTGCGATGAGAAATCTTTATAATCTGGTTAGTAACATGATACGCACCAGTCGATTGACTACTAACCTCAAATCTAGTCTTCCGCTCCGGGTCACACCATTCGGCTTTGTACCGAGCTTTTCTAAGGAACCACTAATCGCGGCGAGAAAATCCTTGTCAACGCCTTGCTGTGCTCCAATGGCGACGATGAGATCGACCTTTCGTTTTCGGTGTATGACAGTCCCCGAGTCTGTTTCACGGAATACGGGTTTCCAGAGACTACTGAGCTCTGGGAGCAAGGGGAAGTTAAACTGGTGATAGCCTGCGTCTTCTGGTGGGAAGTAGATGTTCAAGATGGATCGTAGCGAGTTTTGCATGCCCACAGCTGTTCTACAGTTTGTCGTCGTAAAATCGTGGAAGCATTTCTGTGGCTTCTTTGTAGCTAATGGCGGGGTTGTGGCCGGGGTCGGTGGTGTGGTAGGTCTGTGGGCATGTCTATCATGCTTGGGTGATAAGCCATGAGATGAACACGGGTACTTCCCATACGCAAAGGGATCGTACTCGTCTGGATCCAGATGACAAGCTGGTGATACTTCAGCATGCTTGACGTAGCTTATTCGTCTCCGGTCAACAAGTGGAATGCTCCGTGGGTTCAAGTTACCGGATTGATCAGAGTTCTTCTCAACTGCTGCCTCGTATGGCGACGTAGATATTGGGTATTCACCCTCTCTAAAAGCTTGAATCATCGCTTCTAGCCGTGAATCCGGCTGCTCGGCCTTGAAAAGTATTACTAGATTTTCGACCATTGGCAGAACCGTTTCATGAGGCACATCGGGGTCGAGTTCAAAACTGTCACTAAAATCGATGGATGAAGAGTCCTCCATGTTTGCCTCGGGAGATATGAGGATAGTAAGCTCGGGCTCGGGTTCAGTAGTTGTGCCTCGATCTACGTAGCTGCTCGTGGTACTTGTACCAACATCGACGTAAGACAGTGGTCGTCGTGCTTTGTCCAGTTTGAGCGGAGATGGAGGATTCCGCCTGACCATGGATCGTTTTGGTGTGCTGAACGTTGGCCTAGGGATATCGGTTGTGAACTTTTGACGCGGAGATCGTGGAGATAGTGGTGATCGTGGTAAAGGCGTGGCTGGCGTTCCTTGACATATCGGGCTGTTTATCGTACTTGTAGGTCTCGAACGCGGCGGTTGTGGGAAACTACATAGCAGAATGTCTTGGTTTCGTACAGCGCTGGAGTAGATTCGGTCTACCGACTTTGTTTTCTTATGGGAGGCGGCCGAGACCGAATGTCGAACATCAACGACAAGAGCTTCACATATCGCTGGCGTATTAGGCGTCGAATCGAACTTGAATGACTGGGGGCTCGATACGTCAATGGTCGCATGCGACGACAGCCTGCCTGGATGCTCCTCTCCTACCTGAAATGGAGAGTTCGGCTGACTTCTTAGCTCGTTTACTCGAGATCCAACCGGGTGCAGTGTTCGCCGAGTATTCTTTCGGTGATCTTGTGTTGTATGGCTCCGCCGAGGAGTTTGAGGTAAGTCCGGATCAAAGGAGATTCTTCTCTGCCATTTTCGGGCCCCAAAGATATAAAAAGGGGTTGAATTCTGGTAGTCATCGACCACTCGATAAATCGGTGTGCTTGAGCTCCGGGGCCGATTCCCAGTCGTGAGGTCGACTTCGGTGTTGGTTTGCAAGAATGCGGTTTGAAGATCAAGAGCCTCAGCAGCTCTCATAGCCTCAGAGACTGGGTCGTTGGCTATCCCCCCATCTCTTCCTTTTAGCTGTCGATTGGTGACCCCTATTTGGGAGGGCTTGAAATTCAGACTCGCTTTACGCCGTTTAGATAACCCTGCGACCCCATTTCGGACAAGTTTAATAAATATACGTTCGGCTTTTGTGAAATCTCCGTCAGTGATGTATTCACTGATGTCGGATACACATTCCATTTGAGCACTTGCCGTGCCCCCATTCATGAAAACTAGCCGCTTATTACTCGGTGTAGAGTCGCGCAAGAATGCATGCGCCATCTCAGCTCTATCACGACATGCTTTATGCACTGCTAGGATTCGCGACCTAGCGTCGAAGGGAGCCTCGGGATTTTCTTCTTTCAAGAAATATCGAAGTGGCGGTATAATCAAGATGTTTGGTGAGCTTGGAAGTAGTCGAAGTTGAGTTGAGACGGTATCCTGGGGCCCCTCAAAGGCAACCAAGCTACCGTGATATTGAGATATCGTACCCATCGTGACGTCCGAGACACCCCACGAGTCTCATAACGTAGACTTCACCGTAGGCTCGGATCGATAGGAATAATTCCGTGAAGAATTATAGGTGCTGGCTGGTAGTCTGAATGAGACTTATTAGAAAACACCAGTAGTCGCTCGCATACTACTCACGTTAGACAACAGCCAGACCAATTAGAGTATCTAAGTACGATCCTTCGATGAAGGTCTAAGAGACCAACATGGAGAGGAGATGACTCGGGGTAGGCTATCCGAACAGAATGGTGGCTGTGGTGAGAGGATCGGCCTATAGGACTCAGGGTATCAACATGACCAGTGTTAGTTTTGGGGTGAAGAATTCTGGTGAGACATGGGAACGATCGAGACTCCGGTTCTCACATAGAGAGTTCGTGGGGGATCTTGTTACAGGTACGGCCGAAAAGGCAGATACGATTCCAAAATAGAAGAATGCATATGTGGATGAAGAGTAGAGAAACTATCATAAAGTTAAACGTGAGGAAATTATTAGGTATTGTAGATACCTCCCTGTTTGGTGCCTAGGCATTCCTTAGTTAAGAGGTATCTTCGAACTTTGTACCTAGTACACTAGGACATAAAATCACATTGTGTCTCAGGGCATAGGCATTGTGGATGGATGTTAGACAAGTAACTATGTACATGGCTCCTAATGTACATCCCATACGGGGGTGGAGGGGATCGCGGGTAGCGGCATGGAGAGCGATGTCAATGCAGCATGGCTAGCAGGTAAGAATCCCAGAGGTAGGTCAAATGTCTATAATCGAAACCAGCCTACAATTCTTCCTAACTTGGTAAGCCGAGTGATAGATACTGCAGACTATTGAATTAGACCGAAAGGGAGGTCCGGATATCTGGACTCGAGATGCCAGTTTAATGAAGATAAACTTTGGCGTTTTTGGCGCTGGATGAGAACAATGACAAGTCAACGGCTACTCGGAGTTACGTATACCTGCCTAGGCGACGCGGATTGACGTGGATTGCCGTCGATACTATAAAATGAAATAGCTTGGGGAGGACAAACAAACGCAGTTCTGTGTTTGTTGGCAGGAATAAGAAATGATATAGTTAGCATTACTTGCTATTTCCACATATATCCGAATTTAGGCTTCTTCCAAATCGGTGAATAGTGACATGAATTTCATTATTGATGACTGCATTCTCACCATAGGTGGGTTGCAGGTAGTACGCGTATTTCGACGCGAGATAAAGAAAATACCTGTGTGGCAAGGTTCAGACGAATCATGAAGTTTGATCTTGCTTCTCTTCGGGCATTGAGAAAAGCCAATTGGATAATTCGGTGACTCCATCCTGCCAGGAGAACATTATGGTTGCAAAGGGAAGGAAAAGCAATTCCACATCATACCAACCTCCAACCCTCCAAAACCCCAGAATTAAACTTCCTCGGGCGCCGACTTATACCTAGTATTCGAAACCGGATTAGCGCCAATGGGTAATAAGAAACAGTCTGATGTTCATGAAGGCTAAAATCAACCTTGTTCGCCACGGGAGTCATCTTCTCACATTCAGACGAACGGCCTTCCGCATAAAACTTATGTGGCTGCCCATTTAGGCTGTCAGGGTAGCAAACTGATCATAACAAGCTGGGCGTATAGCTAGCTGCCTTACATTTATTGGCCCCCCTTCTAACATCTTTTACTTTGATTGGATCGTGGGGTTTTTGCTTCTTCCGTGGCTTCCTTCATGGAGCGTCTTCACTAACGGCCGAGAATATATATTACGAATTGCCAGACTATGAACGCCACTGGGTATTCAATGTAGATTGGCTTCCCTTCCATCTGGGGTTTCCTATACTTACAGGTACTTGTTATATCATATCAGCCACCGATGCCAAGACGTAAACGGCAAGATCCTTAGTTAAAAGCAAGAGAGATTCCGGCTATTCGGTCTGCATCCACACGAGCTATCTACATTTCAACCAACGACGTGGATCATGCACTATATATCCCACATAGTCACCTAGGTTTTCGTATTCAGCCAGTTGGCGAAAGCTTCTATGCTTGGAAGCCTCAAGCCGAGATTCAAGTTTACTATTGCTTCATTCGGCCTGACCGGCAGGACAAGAAATACGGTTCGCGGCAGATCAACGGTTCCCTGCGGAAATCACGGGGGCACGCGTGTTTCCACATAGATCATGCTCGTGATAGAGATAGTTCATCATAATAACCCTAGCAAAGCAAGTTAGAGATACGATCAGCTTTGAAGATAGATTTGTTACACAATTGTAGATGTGCCGGTAGTAATGACATAGAACCATTTGTGTTTAAGGCGAGGGAATACCGAAATTATATTAAGGGGCGCCTCGACCTGACAGAAGTTTTGATTGTCTCTATTTCTATCTCATACTCTGTAACCCTTTGGGCGTTCGGTGTAGGTCAGACAACTGGAACTCGAACGGGTAGGACGAGATTAAAGTTTCAGGAGACATTCGTCGAGCTATTCGCGTTGTCGAACCCACCAAACTTCACACGTGCCTTCATTTCCAAGGTTCTTCGAGGTGAGACTAGCCTCCCGCTCGTACGGCCGACAGCCGCATATCTTTAGCCCTATACATGAAGGATTCCAGGAACGCAGGTTGTTTATGCGTGTCTCATTCTCTTCGCATTTCTTCAGCATTAGCTCCAGCAATCAGATTGATACCTGGTACTAAACTAGTCTGGGGCATTCTGCCCAAGGACGTAGACGTTGGCTAGCTAATCATCATCTTCCATCATTGCAGCGAGTTCAGCTTCTTCCTCAGCGGTCATTAACCCCTTCTCTGGTTCAGCTGGGGTTTCCTCCTCGATACCCTTAGCCTTGTCTTCTTTTTCCTTGTTGATCTTGTCGAGCTCGACCTGGTCAAGTGACCATGTCCGTACGGTACCATCGATAGAAACAGAAACGATTCTTCTACCTCCTTCAATAATGACTAAGTCGGTGACCTCGTCGTAATGGCCCTCCAAAGTGCTATAAAGTTTCCCCGACGAGCGATTCCAGACTTTGATATCCTCGTCTCTCCCAGCGGTGATGATCCATTGATCCGTCACAGCGACAGCTCGTACATGGTCACCATGATGGATAGAATCGTCGGTAGCAAAGCCCTTGAGACGTGATAGACACTTAGCTGTACCATCCCCACTTGATGTCCATAGGTCGACTTCTTCACCTTCACTATCGAATACCACCTTGTATACCGTGGTATCGTGCTCCAAGATGGTATGCCGTACAGCACCAGGCTCATCAGGTGATGCCTCTTTGATCTGTTCGAAACCGTCCAGCCGAATTCGCCATCGACGGATATGGGGATCGCTACTTGCGCTGACGAGTATGACCTCATCAGGACCTGACTGCACTGGATCAATGACGAGGTCTTGAATAGCCATCATCGACACGGCCTGGTCTTGCAATACATGAAGACGAGATCCCGTCTCAATATCCCAAACCATGATTTTCTTGTCCGCACCGCCGCTTATTAAGCAGTCCTTTCCACCAAGCTTGGTGGACACGACGGCCTTGACGAAGTCTGTATGACCACTGTATTTGCGACCTGGTGTCTTGGATGATAGGTTCCAGGACCAGACATCCTTATCCCAAGAGCCGGCGAACAGTGTTTGGTTCCCAGGCCCGCCGATGGCAACGCACGTTACCGGTGCTGACGGACCTCTGAATACATGCTTTGTGTCCCCTGTCTATCGTAGTAGAGTTAAAACTCATGCCTTCAACGAAATCTTGTCCTCATAACTTACATCAACGTTTACTCTACGAACAGAGCCAGCAGACTCCGCGACGAAGACAGATGATGGACTAGTGGGATCTGGTATAGCAGCCAACAACTTTGATTTCAATACAATGGGGTTTCCATTCTTGTTGCCAGCCTTCGCCGCCCGTCTTTCTATCTTGGCTTGCTCGGCACTAAAGAATTTGGTTAAGCTGTATACGCTTTACATTCCATATTTGTTGAGGTATCTTACTCGGTTTGGAAGAATTGGTCTGCGGATGTGCCTTTATGCATGATGACGACGGTGAGGAAGGATGACGCTCAGGGGCTGCTGGAATAAGAAAAGTTCGTGTGAGACTGAAGCTTGGAATCTTTCGTCTTGTTCGCCAACATTCATCAATCTTCTTATACTACTCCCACGATGTAGCAAATGCAGGCGAACGGCTGCCTATTTAGGCAGCTATAGGCAGCAGAATTTATATTACTAGTGTTTCTATGAGAATCTCGTCTTCTAACAAGAGATTTCAGATTTAGATGTGATTCGAGTACCTAGGTACCAGGTAACAATATCGCGTTATCGCCGAATTTGGAGAATTGGGGTAAGGTGGGGGTTTCCGTGGCGCTTGGTCCAATGGAAGAGGGGAATCCTTGCTCACCCTGAACGCGTTTGCTTAATTAATTCTCGGCACGCGACGCGTTCTCTGTCTGGTCTATCACTTACACCAATTTCTCACCAAACCCGTTCTCACTTTCGATTGTCCTCGACCTCGACTACAAGTGAGGGATAGACATCGAAACAAACATCGGAATGACATCTACAGCACCCCATCGTCCCCGAGCAAGGCCGGCTCATACTCAGGGTTCGACACACTGCGCCTATACCCCTGACGGCTCGAAGCTGGTTACCGTAGGCTCAAACAACACCATCCGATTATACAAGACTGGCTTTGATGGTGAACCTATCAACATCGACGACTGCCAAGAACAGAACCTGAGCGTAGACGCTTCTGATGAGTTCTTCGTTGTTGGTTCCGAAGATGGAACCGTCAGTCTTTACTCTATCCCCAACGCTACCTTCGATAAGTTCCTCCTAAGATGTTCTCTTCCAATCCGTGATGTTGCACTCTCTCCCGACTCAAAGTGGTGTGCTGTAGCTAGCGACGAATTGACTGTGAAGCTGGTTCGAACCGACGACAATACGAAGATACGTCACCTGAAGGAGCACAACAAATCTACGAAACATCTGTCTTTCGATACCAAGGGAACTACTGTCGCATTAGCTTGCACAGACGGGATCGTATATGTGTATTCTCTGACCTCTGACGAGCCGGAGCTTATAAAGAAGGTCGACGGCGTCATTGGCGCATTGGATACTGAGTCCGACGCCAGTTCGAAGATTTCGTGGCACCCAGACGGGCGTGCGTTTGCAGTACCCACTCCAACAAGAGATATACAGGTTATCTCGAAAAATGATTGGGAGAAGCAAAGAGTATTCGCGAACGGCCACAATGGAGACGTCACTGCTTTAGCATGGTCTCCCAATGGTGCCATATTGGCTTCCGCCGGCAAAGACAAGAGGATTTTGCTGTGGGAGACCAAGACTCAAAGCGTTATTGCTAGGCTCGACTATGCCAATGTCATAGATATTGCATGGCATCCCGAGAACAATCTAGTTTCTTTCACAAACTCGGACGGCGAGGTCTACATTCATCCTGACTTCGTACCAGAACAATATGAGCCCTTATTAAAACTCGCGAAGCAGCCTGCGCCTTTCATTCATGACCCTTTATCAGAGTCGACGAATGTTAGAAGACCCCTGGGAAATGGTGCAGGGGCCTCAACTTCAGTATTGCCCCAGAGACAGAGAGCTGCCAGCTATGATTCTCTTATGGATGGCCCCTTAGAGGAGGATGAGGACTTTGTGGTAGATGATGATGGAGCTGGTTATGTGCTTAACGGCAATGGTAAACGCATACATGACGACTATGATGTTTTTGGGGAACCAGCGAGCAAACGTCCCCATATCGAACCAGAGTACCACGAGGCTTTCCAGCCCGGATCAACACCATGGCGAGGCAACCGGAAGTATCTTTGCCTGAACCTTATCGGCTTCGTTTGGACCGTGGACCAAGATGGACATAACACCGTCACTGTGGAATTCTACGACCACGAATTCCACAGAGATTTCCATTTCACCGATACTTTCCTGTACGATAAAGCTTGCTTGACAGAAAACGGCACTCTGTTCTCATGCCCGCCTAAAGACGATACACCAGCAACTATATTCTATAGGCCGCATGAAACGTGGACTAACCGTACGGACTGGAGGACACAACTACCAAAAGGGGAGGCTGTTCTTGCCATGTCCCTGAGCGAATCATTCATAACCGTCACCACTTCTGCGAACTACGTCAGAGTTTATACGCTTTTCGGAATACCGTATAGAGTTTATCGACCGAAGAGCACTCCGACGGTTACCTGCGCAAGCTGGAGGGACTATGTCATGACCATTGGCAACGGCCCTGTTGGTGCGGACGGACACACCAGACTCCTATACACCATTGAGAACGTGAAGCGGGATGAAATTTGTCAGAACGAAGACACCGTAGCGCTCCCAGAAGGCGCCACACTAAAGAGCGTCTTCTTTTCTGACAATGGCGTAAGTGAGATGTATTCATTTCTAGTAACCTAAGCTTACCTGTTGATAGGACCCATGCATCTACGACTCTACGGGTACACTCTTAACATTATTACATTGGCGCCAGCCATCAAGGGCATCTTGGATACCTCTCTTGGACACCAAACTCCTCCCACGTCTCGCTTCGGGACGTAAGACCGAGACATACTTCCCGATTGCGGTGGCCGACGACAAATTCCATTGTATCATCCTCAAGGGTGGCGACCAATACCCCTATTTCCCACGGCCGCTGCTCTCCGAATTCGACTTCTCTATCCCTCTCACCTCGGAGCCTCCCAAGTCTAAAGCCGCGAACCCGGACGCCATGGACGACGACTCGCCGGAAGCGGAGGACGACGAGTCCGAGACGCGTAAGCTCGAGCAACAGTTCCTGCTCAAGGGCATCGCGGCGGCACAACTTCAGGACCTCGTGGAGTCGACGAGCGGCAGCCACACTCAACGGTCTAGCTTAGCTAGGCTGGAGCTAGAGATCGATAAGACGCTGCTGCAATTCCTGGCGGTGGAGTGTCGTGAAGGCGAGGACCGCGGCATGCGTGCACTGGAGCTGGTCGAGCTCATGCGTGACCGAACGGGTCGTATGGTAGAGGCCGCGGGCAAGGTGGCGGAGAGGTACGGCCGCTCGATCCTGGGCGAGAAAATTCGCGAGGTTGGGGAGAGGAGGGTTAATGCTATGGATGACGACTACTAGTTACTACTAGAGCGTGTATTTGGAATTGCACTGGACCGGAGCAAGGATCTGATCTTGAAAAGCGGCTGGATTCTACTGGTGTTGCAAAAGGCCTTCCTCTCAAATGGGACTGTAAAACTTCTAATGACCACGAGTACCTCCCTACATACCCTACATAATGTCAGGTTTACTATTGGGTTACTATCGAGGTTTACGCCTAGATATTGAATGAATAACAGTGAATCCATCGTCGGTTATCTTCAATAGCACAACGAAACCCCTGGACTGAGGTCAGCAGACGATCTGATAAGTCACGAAATCAGGGGTTTGTAACATAACCCATTGAAGCCTCATTTCCCGCTCTCACTAATTGCCCTTTAATATACTAGACTTGTTACCTTACGTTACCTAGGTGTTCATGGATATTATCAGCCACGTTTCCAAAATAAGCAACGATCTCAAACACAGACACCATGTTGTTATCTTGATATTATCAAGATGCCAAGGTATGTCTGATTAGGGGATGATCAACAAGTGACAGCACGGACGCAACTCGCATTCGCGCCAACGTGTGAAACATATCACGACTCTTCAAGCTAGCCCACCGCAAATTAAATTATTCCCCGAGAAGATCTGTGCTCCTCCCTCCCGCCAGCAGTTCTACTAGGCCAGAGCTGGCCAGGCTACTTCGGAAAATTCTTCAACGAATTTCTGCATTGAAGGGTTACCATCACGTTGGAAAACGGGAGTCACGGCCGTCGGATCCGAATCCTTCAGCGGAAGTCATCTTACCTGTCACTTTGTCAATAGCGGGCGATTCTCACAATCTTGCGGTCTAGGCAATGTTTAAACCTTGTCGCCGTCAATTTGACAGGGCTACGTCCCATCTTGAAGAGGAAGTAAAGCCGATAAATATCCCGTCTCTTTTAAGGTGACGACATCCTCGTTTGCTTTCCCCCACGTGGGTGATATTCAGGGGATTGAAGAACCGGGGGTTTATGAGATAGACAACAATCGGCCACGAGGTATATCACTGGCAACCCCCCGGCCGTGGCCATCTCGATATCACAATCGGGGTGTGATTTACGTGATTGACAGCAGCGGACGCCCGGATAAAAGGTTCCTCATCGAATGCAACCTCAAGCGACGTTGTGCTATGACTCGAAAGCTTGTTTGTCCTCGACGTAGCATTCGAGACTTACCTTATTATAACGTTTGTCATCAGTGCGCGATGTGATGAGATGCGCAGGATTGTCGAGACGGGAACGGACGTGCACTAGATGCGGGATAGACGAGCGATATCGCTGCGTTTTAAGATGCTTTGTTAAATGATCCGCAACGGTTCGACTCGACTAGTTCGCCATTCTAGTAGGTACTCCTGCACGACGGGCAGGACAGGGTAGGATTCACTTACATAAGATGCGAGGCTACGGCCGAAATCACGCGAGGCCGAAGTTCTAATACAGACTATACTAGAGTATGTCTTATTAGATGGTTGGTATAGCCTTTCTAATTCGTTGATAGGTTTCATGTCTATGTAGAGTCGGGAATAGCTTTCCGGTCAAGCATGGCTGGAATGGAGACGGCAATATCCGAACTCAGCAGTATATCATGCACAACCTTGTTGACAAATACCTAGACGATAGTATGCTTCAAGGCATCAGACATCTCGATTAGCTTCAATTAAGCTTGAATTTCCCAGCTCGTCGAATAGTTCTACTTACAGAAAACATGGCCGAGTTTACCATGGCTGTCATGTTATATGTAGGTAATTAGAACCGCATAGTTGGGACGACAGTCAGATTATAGTCCCGTTCCTGTCGCTTTCGTTCGCGGCGCCGTTCCTAATATAGTAACAAAAAGGGTTAATCAAGTCCACCACGAGCTCTATTGAGCTGTGCCGCTGAGCGTTACCGCATTGCGCAGTCTCTCATATTTCAAATACCATAGCAGCTGCATAGTCGTACCTGTCTTACACTAATTCGGGCTAATCAATATCGTGGCATCCTATGACCATACTGCTTAGGAACATTTACATGGGTTAGAATTGCATCCTATTACGTGCCTTAACATAAGTACAAGGATCATCGAGGAGCCATCCACCATCTCCCGAAACCGCGTGTCAGGTCCGGTATATTCATCGATCAAGTGGTATCGGTGGGCCGCACAGGGAGAGCTGGAACGGCTCGAACCAGGAAAAATTTACACTGCACAAAATTCTTTGGCCCCCCTCTTGCATAGGAAGCATATCATGGGGGCTAACGCACGTAGTACGATTATCGATGTTGGGGTCCGTCCGGGGCGTAGAAGGGGCCGAAGAAAACTAGAACGGCTCGTAACACAGTAGGAGCGCGCGTCAGCACGGCGCAGATCTCCAAAAATCCTTCTACTTACAAGAGCTGGCGGCCCCCCCGGAAGCCTCGCTACAGCTGTGCGACGAAGAGTCCGCCGAGCCCGGCGTGAACTTCGACTAAGACAACTCCAGCACCGCGTGGCTGCTGCGATGGTGAGAGAAAGTCAAGGCTAGGATCAGGATAGTCGGCTTGGGATCACGGAAAGAGTCGAAGACAGCTTGGAAGAAGAAAAGGAAGAAAGGAAAGAGATTGGTAAGGGGAGAAGAGGAAGAACTACTTATCGACCCGGAGTCTGCGGCAGGGCTTTCTTCTCAGAAGACTCGAATCATGTCGTCGCCCGATACAGCGGAACTCGTCCGTCAGATGACGGCGTACGATAATTCTAAAGAACCGAGACCAGCGTTTAATTATCCGGCGACAGTGTATGGCTTGGTTATTCCCTTCATGGTGAGCAAGGCGACTATGAAACCGTGCTTCTCTGACTACCTACTCACTCATACATCGACTTAGGTTGTCTCTTCCATATGTGTAGCCTTGCGATTATATTCAAGAATTAGGTTGCATTGTTTAGGTTGGGATGATCTTTTAATTGTACTCTTCAGAGTAGGTCTCCCAAGAATCGTATAGCCTGAGAAGTATGTCGGACTAAGCTCCATGTAGATATCAGCAACAATTGGTTCTATATTTCTCTGTCTCGGTAAGATATGTTGCCCCTTACGGGCGCAGACCACGACCACTAATCAGAAACGACAGCATTACAAGACGGTTTCGGAGACCACATACTCCAAATCGGCTTCATCAAATTCGCTAAATTCCAACAAGTAAGTTCTATTCCTCCCTAATTCACTCTCCGCCCTCTCCCAACTCCGGTCTCAGCCATCATCAGCCATCCCCTAAACCCTAACCCCGACCGCCAGCCAGCCACTAACATCATCACCCCCTCAGAAATTCTACGTCTGTCTCGCCACCTACACCATCTCCACGACGCTCATGAAGCTCTGCCTGCTCTCGCAGTACCTCCGCATCTACGAGCGGGGCACGCGCCTGCGCGCCGTCTGCTGGGTCGGGCTGTGCGTCAGCGCGGTCTGGGGCCTCGGCTTCTCCTTCTGCGCCTTGTTCCCCTGCTTCCCCGTCCGCGGCTTCTGGGAGTGGGAGACGCCCGCCCGGTGCTACGGCTTCGGGTCCAAGGTTTCCGCCGAGATCGCCGGCACGTTCGCCGCGCACACGGGCTCGAACGTCGCGCTGGACGTGCTGGTACTGGGTATCGTCGTCCCGCTGTATTTTAGAAAGGATACTGCGTGGAAGCAGAGGTTGGGGATCGGGCTACTTTTGCTGCTGGGCGTTCTGTATGTCTCTCTTACCTTTCCCCCTATTTTCTGCCCCCTTTCCCCTGTTCTCCCATCCCCCTAACCCCTACCTCCCTAACTCCAAAACTTACACTAACACCCACCCCCACAGCGTCCTCCTAATAAGCATATGGTGTCTGCAAACCATCGTCGACCACAAAGCCGGCACGTACCCGGTCCTCGACCCGACGTGGTACGGACCCAAATCCATCATCCTCGCCGCGCTCGAGGTCGACCTGGCCAGCATATGCGCCTCGATCCCGACCTTCTGGCCGCACCTGTCGCAGACGCTTCTCGGCAGCATCTTCGTCACGCAGGAGGTCCACATCACGCACCAGCACCGGCGCTTATCCGGCGATTCCTCGTACGATATTACCTCCCCCGGCGCCGGCGGCGTCGCCCCGGGACACTACGAGCTGCAATCGCCCGCCGCATCGCTCTCTCGAAGTAGTAAGGAGGAAGACGGTGGAGATGGCGCCATCGTGGTCCGCGTGACGCCGAAGCCGTCGTTGCCCAAGATGCCAGGAGGAGGAGGAGGGGGGCTAATGGGGCTGGGCCAGCACTACCGCGACGACTTCGTGCTGAGCAGCGTGGTGCCGCCGAACATGGGCATGCACGACAAGGAGACGTGCGCCGGCTCGCGCGTCTCGTCCGAGGGGCAGCGGGGCTTCGAGCGCGAGCAGGAGCGGCTGCGGCTCGCGCGCGTGGGGAGCGATACTAGTATTCTGCGCCGCGGCGCCAGCAATAGCATTGGCAGTGGCAGTGCCAGGACGGAGAAGACGAGACCCGGAAGGATGGGGTTGACGGGGTCGTGAGCTCTGGTGCTTGACTGGGTGGGAAGGGGACAGGATGGGATGGGATGGGATGAGAGGCGAAATACGTAATGTTTGTGGTTAATTTGATACCCCCGAATTTGATTTACGATTCTATTCTTGCCTTTGAAATTTGTGTTATGTCTTGAACTTGAATAGCCATTTGCCTATCTCTGTCACTATAAGTTCAATGAACCATTTCATAATCGCCTATGCGCCAGCCAGCTAGCTGAATCCAATATCGAAAGCCAAACCAGATCACATAGGTATATAGAGGAAATTAACATTTATACAGAATAGACTAATTATTCATGAAGCCTATCTACGCGACGATCATTTGTCGCATCTATCCATTCGTTCCCTACCCCTACGTGTAATATTAGTGAATGTAATGCAATTAATAAGCCCTGTCCAACCGGATCCAGCCCCCTATTCCTACAACTCCCTGTTTTTTATTGTCAACCCGACTTTTTCTTCATCTGCGTTAGCTTCGTCTGCAGTCCCTTGAAAGGATTCTTGCCCCTGAACCGCCACCATGTCGAGATGAAGATGACGATGTAGTTGAAAGCGATAAAGCCGCAGACAATGCCGAAGTCGCGCCAGATGTTCTCGTAGTAGACGCTAAACTGCTTTCCAAACTCATCTCCGGTCGCGTATTGGCAGTATCGGCAGGTGTCCGGCGTTGTGCCGTTAGTCACATATCCGCCAGCCTGCTGGACATAACTACCCGCATACGAGTCACAGGTTTGGTTTGGTGGGAGATTAAAGACTGCATACTCGTCTTCTAAACATTCTACTTTCTGTTTGTGGATAATAGTTGCCAGGTAGGCTTCCATTAAGTAATGGAATGGAGTGAGCCAGTACATCCATGAGTGCCAGAAGTACGGGAGCTGGCCCGGGGGTACGGCGACACCGCAGAAGGAGACGACGAAGAGGAAAAAGAGTGGGACGAGCAAGCTAGCAAGTAGGTCGTTAGGACTGAAGGCTGCAATGGCCTGACCAAATCCGACGTAGTACAGTTCGAAAAGTATCGTTAGGAGCAAGACAAAACCGGATCGGAAGCCCAACATTGAGTAACCCCCTATTCCCCACCACCAGCAATTGTAGTAGACGGCTCCCGCAATAATTGCATAAGGAATTTCTGCAAGTACCACAGCAGTAGTCCATGCGAACCAGGAGTAGATCTTGGAATTGTTCTCACGAGACGTGAAGATATTCCGCGAGTTGAGGAAGACGGGCTGGAGCTGCTGGATCAACGGAGGTGCGATAGTGAGGTTCATGAATACCGAGAATAGACGAGATTGCATGTCGATGGTGGAGGATCCTAGACGCCAAAACGTGAAGGTATTGAAAAGACCCGTAAATATGTGCAATATCACTTTACCCATGATGTAATTGGGAGATCTCCAATAGGAAACAAAGGAACGTTTCGTGACGGCGACTGTTTGGGTCCACAAGTCCATCGCGTATTCGCGGTCGTCCTGGATATTCTTCGAATGCTCTACGTGTCGGCGCTTTTCGATCATTTGCTCAATTTCCTTGGACTGTTCTTGGTAATTCTTGGAGTTCAGCCAAACGTCGCCCCAGTCTTGACCCTTGTAATCAGGATTGCCCGCTCCAATAGCCTCTAACATCCACTCGGCTGGGTTCTCATCAGGAGGACATTTATGGCTGCCGTTGGATTCGAAATAGTTGATCAACTTCTGACTATCCTTGCCGAGCTCGCCGGCATACACCACACGGCCCCCAGACTTGAGCAAGATCAACTCGTCGAAAATCTCAAACAGAACGGCAGAAGGCTGGTGGATAGTACATAAGATGGCTTGACCAGCATCTGCGAGCTTTCGCAAGAATCGGACAATGTTGAATGCTGCTCCCGAGTCAAGACCAGATGTAGGCTCATCCAAGAACATCAGCAACTCTGGCTTAGATGCAAGCTCGACACCAATGGTGAGTCTCTTGCGTTGTTCCGCATTTAGACCCTCTCCTACTGTTCCAATTGTTGCGCCGGCTATGTCTTGCATCTCAAGTAGATCGATAATCGTTTCACAGTATTCGTACTTCTCTTTTATTGAAACCTCTTTCGGTTGACGGAGGAGTGCAGAGAATTGAAGGGCCTCGCGAACGGTTGCCGTTGGTTCATGGATATCCAGTTGCTCAGCAAAACCTGTAGCTCTCTGGAATGACTTAGGAAGAGGCCTTCCATCCACGAGGAAATCGCCAGTGACGACACCAAACTTGATCCTGGACATGAAATTAGTACTCTTTCACTTTAGGACATCGTTGGGATTTCTCACCTTTGCGCTAGGGTGTTCAGCAGTGTCGTTTTTCCAGCTCCAGAAGCTCCCATCAGTGCTGTCAGTTTGCCAGGTCTAACAAAACCCTGGACATCTTGCAGAAGTTTCCTTTCTCCATTTTGGTAGGGAATTGTGTAATTGACATTCTGGAACGTGAATACTGTTTCGTTCTTTGCGACACTTTTCATTGTTTCTTCATCACGTCTTCCTTGTGCCGCAGAAGGATCTTCAGCGGAAGGGATTTTCTCGCCACTTTGACCGGATTCTTCATCGCTAGAGTTGCCCTTGCGGCCACCAGTCTCGATAGACCTTTGAAGATCCTTGGGTACTTGGCCACGCTTGTAAACTGTCACGGCTGCACCTCCCGCGTTGGGCTTCATCATTTCCATTCCGATCATTGTTACTGCGAGGAAGAAGAGGAAGAAAGCCCATAAGAAACCAAAGTTTCTCCAGAGATGCTCGCGCGAATAGTTAAAGGATGCTTCGATATAATCGGCGCCATTGACACTGGTGCGCGCGGGCTTTGAGCCTGCCAATGTGCACGATTGATACTGTGCTGTAGCACCTGGGACCACCGGGACAAGATATGGATTCACACAGTCTAGCTCTAGTCGGTAAAACTCGTTGGCCATGAGACCTTCGAAAGCATACTGCACCCAGTTGAGCCATCGTAACCATCCAAACCATGGATGCATGGATTTTGGCGGTATAAGGTATCCGGTGTAGACAATGACGATCTGGAGGACAACACCGGTCACCTTGGTGGCGTCATCCAAGGTTTTGAAAACTGCTGAAATTGCGCGGAAGAAGGCGTAGGTCGTCATTGTTGTCATCCAGAGAATTAGCATGGAGATGAAGAACTGGGATGGGGTAGCCGATAGTCCTGCCATCCAGTAAATGATGACATTAAACAACGTGACTTGGATGAAGACTAACGGCACGTCCATAACGGTTTGTGCTAGTGTGTAAGCGGAAGGCCGGTAGAAGGAGAAGTTCTTGTGCTTGAGCAAGATGGGCTTAGACATGAATGCGGATGTCTGCTCCGCAAGAGCTAACAAGGCATTGAACAGCAAGATGAAGAACAAGACACCACCTCGTGTGAAGGCGCCACCTGCTGTACCTGGGAGCTGGTAAAATAAACTGCCAACAATAAGACCCTGGAACACAATGCCACCCCATTTACCCCCTAGTGAAGCCTTGTCGCCCAACATAATCAAGGCTTGACGTTGGGTGAGAGCGGTCACTTGCTGGTGAAATGGTATAGTGTAGTTCTTCTTCTGGGTCTTCTTCGATTGGTTTTCGGCTCGGACACGTTGCTCCTCTTCAAGCTTGACTTCGTAGTCTTTGATGTCTTCAAGATTGAGTTGGTAGGCCTCACTTTTTCTGTAAACATCGGCGAAATCCTGAGCTGATCGAGGGATCCGATCTTCCCAACCGGACTTGACACTGCGCTCATGGGGGTCGGTAACGGAGGTAAGAAAGTCGGCTGTCGTCCATCGTTCTGGGCACTCGAATCCGAGATCGATGAAATACTGTTTCGCACGATCGGAAGGACCATAGTACAGACACTGACCTTGGTCAATCAGTAACACTTTGTCGACGAGGTTGTACAGAGACTCTCCAGCTTGGTATAGCGAAACCGCGGTCGAGACTTGAGCCATGTTTGTAAGGGCTCGCAACGACTGGACGTACTCGACAGCAGTCGATGCATCGAGACCCTTACTCGAGTTGTCCCAACCCTGAACGCTGGCTCGGGTGATGAGAGCCTCAGCAATACTGACACGCTTTCGCTCTCCGCCGGAAACACCCCTAACATATTCGTTACCAACTTTGGTGTCCATGGTGTGTTCGATCCAGAGCAACTTGGCAGCTACTCGAAGAAACTCCCTCACATAATCCTCCCGGCTCTCGCCTTCCATTCGCGACTCCTTCCCGGGAGTCCGGGTACGGAGAGCGAAGGTGAGGGTGTCCTTGACTTTCAATGTGGCATAATGCAGATCATCTTCCGGGTTGTAGATGATCTCCCCTCTGAAATCTTTGGCCATGCGCTTGGCATCCGTACCACCATAGGTAACATCGCCTAAGACTGCTTCATAACCCGCTCGCTGGTTACAAAAGGTTTTGAGGAACGTCGTGCAACCGGAACCGGGTCTGCCAAGAACAAGCAGGATCTCTCCTGGTCGGACGCAGCCATTGAAGTTACTGAGGAGTTCCCGTACAGGAGGCTTGGCGAGAGCAGCCTTCGGTCCTTTGGTCAACAGGTTCTTCATAAACCGGGGTAGTCCGAGAAAGAGGTCTCCAATCGTAGGTTGCAAACTGGCTCCCAGGCCAGCTCCCTTGACCGTGAGATTACGGAAGATTACACCCGCATGTCTCGTCTTTTCTTCTTCGCTGTGTTGTTGACGAGCTTGACCAAACATACGGGACATTAGTCGTTCAATTTCATCATGATCCTCCTGAGACTCGGCGCCGGAGGCGGTACTTCGACGCCGCGACAGTACCTGAAAAATCTCATCCTCAGTCCTAGCATGACTCTGCTTGCGTTCCAGATGCGGTTGCTCTGCCGTCGACTTAATAGGTTCGAAGCGAGGTTCAACCTCTGTCTGCTCGGATTCATCAGATGATGATTCACCAGGGTTTGTAGTAACAGGTTGTCCAGATGAGGAGGGACTAGCTTCGCTCGGTCTATTAATTTGGCCAGAAAAGGCCTCGGCAGGGCCATCGACATGTGCATCGTTTAACCGACGATGAAGTTGAGCAGAATTGAAAGTCTCATCGTTGCCATGTTGAGTTCTGGTAGCCGAAGTAGAGGATCCTTGGTTTGGTGCAAGTGAGAACTCTCTACCGGTAGGGGTTTGCTGATGAAGCGAGGTACGAGAGGGCGTCTCGGGGAAGCCACCAGGCACATCCATATTTGCCGGAGTGAGTTTACTGTCGTCCATGTTGAGTCAAGAACGAGAAGCCTCAACACGCCCTGGGAAAGGGAGACACGTAATTCTGACGCGTATGTGCTTACTTGTGTTGTAGATGTGAATCTATGGAGACGGCATTATAGGTAAAGTATGGTAAGGTGTAATAAGTAAGGAAAGTAAGAAAGTTAAGGTGAGAGACGTCGTGAAGAAAGAGAAAGGAATGTGATTTAGAATGTAAAATACATTGGCGCAAGAAAACAAGTCTGGCGGGAAGATAGAGGCATCAAAGAAATGGACGGCTTAGAATAATAGGATAGGATAAGCAAACAACCTGCACATGTCGGCGCCCGGTGTCTAAGAACGCGGCTCGGGGTTCGGGCTCGATAAAATATCGATAATTGTTTGTAATACCCAATTATTATTTGTATTTACGACTTATTAGTACTGTCTACCTATGTCCTAAGGTGCTAGGCAGTTGCACTTGCAGACATTGCTTCTCATCTTGGTAAGTGCCATGTTCCAATAAGTCGAAGGCGTCAAGTATTCAAGCCTCAAAAGTCTCAAAAGTGGGCCTAGACCTATGAACTGTGTGGAGTGGTGATGCCATAGAGTTTGTACTCACAGACGGTTAGATTTAACTATCCGACCGCAGGCCGGCACAAATTTTAGCTTTTTTAACTTTATCTTTGTTTGGCTGACGAGTTAATCTCATCGTCCCGTGTAATCGGGTAGCAGAACTTTGTCATACCCAATCAACCTTGGAAGTATCACCGGACTATGTTCTTCGGTCTAGCCTTCCTTTGTACCCTGCCACTCCATGACAACACGAAAATCCAGAATTTCTTTTATAAAGCCGCCCTCCTTGAACACAGGCAGACTCACTTTTGCAGTGAACGCATTCGATAGTCGTGACTTGGCCGTCTCTAACGATCGCGTATATCACTTCGAGACTTCGAGACTCCAGTTATTATCATAAGATTTATCCTATCAAACATTAAAACTTTCTCCTTCACAACTTATTCTCTTTGGATCGATTCCTTCACTTGGATCTTCAGCAGCTTACAACCAATCTTGCACGACAATCATTCTCCATCTCTGGAATGATTCATCATTCTGGGCATATTCATCGTACCAAAAGAAACTATCTAGCATATCCCGTCGACCTGGCACTGTCATTAGTAAGGCCATTTTAATAACGCCGTAATGAGTTGTCTTATTCGAACGGATGTCCAGTCCACTTCCAGAAGTTCAGATTAAGAAAAGTGACGGCTTGGGAAATAATTCAGCCCCTTACATAACTGTAAGATCATTTTCCCATCGATTAGTCCGGTCACACCAGTCACCATGCAAGCCACTAGTATGTGAGACATAAATTCCAATCTAATTGATCCAACGATTTCATAGATGGCACTTACGTATGTGTCGGTGTGTACTAAATTCCGACGGGCATGAGATTAATTGATTATCCCTTGTTGGGCTTTTTTTTTCTCTACGAGACGTACTACATAAAACGTGGCTTGCTTAAACATTTAAAATATGGTCCGAAATGAATATATTACCCGTCCGAAGAACATTTTGCGCCCAAACTTCCTGCTTAGTCAGAGATTACGTAAGAATTCCCTATCTAACTGATAAGAAACTGATAAGGAATTGTCAAGCGCATCAATTGGCCCCCTGATCGCGCTAGAGAGCCAGCGCCTTGGCAAACACCTTAAATTCGTCCGCGCATTTGATTGGGTGCATCCCTTTAGGAAGCTTAGTCATCGGACTCAAGGACCTACGTAGGGACTGGCCTATTGATTGTTCAACCAACTGTTGACCTGACTTTAAACTAACTTAAGGACTGCCCAGTTATTCAACTAACTTAGGGACTGGTTTACTGACTGTTCAACTTACTGTTGACCTGAGTTTAAACTGACTTTTCGGCTGACCTAGGGACAGACTTTTAACCCGACTTAAGGACTGGCTTAACTGATTATTCAACTGACCTTCAGCCTCACTTAGCAGACTACAAATGAAACAATCATTCACAACACCCTTCTTCTTAAAGCTTTCATTTCCATATATCAATCTTGACTTTCTCTACCAACCCTCAAGCAGCCTGCATTACACTCGACCTTGATATACTCCACATAAATCTCTCTTTTCCTCCCTTACCTTTCCAGACCATGGCAACTGTAGACGATGATGTTAGCCCTCCTCATGACATTCAAGCGTTCACTGATCTCGACGGCGCGACGGGAGTACATAACGAGGGTGAGCCTGATGGCGAATATACTACTTTCTGGAAGTTCTATCGGAATGGAGAGGCATACTTCGCGCAAATATTCAAGCCTAGGCCCGATGTCAACATTGCAGAGGTAAAAGAAGCGATGCGAAGAATCCCAGACGCGGATATTTACCCAGAGATACCTGAAGGAGTTAGCCTTAAGGAAATGGCAACAACTGGAAAGCCGGATAACGAGTTATACATCAAGAGACCTTCCCTTCTCACGTATGAGACCTCCCATCCCCGCGAGTGGATTCGTGACGTTTTCTGTAAGTATCTGGCATGCCGATTGTCTCGCCACTCTTTCTCTCAAAACACCCTTATTGACTCTGCTTGATATAGTGGGTGAGGCTCAGATCATGGAGCAAGTCTCGAGCATCCAGCACAAGAATATAATTCAGTACTATGGCTGCCTAAAGAGAGGTAGACGTCTAGCGGGAATCGTTCTGGAGCGTCACAAGTGCAGTCTCACTGAATTTTTCATGTGGCAAATGGACAAGGATAAGGATAAGAATGGCACTATAGACTCACAGCGCTTCATGGAGGAGCTTGAGTCAGCAATCTCTCACCTGCACCAGGCCGGATTGGCCCACAATGACTTGAAACCAAGCAACATACTGCTGGATAAAGATAATTTGCCAGTACTGATTGATTTTGGATCCTGTCGACCGTTTGGTGGAAGGCTCATGGAAGGGGGAACGCCCGGCTGGTGCAACCACGAAAAGCTAGTGATGTTTTCCGACAAGGAGCATGATCTTTTCGGCTTGGATAGGATTCGAGAGTGGCTGGCTGATCCTGACCGAGCATTAGATGGCTAGCTAGAGAGCGAGGAATGTTAGCCATTTTGCCTAGAAACCGAACACTTGCCAAATGAACGTTTCATATTCCGCAAGGAAAAGGGAAAAGAAAACAAAATTTCATGATATTATGATAGGCACTCGCGAATAACATATTTTAAGAGCATCGTAAGATCCGTTGACTGTTGAAATATTGTAAGCTTCTCCCCCTTTTCTTGCTCCCCCTCTCGAATCTTCCCAACTGTTACCACAAGTGCGTGCACGCCCATTACCCAAAATACAATTGCAATAGTCTCTGTAACATGGATATCATCATAGTTGTAAAACCAACATTTCATATAACTTTCTTGACGTTGGAGATATGAGACCTGAATATTCACATACGATCATTCCAACGAAATGGTACCTATGTACTTATGCTAATTGGAGAAATATGTTAGGTATTACATGTTATGAGCTAAGATATAGCGTGTCGGCATGGAGTGTACAAGTTCACCAACCGCTTCACTGGAGATGGTTTATGTGACCCTACATCTCTTGCATAATAAACATCTATGATTGTTAAATAATAGCCGAAGAGCGCGTGGGAATGCGTATTTCTTGCCTATCAAATCTCTAGGATTCCTGACAGTTTTAATACTGTGTATTTCTCTCTTTTTCTCTCTTTGTAGGTAAATATAGAACACGCCTGTCTATCCACGTTAAGTAGGTACGTAGTCTATCGAGGCTATTTCCATAGCCTCGGCTTCTCGGTCTTAATTCTAAGAGCCTCGTGTGAGGAATATATGAATCCTTACAAAGTAGCACTTTGTGGCAATACAAGTTCCTAGGTTGGAAATAACATACTTCTAAGCTGTCAGGGTTAGATATCATCCTTCACCATCCACCGGTACTGAGGTTGTATGCTTCCAGACTATTGAAATCCTGTAAGGCTCCAGAGCCTCGAGTTTCATGGGGCCGTAACTATGTTAGCTGCAGTACCCCTATATCATGTGCCCCCCAACATTAGATGCACCTTTTGTAGCCCATGTCTCTATTTCAAATCCCGAGAAATTTCATAATCTGCCTTATCTAGGTTACATATGAAGCGGCATTTTGTCAAGGCGAGGATAGCTGCAGATCTGGAACAACATTGACTCCTTATTGTTGGCTTGGTGCTTGCTTAGGGCAAGAATAACTAGATGAGGTGTCAATGCTCTATCTAGCCCGCTCCTGCAGGACAACTGATCGTCGAAATTATAGAGTAACCCAAGGGATCTCGGGAAGTCCAAGAAACGCACTATCGTTACTTTTCGGCTGAGGATGTGACTATATAATCTCCTGACGAATTCGATATGACGAACATTGGTAGACGAGAGTCGAGGGGTTGGTTTATCACTGTGCCGAAAAGATAAGGTCACCAATTAGAGCTTCGCCCAAGTCGAAACATCACAACCCCTGCATTTCTTCGATGAGGCATGTTGGTTATCCAATGCTGCAGCAAGTCGCGGCTTGAAAACACCATGGTTCTGGAATTGAGGGAAGGGGCGTAGACACCAAGGTCTGCGGCGTGGACGTGGAGAAGGGCTCTCGAACACCCAAATTGATTGTAAGACTTTACCACTTTGGGGGTAATGTGATAGGAACGCAGAAGCTATGTGCAAATATCACAATAGTGACTAACACCACTTGTACCTACATAGGTAGATAGAGATTACTTGGGTCTCACGTATGAACTTAGCCTTACATTTCCGCAGCCTCACTTCACTGGTGATACTTAATGGCATGCTCTGATATTCATGCCTAGACGAATTCCCAGCATGACTTAAAGATATGATATAAATGGTGCCGTTCCGCATGAGTTCACGATAACCGCGCCGGACCGTGCCGCAAGTTGTGTAACAATAAAGTGACGGGAAAGAACCTTAAACGAGGCCAAGGGGCAAAAGCGCCAATAACCGCGCCGGGACGTTGAATGATAAGCTACCTGACTAGATCATCGCGCATACTGAAACAAGGACGTATTTAGGTACTACGGTGTCACGCAACGGATGCATTACCGATGATGCGCCCCTGCGTCTCGTCAGGTTGTACCGTTGCTGTTGGAATATCTCCTATGATAGCCACGAAAATGGAATACCTGGGAACGTGGGCGTCACGAACTACCTTAAGCCGCGTTAAAAGTAACCTACCAATTTTACTAATTCGTTGGCGAGCCGCGACCCATGGGGTTAAACGACAACTCGACCACACTAGCAAGTGTCCCCCAAAAGTTCCGGTTCCGCACCCAAGTTTGGTTGGCACTAATCAGGATAAATTTTTGACGTGATGACTGAATTGGAGGTTGGGTGCAACATTAACATGAATCTAGATAGGTCTCAAGTCCTAAAACCATTGGCTAGACGTTGTGATTTGGACGTAGATGGCAATGAAAGTCACGCTCAAATTCTGATGACTAGAACAGTACGTTAGATACTTGCGGTATATCATGCAGAAATCCATGGAGATCTACTTGATGCAGAGAAACGCATCGGTAAGATCATCAAAGATGCCAATATCGACGCGGGATCGGTAGATTGGCACGGTCTAAGTATAAGCAACTTTCGAGTCGAAGACGGTTCCGAAATATGATAGCAACCTTTTCGTTGGCAGACACAATCTTCTTCCCATGCCGAATAGCCTTATGCAGGGCGCTTTGTTGTGCGACTACGTAGAAGTAGCTAAACGATAGCGTAGCAGATGAGCCATTCGGATCCAAGGTATAGCTGCAGACTGCAAGTATCAAGGATTGGTTGATCTACCACGTACTTGAATACTCAATCTGTAGTTGTAAATACACCTTGTTTAGTCCTCCTACGACCCCCAGCGCAGATACTCGTTTCCGTGGAGCTCTCCCGAATTGAGTGGAACGTGAAACATCAAGTACCTGCGTCGAGATCCCTCGAGCTGTAACAGTAGTAATAATAAAAGCGCGCAAGCCTGATTCTCGGGCTTATATGTTCGTATGGATCCTTCTTGTGCTACCCAATCCCCACAGGATGACTGACAATGGAACCGTAGGATATATTGATGCAGACATGACAGTCTTGGCCGAATAATAATAGCAGTTGTAGGCGGGAGAAAAGATGGCTTGGGATCGTGATGAAAAGTCAAAGAGCAAGGACGAAGCAAGGCAGTAAGACTTACATTAGAGGTGCTTAGACTATTGCAATCAAAAGTGGCCAGAGTGCCAACTTAGCGCTGACTTTGGAATGAATCGAAAGGTGTTACCATAGAACATCAACCATGTGTGAACTAACGCAGGCACAAAGCCTCCTACATCCGAGAACTATCGCCGCTTTCGTCGCAAATTATTACTTGCAGGCGGACCAAGATGCGGGCCTACGGCGACGCACGTGAACACGCAAGCTCGCTTCGTTCTATAGACGCAGTTGGGTAGCATGGGTGGATCAGGGATTTAAGCCTGCATGCTTTGTCCGTGACGGTAAGAATCAACTCTATGCTGTAAAACGGTAGCGCGTCGGCCCGGGGAAAGTCCTATAATAGACATATTATTACTATTTATCTAAGATTCGAGCGCATCGGTTAGAGCTATCTACTACTAGGTAGTAGTGTGAAGTGTCGTTGAAACAAAGTAGGCCAATGAGGTGGATGACGAGGAAACGGAAACGAAGGACACAACTATAAATAAGTAACCTAACCTGCGTCAGCTCTGCAGTGTCACAGAACTAGTTAACCGAGACTCCCGAACAAACTTGCTAGATCGCTCTTAGAATGTCGAGAATTATTCTGTATACGTGTGGCGTGTAGATGCAATCCCTCCACTTGGGGGCGGATTGGGGGTTTACCGGAGAAACTTGGAGGCCAGGATCATGACTGTCTGATGAACTGCAAGGTTCGAAGCCTGTATTTCATAAATATGTACGGATCCGAAGAGGCTGATAAGTAAGGAAAAGGGGTAGAAGGCCTGGAATAGAAGCATCGAACATCCTGCTATTAGGTGCGCTTGGAACAATCGGCATTGTACCAAACTCCAATAGCATCAGTGGTTTGTGATCCCCGTCATGCTAAACCCCACGAACTTCTCTTGTTTGTCCGATCGACGTTTCTTTGCAAATTGTGTCGACTGTCAGTGCGCATTACTTTGACGTATCGATGCCAGTTAAGCAGCTAACCAGCTAAGGATCGTACACCGTAATAACTGATGTAAGATTTGGAGTTGAATCGTCATGATCTTTAGTCGGCCACAAGCTTGCCGAAAAGAGGTTTATGAAACATGGGGTCCAGGTTGTGGTAGTTGTCCTAGACTGAGACGGTATGATCTTGGAATGTTGTTGGCTTCTGGACTCCGCCCATGTCCATCAATAGGGCTTATCGTGTTGTACGTCTCAAATGACCTTCAGTGAGACTGAGACTTAAACGTATCCATGTATCCTTGCAATTTGCATCTTTCGGAATGGCGAGCCCCTGTCAAACGTGGGGTCGCTAAGCTGATTGGAAGCCGTATTCTTCAGTAATAAATCCTCGACAGCACTCTTTTCTAAACACGAAGAGATTGTACCTAGCTGAAGGAATTTAACAGGCTACCAATCAGAATGGCGAATTGGACATATAGTCTCAGTGGTGTGGGCTGGAGGAGCTGAATTCTAGTGGCATGGCGCCCCCGAGCTGCATTGCCTGGCCTAAGTTTGAAAAAGCGCGAGAAGCTCCGTTGCCGTCTCATTGGCGTGGGAACGTGCCGATAACCTAGTAGATTGGAATGATCCCCGATTCATCTTATGCAGAGTTAGCTATAATACGTACGTACGTATATGCCTTGAGATTAAGCGCATAATAAAAGAGATATCTAGGGTATCCAGGAGGGGATGATCGTCTGGCTATAATTCATTCCAATTAGTGTTGGGTTGTCCGAGTGAAACTAATGTACGTAGTGTAGGTAGGTAGAGCAGGCTGAGCAGGTAATTTTTTGCTGAAGCATCCGCATGTAAATGTCATCTTGCATCTTGGTGAGTAACGACTTAACCGTGGCGTCATTTAGCAGGATCTCATTCGCGCACTTCGAGTGTATGGGTATTAACAAACTTGCAAATCCTTATTTGATGCGATCTTCGAAATTCTTTCGGTCTGTTATCCGCTTCTCTCGCCCGAATAAAATAAGGATATAAGATCCCTGAGTTCATGAGACAATAGTCAAAATGCCGAAGTATCAGCGCAGAGTAAAAGAATATAATGACGGGGGCAAATTTACATACTTACCTTACTTAGCCTCTGATCTGATCTGATCTAAGATCTAAAGTCAAACTGATAATAGCTTAAAGTGCTGTATGTAATAACTGATTTTTCGAATGCCGTATGTGAGTAATAACACCGGCCGTGGTTCCTTCCTTGGACCAGATTCCGCTTATGCCACCTAGCGCCCTTAGAGCCCGGCCGCTACTACCTATTATACATTAAGGTTGGTACCCGTGGAGGTACTTCACTATTGCTTTCCTTCTGCGCATGATACTCCTTCTGAAAACATCTAGAGTCAAGACTGTTTCTAACATCGTGTCTAAACCTATTTAGTCTCAATGGCGCCCGGAGAGTTTCTAATAGGTTCTAAATGGGTTCTAGACTAGTAGCAACAAGTCTTTCTAAGTCAATGCGCAAAGCGATTATAGAATAAACGGAAGGTCTGAACAAGTATCGTCGGGGGTTCTTCCCGGACCACTCAGTAATGTACATTGTGTACTTCTAATGTTATCGACATTTAACTAACGTTCTATTGGAAGGAAGGAAACCATGTTAATTATTTGAACCTTTGCCTCGGTCCTACTATCAACTTCCAACGCGCAAAATAAACACTTTTTCTCTTGGCAATCTCAAGTAAACATTGCACCATATTCAAAGTAGCTATCTTGCTTCTATGTTATATCTCTTTGGTGAAGGAGGTTGCATCTATCGCTAAAATACTAACCTTGGAACTCTGTACCGCACGGAACACGCCCTCGTTAGGCGATACATGCAACAGCCTGCAAATTCCCTTCGTCCCCGCTCACACCAAAACTCTTCTAGAAGTCTAGAAGCAACTTAGAAGGGGAACTACTTATGCGATAATTCGACCGATTGTTCCACCATTTGCAATTCCTCCTCTTTAAGAGGGTCAGCAAGCAGCTAGCAGCTATCTAATGATCCATTATTATAACGTCTTTTTGGTGTCTCCGACGCTTCGAACTAACAACTAACGATCCGAAGATCCGATTAAATGATACAGAATATAGATAGGTAATACCGAGCTTCTTACCCGGTCAGGGTCCCCCCTATCTTCATATTTTCCTAGCATACACATATACATACGAACAGATAGACATACGTACATTAATACTAGCTTGTCTAGTCGATTTAGGCCAAGACATCAGAATTGAAGGATCCAGGATCCAGCAGAACCCCCCAAAGCGGAACCAGGGCTCGGCATCGACTTAGATTTCTAGAGAAAAACTCATTCAACTATGCATACGACATCCATGGATATACATGTACATATCCCCCTAGGGGGCCAAAGCTGTGAGACATGCCCATTTTACCCATCATATTCGAAATATTCTTCAGTCATTCACCTCTCTTGCCTAACAACCGCCTCGGCCACCTAGGACTTCTATTACGAGAGCAGGCTACACATACTACATATGATTGAGAGAAGGGTATGCAATGCACCTATCTTGCGTCAGCCGTTGCCAGGTCGCCATTGGTGAGTTGCATTGTACAACATGTTCCTTGGCAATATCTAGCTAGGGCTCACTTCATCTCAAGTTTCTGCGTTGAAACTCCCGATCCTTCCCTTGTCTGCTTCCATCAATGGTTCCATGTCTGATTGCTTTTGTATGTGGATATCGAAGTGGAGGTATCATGTATCTACCTCCAGGATTACCTAGGCATTGTACCTTTATATTTCCCCCCAAAAAGAAGTGTGGGCCAACCCGGTGCCACACAGACCAGCCGGGTCTGGGCTGAACTTGCCTAGGTACATTATTAGTCCCTGTTCCCGAGGTCGCCAAAGGGAAGGACCACCTGGGGGGCCACACCTACCTTCCATTTGCAACTACGTACATACATACGACCCGAGCCACCATACAATGTAGTACATGCGTACATCTATCCATACAGCCTGTCAATATACGTACCTCTACTTTTTCTCTCTATCTACATCCATCACACGCTCGCAAATTGGGAATATCTTACCTTTTACCTCTTTTCCAGATCCACAAATACTGCCGGCCTTCTAACCAGCATACAATAGCTTCTACGTCTTGGCCCCAACTTCCCCCCCTTCAATCTTGGTCGGAGCATCAAATTGCGAGGCCACAATCAAAACCTCCTGTCTTTATCAAACCCCCACCATCGACAGGAATAACGGCGGCGACAAGCAGCTGGCCGAAAAGCCAAAAACCTGCAAGGCTGACTGCCGCGACAATTACGTCGAGAGGGACCCCATGTCAGATGTTCGGCAGCCAGCAGCTAGACCTCAACTACGAACAGAAGCTAGAATCGAGATCCCTTAGAAGCCCCCTAAATCGTGCACAATTGCGAAGTCGAAGCAATGCGGTTCGTCCTTTCGTCTCTTCGCACTTTCTAGAAATCCGATCCGCTTTCCTACCGTCGGGGTCTTGGGTCATCCTTTGTTACCTGTTACCTGTCTCGATTGTTCTCTTTTTGACCTTGCTAATCTGATTTATCTTGTCTTCAGACCGGATGGACGTTGCGACTGAGAGTGCGCCGCGAAACCCCCCCAGTAATAAAGCGGATGAAAGCATGGGCGCACGTACAATCCCAATCATAACCGCACCTACACCAACACCAACCATAAAGATGTCGGCACCTTCGCCATCAGGTGAACCTATGGAGATCACCACGCCTACCAATTCCTCAGCCCCGCAGAGTGCTCGTAAGAGTTCGGACGGAGAAGGCAGCGATTCTAACGATCGCCAAAACATCGCGCTCTCGGGGGATCATAATTCAAACCCCGCCTCGACTACGATGCCTGCGCCTGCTGCCGCGGCTGTCCACCAGCCAAAAATAGTGCAGACTGCATTTATTCACAAACTCTACAAGTGTGTATAATCCGAATATTTTGGATATGGTGTCTGCGTATGTCTGCGTAGTACTAACTATGGCACAGCATGTTGGAAGATCCAAATATACAACACTTGATCAGTTGGTCGAGTACTGCCGAGAGCTTCGTTATGTCGCCTTCGCATGATTTCTCAAAAGTCCTTGCGTACGTCCGTCCTTGATTTTGCGTGGGCGCAGCAAGGAGGCTAATCGGATAACAGCCAATATTTCAAACATACGAACATCTCCTCCTTTGTCAGACAGCTAAATATGTATGGCTTTCATAAAGGTATGCGGGGATATGTTGGTTGTTGCTAGCTAAAAACTTCATTTGGCTGACCATGTGGGCGTTGTAGTCAGCGACGTATTTCACACGGGGTCCCCAGAAACCGCGTTGTGGGAATTTAAGCATGGCAACGGCAACTTCAAAAGGGGTGACTTAGTTGGGCTGCGTGAAATTAAACGACGAGCATCCCGTCACGCACTGGTCCACCGGGAATATAATAATCAGAAACCCACCCCGTCGCAACCCGGCACTCCGGCGGAGCCCATGCCACCTATCCACGACGGCTCAGATCCCCGGCTTGCGGGGTTCGAGCAAACCTTGTACGAATTAAATTCTAGGTTGCAACGCAGCGAAGAAAATGCACATTATATGAATGTGAAACAGCAGGCGATGGCGGATGCTATGAACCGTCTGCTTCAGTTGAACCAGGAACTGTCGAGAACGGTTCTCAGTTTGGTCCCACCTGAGAATCCAGTCCACAGAGACGGTAAGTTTCGTTTCCTGCACAGACCAAGGGACATCCGATAGTCTAATACAGCTGCAGTCCTTGCGCTGCAAGGGGAAATTCAACGCCAAACTGAATTTGTCCGGTCCATCGACGAACCGCATGAGCCGCCGTTCCCGAACAGCCGTCAACTTTTTGCAAACCTTGACAATCCCCCTGTATCTCCTAGACAATTGGCCCAGGACGATCAACGGAGATTAGGTGTACATCAATCTCGCGGAGCCAATTTCTATCGACCGCCAGTTCCTTCTGGGCTTTCGATAACTTCATCTTCACGTCGATCATATGGGTCGATTGGTGGAAGCACAACTCAGTCGTCACCATCCCCTCTTCGATCTCAGGCGCCACCGCCGCCTGCCGCGCCGCATCCACTCGCGACCGTCGAGCCACCGCCAAGCGGCTTGCCTAGGCGGCATACCTCAGCCGATATCCGAGCTCACGGATGGCAGCCCAACCCACCGCCGTACGTCTCATCAGGTCCGCCCTCGGCTCACTGGCCATCTTCCCCTAGTCGGGCAGCGCAAGAAGAGCAGCGGATTCGCGACCCCCCACCTCATTACTCGCTGTCACGACCCGCTACCCCGCCAGCTCCTTTCTCAAATGGTAACATAGGAAACGGCTTGGAAAGCTTAAACAATTGGTCCTGGAACTCGGCCGGTCGCGACAATAGGAATCTGTCGATTAAAGACATGTCCGCTCCCCCCACGAGACGAGGAAGCATGGCGCACATCCTCAACCCTACCGACACGGTAGAGCGAGATGACGAAGATGATCCTCGGGGGGACGACGATCGGAAGCGCAAGCGGATGCAGTGATTTACATCATAGGACCCCGAATGTCCTACAGTTCGTGCCATGAAAGCGTTGTCGCACATTATACCATAAGCGGTGGGCCATTTGTTTTTGTATAGAACGATTGATGCGGAATACACGAGTCTTTTAGGAGCTAGCAGACGACACGCCATGGCGACGTTATACGACACATCTATTACGCATATGACGAATCTCCTTTGTGTCTAATTCACAAATCGTTTCATCTTACTATTATATTTCCATTTCGATATTTCTGTGCCTTCTTATTAAAATACCAAAAGCATTGGCTATTTGAATATTACTAGGGATGGTCTTGGTAACGGTGACAGTGGGTGCGAAACCAGGTACTTTACCATTCATTTGGGGAGCTTCGAACTCGATGTCTAAATCAGACTACCACGAGTATGTACAATACGGAACATGAGCTTGCTGCCGCTTCGGAGGGGGAGGATAGGAACTAAGGGGTAAAATGATTCAATGCTCTACGCGCTTTTGCGCTCGCGGAGTTCCTAATCATGTACTCTTACGGGTTGGTCAATTTCGGAGCAAATGCTTCAACGCACAAGTAGGGAAAGGGCCATCACGGCTCTTCAATCAATTTAATCTATGTACACTTTTGAAGTGATCGATAGTATGCTCAGGGGTATCAAGGAATCTATTGTCTCATCCAGAAGAGATGAAGTTATGACGGAAAATATCAAGCCTTGTTGATTTCCCTATTCAATTTTTTCTTTTGCCTCTTTCGCCTTTTTCTAGAATTCCGTTCAACAGACGTACTTGGGCCGACCTGCTCCGTAGATTTAGGAGTTACGTTCTCCGCATCACCCTTCGTATCACTAGCCTGGTCAATTTTCTCGCTGACATCTTCCCCATCAAGCGCCTTAACCTCCGGTGTCGTCGATTCGACTATTTCCTCCTCGCGATCATCCTCCTCCATCTCCGCCCGTGACCTTTTCCCCCTTTCGTTTCCATTTCCATTTCCGTTTCCATTCCTCTTCACTCGTCCAAGCCCGCTCCGCCCCGCTTCTTCGTCACTGCTGTCTTCCCTCCGCACCCATCGCTTCTCAGCCCCCTCGTTACCCCCTTTTCCGCGCTTTCCCAGCAGTCGTCCGCGCAGCTGAGCCGTGTTCCGGTCTTTTCCGTTGGTGTCGCTGTTCCCGCTCGAGGAGCGGACGACCCCGATCCCCACCTTAGGGTCCAGGTTTCGGTCTTCTGCGAACTCGGCTTCGGCTGCTGCGCGCCTCGCTGCTGCTTCTGCGGCGGTAGATCGGGACTGGGACTGGGGATGGGAGGAGCGGGAGGTGGTGGGTTGAGGGCCGGAGGAGCTAAGCGCGGAGAACGATCCCCCGCCGGAATCGGGGTTCGACTTAGGTGTGCGGGAGTCGGAGAGCGAGGAGAGGAATGGGCGCGCTGCTTTAAGACGCGCTTCGAGCTGCGTCTGGATGCGGTTCATGTTGACGGTGAACTCGGGGGCTGGGTTGGCGCCCTTCGAGGTAGGCGCAGAGGCAGAAGATTCGGTGGGAGGTGCCATGGTGTGGTGATGTATGGTGCGAGGTACATATAGGATTGAATAATGCTATCGTCGGATCATAGTGTCTATGGTGTGCGCAGTAAGCTTCCAGTTCAGGATTGCGCGACTGGCTTAATGCACCAGATGAGGAAAGGAAAAGTGACGAGATGAACCCACGATAAACGATAAGATAGTGACACAGTGCTAATTTTAGATGGTTGCAGTTTACACATGGCTGCTTCAGAGAGTCCAAAATAGAGTGTCGGCAAAATCTTATTCCAGTCCGTAAGCACATGCCGCTGAGGTCATGCACCGACATCATCTGGGCTGCAGTTCACCGTGAAAAGTGGGTCATACAAACAATCCTGACCGGATTTTCCCGTTTTCTGCCGGAAAAGAGCTCTCCCTAATGGCCGGGACCAACTGTTTCTAATTTGACGATAGCATCACAGCTGCAATAAAACACCTCGTTCTTATCCCCCTCTTCGGGTTAACCACTGGCGCTCTACTTTCCTTGAGCTATTTAGCCAATTGAGGCTTGGACCTTTCCTGTTCATCATGTTCAACTTCGCTCGCAGCAGAGCTGCGGCTACTGCCCTGCGGTCGTCTAAGGCAAGTTGACCCAAGTTGCTGATACGAAGATATCCACCAAGATCCATAGCTATATACGTATCCGGTAACATATGCTAATATAACACCTGTTCATGCTAGACTGCTTTCTCTCCCGCTACCAGATTCCCCAAGATCGCCCAACAACAGCGAAGAAATCTGAGCATCCACGAATATCTCTCAGCCGACCTTCTGCGAAAGGTACATGGATCAATATCGCTGAATGCTATGATGCGCAAATTTCCTAACACGGTCTTATAGTATGGCATCGGTGTTCCGAAAGGCTTCAACGCAAAGAATGCTGCCGAGGCCGAGAAGGTGGCCAAGGAAATTGGTGGTGAGGATATGGTCATTAAGGCCCAGGTCTTGGCTGGTGGACGAGGAAAAGGTAGCTTCGACAATGGTTTGAAGGGAGGTGTCCGTGTCATCTACTCGCCTACCGAGGCCAAGATGTTCGCCGAACAAATGATCGGCCACAAGCTCATTACCAAGCAGACTGGTGCGGCTGGCCGCCTCTGCAACTCTGTCTACATCTGCGAGCGCAAGTTCGCCCGCCGGGAGTTTTACCTGGCTATTCTGATGGACCGCGCTTCTCAAGGCCCCGTCATTGTCTCTTCTTCCCAAGGTGGTATGGACATTGAGACAGTCGCCAAGGAGAACCCCGAGGCTATCAACACTAACTATATCGACATCAAGCAAGGTGTGACTGACGAGATTGCTCGCGATATTGCGACCAAGCTTGGCTTCAGCGAGCAGTGCATCGAGGAGGCTAAGGATACCATCCAGAAGCTGTACAAGATCTTCACTGAGAAGGATGCTACTCAGATCGAGATCAACCCCCTGTCCGAAACCTCTGACCACCAGGTTATGTGCATGGATGCTAAGTTTGGTTTCGACGACAACGCCGACTACCGGCAGAAGGAGATCTTCGAATGGCGCGATACTACTCAGGAAGACCCTGAGGAAGTTCGTGCTGCCGAGTCTGGCCTTAACTTCATCAAGCTCGATGGCGACATTGGTTGCCTTGTCAACGGTGCTGGTCTGGCCATGGCCACTATGGATATCATCAAGCTCAACGGTGGTCAGCCTGCTAACTTCCTAGACGTCGGTGGTGGTGCTACCCCTGCCGCCATCAAGGAGGCATTCGAGCTTATCACCAGCGACCCCAAGGTTACCGCCATCTTCGTGAATATCTTCGGTGGTATTGTACGATGCGACGCCATCGCACACGGTCTCATTAATACCGCCAAGACTCTTAACCTCAAGGTTCCTATCATTGCCCGTCTGCAAGGAACCAACATGGAGCAAGCTCATCAACTGATCAACGACTCGGGGATGAAGATCTTCTCCATCGACGACCTCCAAAGCGCCGCAGAGAAGTCGGTACAGCTCTCTAAAGTTGTAAAGATGGGTATGTTACCGTTGAATGTAGCTTCTAAGATAATACAAGGCTAATAGTTGTATAGCACGCGATATTGACGTTGGTGTCGAGTTCAGTTTGGGTATTTAAGAGACGTCCGGTATAGACATTGGTCTGATAAACTGTACTAACGTTTCCAGGGAATGATCCCCGGATATTGTGATAATGGAGGGAGGTGTTGTTACATAGAGCAAGGGCGGGTTTGTCACTAACTATTGCATGCATTTGATGTTTCCCCTTGCGATCTCTCACCGAATGGAACTGCATTTCTAGACGAATTGGTGCTTTTATTGCACTCGTGACTATTTAACAGTAATTACACAAATACAGATTAGAGACAATCTGTGCCAGCCGCTTGCATAGCTCCCCTTCATAGGCCCGAATGACTAACCAGTTCGATAGGTATCATCGTCAGGCGTAAGGGAAAATAAAACCAGTGCTCCAGGCCTAAGGTTTCCTAACCACAGTACCAAAAGCCTTTCCAAATTCGCTCTCCTAATTCTCCAGTCCGTGAACCCAAGTAGCCTTCGAACGATTGCAACAGTCTGGCGCACATCGGGGCGCCGTCACAGACCAGACGTGGTACTCTGGCGGAGTGCGATACACGATAGCCGGTTCGGATTCGGAGGCGAGGTACTCGTCGATGTTCAGCTTGGCGACAAAAGCCGCCACTACGACGCAGAGTAGGACCGTCATCCAGTAGCGAACGCATCGAAGCACGAGCGGCCACTGGCTCTGTCGGTATGCAGTGAGACGAAGCCAGTACCAGCGATCGAAGACGACGGAGTAGTGCTTGTGCGCGTCCGTCAAGACGACCATCCAGGCGAACAGGACGAGTCGGATACCGTAGAACAGGTCACAAGCGGCGCCGTACAAGCTGGTCTTGCCCCACGCGTCGCGGTCGCCGTAGCCGTCGCCGTCCGTTCCGGCGGAGGAAGGCGTGGGAGGTCCCCCCGTCGTGGCGATCCGCCCCTGCCACTCGAGCCACTCGGCGTCCTTGCGCGCCTCCTCGCGCGCGTGCTCGGCTTCGCGGCGAAGGTTCACGAAGTCCAGGTGCGGCGGCGTGTAGGGGCGCGCGTCGGCGAAGGAGCCGAGGGGGCGGTGGTGCGCCGAGGTCGGGCGCTGGTGCCAGGGGATGCGCTCGGTGTAGACGCCCGGGGTGGTGTAGGGGGCGTATTGGGGGCGGGTGTAGGTCGACATGGTGGTGGACATTTTGTTGATGGGTCGGTGTGTTGTTGTTGGCGTGTTGTTTAAAGTAAGGGTGGTGGTGACAGTGAAGACCGGTTGCTGGCGGTTATACTTTCACTGGGAATATGATGGATTGAGTAGAGTTTTGCTGATAATTACTGGTTTCTGAGTGCTGAGTCGTGATTGTCGGTGATTGCTGGTTGTCGGCGCTAATTGTCGGTTGTTGATTGTGCAAGATGGATGTTGTTACTTTTCTAGATATGTGGTGGTGGTGTTGCGAATGGTATGGGCGTTGAAAATTTATGGTTGAAGAATTCGAATTGGTTACTGAGTAAAAGTAGATACCAAAATCCAAGTTGATGGAAAGAGGTAGTAAGTCGGAAGAATGGTATCTTGAGTTGGTGGTTTGATAGCTGGCTCAGATACGGCGGTGGTATGGTACCTCTTCGGTAAATGGTGGCGGTAATAACTGCCCTGAGGATTGGTAAAGAGAGTGAAGTAATTTGAGATTGAGGGATTGGTTTGATAAAAGAAGGAAGAATTAGAAAATATGCAAGGCAGCTATGAAGCTATTGCCTTCGAAGATGATGAGTACTAAACTGGAGAATTGGTAAATTGATGGGTTCAAGAATGGAGGGAGTGTAGTATTGGCTGTGAAGGTAACGCCTCAGAAATTGAAATTGCTTTGAAGTACGGTTGCTAACTTGAGAAGCAGGTAATTGGAAGAAGAAGTTGTGTGTAGAAGAAGTGTGTGAAATTGCAGAAGAGAAAAGTGTAAGGTCAGTTAGAGTGTAGTGGAAGGGAATAGGAATGAGGACGGGGACGAGGAAAAGAGAGGCTCATTTTTGAAAAATAGTACAAGCTTAATTCGCTACGATACCGTTGAGTCACGATCATGCGTATTTCATCGTCCTCTTGTTGAAAACGCCAAAAAGTTAAATCTCTACAAAAGCCACACAAACGCTAAAACACGGTTCCAAAGTTCAATATTATATCCATTGTCCTGCTGCCTGGATCGTCGTTGTACTATATTCACAACCTAAAAGGCAACTTGATCAACCTACGATCTGTCTTTGCAGTTCTTCTCCGAATTTCCAGCTCCCTCTTTTGAAGCTATCACCACCGTGTCTCTCACCGGTATTTTCCCCACTTAAGACAAAATGATGGAGGTTTTAGATGTTCGCCTGCAACAATGGGACAATGCAATAATTAAGACTCTTGAGAAGCTTCCAGCTTGGGTAAATACTACGGTTCAACGAACTTTTTTTTTTTTTTTTTAAATTTCTTTTTCATTACAACCCCATGTCGTTACGAAGCCGGGCAGAATAAGGAGACTCATACAGACAAGCCACACTGCACACGCAAGAATCACTATCTGAAGATACCAACCAATGGATATCTTAATAATTTGACTTCAGATAGACGTCGTCTAACTTGGGCTACAGTCCTCCCTGCGTATATGATGGAACACTGGCTGCACATAATCTCAGCAATAGTATTAGTATCATTAACTACGGCGTCGCGACAATGGCTTCTCCCTCTAAGTACTCATCATTAACCAACCATACATTCAAAGAAGTACGGTGTTAGACGCATTTCACTCTTCTTTCCGCGTACTAGTCGAGCCTCACCAAGCTGTAAACCCACGTGCGTTGAACCAATAGGCTACACCAGCAAGATGTGTCGTCAGATATATCCGCAATGATGACTAAGCATACTTACTGGATACCCGTATATACTACCTATACTTAAGTGAATTAACGGTAACGTAAGCGCTCCAGAATTCTGATGCGATTCCTACCTTACATAGAACCATTCGTTGCCTAGACCTTCGTTGCGGTGAAACCGGAGAATTTAATCGTCAGGTTCTACGAATCACGCTGTGTGCCCTGTCAAATATTGTTTTGGTTTCGCAATGGTTTCCGAATTAAATCCGCGGACTTCCCGACGAGGTGTTTTTTTCTGGAAGCGTCGCAAGCCTTTCCCGTTTCCATTGTCCTGTACCCAACCGCACAGCTGCCGCAAGGACAAATATTGATCAATGTCAGTCACGAATCTCAAACCGTTACCAATTTAGAATTCTTTTTTGAATCGATGTTACAGTTGCAGGACCCCAAGCAAACAGGTAACATTGTCACTGAGCTAATGCGAAACACCTAAGGTGGTATTGGTCACCGCCGCGCCGGTACTTACTTACCTGCATATATAGGTGGGGGCTCACCGGGACGTGCCTACGCGTGTAACGGACGGCATTCATTATATCCAGTAACGGCAATGGATAAAATCCTCGAAGGTGGTAGTTACAACGTCTCTCACGTCTGCGATGCACAAAGATCCGTGCTTGGAAGCGAGTACGAAATATAGGTGACAATGTTGTACACATCTTTAACTATTCAGCCCCCATTATATGTAGGCAAACATGAAGGAATGCTTCCGTACTACCCAAACTGTTGTAGTAGCCTTGTCAGTTTGTCTATAACTTTCGAAGGATTCTATCCATGAATCTAGAAGTGATATGAATAGGTAAGAAATTACTCAGGTCAATACATTAACGTATTTTGGGCATCAGCTACCCATGCAGAATCGAGTAAGTCGTTCGGGGCTAAGGAGGTTTTGGTACGATTAGTGGCGACGGCCGGGATGGCTCGGGTATCATACGGACGCAGAGCCTCAGCGCAAGCAAATATATATAAAACGAAACTTACTTCCCTCACTAAAGCAAACTTCTTTCAAAGTACCGGCATCCAACGGAATCCATCTTTCATTCATCATACCTTGGAAAATATTGACAGCCAACCCTACCCAAATCCTTAATTCCTAGTCCTAATTCAACCTAACACTCCAAATCAACTTACATATACACACTGCACACCGCATCGGACGACAACATACGAGAGAACCCACATACATACCTAAGTACTTGCATCACAACATCTCAAGCAATGGGGAAATCCGAGATTCGAGATTGGTGGCGTACCCAGCCCACGGCACATCCCTCCCGTCTTCAGCCCACCGTGCCTATCTGCCCATGCGCGGCGTGTTTCAACGGTACCGGCCACGACCAAGAAGTATCCGCGAATCCAAAAGACCCCGGAGAGATTCTACCGCCTAGAAAAAGCAAGGCCACCTCTTCATCTGTCGAGAAGCCGAAGCCACAATGGAACGAGAAGGAGGACAACATCAAGGCAACCCTTGTCGAGAAGACATGGTACAAGCAAGCCAGCGGCCTAGCCCGAAAACCAAGCAGTGCAAGTATGGCTTCGGATCTAGCTCCGTTATGCTCGGCGTCATCACAGCGAACGAGTGTCTCGAGTGCAGCTTAGGAGTCTAATTGGGCACCATGCCAAAAGATCGTCAGGGCTAAGGCGACGCCTTATGCATCCTTGCAACGACAATTTTCTAATTGAACGACACCATAGACGGAAAACACGGCGCAGAGGAGTTCTGATATTCGATTGTTAAGACCTGGTCGTGTATTTCGGAAGAACTGAAAAGGGCATAGAGCAAATGTGGACGTGGCGTAATGAGGGTGAGAAAATGGGAAGGCGATAAAAAAAAAAGAACCCTAGAAAGTTTTGGAGCTTGCCGAGTTTTGTCCTGGTCGGGGGAGTTTTGGAAGGGCGTTCTGTGGCTTATCGATAAAGCTTCCGCCATGGCACCACACTTTACCATACCGGCAATATGTGGTTGTCACAAACGGTTATTTGATGGTCAAAAACCGTTGTTGCAAGCTAATTACCGTTCTTCCCAGCCAAAAACCATTTGCAGGGCAACAATCATTTGTATTGGCAGAAAATCGTTTTTGAAATGCTTATAAAGTGGGTACTCTGCTTGGAAAAAGCTGACTGATTGGTTGACACTCTCTAGCCTTATAATTAAGTTTAGAGCTAAACCCTCAGTAGTATGGCTAGACCATTTAGCTCAACCGTAAAGCTTGTAAACTTCATTATGATAATACCTTCAAAAGCGACCTGTAAGAATGACTAAAAGTAAATTCCATATACCTTAAAGCAGTATAAAGTGATCTCATAAATGCATCAAATTCTAATACAAACTAATAATGCAAATAAAAGCTCTTGCAAGAGAATGTGGGTTCGATTCCCACCGTTTTCGAATTTTTGGGTGAGCCCACTTATTCTGACCAATCAGAGCGAGGCAGGTTTGCGTTCGCAAATCAAAAACCGTTCTTGGGTCAAAAACCATTTGCCTCCAACTGAATCATACATATGGCGATCATCGTTTTTACGTCCGATAACCGTTTGTGAAACCCCCCCTTTGCCGGTGTGGTACGTATGGTTGCTTCCCGATCGACCTCCAGCTCTGTGTTATTCACTCAGCGGAAGGTCCGAACAAGATACCCCAACTTAGCATTGAATTACCTCTAAAATTGATTCTTTTACAATTACACTTACACTAACACGGAATCTTATCACGTATCTCAAACCACTGGGAATTACCCGATTGATTGGTTAGAAGTGCCAAGTTTGAGACAATTGATTAAAGTGACGTCACCGATCTCATATAATATCTAGCATCGATCCTTTGGATCAGGTAGGTAAAAACTCAACGTACAAGAATCTAACTCAGCGATAAGAGAGAGTGAATGCGGATTACAACTGGGCTCAAATGCGCATCGATTAACCCACATATATCACATCTATTTAGGAAAGCGACGACAATGGCTTCAAGGGTCGATTCAGCCATCCTCGAAGCTCTAGGTTTAGACCCTAAAGTCACCAAGATAGCTTCACACGGCGGCTCCGGCTTCGCCTCAACCTTCAAATTGAGCTCAACAGTAAATGGGAAAGAGATGAACTATTTCGTCAAGACCGGAACAGGGGCAGATTCTGAACTTATGTTCAAAGGTAAGGCCTGATGGATTCGCCATATATCAGCAAAGGTAACTCTTGTAGGAACTTGACTAACCGCAACATAGGAGAGCACGCCTCCCTCAACGCAATCCACAACGTAGTCCCAAACCTATGCCCCAAATCCCACGCCAACGGGGCCTGCCAAGAGAACCCCAACCGGTTCTTCCTCGCCACGGACTTCCTCGAGCTCGGGTCCTCGCGGCCGGGCGGCTCCGGCGACTCCCTCGCCAAGAAGCTCGCGAAGCTGCACACGACGCCAGCCCCTATCCCCGAGGGCTTCGACCGCCCCATGTTCGGGTTCCCCGTGACCACGTGCTGCGGGTCGTCGCCGCAGGACAACGGCTGGAAGAGCAGCTGGGCCGACTTCTACGCGAACAACCGGCTCCGGACTATCTTGAAGCAGGGCGTGAGGTCCAACGGCGCGGACCCGGAGCTGGCGAGCGCGGTGGAGAGGACGGCGAGTACGGTCGTGCCGAGGCTGATTGGTGACGAGCATGTTAAGGGCGTGTACCCCGTTGTCGTGCACGGCGATCTGTGGAGTGGGAATCATGGGCGCGGACGGATCGCGGGGGAGGGTGGGGTTGAGGAGGTTGTGTTTGATCCGTCGGCTGTTTACGGACACTCGGAGTACGAGTTAGGGATCATGCGCATGTTTGGCGGGTTTGGGGGAGGGTTTTGGAAGGAGTATGAGAGCTTGGTGCCGAAGGCGGAGCCTAAGGAGGAATGGGAGGATAGAGTCGCGCTTTATGAGTTGTAAGTCGTTGCCTCTCGAGATTTTCCTTTGTTTAGTGTAAGGTCGTCATGGAATTGCTAGGCTGACAATTGAACAGATATCATCACTTGAATCACTGGGCGTTGTTTGGTGGGGGCTATAGGAGCGGAGCGATGTCAATCATGAAGAAGCTAAACGCAAAATATGGACGATGAATGATTCATCTGTTTAGCCCCTTTTTTACGCACGACTACTCTATACATTTACGGAAAGCTCATTCTAAGCTTTAATTAGAATTTGAGAGGTAGTACCTACCCGAGGAGATAATTAATGAAGATGCTGCTTCTAGAAGAACGCAAGACGCTGTGAAAATATAATACTCCTTCTCAATTTGATCTCCATATCGAAATTCATTCTATCGCCTCCCAAAGCCATATAACCTTGTCTAGCGTAGTAGCGACAGTATCAAGCGTAACATGAATGAGACCATCGGCAACTAGCTGACTCAGCCCGGGCCGATCCGACTTAAGTCCTCCGCCCGTCGATAGCGCAATTGCATCATCTCCACCTTCGATTACAAACGAGTGCCGGATTGTAACTTTACTTCATTTCACCTCGTCAGCTTCAAGGACCAAACAGAATTCCGTGAGGCCATACTGGCCAAAGCGATATGGAGGGCCGAAAAGCATTTGTCGTGGGCATCAGCGGAGCTTCATCCAGCGGCAAGACGACCCTCGCCCGGCTTCTGCGCGATGTGTTCCCCAACACGTTTATATTGCACGAGGATGATTTCTATAAGCCCGAGACCGAGTAAGCTTATAATCGTCTTTCTTCGCTACAAACCTGAATGAGAAAATGAATCGTTGAATGAATTCTAACGCCGGAACACAGGCTCCCTTCTAGAGATGGCCTCTTGGACTGGGATTGCGCCGAGGCTATCTCCATCCCGGATATGACGCGGGCGCTGGCGCATATTCGGGAACACGGTACTTTTCCTGTAAGGATTCCCTGAAAGAAAGAAGGCATTCTACCTATTTCAAATATTCGTCCTCTGCCGGATTATGCACGCCACCGCGCCAGTGGCGCAACGCCATCCTGCTTACTCACCCCGTCTTACGCAGCACACGCTTACATACATACATACACACAAACTAACCCTCTCTCCCAGCCCTTCGTCGACTCAAAAGAGGACCAAAACTCCATCGGCGCGTGCCCCGTCTCCGAGACCGCCATCGCCGCCGCGAAGGCTAAAGTCGGCTCATGGACCTCTCCCGGGCAGCCGGGACACTCCATCCTGCACTCCCCCTCATCCCCTCTACGTATCTGCATCTTAGACGGTTTCCTGCTGTACTCTCCCGAGCTCGAAGCGGGCGGCGTCCCCGCACTGCTCGACACCAAGCTCTTCCTTCTCGTGAGCCGCGAGCGGGCGACGCAGCGCCGGGAGCGGCGCGACGGGTACGTCACGCTCGAGGGCTTCTGGACCGATCCGCCGGGCTACGTGGATAAGATCGTATGGCCGAACTACGTCGCCTCGCACGCGGGCTTGTTCGAGGGAGGCGATGTGGAGGGGGGCAGGTTGGATGAGCGCGTGCTGAAGGAGAAGGGCATCGAGGCGCAGGTTGGACGCGGCGAGGATGTGGATATGGAGGAGACGTTTGGCTGGGCTGTTGATTCGGTGATGAGGCGGTTAGAAGAGGAGTTTGGTGGGAGGGGGTAGATTGGGTGAGAGGTTTGATTTATGATCCTTGTTTAAGTGGTTCTGAGAATGTTGTCTAATTCGTTTCTAGGTGCGTTTGAAGATTTTGGTGGTATGAGACTACGTTAAAGCATCATCACCGAGTTTACATGAACCAAGTATTGATTGATATTTAAATTATATATAAAGAAATTATATGTAAATGTAAGTAAAATGCCACAGATGCCATATTAATCTATCATGATACCACATATGTCATTTTTCTTCATCGTATATGCTTTCCTCCAGTCTAGATTTTTAACAATCTCGTCAAATCATATCTTCATTTTACCCCTTTTATCTAGGTCTGCCAGGTATCGATGTCCTTGGTGACAGAGGTGGAGCAGGTCGCGGCGATGGTGTAGGAGTGGTTGGGGTCGGCCTCCCAGGTGATCGAGCCGTCGGTGTTCTGGACGATGTACTTGTACTGGATGGCCTGGCCCACGGGCAGGGTGACGGTTCCCTTCCACAGCGGCTGGCTGGCAGTGTACGAGGAGGCGCTCAGGGCGACGGCGGAGCTGGTGTCCCAGTTTCCGAGGGCGGCGATGTTGCCGACGACTTTGACGGTCTGGCCATAGGTAGTCGTCTTCAGCTCTTGGAAGGTCACGGCGACGGCCGTAGCCTGGGCGCAGCTGGTGCCGGTTGGTGCGGTGGCGGTGACGGTGGGCTTGGTGTAGGTGGTAGTAGCACTGGTGCCGCTGGTCGCAGGGGTCTGGCTAGCCGGGAAAGTGGGGGTGGGGGCAACGGAGTAGGAGCCGGCGATCGAAGTCGCCTGGCAGGTGCCGGGGACGGAGGTAGCGGCAGCACCGGATCCCCAGCCGGCGGGAACGACACCGTTTCGTCGGGCAGCGACGGTCAGTAGGGAGGCGTACGACCAGGTCAAGTCACGGGCGGACAGGGGAACGCCGCTGTTGCGGTCGTACTGCTCGGCTAGGGAGCCGTTGGTCGCGGCGTACTTGGAGACGATGTTGACGAAGCCGTCGGCGTAGGTGAAGACAGCGTTGTAGATGTTAGTGTAGGTGTCGGTGCTGGAGGCGTAAGTGCCGGCGGTGACACCAGAGACAAGGGCCTGGAAGAAGGAGAGAGAGGTGGAGGTGACGGTGATGGAGCCCGTGGTCTGCCACACGTACAGGGCGTCGTAAAGCTGCTCGGCGGCGGCAAGGGTGTTAAGGTACCACCTATATAACTGTTAGAGATTGTTGCTCGTGAGAAACTAACTAGGAATGGGCATTACTCACGGGTTACCGTTGTAGTAGCTATCCTCGGGGTATCGTCCGACGGCGACAGCGGCTCCGGAGCTGATACCCGAGTTGAGGGTATAGATGGATCGGAAGGAGTCGACAACGACCTTGTGGCTGGAAAGAGCTCGGTCGGAGCAAGGCTGGAAAGTGGCAGCGTCGCAGCCGAGAGCAGGGTCGAAGGTGTGGATCGAACCCAAGATGACGTTCGCGTCCTTGGCGGTTCGGCCGTTGTTCACGTTGATGTTAGCCAAAGCGTAGCCTCCGGATGGGGACCAGAAAGATTGCAAGAAGCAAAGAATCTGGGGAGCGATGGCGTCGTAGGAAGTGGTGGTCTTGCCGAGGCTCTTAGCTAGGGCGCTTCCCTCAACGAGAGATCGGTGCTGGGCGGCGACGGTGAAGAACGAGCTTCCCTGGACTTCCTCCCAAAGGTCGAAACCGGTCTGGTTCCAGTACTGGGCAACGTAGGCGAGATCGTTGGCGATGATGGGCCAGACGACACTGCTAGCAGTTGAGGTGTAGCCGTTGTTAATCAGCCACTTGGAGTATCCAATCAAAGCAATGGCTCGAAGAGCCGGACCATCTCGCTGGGGACGACCCCAGCTACCGGTGAAAGCACTACCATCAATGTTGAACTTGGGCTCTCCTAGACCCGTTCCGTCAGAGAACGAACCAGAGGGGTTAGATACTGTTTGAAGCTTGGCCTGGGCAGTGATGTAGTTCTGAATCTCAGTCTGCAAAGAGGCGTCATAGCTGTTGGCGAATCGGTCGACAATGGACTTGAAAACAAGGGCAGCGTCACGTGTCCAATGGTAGAAGTCTGAATATCTGTTAGCTAAGGGTTTAGATGTGCCAAGGAACTAATGAATTTCTTACAGTCAGGGCTGTCCGTGGACGGAGAAGCAATGACAAGACCGTTAGCCACTCCGCCGGAGTGGCATCCACCGGATCCGATGTTGCACAAGAGCTGCGCAAGAGCAATAGGCTCCTCGGTGGTCAAGTAATCATCGACGGCCCTCTTGAGAATGTGAGGGTCTCGTCGGACCTGCTCGGAAAGGCCAGGGAGACCAAAGACGGACTGGAAGGCAGCGCTGCCTAGGAGGAGCAGAGAAGTGAATCCTTGCATGATGGGCAGTATGACTGAGCTGCTGTTGCTTGAGAGGATGCTCCAACTCGAGATCTGCAAGACGTCCATCTTCGATCGTTCTTATATGTAATCGGTAATCTATTCGAAGCTTTCCAGGAGCATCGCGACGAAGCTCTTTGCCTCTTCTGGACAGCTGACCGCGATCCCACACTGAGCCAACGGGTAGGGCCGAATTTCAGACCTGTTGCGGCGATACTTCTCGGTCAAAACGTCGTGACTAGGTAAGCCAACCCAGCGGCGTTTAACGGGGCCGATGCGACGCTGCAGAAGCAAGCTCCGCCCGTAAATTAAGATGACGTTTGTGCTGAAGAAGTATAGCCCAAGAGCTACGCTGTCGACGGCAGCCAACCAAGCGACAACCTGGGGAATCTAGAATCGGGCCGCTCTAGGGGGGGTAGGTCTCCAGCAGCTGCAACTGGCGTGCATACGAGCGCGTACGGGGTGAACAGATTCGGTAAACGACCCCTGAATACCTTGGGTTAGTCTGTTAGTCTAGATAATAATACACTCGGACTATGAGGCTGGATTTGACTTAAGCATACAAGGAGGCCTAACGAGACCTAACCCCATATGCGTTGGAAATGACCCCAGTGCGGGGGAGCCCTCGCCTCACGTCCCCGCATTATTAGGGGTTAGACGAGTTAGATTGAGTTGGAGCAGGTTGAAGTTCCGAAGGTTCCATAGGTTCCATTTTCACAAGCTTCCCACGATGTTTTTTCCTATTCCACCTATAGCAACCCGTCTTAAGATGAAGCGGCTAATAATTAAACATCATGCGGTTATCGAGATATCTTACCACCCACACGGGTCTAGGATGTAGAGTCGTAAATACCCCTTTTTTGTATCCGTTCTAGAATTTGTGCATTGGATGTTCGTAGGTAGGTATACTTAATGTCTTCTCAGTTCCTCGGACTTTTGATAATTACCGATATTTGAATAGGTAGGTAGGTATTTTAGATGTTCATAAATCTTCACAACCCCCACGCGCGCATTATGAAATACCAAGGTCCGGATAGGACCGCCAGATGCCGACAAGACTCTTGGAATATATTCGGACCTACTTACCCTCTACCCCAGATCAAGAATGCAGCGGAATCCCTCTGACGCCATTCAGCTAACCAACAGACAGCCCTGGTCGACCCTCTGTCACATGCATACGGCTCTGGGGAAACTGGAGATGAGACTATGCTCTTGTTCATTTGCATACGGATCGTGTTATTCTCATATCGGCCCGCCGAGGAACGCGGCGCGTCTCAGCCTCATTGACTAGCCCTATTATAAAGCTTCTAATAGCTTTGATCCCATGGATGTATAGCCAAGAAATAACAGGTTGTTCGAAGACCAGTATATCTTGGGACGAGATCTCGGACCCCTGTGAAAAGTCTCGATCGTGCTTCTGGAGTCAATGCGACCCCAGAGACTCGGCCGGCTTTTAGTATCCACCGTACTAACCGGACTAATACGAATCCCGCAAGTCAAGAATTTGACAAAAGAATGGTAACGGCAAGTGCCGTTTTAGCTCGTCCTTGTTCTGTTTGTGGCGTTGCCAACATCTTCAGAAAAACATCGTGACCTGTCTCGAGACTAGTCTGCCCGCGATCAGGCCGACGTAAAGCGTGCTAGGCCCTCTCTTCGTTGAAGAATTTGCGCTATTATGCTATTGCAATGCCCTGTCACGGCGCAATATGATTAAAGGGTGTAAAGGCGCGCACGAGACGTCCGACATAAAACCGCTTACTCCATGAACATGAGATTTAATACGACACTAAACAAACAAACTCGGCAGCTCGTGATTACCAAGGCTCTTGTCGTCATTACTGACTGCTTCGCCTACGAGCGCTTCCGGGCGACATTCAACGAGACTATACACGAGACTACTTAATAATTAACTGGCGACGTAACAAGATGTAGGAGCTCTTATGGTTTTCCTCAACCTCATAGATCAATGATCTCGGAAAAGAGGGATGGAATATAAGGCCTGGGCAAGCCTGGTCCACCGAGCTCAGCTTTTGACGGCGAGTTCAGGCTTTCCAGACTGCTTCTTACTCTTGGACCTGTCGATTGGATAGACACCATAAAAGTAGAGATGATTCCATAAGTGATTCGAGCTGCCTCGATCATCGACTCTGAACTCGCTGGGCGAGCAAAGGACGATCGGGCACAGATCCGTGATGTGTAAAGGAAAGGAAGAAAATTTTGTTGCGATAAAATTTTGTTATTTATCTGCGAAACGATCGCGTAAAAGCGGGGCATTTGAGGCTGGGTTTTCTGCACTGATCCGGCTTGCGCCACAAACTTTAGCCACAAGGTACTGTGTCAGTGTGAGGTTCAACAGCCTTTTATCTTTTTATTTCAACTTGCCTTGCCTTGTATGTACTGTATTTGCGAAAGTCGCAAGTCGCCAACCTCGACTATCACGACGATCAGATAATTATTTCCCAAGAACTATTTGTAATCTCAATCGCATAATAACTATCTCCGAGGATCAGAGTCGTAATTATCAATCATGGACGCCGCGCAGATAGAGGAGACGAACCGTCTCCGTGTCTCTCTAGGCATGAAACCTTTGCCCGTTCCCGGCGCAAGCGGACCTCAGTTCAAAGAAAAGGCGTCAACACCGGAAGAAGATGTTGGGAGCACCCTCGAAACCCGAGAAGCGGCCGCCTACGATAACTACAAGAAGATTCAAGATGCCGAAGTAGCCAAGAAGAAACGCGAAGCGAAGGCCGCCGCCATCAAAAGGGCTCGCGATGCCGCGAAACGCTCCGAGGTTATGGAAGGAAAAGGATTGGGTGACGCCGACGAGGGTGAACTTGATACTAAGGCTTGGTTGATCAGCCAGAAGAAGCGCCAAAAGCAAATCGATAAGGTGCGGAAGCTAGAGGAAGAATTAGCCGCAGCTGAAGCAGAGGCTGCTGCGGCAATTCAATACACGTCGAAAGATCTTGCAGGTGTCAAAGTCGGGCATGAGATCGAATCTTTTGAAGATGGAGAAGAACAAATTTTAACTCTCAAGGACACTAATGTCTTGGGGGACAACGACGAAGAAGGCGACGAGCTGGAGAATATCAACCTCAGGGAGCGAGAAAAGCTTGACAAAAAGCTCGAATCAAAAAAGAAGAAGCCTGTATATGACCCCAACGCAATCGATGAGACGGGAGAACAAAGCCTTCTCGCTCAATATGACGAAGAAATCGTTGGCAAGAAGAGCAAAAGATTCACACTAGACGGGTTCGGAAATACCATACAGAAGAATGATATAGGCAGCCTAGAAGCGCAGAGTCGACAACGACAGAAGATTAATCTTGATTTTCTAAAAGATGATCAGCAGCCGGCTTCGGATTATATGGATATCTCGGAGGTCAAGATCAAGAAGCCCAAAAAGAAGAAGTCGAAGTCAACAAGACAGCGACCAGTGGATGAAGACGATATTTTCCCTCCACCAGAAGCAGATCAAGATAATTCTATGGACATAGATTCAGGTGCGACTTTTGTCAGCAGAAAGCGTAAAACCGATGATGCGGCGTTCGTCGATGACGAAGATCTTCAGGCTACTTTAGCCGCCCAAAGGAGAGAGGCCTTGAAGAAACGGAAGAGAACGCGTCCGGAGGACATAGCTAGGCAATTACGAGAAGAGGCACAGACACCTGACGCCAATGAGACAGGCGACGCCGAAGAGGGTGGTCTTGTTCTAGACGAGATTTCGGAGTTCGTTTCGGGTCTAAAGAAGGAAGATATCGAAGATCGCAAACCCCGGAAGCCAAAGTCGCCTAAAGAGGCTCAAATCACAGCTATGGAAGATGAATCCGATGAAGATGAGCCCATGAAGGATGGATACGACGACGAGCATGACCGAGTCAAGCGCGAAGAATCACCTCCGGCAGAGACGGCCATCATCGGCGTTGATGAAGAGAAGACTATCGGGACTGGTATCGGTGCGGCGCTGCAGCTTCTAAAAGAGCGTCGACTTCTAAAGGATTCGGGTGCGGCCGAGCTCAACGAGACGCAGCGCCAGCACAACCTGTTTCTCGCAGAGAAGAAGCGGAAGCTAGCAGAAATCGAACAGCAGGCCCGTGATCAGCGCGAACGGGATCGCAACAGCGGAAGACTCGACAGGATGTCAATCCGAGAGAGAGAGGAGTGGGCGCGCCAGCAGAACAACATGCGTGACCAGCAGACATCGCGACAGCTCGTCGACCTCTTCAACAAGGGGTACAAGCCCAACGTGGAGCTCAAGTACCATGACGAGCTCGGCCGCTCACTAGACCAGAAAGAGGCGTTCAAGCACCTCAGCCACCAGTTCCACGGCAAGGGAAGTGGAAAGGGGAAGACCGACAAGCGACTGAAGAAGATCGAGGACGAGAAGCGACGCGAGGCCCAGAGCATGCTGGACGCCAGCCAGAACGTCGGTATGAGCTCGGCGACCGCGCAGCAGACGAAGAAGCGGAAGGAGGCCGGCGTGCGACTTGCGTGATCGGCCGCGCAGTCATACTCCAGATCGAATGCATTGAAAAGGTGCTTATCCCTTTTTTGTACACGTTGATTAGCTAGTAATTTGATGCTGACATTAGTCTTCAAGTCTTCTACTTCTCGTGATGTGTCATGAAATCCACCCCTGTAAGTCCGTGTTCAAGTGGCTCGGCATCTTTGATGATGTAGGATATGAAGTCATATCCTATTTACCTTCTTTTCCATTTTATGTGCATTGTAATTCCTCAGTGACATGGTAAGGTACATCCCAACCAATAGACGTTCCTGATTAGAGTAGACGCACATTTAGTAAGTTACCTGTGCCTTCATGTACCTATAGAATGAGACTTCAATGGTATCTCATCTCCAGTTGACATCGTAATTAGAGGCACAAAGCTTAATTCTATGAAAATGAAATTTTGCAGAAGTATATACAGTCCCTAGGTTAGCATAGAAATGAATATTGTATTGTATTGTCGCATCGCATGCATGAAGATTTTATGGTTGGTTCGATTGTTGTAACCAATATAATGGATTATATTTGGCAACAACACGTTGCGACCCAGGTCTTTACTAGAGCCAAAAACATTTAACTGAAACATTTTTCAGGCATTTAAAAAATTGAACAATTAAAATTTATATACGTAAACAGAACACAAAAAGGCAAAAAGTGAAAATTCCCTCGGGCCGGAATCGAACCAGCGACATTTCGGTAACAATTAAATATTCAATTACAGCCGAACGCCATAACCAACTAGACCACCAAGGGGTGTGGCTGGTTTTGCCTTACTCTTCAGAGGAAGTGGACTTCCCGCGAGGAACAACTGATAGGTCGGGCCGGATATTGGGGTCTATATACCACATAGCGCAAATTCAAAAGACCGGAGTTTTGCCGCAGGAGAGGCAACTACACCTCATTGTACATCAGACGTAATGAGGCGTTCGCTAAAGCTAAACACAACTTCATTGGAAACAAACTCATTCGCAATTATCACTTAGTTTCATTTCGCACTCGGTATATATGTAAACAATGAAATAAACCCATGAGAATCTCAAAGACGACTTTTATTTGTTAATGTTACAGATAGACTAGCTATGCGAACTACTGCTTACTCAGTCTGCTTATAATATACTTACCTACGGTAGGTAATTAGATGTATACTTACGATGACAAGCGAAGGGAAACGAGACGACTTAGGTCATGTCCATTCCAGCTTACCTTAACTCACCTCTCCAAATAGGTAGGCTACCTATATACTACGCGAAATCAAAAGGTAGGCAAAAGACGATACTTAGTCACGAGCAAACCTCTCAAACCCCTTAAACGGCTCCGGCGTCAACAGGTCCTCCCGGCCCTCCTCCTTAGCCGCGATCTCGGCGCGCATGGCGTCGAGCTGCGCGGCCAGCTCCGCCATCTCGTCGGCGTTGAAGCTTGAGCGCAGTGGCGACGGCGCGCCCGGGGTCGTGATGCGGCGCCGCTGGCGCTCGCGCGCCTTGTCCGCGCTGGCCGCGATCTCGACGGCGGCCCGCGGGTGAGCGCGCCGGTCGAACAGCAGGTCGTCCGCGTCCGTGCCTGACTTGCTGGCGGGCAGGTCGAGCCACTTCTTCGATTTGACCGGGGCTCCCGGGCAGGAGTCTACTAGGGGGAGGGGCGAGGGGCGCGAGCGCCGCGGGGTGGAAGGGGGTGCGGTGGTGGTGAAGGTGGAGGTGGATGGGTAGGAGGAGTCCAGGTCCAGCGGGCTGGGCGTGCGCGATGGCGATCGCGTCGGAAGTAGGGCCATGTCCTCGCGGTTGTTGGGTAAGCCGGCGCTCTTGCGGCGCTCTTCCTTGCGCCCGTTGATCCCCTGGCGCATCGCGCGCAGGCGCTCGCGGAGCGGGACGCGGTGTTCGCCGGTGAAGACGGTCTTCAGAGCTTTGGGGCTCGAAGACTCTTCGGCGAGAGATGTCGGCGAGGAGCGTTCGTCGCGGACCTCTGTCTGAACCAGACTGTCGAAGTGCTGGCTCAGATTGTGGACGCGGCCGGTGCGGTGCTGGGTAGAGGACATGGCTGGTGAGTTGGGTTTGAGACCTACTGAGATGTGGTTTAAAGATATCTCTGCGAGATTGTAACTGCGAAACGAGCCCGGGAAGAGAACTTACCGGACAGGATGTAGGAGAGTGAGGTGGATGCTTGGTGAGAGGAAGTTTTGGAAGCAAGTTCTTCGTCGCTAGATTTATATGCCAGCCACGGCTTTGGGATTAGCTCTCGGAAGCCAAGACTTTGTTCCTTTATTTCAGCACAATACATTGTTCTAATGTCCTGCTTTATTTCATTTATATCTATTAAGACACAATAAGCTTTGTTTGTTATGAACAAAGAACGTTTACTTAATGCGGCACACATTTCACAAACACAGAAGCCCAAAAATTACTGCCCGGGTACGGGGTGGCCTCACGTAAACATGGTGGTCTTTTTAATCGGCCGGCCTACTACTGCCCGCCGCAAGCCATATTCAGTAATACCAGCATGATCAGACCTTGCGGATATCCAATCATACTCTTAGATTGCTTGTGCGAGGCATGTCACGTCCTGGTCGAGGACGAACGTAATAATAGACAACAACAACAACAATAACAAGCGATCGTAACAACGAATCTTTGTGAAGCGAAATGAGTTGTCTTTTCTTAACTATCTTGATGCTAAAAAGCCCTGTTTTACCCCTCTCAGCTAACAGTCCATCCTCCCTTCCTCATCACAGCTAATAGGTCCTTCCTTTCTCAGGGCAAGGAAGGAGAGCCCTGTGACAAGGCACATCGGGGGTCTAAAAATTTGTGACATGAGATCGAGTTCCAAATGTCCATTTGCTGCGCCATCGCATGATTTTTATCTCCCATCTACTACAACTCTGTATTCAGCACGTTATTTCGTAGTAGCTATGGCTTTGGCAGTTGCTTTGGGTAGCTTTTTCCTACTTATAAAAACATGGCTTCTCACCAAGACGAAAAGCTCTCCCTTCTTCGTGAATGCTGCCGATTCTTAATCAACAAGATAAGCTGACCTCCTCCTCCTATCTATCCAATTTGGGATTGGTCCTTTGCATAGTAAACTCCTAGCTATTATACATCATCCATTTTCTTTCCTTCAAGATAAACCACTGTATCAGAATGTACCTCCCGGCAATCTATTTTTCTCGTTCGCCGCGGACCATACTATCAAGGACAATGGCCATTATCGTCATGCTACTATTCCATATCTCGGACATAGTAGCATGTCCTGTGGTTTGTAGCTCTGCACTGAATGGTACGCCGAAGCTAAAACTATACAGCCTCCTGTATCTTACGTCAACGCATATTCACCCATACCAACAAGCTTGAGTTAGTATAAAGCATTCATCTCACATCTTAACCAACTTCATTTATTATTATTATGGGGCCATGGTCATTAGTAGTGCTAGCTTCTCGTCTCCTAATAGTAGGTGATCTTACATTACAGCTTTCTAAAGCCCCAGTGGTCTTTATATCTTATATCACATACATATGTGTCTCGCTCTTCACAGTCGTGTAAAGCACTAAACCCTGTGTCAATCTAGTCCAATCACGCAATGTTACCCAGGACAACGATACCCAGGCACAACAGAACACGTATCCTCTCACCATCATCGGGACCGTCTTTGCTGCCCTGAGCCTTTGCCTTGCCTTCATTACAACGCTTATTGCAATCATCAACTTCAGAGCACGAGTAAGGGATCGCACGGGAGCCCACGGGCGAGGGGTCATTGGTGAATCTCGAAATCCAATTAACGACGAAGCTGGCAGAGAAGCTCGCGATGCCCTCGCACAGCCATGTCAGCTTGAGAGGATGGACGATGCTAGTGGAGTTCTTCTTGAAACTCTTCCACCAGCAGTCGCCCAAGCAGACCCTCCCCTGTCATCCATGCCTGCCAAGAGACCTTCTCATAGTCGGGGTAACATTAAGTCTCCAGATCCCGATTCAGGAGATTTAGGCCACGATGTCCCAAGTTCGAGGATTTAAGATGAATCATGTGACAGCCAACCTCTATTCTATGACGAGGTAAAATATAATCACTGATTTATCACAGGTCAGTTAATTCAGTCGTCAAGACGCTTCAGATGTTTGGTCTTGTGTCAGATGTTCACTTAAACGTGTGATTAAAAGGGGTACTCAAAAGGGGCATAGTAGGATAGACACTATGGGCATGTGACTTGTAATGGAGTGTTAATCATAGAAGAATTAAGGGTTATAGAACTACTTCACAGACGTTCTCCTTGTTTGGAGGGTAGGAGTAGGATATGGTTGGCTACAAAGAGTAAGAGCATCCGATATCAGGGAGATTATCATGTATGCTTTAGAATTTGCGAGTCACGGTAAATTTCTCTCTTTGCTAACGTGTATTTCACTATACTTTACTTCTGTAGTCGAACTACAATTTATTTAAACGTCGTCAATCTCTCCTTTTCTCTGCGGTATTCTTTTCCATGACACCAATTTTCATTGTCGAACACCTACTTCGGAATAGCAAAAATGGAACCAGACCACATCTTTTACCGTATGCCCCCCGAACTTATCGTCAAGATATACAAGCGCATGAATGACATCGGAGATGTCAAGGCCACGCTCAGCACCTGCCGCAGGGCAAAGGCCATCTTCGACGAGCACGCTGGCGCCATCGCGAAAAGCCATCTCCTTCGCACCATCCACCCTATTAATGTCAAGCTCATGGTGATGGCCGTCGCCTCCCGCGACGTCGATCCTAGGGACCAGAAATCCGTCGAGCAGTTCTTTCGCAGCTACATCTGGCGGGCTGAGCCGTGGCCGGCGTCCTATATCACGATGGAAATGGTCGCCGCCCTGCCATTCTTCTACGGGTGTATGAATCTGCTTTTCGAACGCATCTGGATTGGTTTGTGGCGCGAGTTTTCTGGTATCCCCCCGACTGACGCGGAGTTGGCTCGGGTGCTCCGCACCTTCCTTATGATTGAGACCGCGACCAACTTATTCTACCGCGCACCGGGAAAGAACGGCGAGGCCCTTCGGCGCGCTCCGCACGTCGAGTGGGTGGATAGGTACTGGGAAGTCTTCTCGCACGCCGAGATCGAGGTGGTATTAAAGACGAAGCCGCACTACTCGGGTCGCTTCGAATACGGTACGTATTATCCCAAGGACCCTCTTGGCTAGGTAGTGTTATCTCGTAGGATGCTAATTAGATCCGATAGCCAAGGAAAACATTTTCAAAAATCATCGTCCAGTTCCCCAGCTTGGTAAAAGGTCTGCATATTTAATCGGTCTAGAGAAGCTTTACACATGGAATCAAAGCCCTTTGCTTCGCCCCGCGCCCGACCTTATAGAGGAATTCAACTCGATTTTCCGTAATGGCTCCTGGCTGAACACGGAGTGGCAAGAGATCGAAACGCCGTACGATGATGCTGTACGATGCCTGGGAAACAAAGTCCAATTACAGCCCCGTTTCCAGCCGGACCCTGATGCGATCGACGAAGAGTTCTGGCAACGTATGAAACATGAGGGACTGGGAAAATATCTCACCAGCAAAGAAATCAATAGCTGTTATTTTGATTGGCTGTGTTGCTGGGATAGGGATATATTTGAGAGACTTCGCCACTGTAGGTGGACTTGAACGGGGATTACTATGACGTCGTGGTAAATTGCGCGGTTAATTGATGAAGGCGTAGTAAGCTAGGCGTGTTCGCCTTCCATTTACTCATTAGAGTCTTAGCTCTTAATAATAACTTAGCTTTTCTCACCGCAAAATTTGTATGTTTCTCACAAGATAGTGTGTATTGGAGTGAATGTGAAAAAAGGAGTCAAAAAGAACTGAAAAATCAATACTCCGGTACGGGGAATCGAACCCCGAGCTCCTCGGTGAAAACGAGGTATGTTAGCCGTTACACTATACCGGACATCCACAGGACTTGGCTGTGCTGGTGTTGTTTCGGCGCTTTTATTATTCTTTATCATTGGCTGCTTATAAGCCGCTGGGTATTGGCCGACGATGTTTGCACTATTTTAGCTTGTAGACAGTGCCTTAGATTGGTGAGGCTGGCTGCGAATACGCGCTTATTCGGAACTGTGTGTTTGCTAATTGGTCTTGTACGTAATCGCGGTCCTAGAATACAAGCTTCTCTACTATGTAAAGTAAATCCCCGATTTATTAATATCCTGGACCGAATTGCTATTTGTCTTGACGAATGAACGTCTCGGTCCTATCAGTTTCGCTTCCTCCCACTTCAACTCATGGGTAGTCTTGAAAATGGCTGAGAGTTTTCAGAGCGCGAAGTTCCTCTGCGATTAAGCGCCCCGCCTAGAAGACCTCCCAACGGCGACCTATATAGGCAATATTAAGGCACCATCTTCGCCATCTTCACGCCTCCTCCCGCCGGCTCCTTATCGTCAGAGAGTCGCATACCCGCGTATGAAGACGGGGCGTCGCGTTCCCGTGACGTGAGGTAGAACGTCACGATGAACGCGATGATCAGTATAGCCATCCAAATGAGGACTAACTGCGCTGACCGCTTTGGTCGCGGGCCGTATGGCGATGGGATTTTTGGCAAACGCGGCATAATAGGTGATATGAAGTACCCAGGTACCTAATGTATAAGAATGCGCGTATGAATGAAGTGTACGCAGCTAGTAGGTAAGACAGCTGAAGACAACTTAAGAAATAGAGCTAAGAGACTCCAATCCCGTGTTTCGAACTTTGATCTTGAAGATCTCAAAGGATACAGATTTATCAGTTAATGTTTTGTATTAGATTTATTAGAGTTTTCGTGACTTGAACGTGTTGAAGCTGCTTCAATTGCAGAGATTGAGCTTTTAGATCGGTACCTAGTACCAGGGTCTGTATGCCAAATTATGTCATAATGATCTTAGTCAGCACACCGCTATGCTCCTTTAATCATTCATTCTCCTTGAGAGGATGGCAAGAGCATTGTTAGATTCTGTGATAAAACCATTATTCCAAACCATACGCCAAATGAGATCAGTTATGTACGATATATATGTGCATTTCATATAAATTCTCATACTGTCTTCGTCACAAAATAACAAATTGCGCCGTTCCCATCCAATCCGTCTTAACAACCTGCCTGCCAGTCCCTTTTAAAACGCCAGACCTCGACTCGTCAAACACTATAACTGCACGCTGGCACCGATACCTTTGCCTTGGTACCATAACGTCTCCTTCCAGTTCCCTAAACGCATGTCGACGTCGGCATATGCGTCCAGCTTTAATGTCCCGCCGATGGCCTTCCTAATCGCATCGTAACCCACCGATTCGGGCGACCAGTCAACAGGTAACTTTGGCGTCACCGACTTACCAGGAGGTGCGGAGAATGGCAAGTCGTAGACAATTTGTCCTATCGGTTCGGTGTGATTGTACAGTGCTGTAGCGTTGACGAAGTCTAGGTACAAAGTATTAAAGTGTAGTGGCGAAACGAGAGTAAATGTGGCCGTCGACGAAAAGAAGTGGAAGGTGGCATCTCTAATAAAGTGTGACCTTTCCTCGGGTGTGTCGCCAGGCAGGTCCAGTCTAGGGGCGGCAAGTGTCACGTTGAATTGCGACAAAGCATCGCAAATGATGCGCTGACCTGGGATACTATGTCGATGAGGCCTTAGTGTGATGCTCGTGTTCCAACCTGAAAGATATTTCGATATTAAATCTCGCCCAATTTTTCGGCCGTGATCGCCGCCCATCGGTGGATTCCATTTTGCAGTGACGAGTAGGTTAGAATTGGGGCCTTTCACGATATCCAGATCTTCTACCGTAGCGCTCCCGAGGATTGATCCATTATTAAGAACGTGAACGTTGACATATGGCATATGGGCTGTATACGGTGTTGGGTTTGTGACATTGACCAAGGCTTGCAACGTTATTGAATCCGATGTCGTATCCAGAATTCGTAGCGACCCGACCTTTGGAGCGATACTACCAACGGTGCCCTTCGGGAGGGCTGAGAATCAGTCAGCCTGTGTCGTAGCCTATGATATGATAAAAGGCAAGGAATTGCACCTCAAGAAATAAGCCGTCCTGAAAGACGGTCCATCTGAGAGAGCCACCCACAAGATCAGAAGAGCGAAGACGGACGTTTTACTGGGATTTTGCCCTCCGCAGGTACCTCTTTTAGCGTGAGGTTACCTAGCGTGGTATGCACCTTGATATCAACTAAGGCGTCGACATGCAAGCGGATAGGTGCACTGCCGAATAGCAGTGCCTGAACAACGCTGGCGAATACAGCACCGTCGGTTACGTTGAGGGGCGCATCGATAATTCGAGATTGGATTTTCAGCATAGGTCCTTCGTCCTCCGTGCCTTTGACCTTAGTAGAATTAGCAGCCTGCCATTTTTGTAAATTAAGCTCTCCCATTTTCTTTGATTTATAGAGCACGTCCGCCGTAGCGCGGACATCCGTCACGTCTAAGCCGAAATTCATCTCAGAAGGAATGTCTGCGGTAACTAAAATATTGCCCGAGACCATTGGGTTTGAGTCTGGGTCATCGGGTCCGGCGTTTGGATTCGGTAGAGAGAAGTGAACATCGGTTAACGAAAAGTTCCTAATCAAGCCGTCTAAAGTCCGCCCGGGAAATGGGACGGGAACAGTAACACTCGATAATATGTCTGCGATCCATTTTGGCGTATCACCATCGGGATGATGGCTCCCGCGAACAAAGAAAGTCGCAGGTTCGCCATGCATGTACTGTCGGAGCAAATTGTCTAGCGGCGAAGAAGTAGAATCCGGGCAAACATTGGTTAAAGTATCAGGTAGCTCGCGGATTACGGCTTTGACTTCAACTTCAACTTCGGAGTGTGGGTGGACATGAACATCACTCGTAGCCGCCTGTGCCACTAGGATAGACTGATCCGAGATGGCGCAACCGGGTACTAAAATATCAAATGCAAGTTCGGGTATATCAAGTTCGACCGGATATTCGTTCAAGGCCGTCAACGATACATCAGCTAGCATTGATCCGTTCATCGGGCCGTCCTCGACGTTAAAACGAGTGATATTATACTTTGGCATTGCAGGAATCTTGTTCGCTATTCGAAGAATTAGTATATTGCGTGTTCAAGTATCTGTGCGCACCCCTAGCTGTTTGGACATGCTAGAACAAGGCTTTCTTTCCAAAATAGAGGGCAGCGAAGGATTGGTAGAGTGATTGACCTTCAAATACAAGCGACTCGGAGATGGCGTGGGTTCCGAGAGGGACGAAGCCGGATTTGAGGCTGAGGTTGGCCGCTCCGTTCAAGCGCAACTGTTCCAGTCTGCCTTCTAACCATTCGTTCGCAATTATGCGGATACCTTCCACGTCTCCAGCCGAGATCTCCGTAACGAAATCAAAATTGGTCACATCGCCATCTCGCAAGTTGATCAGCAGAGATGGGATAACAGCGCTTCCAAGTAGTACGTTATCATAGTCGGGAAGGCGCACATCGACCTTCGTCTCAGCGCTCTCAAGTTGATACGCCACCCACGTAGCGGCCCTTCCTACTCTTCGGACATGATCATTGCTAACCTTCGACCCATCTAGATGGAAATTGGCTTGTATCCGAGCTCGAACGCCGTTCGTTGTGATGGATTCGAGGGCGAGGTTGGTGGGTTCGATAACGGTAGCTTGTTGAGCATACTCTTGAACTGCTTCGGGCACGATGAATGCAAGAACAATAATAGCGATGACGAATGCTCCGAGGAGACCCATCGCAATCCACGACGCCCATCTCCACGACTTTCGATCCGAACGAGGAGGCGTAGATGATCCGGCAGGTTGGGATCGAGTAGAAACAGCGTCATCTCCATCGTGCTCGTCGGCAGCTCCATCATAACGCGGGGTATCTGTAGAATTCGAGAGGAGCGGAGTTGACTCGCTAGAGCTAGCCCGCTCATTAGACGCTTGTTTCCCCTTCATCGCCGCTGAAAGCAAAGGTGACGTCTCTTCTTCCGGCATGGTGATGGATGGGAAGGTGAAACGGTTTAGGTTGAGAGATTAATGAATACGAGATGACACATTCGCGGATAACGAAAGGCTGGTCGACTAAGAAGACGCAGGCATCATCAAATCGGGAGTTTCTGGTTTATCAAACAATCCAAGCCTTTATCACCAGATGCATAATAAAAAGTGAATGTGATAATGAGATGATGGATTTAGTCGAGTTGATCAATAACTTGGTCAGTTAAACTTTTTAAGTGATGAACCGTGGGAAGGCGGGTAGGTAGTCGTCATCAAACTGACAACACTACGACCCACACAAAAGCTGAGACAGGGCTCTCAGGGCTCTTGCTGAGGCGAAGCCAACACAACCTTGCACATCCTTGCTTCAAGGTACGAGCAAGAAATGCCCATCTCCACTTATAGACTAGCGCCGTCCGGGGAAGCCCGTGCAGAAGCCGCAGGGTTCTCTTGCAGCTTGCAGATAGACAGGAACGGTTCAACTTAATTAAAACTCTGATTTCACTAACAGCTGACAAACAGTTGGCAGATAACTTTTTAATCCGATAGCTATAAACTTGCGCCTATCGACTTCATCTCCACAATCGTCGAAGTGGATGTCACAGCAAAGGCGTGATAAGGCAGTGACTCTTATTCGTTGGTGACTCAAATTCGAAATTTGCATAGTTGGAATATGCTGTCCTAGATTCCAAAGGGGAAAGAGAACAACTGTTTGCTATTATAAAGGTGAATATATTCAACAACTATTTGATAGATGAATATATCGCGTCGATATTAGATATCAATCCATACACCAAATTGCCATTGTCTACCTATAAACAGGTATGTGTACCTTTATTTGCTGACCTCGAATATCAGCGGTTTGAACTAACTGGGTAACAGGAACTACCTATACAACAATGCACTCATCTCAAATATATTTCAAAATGAGATCACCGGCTCTTCGACTAGCTCAAAGCACGTCCCGCTATGTTCAGACGAGGAGTTACTCAACGACCCCTACGCCAGTTCGACATCTCATGTCAATCAGCGATCTAACACACAATGAATTCTTAACCTTGGTGGGCAGAGCCGCGCTAGCTAAACGTCTTGCTAAAGATGGGAAATTTCCCCGTAAGTGGGGTCAGACGTTGGCTGGGCAGACGGTAGCCATGATGTTCAGCAAGCTCAGCACCCGGACTCGAGTCTCGACAGAAGCTGCTGCAGCTATGATGGGGGCTCACCCTATGTTCCTTGGGAAGAATGATATCCAACTAGGAGTGAGTCTATTCGAGGCTCTAGCATGAAGTCGTTGTTTATTTACTCAATTGATTGTCTAGGTGAATGAGTCATTACTAGATACATCCAAAGTCATCTCATCCATGACTTCCTGCATCGTAGCTCGAGTCGGTCCTCACAGTGATATTACGGGTTTGGCGGAACACTCTGCCGTACCCGTTATCAACGCGCTGTCTAATGACTTCCATCCGCTCCAGATCATCGCGGATTTCCTTACAATCCACGAGTCCACCCAAGCCTCGGAAAATGCCCGCCCTGGTGAAATCGTGCCGGAAGGGCTAAAGATAGCGTGGGTTGGAGATGCGAACAATGTACTGTTTGATTTCGCTATCGCTTGTGTGAAAACAGGGATTGAGTTATCAGTCGCTACGCCTCCTGGCTATGGCATCCCTAAGGAGATGGTGGACCTAATCACCAGCCAAGCTGCGTCTACAGCGAGGCCCGGTGTCTTGAACCAAACATCTATCCCCGAGGAAGCCGTCAAGGATGCCGATTTCATAGTGACCGACACGTGGATATCTATGGGTCAGGAGGAGGAAACCCAGAAACGACTCAAGGACTTTGCCGGCTTTCAGGTCACCAACGACTTAGCGAAGCGCGGCGGAGCAAAAGCAAATTGGAAGTTTATGCATTGCTTGCCTCGTCATCAGGAGGAGGTCGAAGACGACGTCTTCTACTCTGATCGATCTCTTGTGTTCCCTGAAGCGGAGAACAGGTTATGGGCTGCTTTTGGTATGTTTTGTTTTTCGATTTGAACTACTATCATGCTAACCTTCTTATAGCTGTTCTGGAGGCCTTTGTTGTGGACAAGGGAATAATTAAACCAAAAGCTAATAAGTAGGGCACTGATTTCATGGCTTGGAATTTAAACTTCAAAGCATGAGAAATAGAGTAAGGATTGATCATTAGATCCGGCGAGGTCTGGAAAAGGTGGACTGGCATGGAAGAATATGAATACTCAAAAACGTCTTCGCATGGCCGACGTAGTTTAGTCTCCGTACCTATAGCCAAACGGCAGTAAAATCGCAACAACGGTTTAGTGATTTTACTAAATGTCTATTGAGGTAGTTTGCACTAATCCATGGATGACCTTCGTCTACAATGTAGCAATCCCAATCAAGCCAAGACGATTTTGATTGACCACCAACGCCATTTTATTCAAACCCGAATGTATAGCTTATCCGGGAGGTAACTGGCTAGCATCGACGATCTCATCTGCTTCCTTGACGATTGTCTCCTCGTCAGGGCCGTAGAGGGGAGATCGAGGCAACGCCATGAGACCTGTGCGCGACGATTCCAAGATACCAAACGGTGCAATCAGTTTTAGGAACGAGTCGATCCTGACGGGCTTAGCAGACCTACAAGTTGTTAGTATGGATCGAGTTAACTAGCAGAAAATCACTTACACCTCCACAATGCAGCTATTTGTGCTAATGTCGAGTACCTTGCCCCCAAATTGATGCGCAAAGTAGGTTATGGATCTCAAATGCTCATGCTTAAGTCGCAGAGCTTGACTGGCTACCATTTTACTCGGGTGGAAGTCCTGTGCAATATCCTCTAGCGTCTTCTCGCCTACTTCTCCGGCGTCACTCTCGGCCGTTATTTCACGGTGATGGGCTAACAATTCCTCGAAATATTCCGGACCCAGAATGTTGACCTTGGCGAGAAGCAGTTCTCTTTGCACCAAAGCGGCATTGGTATAGTCTAACACAGCCCATACGGGTACTAAATCTTCCAGTTGCCTTCGCGCCTGCTCGACGACGCCGTCCTGACCCGTAAGCACAATTGTCATACGGGACAAGTCCTCAACTTCAGTACTGCACACGACTAGAGAGTCAATGTTGAAGCCTCGTGCTGCTAGAATACCAGAAACTCGGGACAAAACGCCAGGTTCGTTCTGGACCAGACAGTTAAGAACATGACGCTTCGGAGGCGCCATTGAGGGCGTAGGGGTTTCGTATAGGATGTTGGAAACGGCTGCTTGGGCAGACCATGATGGTGGTGTATCGTTTGTTGGAAGAGGAGCTGCACGTCGGCGAAGGGCTTTGTAAGCAATGGCTGAAGTAGAACTGCTACTAGAGCTCCATCTTGTTGATGTCTGTGGAACGGCTCGCAAGCCAGCGGCGACAGCCCTGAAGCAATTGGATTGGACAAGAGTGCGGGACGCCATTGTTCTTGATCATCAATGAGAACTCGAAAGCTCTCTGATCAGAATCGGCAATCCTCAAAGCCTGACAACAGCCTGGCGTGGATCAATTGGTAAAAGAATCTTTCAGCTTGACTCACCACTAAAGCACTAGATAAAAAAAAATGTGACCGCTTAGTCGACAGCAAATTCCATGCTCTAACGCTTAACTATAGCTGCGAAATTCGGAGCTGGTACACACATAGCCCCACATATTGCATATCGTGCAGATTGAGGCGAGGGGTGATTCCAGACTCTGCACAGACCACCATGTGGGCATATGATGTGCACAATACATAGTACATATGTACCTAGATACCTTGACTTAGGTGACGGCCCATGTCGGATTATTTTTTTCCGATCCAATTCAACCTTTGGAACTAGGCTAGAAATCTTTAGCATCAAATTGATCCATCAATTCGAGGCTAATCAATTTTCCACTTGTAAGACCTCAATCAACAATTCTTTCTTCTTTTAGCTTCTTGACATTTGCGCCTTACTCTACTGCAAAACACCATAGGCTTCATTACTCAACATATTTCTTACTAGGTGCAGTGAACATACGCGAACATGGATGACACCGAACGACGTACAGCGAAACGCTCTCGATTCGATCAAACCGAACCCGAGCCGCGACGCTCCCGTTTTGATCGCAGATCGCGTTCACCTCCAGCTAAGAGGTCGGATCATGGTCGCGATCGTAGCCCATTGCCCAAGGATGGGCAGAAGAGCGCGTCCGACTCGAAAAGCCCAGTTGACCCGGCTGCTGCAGCAGGTATACATACTCATTCCTAGATGTTTTTCTACTTTTATATAAAAGCATCTAGCTAGAGGAATGGCATTGCATGGAAAATAATGCTAATACACATAACTAGCTGCCGCCGCCGCCAAGATCAATGCCCAGATCCAAGCCAAGAAAGGAATTCAACATGTCGACGTACCTCCGATCAAGTCTTCGTCATCTGCATCTCCCGGCCCCAATTCTGCGAGCGCGCCCGGCGGCAATGGATCCAACAACATCAACGGCGAAATGTACATCGCTGATGGCGATTACATCAAGGATATCGAAGTGAACGATTTGCGCAACCGATACCTACTCACGAAGAGCTCAACACAGAAGATGGTAAATAATGCCCTTTGGTCAATTCCTACTGATTTACACCAGAGTTTCAACCCCCTAGACTTGGTGGTTCTCTTCCAGTGTGTTATCTTCGTGTTGCGAACGGTTCTGCTTACATAGAAGCGTGCTAGCTCGCGCACGAATCCCCTCTGTGGCATCTGCTGACCTCCGCTGCTTGATTTAGATTAAAGAGGAAACCGGAGCTGGTACGAAACACCTCCCAGTTATTTATTTACTTGAAGTGTAGAATCATGGTTGACTTTGAAAGATGTCACGACTCGAGGAAATTATTACCCCGATAAAAGCATGGCGACGCCATCGGTAAGAGATGTCCGCCTTGGTAGTAAAGATCTCACAACTTACATGAGCCTAGAATCCCCCGTTGTTCCTCCACATCACGAGTACCTCGAAAACCGGCCTCGAGGCCGCGGTTGCCAAGATTGAGGAGATGATGAAGCAAGAGCTGCCCAATCTAGTTGATGAGCGACGCTTCCGACGCCGAGACCAAGAACAGGTAGAGCGAGATGAGTTTGGACGCGTGAGTTTTGGTTCTCTTTCCTACAGTGCGTATCTGTTAACAGCAAGTAGCGTAAATGGCCGGAGGCGAAGATACCCATTGGCCTGGAAGAAATTCGCGGTTTTAATCTTCGAGCCCAAATCGTCGGACACGGTGGCTCTTACGTGAAGCACATTCAGCAAGAGACCGGTTGTCGTGTCCAGATTAAGGGACGTGGCTCAGGATATCTCGAGGCTTCTACGAATCGCGAGAGCGATGATGAGATGTACCTCCATGTCGCGTAAGTATGCGTCGAACGATATCCTATCCTAACTATCTAACGCAATTCCTAGTGGCCCTGATCCAAAGATGGTTGATAAGGCCAAAGAGCTATGTGAAGATCTCATTGCCAACGTGAAGGAACAGTACGAGGAGTTCAAGAGTCGGCCACCCCGTCCACATTATGGTGGCCACGGCGGTGGTAATGGCGGCGGTTATGGAGAGCGATCGTATGGAGAGAGATCCTACGGCGGTGATAGATATGGTGATCGACAGGCCAGTGGTTCGGGTTCCTATGGTGGATATGGTGGTTACAACAACTCGCCAAACCCCGCCGCAAATGCGGCCTCTCCTGCACCACCTGGCCAAGGAAGCCCTTCTACCGCTAGCAATGATTATGCTGCACAATACGCGCAGTACTACGGTGCTGGTCAAGACCCCTATGCTGCATACGGTGGTTACGCGGCGTAAGTGATATCGCAACGAGGGAGGATGCATAATCGCTAACACAGCTTCAGGTATATGCAGTACTACCAGCAGTATTACGCTGCTGCGCAAGCCGCTCAGCAAGGATCCCCGACGCCTCCCGTACCAGGAGCTTCAGCTTCTCCGCCGCCGCCACCTCCGCCTAGCGAAGCTCCCCCACCGCCTCCTCCTGGCGGATCTGCACCTCCCCCTCCTCCCCCTCCTGGAGCAGGAAGCTATGGTGCTGTAAGTCATCTTCTGTGAGCTCTTGATATTACTGCTAGAACTAACCAACCTTATTAATAGGTACCTCCTCCGCCTGGCCTATGATCAAGCTCGATGTTCTGAAGTTTGCAGGCTGGCAACTCGATCTGTCTGTAAAGGAGCTTGACGGGATCTCTATGTTCTACTGTACGCGAGCTTTTGCGGACAGTGGCTTTTCTTCATGTGATGCAGGCTCTGAGAAGGGCCATGCACAACGTCGATCGAGTTCAGAGGCCTCTTAAATCCATATCTCATTGGACAGGGACAATGTGCAAATGTCGTTACTACATAGCTCCTGAATGACGACAATAATTGACATTGGCTTTTTCCTAATATTCTCCTATACATTTGCTTTAAGTGACTACTTGAATATCTATCGAATTAACTACATGCGGGCATTACTAAGGTCTCTACGACTCGACCGATTTAATGGATACTCTGCTTACGTAAAGCCGCGATGGTGTAGATTCGATTAAAGCTTATCGATAGCAATACGTCAGTTTAGTAGATATCACCAACGTCCTCAACATGTGCTTTAAAAAAGGTCAAGCCTTAACATATCATCATATAAGCAATGTAGACGGGTTTTGCTGAAGTTCAATAGTATGGTCAAACCTTTTTGGGGGACACAGAATACAAGAAGCCTGTTCTTCTAGAAGCCTCCGACGCAATGAGTCACCAACGCTACCCGTCGATCGATCCCAAAGAACCGCATTCCGTCTCCCTGAAGGTCTTACGGTAGGTAACCCGTCGGTTTCCTTCTGCGTCCATGGATACACCCAACATTTACAAGTTATTAAGTGGGCTGAGATATGTGATTGTTTAAGATAATTAATTCAATTGGCACACACACACAGGCTCTCGCGCCCCTCCCTCGTCGTCCAACATCCCCTCCCACCGCCCCTCGCTTCTTCCCCTCCGCCGTCCGCGTCGTCGTCTCCGCTATCCCCGGTATTAGCGGAAAAAGAGAGGGCGAGGGAGAGGAGGGACGCGCCGACGCCGGCTTCGCTCGCGTACAGCACCACCGCCGACTCGATCCCCGGCCCGTTCCTGCTCGCGCCCATACTCCAGCTGCCGCCCTCGTTCGGGTCCGCATACGTCGGCGAGACGTTCAGCTGCACGCTCTGCGCGAACCACGATGTGCCGCTGCCGGGCGAGGTCGCAGCAGCGTCGGGAGTTGGGGGTGCTAGCGGTAGCATCGGCGGTTTGACGCCGCTGTCGGCGCCGCCGCCGGGCGCCCCGCCCAAGAAGAAGTTCACCAAGGACGTCAAGATCGAGGCCGAGATGAAGACGCCGAGTTCAGCGGGGGCGCTGAAATTGCCGTTGATGGGGCCGGACGGGGTCGTCGATGATGATGAGAACGGGGGCGGGGGTACTGGGACGGATTTGGAGCCCGGACAGACGCTCCAGCGGATCGTCAATTTCGACCTGAAGGAGGAGGGCAACCATGTGCTCGCGGTCACGGTGAGCTACTACGAGGCGACGGAGACGTCGGGCCGCACGAGGACGTTCAGGAAGCTGTACCAGTTCATATGTAAGGGGTCGCTGATCGTTAGGACCAAGGTCGGCGCCCTGCCGCTGTCTCCGCCTGGTTGCATCACTGGTAAAAGCGACGGCAACAGCAATAGCAAAATTGCCAGGAGGTGGGTTATGGAAGCCCAGCTCGAGAACTGCAGCGAGGACGTCATGCAACTGTACCGCGTGGGGCTCGAGCTGGAGAAGGGGCTCAAGTACCGAGATTGCAACTGGGAGGTCAGCGAGAGTAAGAGGCCCGTCTTGCACCCTGGCGAAGTGGAGCAGTGCTGCTTCGTCGTCGAGGAGAAGCCCGGCGAGGAGGTGGAAGAGGAGGAGGATGGCAGGATCGTGTTTGGCGTCTTGGGGATTGGCTGGAGGAGCGAGATGGGGAATAAGGGGTTCTTGTCGACGGGGAAGTTGGGCACGAGACCTGTTAGGTGATTGATTCCCTGATGGAACGCACGAATATCAGGGAACACGTAATTTTGAGAGCATTTTTGTCTCGCAAGGTACAGCTCACCGGTCTACGAAAGCGATTCTTGACGCGTCACATCACGTTAAGCTGGCTTTACTAGGAGGCCCGCATTTGACATCTAGCAGAAATATGATTCATGCTTGAGCGTACGCATTACACGGAAGCACTTATAAGGACGGGATCTACTCCGGCCAGGACGGTGATTTAAAGCACATTGAGATTACGGGATGTCTGCGTGAAGCGGTGTATAGGACGGAAGTATCATCGCCATTCCGCGAACGTGTCTGTAAGACATATGGGGCCATGACTGTCGGGACATGAACTCGAGTCTCATAAAGGCGATCCGGGGAAGGGGGATTTTACAAGACTCTAGGCACGTCGAGTAAGCATTTATCTTAATAGAAACGAAGCATGATCCAAATATGATATATTCGTAAATTCTTTTTTTTTATGAGGCTATAAAAAGCTAGGCTGTCGCAAGCCTCAAACTATTGATTCCCTCATTCGTGAAATGGGCCCGTTTATGTAATGGATCGTGAATAAGCCTCGTGCCTGGGTATCCATGCTGGCCAATATATTGAAGATGTGAGATGTCAGACTGACAGCCTGGTTCAGCAACATGATCGACATGGTCAATGCAAGTTTGTCATGTCCAATTTGGCAGCTTGTGTATTCATGCAATTAGATCGACTCATGGATTAGTAGTCTGGCATAATCGTTGTTAATGTAGTGAGATTGGAGATTCTCGGTTTATACCCTATTGGCCATCGCCTGCGACTCCCAATATCGAGACACCTCTAGGTCAGATATAACATTCGATGTGTGAATACAAGTTCGAATCTAAAGAATTCGAGGTGAACGTTATACAAGGACATCCTCTGAACTTCAAGATGAAAGGGGTAGGATAACAAATAGGACCTGGAAATGTTAGACGCTTTCGATTTCCGAGCGGTGAAGGAGAACTGCGCGGACCTCGTGTTAATAATAGTAGTATAAGGTCGTATTCATCATTTCAAGAATCTGACATTAGACGTTCGAAAGAGCCGCCTGCGAAGATGCAATTATTTATCAGGAAGAAAGGCGCGGATGAGCCGCTTCTTCCTTCAGGCACGGTCTCGAAATAATAATCGTCTTACCCCTAAAATGGTTACCGACGCCAGATGAGAAATTCCTGGAATTCCTAGAGTGCTACCCTTTCAGCGAAATTCTTTTCTATTCTTATGCGTGCGGCTGCACAAATGCTTTCCGGTGTGGAAGGTTTCATCGGACTCTCGACCATATCAGAATCCTTTTATATCCTAGCATATTCCCACTAGCAAGATATGAGGGTGGGCGATGGAGATAACCGAATATCTGGAACGGATGGATAACCAATTGCGTAAACATTGATGATTTCATACAGGTACCTATTATTGTAGCGGCCGATCTTTCAATTAATCGCCTTTTTCCCTAAGATCGTGGCTTTTGTATAAGTCCGTGTTTGGAAAGAAACAATCAATTTCAAACAAAAGTGTCTTAAGTGACACTCGGGTAGCTTGATAACACGGGTGACGGCCCGTATTGTTGCTGACGCTCTCCCGTAACAGGTCATATCTGTCGTTGTTGACTATTGTGGTTATTCCGGTGTGACAATCCTACCCGACCTCAATTGGAATTTGAGCAAGCGACCTCAGCTGCTTAGAGCTTGCTTAGGTACACCAAGCACGTCGGCCAACACACGTAGGAAGTTCGTTCTGACGAGCGTTTGTTCCAGCTACGTCACTTCCGTGGCACGGGCGATGCCGTAATGGGTTCCTGGTCCCTGACTTGCCTGATGCTAGGATAGGACAATACATGACATGCAAACATGGATCAAGTGGATTACGCCTCCACGAACGGTTGCAAGGATTCCACGGACTTTGTCAATCACGAATAAACTCCTTTGAAGAGAGACAGCCCCGGTTGAAAACCGGAATTTTCTAACAAGAATCATGGAAAAGCTCGTCAGATGCGCGGTTCGTAAAACCCGTTTCGCCTTGAGAGGTTTTCTTCTCGCGCAAGCAAGGTCCACTTAGATAGGTACGTTTCACGATAATAGGAAAAACCGCTTCGTGAGAATAGGATGCAGAGAGAAACTCTAAAGGAATTGATATGCCAGATGGACCAGATTAGCGGAGGCTAGTAAATTGTGAAGAGCGGTCACTTCACCGTCGTTTGCCAAAGATGGGACGATGATAGGCACGGCATTTTAGGTCGACTGCGTTTCGAACTTCTGAAAAAAGACAAGTCGAGTTCGATAAAGTTCCCATCTTCGGCCGTCTAGAGACCGAGCCCACGACTAACCCCACACGTCTGAAACGTAATGACTGATGTCCGTCTGGATATCTGCAGTGGCGTCCTTACAAACCATGGGAGACCATGTTTTTCGCTGACCGTTACCTTTAGAATGTTTTCGCAGCATCTGCCATTTGGTGCGTGCCTGACTGTAACCCGAATAAATTGGGTGATATTACTGGCATTATTGGACGGGGTTTAGCGTCGCCTCATTGTCGATTTGACACGCTGGCCTTCGCTCTCCACGATCACATACCTAACGTGTTTCGATTGGTCGATAAGATCGCGCGAGTTGCGTTGTTGATAATATATTGCAGCGACATACATGCGCAGCCAAGTACCTGTAGGCAACGGGGAATTTTTCGAAGGTCTGATATGTAGACGACCACGGACAATTGTGACTGTGCGCCAATCCCGGCGGCGGCCATGTTAGTTCCTCGTTAGTGATCTCGATAGCGACCCCAGGGCGTGAAGCTCTGGCCGCCATGTAGGCGCTAAGCTAGCCGGCTTACAGGTAGGGAAGACTTTGGTGGAGCTTGTATGTACGTCCGCGTGCAAAAACCCGTAACCCATGGAGTCCGCCGGGCCATACTCGAAATAGATAGTCATCGCCTGCTTGCTTCGTTACTTGTACCTATTGGCGGTATGTACAGAAATGCGAAGCTGCTGCCGACAGCTCAAATACGAGCTGGATTTCATATCCCGGAATCAAGGGGTTAGAAGTCTCTTGACTCGTCGAAATCGAGAGGGGGGAAAGGGTGTAATGCCCCTTATCTGGTAGGCTATGCAGGAACATAGCGACCTAACATGCAAATATTCCTCCAATTCCTCCGATAAACCCTTACGTCTCCCCTCCATCTGGGATAGGAAGCGTCAGAAAGGGGGGGAAGAGAATAGATATGACCAAGTAGTGGACCGAATTTCGTGTCATGGACATATTAATCCATATCCATATCTACTTATTGGTATTATGTATGCGTGTATATGGATACATAGGTCCATATTGCCTGCAAGGTACCAAATCATCCGGACCAGGAGGTTTGCTTCGACGCCAGATGCTGGCTAAAAAATTGGCCGCGTCTTCCAAAAGCCTGGGAATTCGACCATGTGTTGAACGGCGTAGTGCGAGGAAGCACTAAACATCCTCGCTAAGAATAGCTGCATGGTATTCGTCTTCGTGGGCTTAAACTAAACACGTAACGCTAGAGAATGGGTTTTCCCTTTTCTTGTTGGCAAAGTCATCAGACATTACGTGGATAGGTGAGTTCGAGAGTTCAGGTAGATGAAGGGCTAGGCTTGTGTCCGAGGGTGCATATTTTTATTGTAGATGCGTTGTATGCGTTGTTCAAGATGCCGTTTCACCGCATATGAGTAGCCATCCATGTTGTCTCTAGTGAATTGTTCTGCCGAGGGTCTTCTTTTTTTTTTCCTTTCGAAAGTTTTGAACTATGATGTACTAGTAGGTATGGAAAAGAAGAAAAGGGGAAAAGGGGAATCATCTGACTCGGGCCTTTCTCATCATGGTTGTCACTCTATATCTTATATTGGGAAGTCACACATAGTAAAATTTATAGGTATTGAGTTTGACACATGCAATGAAGCTTTTTCTGAAGGGTGTGCCTTCTTCAGGAGTCGGTTTTTTTGTGGCTGCCAGATCGCTACAGGTACCTATGTAAGTGGCATTGTGGGTGCTTGCCGATTCAGTGCTCGTCAACCCCTGTAAAGAGAGGCGGAACAGGGGTTAAAGTTCTGGGCAACTGGAGCTGCTTATGTACCTAGCATCTTAGGTATGTCGTGCGATACGTGATACGTAAAAATCCCACTACAGCTAATCCCGGCTTGGGTAAAAGTGGTGGGGTTACAAAGGTACGTACTTGGACTAGTAGTCAGCCAAACTGCCAGGGGTAGCAGGGGTAGGCAAGGGTATTGGCTCCACCGCAAGCACCGATTAACCAACCCGGCTGCCCGACTGCATCTTCAATATTCTCCTCCACCAAAAATCGACCATGTTCATCAACGCCTCCAGTGCCATGCAGTAGTCTCTTTCTTCCACATCCATTCATTCACTGAATCTGCATGAACTTGGGGATCGATCTTTGGCATTCCAAAAACACTCGTTTTTCTTGAACATCATATCCTTTTGGGCCAGTCTAGCTTGGGGGAGCTTATTTCTCTCCGTCCAGTCAAAATTGCCATTACATATTCACCCGTCGATCGTATCCAACAGCAACGCAACTTAACCTAGCACTACCTGGGTACTCCTCTTCGAACGGCCCTCCTTCAACCCCTTCTATCCCTCCCACCCGAACGATAACGCCGCAAAGGGGCATGCATCTGCATCCAAGCACCGCATAATTGTTCAGAGCTGTTTTGGAAGCATTTGCATACCCAATAGATCGTGCGTGTCTACCCGGCGCCAAAAAAGATTAAAGGAAAAAAAAAAAGGAAAGGCGAACATAAACAGCACATCGGCTGCTTCTGCCCGAAAATAAGACAACTACCAAAAAAAGATATAGGCCGGACATTATCTACATACACACCAATTTTCTAAAAACAAGTGTCTCGCGGTAGTTTAAAGATTACCTAGAAGATCTTTTTTTTTTCGGAGGATCGATCAACCTGACAAGTCTGTCGAAAATACCTAATCTGGCGACACCCATCTCATCTTAATGGCTGGTTTGCCTTTCGTCTATTAAAATAGTTTGCTTTAGTAGCCGACGATACATCCACATTTTACCCCCCCTCAACCACCCGACCCCTCGAGCACGTCCCGCAAAGTAGACCCTGTTGTTAGAGTCTGCTGGAGTCTCTCGAATTATCTGGCGGTAACCAGTCAGTTGTTCAATCACACAACTTTTTAATCCATCCAACATTCGCTTGTGCAACGGGATATATGCATCGGCGCACTGGTAACAAAGTTGCCGATATCCACAAGTCGGGACTGAGAAAACAACAACAGAACAAACTCGCACGGTTCGAACCGTTGATTGGTGCCTGGCAAACCCCTGGGCACGTCACCTGGACATAACTTCTTAAAATTCAGATTGTTTTCTCCATCTCAATTGAGTTTCTCTCTTCGGCGAACGGAGCTATAAGTGTGGATTGAAATAAGGGGGAATAGACACCGCCATAGGCCTGCGATGTCATGGATAGCCCTTCAGCGCCGCTCGCGGACTATTTCTGGATTGCGGGCGTCGAGTCCATATCCTACCAAGACCTTCCACCTCCAACTTCAGCATCGTCTACCCAGGTAGACGGCACCATCGATGAAGATGGCGAACCCGACGACGATCCCGAACCGACGCCATCCCCCTCGGCTAACAGGAACTCTGCGAGACACTCTCGCCAGAACTCTAATAACAGACTCTCCAAAGCATCGTTCGCTTCGATCCAGGCCCTAGAGGAGTTGGACGGGAACACAAGAAGTAACAGAAGCAGTGCTACAATACGACCTAACCCTCACCCCGCAGCAGCGCCGCAGGATGGCGGCGGCTTTCTTATGGATTTCGATTTCGACAAGGCCTTGGTCAAGTTCGCGGCAGAGAGGGAGAACTTCCTGGAGGACCTCAGCTTCTCAGCCGGCGCGAAGACGCAATCGAAACCGATGGTGAACCCACGGACGGACAAGATCAAGGCAGACGAAGCCTCGGGCGGAAGGATGAGCCCGATGAAGAGCATCAGGGGAAGCATCAGAGGCAGCATAAGACGGAAAATAAGCTTCAGGGACATGAACAGCGTGCGAAAGCAGCCAACAACCCCGAGACCTGGTATGGCCCCATTTCGCGATTTAGGCGGAGGGTCCCTCTTAAAGGAAGTGGCAGAAGGACTGCCTGCGGAAATTTTCGAACATGACTGCAAGAAGAACTCTCTGTTCTGTACTGACTTCTGCAAACTAGCTTCAATCCGAACTACTAGGAGACTGAGCAGCTACAATTCCGTCATTCCCCCTCCCGAACCTCTTAACCTCGACCCTGATATGCACCCCCTAAAACGGCGCTTCGAACCCGAACTCCTAGACCGATACCCTCCCCGACACGATACGGAAAGCCTCAGCAAGAGAGGCCGATTCCCGGATTATGTACCCATGTTCGCCTTCCCTAACGACATTCAGATTGTGTCATCGGATGAAAGACCGAGATCGACGTGGCATGGATTTACCATGACATCGGATGATAATTCTAAGCTCTATGGAGTAACCGTCATTATATGGACAGCACTCACAACAGATGTAGCAGAGGATATCGAGATGCGTTGCGAACTTTGGAGACAGAGACATATGACTGAGGAAGAACGAGAGCTTGCAGGCAGCCTTGGAGCACGTCTCGCTGCCGAACGTGCGCATCTCTCGCAGCTACTGGCGAAACTTCCTACAATAGCATCTGGGTCGTCTGCTCGAGAGACGCTAGATGACCAGATCAGTGCGGTAGAGGAGAAAATTAGCCTGATGACGGAAATGCTGAGGCCTCTGAGACATGGGGCTGCATCGAAGATTGATGGCTTGACTGCCGGCGAGAGTGGTCTCTGGATGCCTCGAGCGTACGGCATTCTTGGCAGAGATGTTACAAGAATGGGTTTCTGGAAGGATTGGCTTCGAGCCGTCATAGTGCCAATGACGGACGGTGGGGTTTTACGCGTACCTCCAAGCTCTCCACGAGTCGGTCGCTGGCAACCTTTAGAACGATACGTGGTTAATCTATGTACCGAGGCGTTCAGCCCCTTAAGCTCTAAAACTCAGGTCGAGATTGGCGTGCGCGAGTTACGTCTATATGCGCGAAAAGAAGCAATTAACGAGCTTCCCGGCTCACGTAACACTGACCTCTATGCGTTATTTAGATGTCTCTCACTCGAGAATATCGTCACTCTCTTCGAATATGCCATGTCCGAATCGCGAATTATCTTCCTCTCATCGCATACGGCGATGCTTCACCTCGCCTCTCACGCCCTAGCTAGTCTGTTGTATCCGTTGACTTGGGCGAGCATATTTATCCCCATTCTGCCGGCGCGATTGATATCTGCTCTTGATGCTCCTTGTCCGTACATTGTCGGCATTGAGCGAAGGTACGACAATGTCGCACTTCCGGATGACGATTATGTCTTGGTCGACTTAGATAAAGATACTATCGAGTCACCGACGCTGCCGGTTCGTCTCCCAAAACAACACCGACGAAAACTTCTCTCGCTCCTGCAATATGCGGCACCGCACAGTTTACGATTCGGTGTCACGACAGGACCGCCTCCATATGCGATCGAATCTTTTCCTTACGACGCCTTCTCTGCCGAAAATGGCGCCCTTTTTGATGAGAAGGCTGCGCCAAGTACGCTGTACAAATGGGTTGCACAGAATTCATCATCTTTTGGGGAACCCGAGCCTGCAGGTACAGCAAGCCCTCCCGTGTTTAATGCATTCTTGCATGCGAAGCCGGGAGGATCCGAACGGCCTACGACCAGCAAATCAAACAAGACCAGCCCGCCGTCGTCAGTATCGCCTGTCTCGGTGAATTTCCCGCCCATGCCAGCGACACCTATTTCCAGAAGCGATTCTGGGTTCGCACTATCTTCTACGCTAAGAGAGAAGAGATCGGGGCATTTCGACGAGAAGGGTCGGCGCAGCTCCTCATTCGGCCATGCACCGGTTCACCGACCTCACGCGCCATTCTTAAACGGCCACCAGTCGAACCTGTCCATCTCTGCCATTTCAATAGACTCACAGTCGTCGTACGGGGGTTACGCTCCGTCGACGTACGCACAGTCTACTATCGCCGCGTCAACGGTGATGCCGAACATGCTCGTTCAGCCAGTAGAGAATACCGAGTCTACGATGTGGGTTGAAGGACACTGCTTCAATTTCGGTGCTAATGACACCTCCTTAACCTGCACGATTTGCGATGAGCGTTGTGAGGGTGATGGATGGTACAGATGCGCAGGGTGCGGGGCAGTCTCACACGGACGTTGTCTCGGCTGCGTCTGTATCGTCTGTCCAGTCGCCTTTAGCGAGGATAAGATTCGCGCTGCTTTCGTACGTTGCCTTGCGAGTCTTCTCTATACATATCGCAAGCATTTGGGTCGGCCGACGAAGGACCAAAAGAACAGCGGTCAAATATATGGGTTCGATATGAATGGATTTATTAGGAGCTTGCCGTACGATCAACAGGAGTACATTACCATGATGAAAGAAACGCAAGGTATGCTGTCTTTGTCATTATTATACTTGCAACATTTACTAATTATAAACTAGCATTCAATGAATTCATCCATCAACGCGAAACGCACCCGGGCACGGACCCCGAGATTCGCCTTTTCGACGAGATAATTCTCGCTAAAAAGGCTCGAGGGAAATCCGGCCTGTCTTCAGGCTTATCCCGTCTCTCGACGATAAGAGCCTCTCACGGCGTCTCTGCTTCTCTACCAGGACTTCAGATCCCATCCAGGAATTCGAAGCAAACGCCATTTTTGACAGACACATCTGATCACATTTGGAGAACGGCTTGTGTGCCTGTACCAAATGCCAAGTTCCAAGGCGATTACCGATCGGTGACGACAAGAACACCGGCACGGCTAGACCCTTCGCTGATGAAGGAACCCCGTGCCATACAGGGTGTGCCACGAGCTGAGCAACGTAGAAGAGGGGTGATGAGGAAACAAGTTCCTAGCATGATGATTCCCACGCCGGCCTCCCCCTCTTCTCCCGAGTCTCGATAAATCGGGTTAGCTGTGTTGGCTGCATACCAGGTCAAGGACAACCTACTAGAATGTAATATTAACGAGGACGAAGGTGGTATGCTTTGCCTTGATTGTACTATAGCTGGGAGGGAACATGAGATGAACAAAAGTTCCCTAATTTACCTCTTTTTCCTCCGAATATCCAGAAATCAGTCGACATTTCGCGTTCCGAACCGAAATCCTACAGCATCGCGCTATCGAGTGGAGGAAGGAAATAATGTCTAGCTAAATTTGCTTATCGACCGAGGGTGTAAGGTGAAGAAGACCTAGGGGACGATGAAAAGGGGGGGAGAAAGAGTAGCAGGGCAGAAATCCACCCGGCCTTGAATATGTAGTGAGTGAGTGAGTGGTTGGACTTATTTGCAGAGATAGGCAGATCGCGATCAATTTACAAAGAAGACGAGAAAGAGACAGGAGGAGCATTGCGTGGGCGAGCGGACCTTGATATGAACGAATCACGCAAAGAATAAGGAATTGCGTTTAGCATCAAATTTAGACTGCGGTTGTGCCATGCGTAACTCTTTTTTTGCCTCTGTTGTATTTTTGGTATTGTGGAATGACTTTGGTGCGGGCATTTATCCAGCCCTTTCCCCCCTATTTGCGATTTGGGTATACTCATTGGATACATCCATACTACGTCCATACCATGCCGTGCTGTGCCTTTTGTATGCCCCTCAACCACCCCTCTCTCTCACTGATAGCAGCAGCAGCAGCAGCGACAACTTGATGTCGTCTACTCTTCAGATTGTACCCATTACAGACCGATCTGCTTAATCCCTCCGACCTCCAGAAACATTCGTCCCACCAAAGCCGGCTTATCGTATCGTTCCCTCCCAATAGCGTGCTATCCCTTCGCGAACCCCCCTTATATACTACCCTCTTTTTCTCCAGGAAATACAATACCTCCACGATCCCGTATTAAATCCTAGGGTAGCGTTAGGGTACCCCAACCATTCCGCCCAGCTCCCGTTCAGGTTTCGTTTCTACCGCGCCCCCCTCCCGGCGCCAGGGGATCCACGACCGCTCGGATTGCGTGCGTCTCCCGGACTCGGCCGGGGCTTCGGCTTCGGCTGGCGCTCGTACGCGTTAGGACTGGCCCTGCGCCTGCGCTGGTTCCCGCCACCGCCCGAATAAGCGGGGTCGTTGTGATTGTGGTTATGGCCGTGGTTGTGGTTGTGGTTGTGGTTCTGCTGTTGTTGCCTCCGCCGCGCTGCCATCGCCCTCTCCCGCGGATCGTCCGGGACGCCGCCGCCGGAGTCGGAATCCGAGTCCGAGGATGACGAGGAGTCGTCGCCGGAGGAGGACTCGTCGGAGGATTCGCCGACTTGGCGCGGCGCGTGGTATATGCAGCATACTAGAGATACGCATATTAGTACATATAGTACCTACGGGTAACGGAAGAATGGAGAATGGAGAATAGGAGGGACTGGGTACCTTTAGATCGCTTCCGGCCTAACCCTTCGTTGTCGACGACGGACTCGGCCCACTGGACGCGGTGGTCGGAGGGAGGGTGGGCGCCGCGCAGGCGCAGGATGGCGGGGGCTGCCGGGGCCGGGGCTTCGGTGCCGGTCTGGGTTCCGGAGCCCGTGGGCGCCTCCGTCTGGACCTGGGTCTGGGATCCCTGGGGCCGGTCGCGCTGCCGCTGATTCGAGAGGGGGTTTGGTCCGGACATGGCTGCGGTTGGCCCTACGTATGGGATGGATGGGACGATGTGTCGTCTTATGTGTGTGCGTTGCGATGATATGTGCGAAGGAAAAAAGAGGAGTACCAACGGTCGAGGCAATATCGAAGGCGGAGAAAGGTGTGTAAATCTAGTATTCCGACGGCTCAATCAGGTATTGGACCAAGGCCCGTTTGCCTGGAGATTCGCTTGGTTGAGGGAGTGAGGAGCTTCGAGCGATCGGCCTATGTATGCATACGTGTAGGCCTTAGAACGGTCGAGGATCAACATGGATCAACGGGCTCTTGTTCCCATGCGGCGCCACCGGTGCGTTGGTTGGTCGTTTTGTTTGTCTGGTTTGTTTTCTTTTGGTCTCTTAGTCTCCTTTCCCAGGGTTCGCTTCCCCAAGTTTGCGCGTTTTTGTAGAGTGACGAGGCGGATGTTATGGGATGAGCGATATAATTGACATTGCCCACGAAGGTAGGCAAGTTATAGGTACTGTGTTGTATATATATGTATGTAAGTAGGGTATTTTCAGAGTTTCAAGTTTCGAATTAATTGTTGCTTGACCCCGTCCTTTCCCCCGCTCTTTCCTCTCTTACTCCCAGGAAGTCGCGCACAGGAGAAAGCACGAAAGGAGCATAAAATTCGGGGTAATATCATGGATGTACATACATACGTAGCTATGTATGTATGAGAAGCCGAAGTGTGTGGGCAGATTATCAGAAGACCAATAAATGCGGACGAATCCAGGGATGGCCAAGGGGAATTCAGGCTTATCAGTTCTCCGCTCTCGTCCCCAGAGGACCCTTAGATCAATTTAACAAATCGATATAAGTCCTCGCGATGCAAGGAGCGTTGCATTTACCACTCAAGTCCAGTATTGAAGCTTTAAGGAGATTGACTTTGAGAAAAATAACCGGGATTGAATGACCTAAATATCGCCCCACTAGCCCCGCGTCATACTTCCTATTTGCATGCAAAACCATGTGGGTATGATGTAGTGGGCTTAGTCATAGCTGAGCTTCACTGGGCACCTTGGCAGTGACATACTTAGGTACCTCGTAGTTGTACGTTCCCGGTAGTCCGGTTCAGGGTTTCGATCTATCGTATTTAACCTCATGTTACCGGTAGTCTACCTAGATACGTACTTTGATTTCACGTAAAGTCAAAATAATAGACGAAACTCACTTCAAAGCCAACAATTCATCTCATAATCTCGTACATTCGTATAATATACATAGTTTCACGTTCTGGAGTCGTCGAGATTATATTTGAGTTATTGAAGGGCGGCTTCTCGCCTGCGCTTCTTCTCGAGCTTCTTCACACCCTTCATACCCTTCCTTGGCCTTGATCTCTTGAAAGCCTTCGATTCCAGAGGCTTGTTTAACATCCAACCGTTCATCGGCCGACGACATGAGATGTACTTACCATCGGGACTATACACATCCACGATAGGCCAGTTAGGCTCTCCTGAGACAGGACTTGGCGGTGGGGTTTTCCTCTTCTTTGGATCCTCAGCGAGAGCCTCCAGCCTTTCCCAAGCTGAAAGCTTCTTTTCTTCTTCAGGCGCCTCCATTGGAGATTCCTCTGATTTTGGCTTTCGCGCAAAAAGGTCTTTTGTGCGTACTTGAGCTACGATTTCTACCCACCCAACGCCTTCGATCAGGATATCGGTCGACAGAACACGAAACGGTAGCTGTTCTATGTTCAAGCCGACAGCACCTTTCCTCATCAATGGACCCGTACGCTGTTTTGTCACGTCCCACTTCAGCTCGAAAGAACCTGCAAGTCTCGTCCGTTCGCCCGTTCCTGGCTCTGCTATGTTGTCGAATGGTAAATTCGACATTTTGGCACGTTGCTCTTGGATGGCCTCTGCCTTGTCGGTCTTTGTGGCGTGCGGATAAAGTGGCGTAAACGAGCACATCAACATGACCGGTGCCGGTGCCCTTGGTGTGATGCGGATGAAGCCACCAAGGAGCAAGGACCGACCTGCCGTAATTGTTATTTGTTTAGGCACAACTCGTCTTTTTAGGATTAAAGACGAACGATAGCTCTTTTGGACATGCTGTTCAAGGCCAGTTCGTTCTAAGCCAGGGAGATCGATTAACTCTCCTCTACCATTACCGAACGGAAGCCGGATTGGCGATGCCGTCGTTCCAGGTAATGCGGAGACCAGTGGCAAATCTGGATAGTCCGTCTCCTTCGGTGCGGGCGGCAGGAGTGAATATTCATCAATATTCTCTTCCAAGCCCTCTATCACCTGGGCACTTGTATCATCTCGTGCCGGCTCTAGGTCGAATCTTGTTCTTTCTGTTGACGTCGCTTTTTCACCCGCTATTACTTTACCGGGAAACTTGTGCATCCTACCCATCGGGAATACTTCTGAGGCCAATTTGCTTTTGCCTACATTCGCCTTGCCAACTAGCCAAGTACCTCCACCCCGTTTGTATATTTCTTCTTTCAAATTCCGAGTCCGCCAGTTTTGTCTCGAACTCACAGCTATCAGATTGCCTAGACGTACATTCCTCCCCGCTCGTCCAAGAGCGTCTCGGAGCACCTCTTGCAGATATGGAAATAGTTTTTCCACTTGCTCTTGCTGCGGTGCTAGAAGATCGCAACGATTTATTACGAAGGTCAATCCGGTCTTCCAACTGGTGTAGAAATTCTCCGACCTCGATCGACGGTTCTTGGTTCGTAGGGGCGTAGTATCCAGTAAGTCAGAGATTCGTGGCAATAAGGACATGGGGAAATCGGCAGCATCAATAACGTGATAGATGTGGTTGTGCTTGTGGGGTGATTCGGCTATCGTATCCCTGATTGAATCTATCGAAGGGTGAAAAATCGATTCTCCGGTGCTATAATGTTGCAAGTTGTGGCATCTCTCGCAAACGGGCTTTTTTTGGGGCTCTCGTCGATCCATCTCGGGGGGAGGTACACTCTCTAGAAGCGCATCCACGTCAACCCCTCTCTCCTTCAGTTCTTCCAAACGGGAGCCATCGAGCGCACGTTCGTAAATAATATCTTCTTGTCGCGAAAGGCTTACGCCTTTGGGCTGAAGATATTCTATAACGGATTTGCGATTGAGATCAAAGTATCCAGCATAACCGGGTAAGGTTATTTGTGATAGAGCGCCGCAACCCGGACATTGTCTCGGTAGCTGACGCACGTTCGGTTGGTTTTGGGTGGGGGAAGACTGTTGAGTATCATACTCGGATGAATGATCCTCTGCAGCCGCCTGCGCATGCAAGCAACGATGCTGCACTTTCCATGTTGAAGTTTGTGGTTGAGACGAAAATGCGACGGCACGTATTCTTCGACGAGGCAATGCGCGATAGATAGAGGGATATAAGAATAAAGGCAGCTCAAGTGGCCTTGGATGTTCTGCGATGTTGAGTGCACCTTTGAGCCATTTTGACGAGAAGGAACGGTGCATCGTGCATTGTATGGCCCTCGTCAACGGAAAAATGATTGAATCGCATTGATGGATGTTCAAAAAAGATTTTAAAAAAATCATGAGCAATAAGCTATCGCGAACCAGAGCCACGCCGCTTTAAACCGGCGCATCAACGTCTCCAACCTAATGCTGCCTAGTGCCACATAGAAATTTCATCTAACAGTAAAAGCGGCGCGTACGCTAAACCTAGTTGGTAGTGTGTATCCCGGACAGCCAGTGACGTTAGAGTTGAGACTAGGTAGACTTACAACCCTTGTCCCGCTAATGGTAAGGTTATCGATAAAGAGGAAGGCCCCATTAACTTTGGAATTGCTACGTCAATTGTATTATTCGACACAGCTGTCCTTCTGTACATTTGGTACAACGCACCCAAACTTACACTCGCATCTTGATTGCACAATATTCATCTACGAAGGTCTCTATTTTGCCTGGACCATGACGGAAGATCCTGTATCAGCTGAAGACGCCGCTGCTGCGCGTGCTGCATCGCAAGCTTCTCTACGCAAGAAGCGCCGCGAGGCTAAGATCAAGCTTGGCGGAGCCGACCGGCTGAACAAGATTACGGGGCTCGGAGGAGGCATACAACGAGGTAAGATACTTGTCTGTTAAATAGAACGTTATGAATACGGCCTCTAACCTTCGTGACCAGACCCTATACCCCAGTTCTCGCCGGAAACTAGCACGGCGCCGGAGCAGACAACTGCGGCTTCACCTTCACCGGCTGCTGACGCGACGTCCGCCCCGGCTCCAGAGCAACAGCAACATGGCGACCCGGAGGAAGTCGACATCTCGGAGCACTTCTACAAGCCGCCTACAACCAACCGCCAGCAGACTCCCAGCGACGTGCCCGACGACATTTCCGACGCTCAGCTGCGCCAGCTCCTGCTCGGCCGCATGGGTGGTGGTGGTATGGGAGGCACGCCGCCGCCCGGCGCAAACCCGTTCATGAACAGCCACAGCCCCAGCCCCATGCCCGGCATGGAAGGCATGGAAGAGGACCCGATGATGAAGATGCTCCAGCAGATGATGTCCGGAGGCGGTATGCCCGGCGGCGGCCCCGGCAGCGCGAACCCGTTCGCCGGGACGCCGATGGAGGGACTTATGGGCGGCTTGGGAGGTCTGGGCGGAGGTAACGGCATGCCGAATCCTATGCAGCAGGCGCAGCAAGCCGCGACGAATAAGACGGCGAATTTATGGCGCATCTTGCACGCCGTGTTTGCGCTGGGTCTGGGCTTGTATGTGGCGCTGAGCACGACGTTCACGGGCTCGCTTATCGAGCGCCAGAATTCGACTATTAGCAGCAGCAGCGGCAGCAGCGATGGCGATGGCCAGGTGTATACTGATGATATCGAGCGGACGCGCGCTTACTTCTTCTACGTGTTCACATCCGTCGAGGCCATACTACTTACGTCACGGTATTTCTTGGATAAGGGACGCGAGCCCCCCAAGGGTTGGATGTGGACTGTTAGCGGATTCTTGCCAGGAGGGGTTAAGGCATACGTCCAGCATGCGCTGAGGTACGGACAGATCCTGGGCACCGTGAGGAGCGATGCGCTGGTTTGTGTTTTCGTGCTGGGGGTTTGTAGTTGGTTACGATCATGAGATTGGTAATGAAGGGATATGTGGTTTTATGGATGATGGTAGATGTGTAGTAATATTATGACTTCCTACGAAGGGCCTGGTGATTCGGCGATGCTGTCTAGAGTGGTAAATTCTATATTAAGGGATCAAACGAGGCCCCCAAATCTTCAACCACCACGACACTCAGTAACTTGACTAATTAGGGAATATATGCAAATATAAGCATCTCTCCATTATGACATATCAACTCTCTCCTTGGCGCGTACAAGATTAGGCAGGTATGCTTGATCTCCTGTGCCGTATACGTACATATATGTAACAGGGAGTAACGTATCCTTCATTCGACGTCCCTCCATCCCTTTTCAAGTGCCACACAATGAAGATCTCAGCTATACACTGTGAAGCGCCGTACGTTTCCGTGACACAGGTAGATTTGTAATATACCGGATCCAGATTAGAAAGAGCTTATATCTTGAGAAACGTTGTGTTGTCAGTAGCACAGAGATTTGGTGATTACTTACATACCTATACAGCCTCTAGACGCGCGTCATAGGGTCGGTCAAACACAGATAGGGGTTAGAAAATGAAATCGAGGACTTGGATCTTGGGTATCCTAGGTAATCAAAAATGGTCTAAATCTGTAGGTAACTTTTGGTCACCATAATCTGTTGTCGTAGATATGGTTGGTGAGCCTACCTGTCGAATCATAAAAAAGAAGAAATGGCGAACCTAGAAAGAATAATGGATTTCAAAAGACATTACATTACTAGCATATGAAGTTGTTAAATGCCACAAGTCTGTCCCCATTGTCTTGTCTTCCAGACTAGAGAGCCAGGTTGCCCCTTTCCTAAGTCCACGTGTATTCCGGTTGATGCTCCTGTCCAACCCAATGCAAATTCCCTTTCCTGTTAAACAAGCCAAAACGCTCCAGAACAGATCAACAGATTACAATGAACATGTCGAAGAAAAAGCACACCCGGGCTAAAACCCGGATACTCGAGAAAATAAATCATCGTGGCTGCGCTTCCATAACGAACCCCAACACCTTCCCCAGAACGCCGCGCAGCCGCTGCGGATTCTCGCGTACGCACGTGAACACGACCGCCGTACTGAACGCAAAGACAAAAGTCTCCCGCCACTGCTTATCCATAGAGTATTTCCTAGGCAAAAGCGTAGCCATGGCCCTCGGAGCAACGAATAGCGCCAACTCCTTCCTCCGAGCGGCCTTCTCGATTAGAACACTCCATCCGCATAGGAAGCAGCCGGACCCGACACACACGCCCGAGTCGATCTTCTGCCTCGCCTGCGCGTCTTTGCCGATGACGTGCGGGCCGATCCTCGTCCGCGCTAAGCACACGCCGTAGTAGAAGAGCGCGATGAACGCGGCTAAGAACGACGAGGAGCGCGCCGCGGATATAACGGCAGCCTTAATACCCTTCACGTCCCTCTTCTGGGTGAATAGGTTGACGGGCAGGTATGTCGCCATGGCCCACTGGAAAGATCGATAGAACCGGGATAAGGCATGGTGCTCGCAATTCGGTCCACATCCCATGTGTACGATCTCGCAGGGAAATGGAATGGCCTTGACCGGATCGCCCCAGTCGAGCGGCCACTTGAAGTCCGCGCACATGGATTGGAGCAGCCCTGCTTGTCCGGTCTCTTTACCGTAGATGAGTTCGCCGCTACGGCAGCGCCGGAGCGCTTCGATGAGCCGTGAGTCCACGGATGCGGCCGAGTTAATCCATTTCGTGTAGGACTTAGGTAGCTTCGACGGGCAATAAAACCACGCCCACATGATTAATGCGGACGAAGCTGCGAATATCGTGGGGTCGGTCAACTTAGATATTAGCGATTCACCCCGTGTCCATTTCTCGGCCGCCACTCTGCGAGATCTCTTCCGCGACCATATTTCCCCAATTATCACATCAAGAGCCCTAGTCGAGGCGAATAGCGTCAGATCCAAAGTTCGTCCAGCATACCGGATCGTCTCTTGCTTAGCGTTTTCCAACGAGTCTTGGCTGATACCGATAGTCTCCGCGAAGCTATCACTCTCCTTCGACTGTAGTAGTCGGAGACTTAGCCAAGCTGATATGAAAGAAGATAACCAGGTTAAAAGTCTAGTTGGACGAAGGTTAGTTGAGTGTTTTAAGTGGCGATAGAGTTAAGATATATGCGCCAAGGTAGGATACCGATGCCAAGCTTTCCCAATGAAACATCGAGAGTTGTTATCGAATTCAGAACTTGCCTTTTTCGGGTCAACTCTGTAAGTTGGCTTCTTGATAGAAGACGGTTAAAAGCCGTACCAAGCAAAACCTTCAGAGCGAATAAGTTAGCTTTAGTCTTTTACGACAACGCTATCCATACATGCTCCTCGAAGCAGATGAAAAAAAAAAGGAACAAAATAAGCAATCATGAACCGGTTACAGGTAGTCTTGCCTCTAGTAACGTAGTTCCGCCTACGAGGGCAGCACAGAAGGTTGGGAATCTTTGAAGTTCTAGTCCCCCACGCAAGATACGTTGCAGGGATGCGATGAAGGAGTCGTGGGGCCGAATGGCACTCGCAACACCCTTGCTTTTCCTCCTTCTAGTTACATATTGTAGAACCAACGTGAGGAGCCTTGGTGCGACAGCAGAAGCGTAGCCTAGGACATAGGCCCGAATGAGAGGTCTGAGTAGGGGTGGTATAGACTCATCCAGTTTCCGCCGGGTGCTTGGTGGAAGTAAGGAAGATGTCATCGTTACAGCGCCCCGGTACGGGTATCGCGTCCACTACGCGACACACCGCGGCCTTGGTAACGAGACTTCGGTGTTTAACAATAGTATACTTATCGACGATCCATCAAAGGGATAATTGGCTGCGATGAAGGTTTACTGTACTATAGTATATCTTCAGAATGTCGAGTTGACGGTGCGCCGCGGAGTCCGAAGAGTAATTCGAATCAAGAGGTTGACTTGTTTTGCTACAAATATGATGGAAAGGGGCTGAAAGACCGGGTATGTATTACGATGGATCTGAGATGCGGCGCCCCTGGAGCGTCCGTGCTGTTTTAGATCTGCGTGGCTTCGGCGGAAACGCCTTGTCAAGACAATAGCATCTTAATTGGCGTAATTGGGGTTCATTGGCGCCACGGGAAGTGCCGGCGAGCCGGGTTATGATAAAGAAATCCGGCAGAAGGTTGCAATCGGACGCTATACGTGCCGAGATATAAACATGGTGAAGTTCAAAAGCCGGGTGATGGAGTCACGGTGTTTGAACCGGTGTATAGAGAAAAGAATAAAACAATACCTGACAGTACCGCCCCTTGCCGTATGTACGCCAAGGAGGATTTGGGTTACTAGTCGCCTTCGGCGATTCAGCCGAGGTATGAATCGATGGTGCCCGAAGAAACAAGACTGGCAGGTCTAGTTGTTCAAGAAAGTAAGGAATCTCTGGTCATGCCACACGCCTCTCAGATTATAAAACTAGGCTCAGGTTTATGCATGCATGCAACCCGTCCTGTTCGGTATCGACCCGTCGACGTAGGGTTGATCCTACACAACTGTAGGGAGCAAGACGGCCTAAATAATCTTTAATGAGTACCCAAATCCGTTACCGAAATAATCTATAATGGCGAACCCCAGGATGTTGCAGCTGACATCTAAGGATCAACTAAACATTTATTTCGGCCGAAATTTCTCCTTTGGATCGATGCCTTCTAAGGGTAGCTGGATCTATGTCCAAGGACAACGTAATTCTCACCAGCGCGTGGTAGTACGTAGTACTGCGACGAGGGAGAGAATGTTAAAGCTACTGCAACGGGCACCATGCATCTAGGTTGGGTGATTATAGCACACGCATCTACCAGAGCCTTAGGTTGTCCGTGAACAATGTACAGGTATCCGTATAGGACCTACGCACGTAATGGACTAGACACAATCGGAGATAACCCCTGTCTTCGTCCATGGGTCCGTTGGCAATACGGTGTATAAGTGTGCGCAACGGCAAGGCGATTGAAGCGACAACTGGGTGATAAATGAGCCATAGTGGAACTTGGGTTGCTCGTTCTGGGATGAGTAGCTCGACCTGACTCGATGGTATCAGGACTAGCTCTTTCTTGGGGCCATAGTATTTTGACACGATCGAGATAGGGGCCGCAATATGATAATGGTGGTCTCTTTTTCGTGGTGAAGACAAGAGAGCTGAAGAGAAAGAAGGAAAGAATTTGACATGTGATTGCACCTCGGAGCTTTTCCCCTGCCAAGAATTAAGAATAACGGTGGATTTCGATGATGGAAGGCAAGAAACGTTTATGCAATGCAAACGCTCGAGTCAAGTACTAGGTAGGGATACTACTAGGTAGTTAGCTCACCTAAACCCAATCAAGTAACGGGTGGCCAGATGCTACGGTCTTTAAGGAAATATCGCTATATCAAGTTATCTCCGCTTCCTTACTATACTCCATTTTTGTCGCATTTTATCCCTGACAAGCTGCTAAAATAACTAAAATAGTACGGTATTCGAGAACCTGGAGAAAGGCCTATCTAGCTTGAGTGGATAATACGTAGGTGAAATATCCTGAGGTTTCATTAATGGAGAACAATAATACTAGGAATTATCATCGGGGCTGTTCTCTTTGCGAAGGAGCTATTGGCAATCCTCGCTTAACTGTTCGATCATCAAGAAAATAACCTTGTTCTGCTTCTTGTGACTTGGTGACTTACATCTATTATGCGTATAGCTGTAAGTGCTTAGGTGGGCCCGTTAAAGGAAGACCATCGATAGGCTCATAGCTTCGAATTCTCTCTCTACCCCTCATTTCATTTCACTACCGGTACTTAACGCCGTACTACGTTAGCTAATGTAAGGATGAATGGATTACCTTATTAGTTTTAGCGCACTTGCTACCTGGTAGAAAAAACAGAGAAGAAGAAAGTAGCGTGGCTAGGTGCTAGGTTCTTGGATTGCTTGCTACTGCTTTGCTGCTGCCTCTTAGGTTGCCTCTTGCTACTTATGTAGGTAGGTAACTGGCAGGTGACTGAGCAACTATTGCGGAGCAAAGGAAGGAAGGAAGGTGTGTATGAGTTAATCGAGTCGGTTTTCACCAGCGAATAGTCTGAGACTTCGAATAAGTTCCTGCTCGTCATTCTCTCCTCTTTCCGTCCAATTACCTATTAGGTGTTACACTGCCTTAAGTAAGTTCTCAATGGTGTTGTCCGAGTACAGTGCAGTGTCATTCTTGCAGGTTTTGATCTAGTTTTTTACTAGGTAAATTTTTATTTTATCTTCCATTTTCTATTTCTATTTTTCATTTCCTCGAATTGCAACATGCACGCAACCACAACCATGCCAGAAACTAACCTGTTGACATGCTACTAGACTGACCACTCTCCACACACATCCACACATCCACAGATACCGAATAATTTACAACGTCTTACCTGATCTTACCTTACCTTACCTCACCTGTCTGCTATTTACCTTAGTCAACCCCAACTTGAGGTTCATCTAACCTACTTCTTATAATACATACCACTATTACTTCTGGGTATCTATGGAGCATTGACGATCCTTTCCCGCAATGCGTCATCGACCTCGGGATATAGATTTGCTTCCTTAGTCTAAATCGATGTCGAAGCTATCCTCAGCTCCTATAGTCAGGGGCCGTCATACTTTCCATCCGACGATTTGCAGAAGTTCTCTGACAACTCCGCTACTATACCTCATTTGACCATTGACCCGGGCCGCAACCGAACGGCCTTGTCGCGAGTCTGGACCGCACACTTCGTTGTAACGACGATCCTTCCTACCATATCCAATCAACCAAATCTTCCTCCCCGCTGCGGAGGCCTATGCCATTTTTCGAATATACTGTCTTGCAGTCCCTATGTCACGCATGCCTAACAGACCCCGACGTCTACTCCTCGCTTGCCCCGTAAATATCGACACCACTATTACGAACCGACTGCTAGTTCTGCTGGGACATAGAACAAGAACCCGTCTTGGACACTCCGCTCTCAGTCGTCGAACCTTGACCTGAACCCGTTTGCACAAGGCTCTCTTCATTTTGCGATCGAACCGGTCACAAGAAGCACTCATGAGCGCCGCGTGCATACAACGTCCCAAAATGGGTTCTTCTCAAGCGCCTGACGGCAATGCGCCGTTTGGCTGTATGTCTTTTTTGTTGTTCATAAGCAACTTGCACCGGCCCTGTTTAGACCCTAGGGACTGACCATTTTCCGTAGATCACGTATCTGATCAAGATTTCTTATTCCTTAGGGCTCCGACGCCACCCCCAGGAGATCCTCTACTCACCCAAGACGATAATAGAGCACTGAATCTTTTCTTCGAAGATATGACGACCAACCATTATCCGGGTATGTCATATGGCGAAGGGCTCAATTTCAGTGAGCAGTGGATAAGTCAACTCCCACCAGCTTTCTTGGGTCATACCACATCGTTTGGGCAGCAGCCTCAGCAGCCATCCGCTTCCCTAATGAACGGAATGCCTGCTACCACGTATCAAGATGTATTTACATTTGGCCAAAGTATGATGCCACCACCGCCGACCCCATCACAACCATCGTTGCAGCTCGAACACACTCAGCATCAGCACCATAATACCCCGACTCCCCACACGCCGATTGAGCAGAGTGCCCACGCCGACGTGGCGGCAGTCTTGACGTCTCTTCACCATGGCCACCAGAACGGACACCAGTCCGGTGCCAATGGCATAAACAGAGCACCAGTTGTGCCCTCCCAACACAACGGTAGCCATGTTGATCAGATGAGGCCACTGCCTCGAAACCATATTCCCGACCAAAGCAATACTATTCACCGTAGGCATACTTCGAATGACGCTGACACGCTTTTTACCGATATGGTGTTCGGGAACTCACACGGCATCGTGAATCAACGACCAATCGAAGCGCCGGAATTGCAATGGGGTTCCGACTCAAATTTTGCCAGGACACAAGGTTATGTTCCACCCGACCACGAATCCAGCGAGCTGCTTGAGCAGAAACGATTAGGTGCTCTAAGGGTTCTTACCATCAGCCACAGCGCCGCAACAACTCGGCCACCGTCTCCTTCGACGAATGGGGAAGGGTCATCTGTTGCTCGACCTGATATCAATGCAAATGGTCATATCAAAGAAGAGCTCGACGTCGAGGCCCCGCCTGCCAAACGCCGTAAGAGTAAAAGCAAAGGGAAGCTAGAAGTTGACGACGTGGAAAATTCAACATCTGTACCATCGAAGGCTGTGGCTAGAAAACGTAAATCGAAACCAGATCTAAAGGCAACTCCAGACACCCCTTCGGCCACCCCAGATGCGCCTGGAAAGCGGAGGAAGTCCACTTTGAATTCAGGGAAAGCGCCGCGAGAAAACCTGACGGATTCTCAGAAGAGGGAAAATCACATCAAGAGTGAGCAAAAGAGAAGAGGAGCAATCAAAGAAGGCTTCGATGATCTTAGTGAACTCGTCCCAAATCTTAAGGGAGGCGGATATAGTAAGAGCACCATGCTTACAATAGCAGGAGAGTGGCTTGAGGCCCTGTTGAAAGGTAACGAAGAGCTGGAACGATTATGATCCCATCGGTATTACGAGTGGTGTTTTGATAAGTGTATTCTTCCTAGTCTGTGATGAGGAGGCTGGGCTGGATGGTCTGGAGGACCTGCGGTCTTTGCTTTCAGGCCGGAGTTTACTTGGGCTGGGGTTCGGGTTACAGCGAACCAGGCAGGCGATGAGTTAAAAAAAAACTAGGGGCGGGTAGCGGTGGGTGGAATTCTGATCTTCTAAAGCTTACCAAGGTGCATTTTTTGGTTATTGATACCTCCGGAGTTGATGTTATATGGGAATTGCAGAGACTGGAACTGCGGGTGGGCTTTTGTCTCTCGAGAGCGTGAAAAAAAAAACGAGCTGAATGACGGTTAACGGTCGATTGCATTACCCATACCCCTACGGTCAATGTTTAACACTAATTTGCTACATTTTTAATAAATCGAATGAATGGACATATATATTTATATCGTCCACTAAAAAAGTGGTTTGGAAGATATGTGCGTTGTGTGTTTGGGTATCATGTTAAATTTCAAAAGGGGTATCTGAACTATCTAGTAGCAATGCAAACGACGATAAGGGACCTTGTCAGTCCTCGACACTATGGAACCTCTCATGTGCTAATAATGCAAAACTAGGTATGGCATGTCCACAGATATGACATCTTTGGGACTCGTCCTCTTCCTCCCAAGCGTCCGCATCCGAGTCCAATGATACTACTGCTGTCTCAGCTGCTTCCACAAGATCTTCCATTGGCGTAGCTTCTCCCTCTTCTCCATGAACGTCGTTCTTAATGTCGTGCGTGGAGGGAGATGTAGGATTATCAGGAACAGGTGCAGTATCATAAACCGTCCACTCTCGCAATTTGTCCTCCTGCGTCCGGAACATACGCGCAATGTTCCGACCTCCTCCCGCTCCTGCGCCATTTGCTGACTCACTAGAGCCAGCTACCATGACCATGTTTGTTACGCATATATTGATCAAAGCCAGGTTCCACCCTTGCCGTTCCACGTGCAGGCGGCGGAATAGGGGAAGGAGTAGTTCCGAAGCTAACCGCTCTGCAACGCTCTCGACGCTTTCATCTTTTAAATTGAGGACGAAGCTTGGGAGTGATTGGCTGCGGGAGTTCCGACTAAAGCTTTCCGGAGTGGGGGTGGAGCCCGTGGTGGTAAGTCTGGGTCGGCAGCGCGTCGACAGCCGAAGTGTCTTAGGATACGCAGCCCAACGCAATTGTGGCTGCCCTTGATGCTGCGAAGCAGGATCTGAGGGATCTACTTCATCAACCGTGGTAAGGTCCACACGCATACGTCTCACGAGCGAGGTAGCCAAGGCACGTAGCTCTCGCGCTATCTCGGCCGGTGCGTTTAGCGGCTTCGACATGTACGTATCCTCGATGCTGATCTGCGTCGGCACATCGCTCGCTTCCTTGACCTCAGAGGGATCGACCCCGTGGAGTAGATTCCAGACTTTCTCCCCGCTGCCGCGCTCCGCGCCAGGCCGATCGAGGATACGTTCCAACTGATCTGCGGACATGCCCGGGTGAATCCGGACCTCGCGCACCGTCACCCCGGCGCCGATCTCCAGGTCGTGCGGGTCGGCGGTTGTTTTCGTCGATAACACGTGATCCTGGATCAGCTGCGCGATGCGCGAGCCGATACCTGGGATCTGTCGCAACTTGTGGCCATCCATGAAGTTCTTGATATCATCTTCGTAGAGTCCGAGAAGCGTGGTCTGGTTCTTGGGCTTGTTCACGCTGCCGGCGAGCTTTGCAAGCACTTTGTTCGTGGACACGCCGCCGCTTGACGTGTACCCGAAGTCTTCTTCGAGCTTAAGCCGGAGGTACCCGGCTAGGTGAGAGGCCAGGAGTAAGCGTACGCATACCGGGTTATCCAGCACCGAGTCAACGCTCGTCGGGTCTAATTTAGGCTGCACGCATCCGAAGAAGCTGGAGGCGTCGAAGTTGAACCCCCTTTCGGGGTCCTGCCTCGAGAGCTGGAAGAACGAGTCCCGCAACGCGTTCCGATTAAGCAACTCCTGGTTATACGCCACGACATCGGTAACGTCGAGGAATACCTCGTCCAGGCCCAGGCGCTCGACGCGGCCGTTCCACGAGTGCGAGCGCAGGAACGTCCACAACTTCTTCGAGGCGTCCCGAAACGGCGTCAGGTCTTCGCCGTTGACGATCACGAGGTCCGGACACGTCTTCTGGGCCTCGGAGATCAGCTGGAGCTTCTTGACGCCGCGGGCGCGCGCCGCGTAGTTGCAAGTGGCCAGAATGCTCTTCTGCTTCACGCCCAGCGGGAGCCCCTTGAGTGCCGGGTTGGCGTTCTCGAAGACGCTGGCGTAGAAGCAGTCGTAGTCCTATGCGTCATGGCGTTAGTTCTCCACCTTAGCGTCTACCTTGGCACGTTCGATGTGAGATTTTAGATGCTATGCTGGTGAAATGCTGGCTTTGGAAGAAAAAGAAAAGGAAAAAAGCGAGATGTACGAACAAAATGTATGATGACGCGGTCGTCGCTCCTCCGTGGCGTCCTGGCAGCGGTCGTCTTGGCGAGTCCAGACGTCAGCGCTGTTACCCTCATCTTGTTCCATTTTTAGGAACGGCCACGCGGTCGGGTAGGGTTGTATGTTCGTCCTTCGGCATTGGAGGTTAGCATAGAGCCAACATGCATTAATATCACGTGGGTCCAAATGCGAAGACGTTTATGTAATAATTGTCTGGTCGAATCTTATAAGCCGGGAGGTAGCTGCCTGAAGACACTAGCCACCATGTGCTAGACGTTATGTAATTGTGGCTTAAGGAAAACACTAATTGGTAAGCGTTGCTGACGTCAGCATTTATGATTTAATGTTATTTCATAACTTATCAAGAGTCAAATATCATATTTCATGCCATATCTAACTTAGTTATTTGGTTTCTATTTTTTTCCCTATCCCTTCAAAAGTTCCGTTCGTATTGCGTATCATTTCAAACAAGCATCGATATTCTGGTAGGAAATTAAAAATGCAGCACGGACTATTTTCATCCTAGCTGGTTCCAGTGACTCGGCTCACCGCTAGCCAAGGCCTGTTCTAATTGTGGCAATCAAAAGAGATGCATCACCAACCACAGGCCTGGTACAATCGGGGCCGAACAAAAGTAACTATTTTTGTACACTCGCACACTCGCACATTCGTACTCGAGCGAACGAAAGGAAACCCTAGGAAAAACTAGGAGAAACTGACGTGTTTTAAAACAATTTGCCTTCTCTATATAGGATAGAAGAAAGTTGATACCCAATTAGTAAGTGGAGCGATCACCGGTCATACCCGCGAGGGTATTCCAAGTTGCAAGGTTACGACCAGATCTCTCCCGAGATGGAAAATAACGAGTACGATGATGCCATCTACCTCCGAAGAAGTCCGTCCAGGTTTCTCATCTTTGAAAGATAGTTCCCGTTGCCGAGCGGATGTGGGAGCAAAAACGTGGCGTATGCAATAGGAGATTTGCAAGGACCAACAACCCGCTTTCCGAGTGAAGGATAGAATCCTTTCAGCACGGTCTGCGTGGCTCGAAGTCACCTGCTCTTCTTAGCATGCATGCTGAATATCAATAACACATTCAGCTGGAAGGCTATCGTTAAGATAATTCACCGCTTCAAAAGATTCAAAGTTTGGGAGCATGTCCACAAGATATAATAATTCTTCCGAATTGCGGGGAAATGCGGTTGGCCATCGACTTCGTAAGAATAGGCGCCACAAGAAAGTCAGAGGGCGGTAATGTTATGCGCGAAGTGGCCCATTAGCCGACCTCGCTCTGTGAGCCATTGGCTATCTATAGCCAGGATCGTGCAGACAAACAGGGATACGTCGGCGCTTGCGTCTTCAAATCATCCCTCGCTTTCTAAGCCCTCCTCCCTTTTTATAGCCAACCAGATATTCGGATATTGGAGTGGCTGCATCTCACTGCAGCAACAGTCCCACATCAGGTTAACTCCATGTCTCTTTTACCTTCTGGTTTCTGCTGACTTTAATAATCTCTATGGTCCAGATCTCTTACCTACAGATGTTTTCCCGCACTCATAATCCCTCCCCCCCTCATCTTACGCCTAGGATGTTGTTGCTTCACACTGCAGTTTGCATTAGTCTCATACTACTCTAAGCGCCTGACTTATCAGGTTGCCCTCCCTTCCTTACCTTCCCACCGGTACCTTCGGAATTTTGAAGCCAAAGGAGTATTATATAGCCGCTGTGTTCCACCTAACGGCATATTTCACACACATCGAGTTTTTCTCCTTACTGCCCCTAATATATCCCGGCCGGCTGGGGGGTTGTTTAGAAGTCCTCGTCTGCTGGCAGCACAGACCGAGTGGCATACTCAACAACCTCTCTTTTCTTTCTACCTGCCTTTACTTTCGTAGAGCCTCAAAGGGATAAGTCTAAGCAGGCATATCATACGAAAATCGTCAAAATGGCGGGTTCTGAGTCATCCAAGAGACCGAAATTGTCTCTCCAGACGAAGCCTTCGCCAGGACCAAGCACTAGATCAGCGAGGGCGTTGCCAAATGTTAATCCTAGGTCACCGACGTCTTTCAATACCCTCTCGAATAAATATGTCACTGCCATTGAAAGGTCGACACCAGTCCAGTCGACTCCTATAACGGCTATTAATCTTCTTCAACCATTGAAGCTTCAAACTGACCCAGACTCTCTCAAGGCTCGGCAGTCTAGAGTAGAGACGCCATTCACTGCAACTTTGCCGGATACTCCATTATCTGCGAACCCTATCTCGCCAGCCCAGCAGATGGATATAATATTTCCGAGCAGTATGACGGCAACTCCCCCTATGTCTGCCGGGCCAGTTGAGTCATCCGAACCCAGCAAGTTCACGTTCGCCCACGCCGACTCGAAGAAACAGGCATACCCGTACTCCCCTGCCCAAAGTCGACGTCGAGTAATTTACACAGCTTATGGGACACCTGCAAAAGCGCCATATACTCGTGACAGGTCGCTTCACAGTATATTACGAAACTCGCCTTTACCACCTCAAAGCGCTAGATCGCCTATCACGCCGACAAGGCAATCGCGTCGATTGCAAGAAAAAGCCAATAGACATGTGGGCTACGTGTCCCCACTAACGCAGACCATTACGACCGAGAAATACATTAAGTCTCACGTCGACCTACTCGCAGACGATGCATCTCCATACACACCTTCACCAGTTGCAGAAGACTCGGACATGATACTTGATCTGGCAATGGCGTACACGGGAGATGAGACGCGCAATGGCGGAGAAACACCAGGGCCGTTTGAAGAAATGCGAAGGCGTATGAATGGATTGGGTACAGATTCGCCCATCCTCTCACCTAGTGGTCGCGGGGTGCATAAACGTAAGAGAAAGGAGAAGAGACGAAAGTGGGTTTGGACTATTGGCCAGGATGATGAAGAAACTGAGAGTGGTGCGATAGCTGCTCTCAAAGCTGCCGCGGAATCTTCTACCCCTAAGAACTTGGCACCTACGTCCGTCCCCGTACTTCGTATACCTGCGCCTGCGCCGGCGAAAGCAGCTACACCAGAACCCGTCACAGCAATTCAAATTAGCGTGGAACCTACCGGGTCAGAATCGGACATAACGGTCGATCGTATGGATGTTGAGATGTCCGATGCGGAAAGCAGGCTCTCGAGTAGAGCTACGACACCCCACAGCGTCGATCTAGATATGAAGACACCAATTGCGCTGGCGCTTAACACGGAGGTGCCAAAAGTAGAGCGGCTTGGGTCTGTGGATCCTATCGATCCCGAGACGGGCACTAGAAGGGACACACCGATCCCACCAGACCTGGTGAATATCGAACAATCGTGACCTGGGTATCAAATTCTGTTGGACAGAGTTACAGTATGGATGATATGGCTCATCGGGGATGAGAGCCGGTCTAGTTGGGGTCAAGGCAATGGAAAATGACAGGAACTTATACGCATACCGCAAGGCATACGGGTGCATTGGGCGGCATGGCTTGTTTAGCATAGGCGTTATTCGATACCATCGCATAGCGGGTTTCGTGCTTTGGTTACATATGAACGGATAGGTACACGAGGACACGATGGATATGAAAATGAAAATGTAAATGAATCAAACACAAATGCACAATGACTTGTTCCAAGATGGAAGTATGTAATTTTGAAACACCGTGAGTTACCACAAACTAAGCTACCAAGGACTGCAAGGCCCGGTTCGTCGGCACAGACGTCGAAGTTCCAGATGCCATATGACGCAAGCCTCTCGATCCTGGTCGATGATCCCGTCTGTGCTTGTCCCCGCCAGCCCACGGTTACAACGGATGCGCCATGTTTTCTCTCGCTAATCTGCCAACTATTATCACTGTTTTAAAATCCATCAGAAAGGGCTGAGATCTTTAGACGATCGTGGTTCATCCCATGATTATTAGTAGTTATGTGAGTTGTTATAGGGCGGGAACTGACGAATCGAAAGCTGTTAGATGCCTTCCAATTGATTTATGTAGCGAGCGACTACATGTATTACACAAATGCTAAATTTAAATAACTCAGCTCAGCTCCTTAACAAGGCAACTTCGATATTGAAGTGGGTAGCACAACCCTTGCAGATCGTGACAACGATGAACTGTCCCAGTCCGTTGGTTCTCGTCTCCCTGACTCTGTGATACGCAGCAATATTGGGAAGTCGCAACGTAACCTTGGAATTCGAGCAATGGGCTAGACTCGGGTGGGGACACCAAGATCCCTGTCATCCAATAACCTGGAAGCAAAGATGCCGAATTGGACAGTACAAACGGGAAGTACCCCAGCTCTTCAAAGAATTGGTGGCTCCACCGACGTCATACACCTTCCCTACGTTACGATTCATCTAAAAAGATCGAGTTTGGCGATATGATGTAAACTGTCTGACTGTATACATTTAGCTTTAGGGCAGCTATGTAATCAATTGAACTACTAGGTAGCTAATCCCTTTAAGCTCGCTTTCTTTTGTCCTATAGCTTTTCGTCTCCTCTGTGTTTCCCCATCCTCAGCTCGTAAGTTGCAAGAATTTATGAGGCTTCCTTCGCTGTTATTGTTTTCCCATAGCTTAAGGGTATGAGGGTAGAGGAAACCTCTCAGCAACTTTCCTATAACAATTATTTATAGTATCTCTTAAAGGAAGTTATCCTACTCTTTCTTATAACTTCCCAGACTTCTCTCTATAGTATCCTACGCAATGGCTTCTGAGCAGAACCACCGCTTCCCTGGCGGTCACTATTCTGGCCTTAACCGAGTCCCTAATATAAAAGAATTCGTCGCTTCGCTTGATAAGGATAAGAAGGAGCGAGATGCTAAGATTGACTCCGAACTCAAAGCAAATAAGAAAAATGGAGGAGACGTCAAGGAGCATAAGAATCAGGTTGAGCAGTATAAGGGTCGGGGCAGAGTCGTCACGGATCCCGTCACAGGGAATGAAATCACCATCGACGATGTAAATAACGATTTCATGAAGACCGCCAAAAATCCTATCGTAAGTATCTCTTTCAAGCCAGAGAGTGAAGAATAATTTCCTAATTAAGACTATGCTTAGCTTTCTGTGCCGAACGCAAACTTGGGTAAAGATACGACAGTAAAAACAGAGCCGACACAATCAGGAGAAGAGTATAGAGAGGCTCAAGATATAACAGCACCGCCGGATCCAATAGCCACAGGAGCCACTTCGGATGTGCCAATTCATGGCGAGAAGACAAATATTCTCTTCCACCCAACACCTTCTGTCAGTTATGAGCCCATGTACGCTGCCATCGAGCAGCGAGCTACAGTGCTCTGTGCAGGTGTCTTCTTTGCCATCATTTTCATGGGGAAGTTATTCGGAGGCAGACTACTGGGCTTGGTCCCTTTGGCTATATGTGTCTCTTCTGGTGTGTTCTTGTGGATGAAGGATTTGGTTCGACGAGGCCGGGACATCGAATGGTCCAGCGAACAGAAGCGTGGCGAGACTGCCGTCGCTAATCTAATCCCCGAATCTGTTGAATGGATGAACACTCTTCTCGGAATCGTCTGGGGCCTTATCAACCCGGATATGTTCTCTGCTGTCGCTGACACTCTAGAGGTATGCTTTTGGTATATCGTTGACATAGTTATACGTACTGACACAAGCAGGATGTCATGCAAGCATCGGTACCTGGAATCATCGAGAACGTCAAAGTAGCCGATATCAACCAGGGAAATAACCCCATTAGGATTCTGAGTCTCCGAGCTCTCCCTGACAACCACATGAAAGAGTTGAAAGATGAGATGCACAAGGAGAACCAAAAAATCAAGGATCCGCAAGAGCTTGCTGCCGATGAAGAGGGAGGTGATTACTACAACTTAGAAGCATCCTTTGCATACCACGCGAGGCCTGCGTCCGAAACCGCGTCGGGGAAAGCGCAAAACATGGGAATGCAATTGGTCTTCTACCTCGGTGTCAAAGGGTTATTTGGAATCCCTCTGCCAATCTGTAAGTTCCTTCACCTACCAAGTCACGTATAGTCGCTAATCATATATAGGGGTCGAATTGGTTGGCTTGGTAGGAACTGTGCGTCTCAGACTTCAAATGGCTCCCGAACCTCCGTTTTTGAAAGCAGTTACCTTCACACTTATGGGGATCCCCAAGGTCGATGCTGGATGTACACCAATGATTGAACATGGAGTTAACATCCTTAACTTGCCAGTGATTTCCAACTTCGTCAACTGGGCTATCAAGGCAGCCGCTGGCATGTATGTTGCGCCAAAATCACTAACACTCGACCTCGGCAAGATGTTGACGGGAGACGATATCCAAAAAGAAACAAGTGCTCTTGGTATCCTTTTCATCCGCATTCGCAAGGCCACAGGACTGTCAAAGCAAGACCGAAGAGGATCCGAAGGTGGCGGCTCCGATCCCTACATCACAGTTAGCTTCTCTAAATTCGGTAAACCTATGTATTGTACTCGTGTCATCCAAGATGACTTAAACCCCGTTTTCGAAGAGACCTGTGCTCTACACGTTACCGCCGACCTTATCAAGGCAGACGAGCAACTGTCCATGGAATTGTGGGATAGTGATCGGTCTAGCGCCGATGATGTGGTCGGCAAAGTTGAGCTCTCCCTAAGGAAGCTCATTCAGCACCCCGGCAAGATGTACCAACAAGTTTCTAAGCTTCGCGGTGTCAAGGCTGAAAGTTCCATGCCGGGCGAACTTCATTGGGAAGTGGGCTATTTCGGGAAGACTCAATTCCGAGCTGCTTTAAGGACAGATGGCAAGGATCTCAGCTTGCCGAAAGAGATTCGGGACAACGAAGTGTTGCAAGATGAGAAGGGAACTATCCAGAACGACGAAGAAGATGCCGTTGTCCATACGCCTCCAGATCCATTATGGCCTTCTGGCATTCTTAGCATTGTCGTTCACCAGATCGTAAACCTTGAGTTGGCAAATGTTAAGGGCTCCGAAGGCGGAAAGCGCACCGGAGGTAAAGAGTACGAGCCTGCCCGTGATGCTGGCGAGATTAAGGAAGAGTCGAGCAAGAGGTTGCCGAGTGCTTATTGTACCATGTTGCTCAATGACGAATTGGTAAGTTTCTAGCAGAAATTAGACCATCCCATATTAACGCATTGTTATAGGTATACAAAACTCGAACGAAAGTCGTTTCCTCCAAACCCATCTTCAACGCTGGTACCGAGCGTTTTGTTCGAGATTGGAGATCCGCTATCGTTACTATTGCGGTTCGCGATTCGCGTAACAGACAGCACGACCCGATCATTGGCGTTATCCCCTTGAAGCTCTCTGACCTCATGCAAACCAGCAGCCAAGTAAGTTGGACACTTAGTTTATCCTTAACCTATGGCTAGATTCTGACACTGAATGGCTAGGTAACACGATGGTATCCCTTGGATGGAGGAATTGGCTTCGGCCGCGTCCGTGTCTCCTTACTATTCCGCTCTGTCGAACTGAAGCTACCACCACCCCAACTGGGCTGGGACGTAGGGACGTTCGAGTTCACGTCGGACAAAATTTCCTCGACCTTTGCTGGCTCAGGTAAGGGCCACGTAAAGCTCCGCCTGAGAACTGGAGGTAGCTCCGCGACAATCAAACGCGAATACTGCAAAACAGAGGGTGATGGTTTGGAATGGACCATTGGTGGCGTGACTGACAGTCAAAGCCCACGCCTTCCGGTCAGATACCGCTACCGCTCTCCTGTGTTTTTCGAGTTCCACTTGCCCGGAAGGCGCCACGTCGAGCACTTCGCGGCGATCTGGCTGCAAGAACTCATCGACAACGAGGACAAGTCATTCGATATTCCCGTGTGGAAGTGCGATAATGCGATGCGTTTGTCGCAAAACTTCGTCACTCAAGACAACTTCAACACGATCCCAGATATCAAGATCGAAGAGGTAGGACGTCTCCGCTTCAGTGGCAGGTTCAAGGCCGGTACGGACCGAGACCATCTCCGTTTCGTAAGCGACAACGATTCTCGCGAGACCATCGAGACATGGGAAGCTTGCTTCGCAGAGGGCGTCCGTCAGGAAGAAGTTACGAAGTCGATACCCGCTACCATCCAAAAGCTACACGACGATTCGCTGACGGGAGGACGAGATGTGCTTGCCACGGCTCCCGAGGAAGAGCGGAGAAAGTGGTTATCAAAAGACGGTACAGACTGGACCGGAGCTTTCGGCCAAGACCCAGCAGATTTGATGACTGGCCGCGAGGGCCGCGATGAGCCTGAATATGAACCCGACTCGAACTCAGAACCTGTTGACGATCCTTCTCTCGAACGTCGTTCTACGTCCTCGAACTACTCGGACGATCTAGGAGTTAACGATGCCACATCAGAAGCAGCTACAGATTCCTCGGGCCTCGCGGGCCCCGGCGCGAGCACGAGCGGCGGCGCGCTGACCCAGACCACGACGAACTCCGGCTCGAGCAAGAAGAGCAAGGCTAGCAGCAGCAAGAACCCAATCAAGCAGTACAAGGATTACAAAGAAAGGAGCAGGGACTTGCATCGCCAGCACCGCGGGCTGATGCAGTGGCGCCCCTTGCGCAACGCGCAGTTCGCCAAGGACGAGGCGAAGTTCGCGATCAGGAGGGTCACGCATATGGGCGCGTTGAGTGGGCGACAACCTGATGTTGAGACGGAGGTGTAAGCACGGCTCGTTGAAGGGAAAAGGGGAGATGTTTCTTTTGTTATGTTATGCCGTATGAATGTCTACGAGGATAGGATGAGGATTGGGAACGGGCATGTACGCTACTAGGCTTGTGCTAATATTACTGTATGGGCACTTTACACGGTATTGGGCTTGGTTAAGATTGAATTATGAAATCATCATTAAAGTAATTATTATAAAAGCATAATATTCTACTATATCTCGCTGCCAACAGAGTTCTATTCTTGGTTAAATAGGGGTAAGATGAGTCGAGTGAGCTAATTACTTTCTCTTCTTTTGAGCTATGAAGCAGGCACTCACAATATACTATATCATAACAATTCTCGATAGCATCCCAAAGACAACACTGCGTCTTGGTTGCGTAGACGAAGGGAATGTAGGCCAACAAAATAAACCATGCACCTTTAGAGCAAAAGGAGAAGGGCACAGTGAATAGGAAAAGTGGCCCTGGGGTTCGTTCTTCCTTGACGCAAAATTGAGATAAGCCATGGGGATCAGGGCAGAATATCTCAGAGTGTATGCAAGGAGTTCTTCGTATATAACGAAGGACTGGGTAGAAGGGGATAGTGGTGGTATAAGAGGGAGGAGAGAGATTCCTCTCCGTTGATTGGAATTGCTTTTTTTCATTCAATACCTAGCATTTAGGCATCCTGTCGTGGGCGCCCGTCTTTCGCGGAAGGCCCGGTATATACTCCCTTTCATCATGTACATACCCTTCTGTAGTTTTATGCGCCTGGTGTCTCCGTATGATACACGTCTTGGTACAAAATAGCGCGACGATGCGAGCGCGAAGAGGCGAGGTTCGTTTCGTTTTCATTCCAGTAAGTCGTCGCTCATGTCCCATCCCCAGCCCCAGCCCCGTCCACTTAACCTTCTCTTTTGCTAGAGTCCAACGTAGCAAAAATAAACCTTTCCTCGGCCCTCGATCCGTAGGCCGGGATTAAAAATGTTGGAATCCGGTAGTCCGGAATCCCCCCCCCCCCTTACTGGTTAGCCATCTTGATGGCCTCGGCCTCCTGGCGAGCCATAGCCAGCATGCGCTCCTCAAGCTTTTGGGCGTCGATGTACTTCTTGTTGATGCTGCGGTCGAAGGCGGCCTCCCGGTGGCGGCGCTCGACCTGGGCCATCTCGGCCAGCTCGTCGGCCGTGGGCTCCACCTTGGTGGCGCCCGTCTTGGCGAGGAACTCCTCGAGGATGGCGTCCGAGTGCACCTCCTTCATGTCGATGGTGACGACGCGCTCGCCCTCCTCCGGCTCCGGCGCCGGGTACTCGTTCGTTATGCTCGACCGCGGCTGCTGCGCGAGCGGTAGGGTGTTGAACTTGCTGACTAGCACGGACGGCTTGTTGGAGTCTAGCGCCGCTTGCCGGAAGTATATCGACATCTTCGCCGGCGCTGTTTGGTCCTCTGTTCGGTTGACGAGCATTGGGACTGCTGGGTTCCAGAATTTCAGGCGGGGTAGGCAGTCTCTCCAGAATTTCCTGTGCGAGGGGAAGAGACATGGTGGTTAGTCAAGTATAGCTAGGGTCGTCGCTGAATTTTATATTCTCAAGGACAAGATCGATGCTAGAGAGCATTGGAGGGTTATGAGATAAGGCAGTTCCTCGTACCTGGGCCCGAAGTGTCCATTATTCCATCTTTTGGCGAAGTCTAGATGTATCCGCGTGATCTCGGGCGGTAGTATCGCTGCGCCTGGGCCATGCCGTATCGCTAGCAACTAGGTCGTAACCTTCGTCAGAATGTGTATTCGGGCGTAACTGGCTTAAAGCTTTACCTTCTGGATTGGTATGTTAGCAGTGCATTTCATATCTCGTATAACGAAGGGTCTGTTGAGCGACAAGAAGATACTCTTTATTTTAGAGAAGTGCGGACAAATTGACAGGAAATAACTTACTTCTTGCAATATGTGCATACGCTTCCCTGGATTCACCATCTCGACAACCCTCCTGCGAGCTTTCTTGGCTCGCTATCAAGTTTTTCAATCTGGCTGGCGCGAGGTGGAAGAGGTAAAATGGATAGCTCTGACTTGATCGCCTGTGCATTGAAATTTCGGGGACCCCTGCTTAGTGCCGGTTATCGAGATTTTCCGATGCATATTGCGGGATTATCGCTATAGTAAACTTAACCCCTATTACCTAATCACACCTTTTTATCGACTTCATTCTTACAACAAACTGTAATTTTGAACTTTTCAACTCTTGGGATCACTTTATCTTTGATGATGGATAAGAATAGCTCTCCAGATAATACATTTCTTAGAGAAGATTCTCATCCAAGAGGTAGGGCATCGTTGAACTAGGACATGCTAAATGCCAGGATAGGTCAGGACAGCTTCGGGATGTATCATCATGAAACGAATTCTTATGAGCTTCCTCAAAGAGATAAATACCACGTCATGAGGAAAATACGACTTCATCTGACTGGCATGGTATATCCCAGTAGTTCTTTGTATGACAATATATGCGTTTTGACTCAGGTCATTCGACGAGATGGCTCGTAACAGTCAACTCAACTCTACTCTAGTATATAAGAGGTCTAAATTTCCCGATTTGTGAGTAAGAATCTCTCATCACATTATCTTCACTTCTCAAGGATTGGAAATCATTGGGAAATACGCAATTTCTTTGAGTCTGAATCATGCCATCTCAAGGTAATATTATCTCAACCGCAGGTTCTGGTGGCTCTAAGGACATTTTTCAGTATGCTCAGTTGAATCCTGCAAATTTTCACGCCAAGGTCTTTGCACTTAGTGATATAAACATGCAACAGGCTAAGGTTCCGGGCATAACCTTAAAGGACAATCGCTCAGGACCGAAACCCCTCAACATTGGAAAAATTGCAAAGGGCGCGCATGATAGAGAGGACCTAGAGGGTCTGGGGAAGAATCTTCTTGACTCCTTCGCTCTAATATTCGCTCAATCCGGCCCTGGCGGAGTTACCGCAACCGCCATGGAGAGAAACGATAAAGGACCACATGCATATGTTCTACACGTGGCCATGAATTATGGTCAGAATGGTTCATTCTCTGGTCTAACTAGGCGCATCGAAAAGTGGTTTGAATCGAGAGACCTAGGTTCTCAAGGACTTCAAGATAATCATGTTGACTATCCGGTCTCTGGAAATGCCCTCTGGGATGATATCCTCCAAAGGTGCTATCCAAACATCAGGAAGTCAATATACGAAGCCTGCTATGCAACGCTACGAAGTGTTTCCTACAAAGATGATTATCATTTCCGATTTGTCCGCGATTTGATTTTCGATGAAGCCTGCACCGAATCCAATAGAGAATTGCCCCCTCAAGCGAAGGGCCTGTTATCTATTTTAGATATCATATACTACTTGGGCGATTATAATTTGGTTGAGCCAGGCGTTTTTGAGCTTGAAGGCCAAGAGATTACCAGCATAAATACTAATCTTATGCACAAACTTACGAACCTATGTTATGAGCTATTGGATTCCTATGAGAATCCCATGCAAAAACTAATTGAGCGATGCTGCCAGAGTCCCCAGAATAGAAAAACCGAGAACAACACAATACAGTTTCCAAAATCGTTTCTAGAAAAATTTAGGCGGCTCATCTACATTGTCGCAGAATACTGTAGAGCATGGTATGATATGGTCCGTTTTAAGATGGATCATAGAGATGCCACTCTGAAAATAGAGTTAGTAACGTCAGGCAGATTCCCTAGGCCGATGAGCTTAAGAACGGTAGGGAATGAAGCATATTGTATCAAGATACATCATTATTATAAACAGTACATATCGGCTTACCTAAAGACCTCCCGAGAGAAGCCATGGCATTCGTCACTACCGAAACCCCTGAGGGAAACACGGAGTCGAGCCTTATCATTTGTGCATTGTGAGATGCATATATTAGAGGTATTGCTAAAAGAAGACAGTTCGATGTTTTTCAATTATATTGGTGGTAGCAAAGGCCCTTGTTGGCTCTGTTATCATGCTTTAACTAGGATGGCCCCTGAGTTCACGAGGAGACAGTCTCACTTAAAAGTGTATCCAAGATGGTTACCTCCAAATTTTGAAGGAGAAGCGAGAAACATGAAGCAGTTTTCCACGGTTCTCAAATTTCTGGATGATGAAATCTGGAAATTGATTGAACCAGGGCATGAAGAACGGGAGGAGCTCAAGACTGGTCCTGATTGTCCCGATGTGGAACGAAGGTTCTTATCACCGAGGACGGACGAGATACGCGCAGTAATAGGAGGCAAGCAGATATTAGTAGGCCTATCAGTTTCAAGAGAGGCCCTGGTGAGGTTAAATTGCCTAGGTTGACGTTTGTAAATATATAGAAATTCCCATATCTCATAGCTAGCGAGATATATATGCTATCCATGGTTAAGAGAACGTAGTAGTTAGGCGTCTGCCTGTAATAGCTTAGTTGTTAAGTTATCGTTTTGTCCTTCGTTTCCTATAGGGGTATGTCATGTTAAATACACGCTGGGTGCGGTTGTGGCCTTCTTCGCTTAGGGGCTTCGTCTCGAATTTAAATGGTATTATACAATCAATAGAAAGGGAATGAGATTCAAATCGCACTTCTCTAGAAACGTTGTAGGTTGGGCCGATAATGAAAATATCTCTGTCGACATTGAGGCGTAGTATTCCGGGGGGTCGGCCTAGAGGGAATGCCTCGCAATATTTGCAAGACAATGATATTGAACTTGAGGTCGTCATGTGGTGGACGTCAACGACGAGGCTATAGAAAGCATTAGATATCTCTCGGTTCTCGCGATTAATAGTTAATAAGGGTGAAGTAAGCTGGTTCATGGGATACACTGAGCCATGCTCGAAATGAATAACCACTAGTCGCTTTTCAGATTCCTGGTTTAAGAAGGCTCCCCAGATTTGCAAACGTAACTCGGTAGGAAGGTCTGAAAAGGTGGCAGGCTGAAGGTGCACCATTGTGTAGGAAGCTTACTGGAGGTTTGATACGATATCAGTTACGATTTGAGATGAATGCGATAAACATCTTATTATAACGACATTAAACTGCGCAGTGACATATATGCTGTCTTAACATATCCAACACCATTCCTAACATCCTTCAAAGGGAATTGGAATGAGAACGTGTGTGATCCTTGAAGCCTGATGATAATTATATGGATATGCTGGAAGGTCCTGGAACCATAAACTTCACACTGAGGGAAACGCAAAGACTCAAGCCTTGTATATTGCTCTTAGCTAAGGTAATATTCATTATTTAGTTTAGAAAGCAATGAGGAATGCCGACTGATCACTTGATAGGTAAATATAAATAGCATATGTATCTCTGCAACCAATCTCTAATTGTTGGCTGGCTTAGGAAGTTCAGGTTATGTACTACATCGTGATAGCCCAACACTGCTGATTCGGCCGATGCTTCTGAAAATCATATGCAAGTCATAAGATACGCTTAAGCATCCAACTTGGCGGGGAAGTTTCCAGCCTCTGTAGCATGTTAGATCTAGTTCCCACTTGCGTTATTTCGTTACTGGACTGACCTCGTTGATCATCCCACCGTTGGTACCATCCGCTCGGACATAGAGATCGGTAGGCAAGTAGGAACTAGGACCGTTAACATATCCGTTCCGTACATAGGGGTTAGATTGTTGGTAGCCGTACCTGACGGCATGGGGCAAAGTCCTCGCCCTTGGCGTTGATGCACTTGTGGTAATCAACGTAGTTTTGCCAGCAGTGCTTCGTCTGGTTCTGATTGGGAAATCGAGCGTCGACACCTAAACGGCGCGGGTTAGACGACTGTGTTTATTCGAGGGTTCGATATCGTCGCATATTTTTTCCCGATTCAATCGCATTATGGAATAAAGTATTTCTTACCAGCTAAATCACAATAATAATTAGTTGACTGTCAGAATTCGGAAGAAAGGATGTGGATTCAAATGGCTTGAGGGGATTCGGAGTAGAAACCTACCAGTGACGAACTTGAAGGGTTTTGTTTCACGCTCGTCGTCAGACATTTTAGCGACTTGGATGTTTGGTTTGGGTGGTGAGCGAGGTTGGCGGATTCAATGGCAATTCGGTTGTTGTAGAATGTAAAAATGATGATGTATTACGAGATTATGAGACTATTGAGAGTGAATGCTTGGAAGGAGCTTTCGGATAATGGGGTTCTTGCCGAATCGAATCATACAAGCGTTCATTTTAGGTGCCTCAGGCTTTTTGGGTGGCACTTGGTGGCATGATACAGTGGGCACTTGGGGGAGGAGGGCCCCACTACGATTATTTTCTACATTTTTACTGGTTGTGGCTTGAATCCAAGTTACCGAAGCTACTTTCCCCCCCAGAACCTTCCAACAACATCCAAGATCATTGATAAATCCATCTTCGATAGCCGAAAGCTAGAGCCTCAATAACGCACATCCCAAACGCCTACACAAATCTCCGCTCAATTCGACAAAATGTATGCTACTCGAGCTCTGAGAATGATGCCCACGAGGCGCATGATGTTCCCTATTCCTGTACGATCTTAGGCCCTTCTTCGCATAGCTATGACGTTTACTAACAACTCATAATAGAAGGAGGACCAAAGCGGTATGTTCTCATCCATCGCGACCCATTGACGCTTCAAAATATATACCGAGCTTCCGAAAGCATTCTTCAAAATACTACTGGGCAACAAATTAGATATTGACCGATAATACAGCGCACACCGTGTCTCAACGCCTGCGAAAATTGCGACAAATTCCAGCAGAGCTGCTCCCGCTCGGTTAGTCCACCTCACGGTCCAGATCTAATGCAAATTTCTATTTGGGCATTGTATTGATAGCGTTTCATGTTAGGCGTTGTCGTTGGCTTCGCCGTTTTCGCTGCCGGCTACTCCAGCTTCCGCAAGTTTAGGGTCGACAAGAACCTCCGTCTTAGCCGTCAAAACCGCAAGGAGGAGCCTTCGGATCACGGCGAGCACGCCGAACACTCCGAACACTAGAAAAATTCGTCATGGCAAGGGGGATGGAGTTGGAATTTGGCCAGTCGGAACAGGCTCACTAGGGAAGGGCGCGTTTTCGTTCAGAGAAGCATAGCACTGTACATGTGACCACCGGAGGTGGATATGGCAAATAAGGGAGATTGAGCGCGGTATAGACATTAGTCGCAAGCTCCTATCTTAAACACTTCTTTTCGTGTCCCATAATCCATTCCTGACGCCAACGCTATGCGATAAATCCAAGTAGGCCCCCCATGAGAAGTTCAAGCGACTCCCTCATTCCGGTTTGGGTCCGGCAACGTCTAGCCCTTCAAGTCCTTGCATAGGGTCATCTGGTCTGTCATCGTCTACGCCACTCTTAGGTGCTTCAGCTGTAGCACGATCTTCTTCACTGACTGCATGTTCGGCCAGCCATCGTTCCTGTTTCACTTGTTAGTAATCCAAGTACCCAATTGTGAATGAATATAGTTAATAGGGGGAAATATCATACCTGTTCCCAAATTGCCTTCTTGCTACCTAATCCTTCATCCGCGCTCTTGGGAGGTTTTGCGGCCGAGACTTTCAGGACTCTGCCAAATAACTCAGATTGATCCATGTTGTCGATGGCTTCCTTGGCATCTTCGGCATCCTCATACTCAACGTATGCGAATCCTCGATGCGGCTCAGTTGCGTTTGGCGCATCGCTCTTGGGCAGAGATATATCTGCGATTTCACCAAAGGGGATGAAGGCGTCGTGAATATTTACGCTGGTGACGACAGAGGCTAAACCTCCGACATAAACCGTAGCTTTCCAACGGGCAGCGTCTGTCATCTTTATGTTTTATCCCGGGATGTGCAGTTTCGATAGGATATTTTATTTCGTAGGTGAGCTGCGTTGGCATGAGCTTTAAGATCTGGCGAATAATATGCAACTGACAGGAAGTTTGGTGTGTGGCTAGTTGCGGCGAAAAGTTGAAAGTCCATGTCGTTCAATCCATGTAAATGAATATATTCACTTAAACCACACATATAATCCAGTCCTTACATAGCATATCAATATAGACTAAGCCTTTGACTCGTTACATGAATATTTTCATGATTTGTCAGTTCCTTCCATGATTTACATATTCATACATAGGTACCTGTAAATATAATATTTGGAAATTCTTATAGATTTCATGTTAATGTGAATCGTATACGTTTACTCGACCATAAAAGCTTCAATTAGATACTTTCCACTTGATATTACATAAGGTGGGTAGGGCGTCGTCATACCTCCTCGGCTGTTATCACGTGAAAGTGGTTTAGCAGGTGTGGCTGGTGCAGAGGTCCACAAGTTGGAACTTGGCGAAAGGGAACAGATTCCAGTAGTGCACGTCCTCGATTCTTGATTTGGTTTGGACTGTTGAGCTCATGCGCCCACACCTACAGGGACCGTTGGATCGTATTATCTGGCAACATAATGAATTCGTGTGTTCCCGCCTTTCTATTCTAGGCAAGCAAATCAACGAACATATCTCTCTACATCTCGGGTCCCTGCCAACATTCCTAGCTGGCCTAGAGTGCTCAATGCTAGTTGGCATTTAAGCTAATCCCCTGAGAATCTCTGGATACCCTCTCCTACATCCCTTCGAATCGATCGACCCTGACTAGCTTAAGCTGCCCCTCTACGTAGTATACGTGGTGTACGTGGTGTAGCCAACATGGTCAGATTGCGCGAGATCTCGCGTACTGCGGCCTTCGCCTGGTCGCCCGGTGCTGAAAAGCCATTGTTGGTTACTGGAACTAGAGCTGGAGCCGTGGACGCCGACTTCTCCGATGAGACAAAGCTGGAGTTATGGGACTTGAACCTTGACAGCCAAGAGCAAGGGCTTGAGCTCCAGCCCATTGCAAGTATTGCCGCCGATTCGAGGTAAATAGCTATGAGGATCACGGTGGTGAGTATACAAGGTTTGCTGACAGTCTACTACTAGGTTCTACGACATTGCTTGGGGTCAGCCCTCCGAAGACTACCCCCAGGGCATCATCGCTGGTGCTCTCGAGAACGGGTCGCTCGATCTTTGGGACGCCGAGAAGCTCATTGCCGGCGAGTCTGATGCTTTAATATCGCGAACATCGAAGCATACCGGTTCCATAAAGTCATTGCAGTTCAATCCTGTCAGACCCCAAATCCTAGCTACCGCTGGCGCCAAGGGCGAACTTTTCATTTATGACGTAAACGACCCCGAAAACGCTTTCCGTCTAGGCACCACGGCAGCTCGATCAGATGATTTGGAATGCGTAGCGTGGAATACAAAGGTTGCTCATATTCTCGCTACTGGTGGATCTGGTGGATTCGTCACTGTGTGGGACTTGAAGACCAAGAAGGCTTCATTAACACTTAATAACAACCGGAAGCCTGTCAGTTCCATTGCCTGGGATCCAAACAACTCCACGAAGTTGTTAACTGCTACACCCGATGATACAACCCCCGTCATCTTGCTATGGGACCTACGAAACTCCAACGCACCAGAGAGAACCCTACAAGGTCATGAGCAGGGCGTTCTGTCAGTGTCGTGGTGCCAACAAGATGGCGATATCTTGATTTCATGCGGTAAGGATAACAGGACATTGGTCTGGAACCCTCAGACAGGAGAACGTTATGGAGAATTCCCTGAAGTCACCAACTGGACATTCTCAACCCGGTTCCACCCTCATAACCCGAGTCTGTCGGCTACTGCATCATTCGATGGGAAGATTACCATCCAGACGCTGCAGAATACAAACCCCTCGGCCGTGCAGAGTACGACTCAGAGCAGCTTGGATGGTGAAGACTTCTTCACCCAAGCTCAGAGACAGCCTCAAGGCGCCGCTTTCTCTTTGTTAAAAGCCCCAAAGTGGCTCGAGACTCCCGTCGGAGTCTCATTCGGATTCGGTGGTAAACTAATCATATTTAAGCAAAACCCTCACCAACCTGGTCAAAAACGCTCCTCTACGATCCAAATCTCCCAGTTTTCTGTTGATTCAGACATTGGAACCGCCACCGAGAAGTTTGAGGAGTCCCTGAAATCTGGTGACATCACAGCTATTTGCGAATCGCATATAGAACAGGCGAAATCTGACGAAGAGAAGGCTGACTGGCGTGTTTTGGAAACACTGCTTGCTGACAACCCGCGGAAACAAATTGTTGATTATCTAGGATTCAACGAGGAGGAAACGCAGGATGAGCCACCCAACGGTGTGACGGACGAGACCACCGAGACAAAGGAGGCTGAGCCCGAGAAGCCGAAGAAGGGAGGAAAGGGACACAAGAAAACATTCTCGACTTTCTTCTCCGATGGAGCTGAAGGCGAGGAGGATTTCTTAGCGAGTCTTTCGGCTACGAAGGGTGCTAAAACGGATAACCCCTTCCATCTATTCCCCGATAGCGATACGGGTGTTGAAAAGCAGATTACAAAAGCGTTAATGTTGGGGCGATTTGAGAATGCCACCGAAATCTGCTTAAAGGAAGGCCGTATGGCGGATGCCTTCATGATTGCAAACTGCAGCGGAAAAGAACTTGTTGACAAGGTCCAATCTGCCTATTTATCCCAGAAGACTGGGATGCCAAGTTATTTGCGACTTTTAGGCTCCGTTATTGTTAAAAACCTTTGGGATGTCGTATACAACGCCGATCTAGCTGATTGGAAGGAGACTATGGTGACGCTTTGCACGTTTGCCGATCCGACCGAATTTCCAGACTTATGTGAAGCCCTGGGTGATCGCATCATCGAATCGGGCTCTAGGAAGGATGCTTCCTTCTGTTATTTAGTCGGCTCTAAGCTTGAGAAAGTTGTCGATATCTGGGTTCAAGAGCTAGAGGAAACCGAGAAGGCTGGCCTGGCCGAAGCCGATGATTCTACCTTTTCAATCCACGCAAGGTCTCTCCAACACTTCATCGAGAAGGTATCGGTATTCCGTCACGTAACCAAATTCCAGGATACGGAGACCGGCCTTCCTTCAGGTTGGAAGCTCTCCTCCCTCTACGACAAATATATCGAGTATGCGGATATTGTTGCGGCTCATGGCCAACTTGAGGTTGCTCAGAAATACTTGAGCCTTCTGCCAGCGAAGTATGACGCTGCGGACATGGCTCGCGAACGTGTGCAACTAGCAACGCAGAAAGTGGTCCACCAGCCTGCTACAAGGCAGCCGGTTCACAAACCCGCGGCTGCTGCACGTGCTTCCACTCGAACCGCCTCAGCACAAGGGGGATATCAACCGCCTCAACCTGCGACCGGTGTTAGCCCAGTTAACCCATATGCACCTCCGGCCGTCCAAACCCCTCCGGTAAATCCCTATGCTCCACCAACCGCCGGCAATCCGTACGCTCCTCAAGGGTACCAACCGCCACAGCCACAAATTGCTCAAGCACCTCAGCATCCGGGTTATGGCCCTCCCCCAACTTCTTTTGGAGGCCCCCCAAGGTCATCTACCCCGTCGTCGAAGCCTCCTCCAAGAGCTTCCGAGGCTGGAAACTGGAACGACGTCCCTATGGTAACGAAGGCTCCCCCACGAAGAAACACACCAAGCGCGACTCCTATCACTGCCCCCTTCGCTAACCAGGTGATGCCGCCACCGCAAAGTCCTTACGGCTCTCAACGAGCCACGCCACCGCCGCCTCCTCCTAAGGGCCCACCAACCGGAAGGGTAATGTCTCCTCTAGGCGGTCCTCCACAACCCGGACAACTACCACCTCCGCCTGGACCTGGATCTGCCGCAGCGCAAACGTACGCGCCTCCCCCTGGTGTTCAGACTCCAGGTGGTGGCCCTGGCCTGCCTCCGCCTCCGATGGGTCATGTCGTCCCTAGAATGGCCTCGCCTTACAACCCGCCGCCAGCGTCTACTCCCCCTACGAGCCGATACACTCCAGTACAGCCGCCTCAGGCCAATCCTTCCCAGCAACCTCCCTTAGGTCCTCCCCCTCATGGCAACCGAGCGCCCCCGCCGAACCCTTACGCTCCAGCTCCCCAAGCTGCACCAATTCACAACCAGTACGCCCCGTCCCCTTACGGTGCTCCACCAGTGTCTCAAGGACCACCCTCCACCGGTCCCCCGTCAGTGAGTGGCGGTGGTCCACCTGCATCAACATCACCGGCACCACCTCCGCCACGAGCCGCCCCACAACCGGCTCGACATCCCGCAGGTGATCGCTCCCATATTCCTCCTAGTGCTCAACAGTTAGTCGACATTCTGAGCCGCGACATGCAACGGGTAGCAGGCAAAGCGCCGGCTTCATTCGCTCCCCAGGTCAAGGATACGCAAAAGCGACTGGGTCTCTTGTTTGATCATCTCAACAACGAGGAATTAGTCAAGCCAGATACTATTGAGCAGTTGACCATTTTGGCTCAAGCGTTGGAAGCCAAGAACTACCCAGAAGCACAACGTCTTCAGGTAGAGATCCAACGGGATAAGACAGAAGAATGCGGCAACTGGATGGTATGTAAAACCCGCTTCTATCATTAGCATTAAGTACTCTTACTAATTGGAATCTAGGTCGGTGTTAAGAGGTTGGTCCAGATGAGCAAGGTCACGAACTAAGACCATTGCGGTCGTGCCAAATCCATACAAATTTTGATGTTTTGACGTTTTGACGTTTTCGAAAAGCATGACGAGGATGAGCTATCATGGTTCATGAAGTAGTAAAACTGTTGACGGCTATAAGTAGAGCGTGGTTACATAGATAGGTTACCCACTGAAATTCAAAATTTAGAATTCTGGGCAGTGTTCCTGAAGTAGTATATGTCACGATTGGCTTTTTGGTGTTCTTCAAGTAAGATGTGCGCTATGATGAAATCAACCATGCTCTTTTCTGTTACAAGAGCATTCACCTCCGTGTGGTCGATTTGATACTATAATGTACTAGAGGTCGTATGCTTACCGTCTTCGAATCCCCCTACAAATTAAAGAAGTACCGGGCACAACGGAGCTAGACGGACTTTAGGGGCGCTAGGGCTTAAGGAACTGAATCGTGCAGAAAAAGGGTCGTACAATATCACCAATTACCAACATCATCTATCTTTCAGCAGGATTTCATCAACGATGATTCATATTGACACGAAGCCCTGCTTCCTAAGCTAGCTTCGTTTGAAAGTTATAGTGGGATGGATAGGGGTTGATGTATTCAGATATAGACCAAGAAGATTTGTTATAAAGCCTCCACAGCTGCTCTTCGTAGGAGTTGACCAGAGAAATGAATAGACAAGAATTATAGTGACTTTAAGTGTATCAAAACGCATGTCTCCTAGAGTACCTAAGCGGTGACATTTATCCTGCTAGAAGCCCTATTCAACATGGACGAAACTGCCCCTAAACCTTACGTCCTACCAGCGAATGCAGTCTGGTTCAGTAGGTCACCCATCTAACCACATAGATAGCTTCATATTGGATAGGGCTGAATTAACGCTCAAAAGTCACCGGATGCTCCTCCGGCATCGGCCAAGCCCTTGCCCAGCACATCGCCAACAAGACCGCCTCCCAGCGCGTCGTAGCCACGGCCCGCAACCCGGCCTCGCTATCCGCCGCCACGTCCGGCATCCCGGACACGCCCGACGTTCTCAAGGTCGCGCTCGACGTCACCTCGCCGAGCGCCGTCGAATCCGCCTTCGACGCGGCCGTCGCGCGCTTCGGACGCGTGGACGTCGTCGTCAACAACGCGGGCTACAACCTCATGGGCGACGCCGAAGCCTCTCCGCCCGGTAACCTGGGTCCGCGCTTGCTCATGGACACGAATTTCTGGGGCGCCGTCGACGTGTCCAAGCGCGCGCTCGCCGTCTTCCGGGACGTGAACCCTAAGACCGGACAGATAGGGGGTGTTATCGTGAATGTGACGTCTATGGGCGGCTTCCTCGGGTCGCCGGGCAACGCGTATTACCACGCGACAAAGTTCGCTTTAGAAGGGTTCGCGGAGAGCGTCGCGAAGGAGGTCAGCCCGGAGTGGAATATCTACGTCACGTGCGTCGAGCCCGGGGGTACGAAGACGCGGTACGTGGGCGAGAATATGCGGAGGATGCCTAGACACCCTGCTTATGCGGAGGACCCGCAGAGCGCGACGACGGGGATGTTGAAGTTTATGGATACGCCGGAGATGCATGAGGGGTTTGCGAGCGCGGCGGAGGTCGCGGAGGGGGTTTACACAGTGGTGGGGAGTGGACGGCGCATTCCGATTCGGGTCCCGCTTGGGCGCGATTCGTGGAGGATGGTTATGGCGGAGGTGGAGAGGGTGAAGGCGGATTTGGAGGAGTGTAGGGATATTAGTTGTGCGATGGGGGTTAAGGACGCGGAGGAGATGGCGAGGTTGGTGAAATAAGCGGTTATCTACGAGATTCCCGAGTCTGATGATATAGACGCCGAGGTTTCATGGAGTAGGCGGCATTACGAAACGTGTAAAGTGTAAAATTCAACGAACTTAGACGTCACATCAGTCTTTAATCTTGCTTCATATTTGGGTTCATTGGTCTTATTCATTCCCTAAAGTACCTATCATCCCTAGCCCTAGTCAACAGAAGGCAAGGACAACATGGCAATTTCGTAGACGGGGGAACTAACACTGAGACTGGCTAAGGTCTCCTTGCCTTTCCGGTATGCCTTTCCTTGCCAGATCGTAGTATCGGCCCCTTTGCGTCATAAATGTCGACGTTATATTCTTCGTAGCCTAGTTACGAACTCAAGACTACAAGATGTCTGTCGATTGCGATCCCATCAAGGTAGTGTCCTCCTCAAAGGCCAAACTCCATGCGAACCGTATCAATTTGAATGCCTCCATCGAACATCCCATAGCTCACAACTTGAACTCATCCTTTCAAAAATTGTCCTTTCCTTCCATACAGTTGCGAATGTAGGGGTTACGAACCGATGCGTATGCAAATACCCTCGTTGGCCAAATTCCTGAGATAGTCGTACTGGAATTACATCCAATGGAGGAAAAGCGATGTTTCGAGGGGGTGCGTGTTTTAGACATGAGCCTCTATCGAATCATGTCTTCGTGGGTATCATTAACAGTGTGGGTGTAGTGCTGTCTTATTTGCTTTCCTCCTACTTCTCATCCTCATCCGAGGAACTCATGAATTCATCATCTTCATCAAAACCAGCGAATACTCCCGAAGCTGGCTTTTTTGATGTCGTTTTTGTCGCTGACTTGGTGGCTTTAGAGTCGCTAGCCTCCTCGGATTCATCTTCCTCACTAGAAGAGTCTTCTTTCATGGACTCTGTAGAGGTCGAGCCATGCGATGTGCCGAGAAGGTTGTCCTTGTAGTTTCCTGCCTTCATAGCGGCTAGAACCGCCTCGCGCGTTCGCTCAGCAGCCTCTTCTTTGTCCTCAACCCACTTGCCATCTAGGCGACCCTTCGTGCTGTTCTTAATTTCGTGCTCTTTCTCGTCTGCAAGGTCGACGATCTGCTGCCATCGTGCGCGTCGCTTCTCCTTCTCCTTCTGTTCCATCTCAGGCTTGATTGCCAGGTACTCGGCTAACGCCTTAGCTTCGTTGACTGTGCGCAGTCGACGTCCATCGAGGTTTCTGCTAGATCCGTTCTCATCGCCGCGGTTCTTCTTCTTCTTTGAGGACATTCGGCCACCAGCAGCTCGAAGCTGGGAGCCGAAACCACCTTTGCCACCGCATAGCGGAACTGATAATCGGAGAGAGACAAAGGAATCATCGCCGTTGCAGAGGTTAGATATTAGTTCATTAGAGCTGTGGAGGAGCTGCTTGTTTGAAAGAGTGGTCAAGATGAGTCGTGTGTCTGTTTGAGGTAATCGATCCTCAATGCGATCGTGGAGGTCGGAGAAAGTAGTAGTCGGCGGAACGGGGAATGATAGAGTAGGAGGTAGGCCTAAGCCTGAGAAGGTCGTAACAAAGACGTTGATATTTTTGGGCGCCATGATTACTACCTCGCACGATGAGATGGAGAAATCCGAGATGCCTCTATGCGGACGGGTGTTGACGTTGAAATGTTGTGAGGCAAAAAGTCTGGAGTTAAGATTTATAAAAGATGGCAATTGCCTAGGTGACGGATTGAGCGTTCTAGATGGCTGGACGGTTAAAGTGGACCTTATCAGATGCTGCCAAGGATTACTTATCAGTACGAAGTACTTAGATATTTAGGTACATCGTACTTACCTGAGATTTAAATTCTGAGCCACACTTAAAAGTTTGAATGAGTCCGTGCACGAGTGCATAAATGCACCCTAGCCACATAGCCCCACGAAATTCCTAGTTCGCTTCCTGCTCCACCATAGGGTTTTTGCGCACAACCAGAATTTCCCTAACTTCAATTCATCGCAAAAGTATCAGCCTGTCGTCTCCCAAATCAATCACGTCTACCCACCTTGTTCAACATCTTGCAACATAACAAACCGCCAAGATGCTGATTCCCAAGGCTGACCGCAAGAAGATTCACGAGGTATGATAATTAATTAATTTCGTCAAAATATAGGAATCGGCAAGCTAACCTTTTTTTCCTGCATAGTACCTCTTCCGTGAGGGCGTCCTCGTCGCGAAGAAGGACTTCAACCTTCCCAAGCACCCCGACATCGACACTAAGAACCTCTTCGTTGTCAAGGCCCTTCAATCCCTGAACTCTCGCGGCTACGTCAAGACTCAATTCTCGTGGCAATACTACTACTACACCCTCACCCCCGAGGGTCTCGACTACCTCCGTGAATGGCTTCACCTCCCCGCCGAGATCGTTCCCGCCACACACATCAAGCAACAGCGATCGCACGCTCCTCCCCGAGGAATGATGGGTGAGGGTGAGCGCGAACGCCGACCATTCGGCCGCGGCCGTGGAGGTGACCGTGGCGACCGTGGTGACCGTGAGGGTGGCTACCGACGACGAGATGCTGGTGAGGGCGGCAAGGAGAGCGGTGGTGCTCCTGGTGAATTCAACCCTCAATTGTGAGTTACCCAACGAACCTACACCTATTTGATATCCCCATACTTACCATAACTATTTACAGCCGTGGTGGATTCGGTCGTGGCCGTGGCGCTCCCCCCTCGTAGGGTGGAGATTCTACTACCCTTGAAAATCCCTTGGACGAACATGACGACCGGCGTGGACATGTACTCTAAGGAATGGAGCACCTGCATGGTCGCGCTTCTGCTCGCGTGATAGAAACTCGTGGGAGGAACCTCGGATGCACGGTTGGGAGTTATTAGGGGGGCTAAATCCTCGGGAATCATCAATGAATTATGGACATGCTTTTGCCGTGAAAAAAATCGCTTTCCCCAATGAAGCAGCTTCTGGCTTGGTGAAATAGGTCGATCGAGAGTGCAGATACTTAATCTGACAAGACTTTAATGGTCTATACGATAAAAGACTACAACCTACCGACGTGAAGAGAATTGATCTTCTTAAAGGTCTGTAGAGGGGTTGGATAAGAGATCGTTTGGCACATCCATCTATTTCCCTCCAGCCTGTCCAGCCTGGAATGTGGCAACATCCTACATTTACAAATTATGTGTAAACGGCTTGAAATCGAAGGTATGTATGTGATGAGGAAGCCACAGGTATCGCTATCCACGGATGGTTATGTCTAGGAGGTAGGTATCGGTATAAATGTTTCTCCAGTATCGTACCTGCTCTGCTACCTGACTTATAAGCCGGAGATATCCGCCAGCCCCAGACTGGCTAATGTAAAACGGAAACGGCGGTCTCCTTCGACTACTACCTATGTAGCATTTCCTAACTCGCTCATATTCGATATTCGGCGAGACTTCTGGCCAGTCCCATCCTTTAACCACCGATCGATCAACATCGATGTGCCAAGCCATCCGGAGTGGTCCGAATATGACACCGACCAATTATGGCATGAAACTTGTATATGTAGAGCAAACATAAATTGCGTAAGCAGGTAAGTCGCCGCGAACCAGCTAATTCGGCACACGCAGATTGATACGGTTTCCCCAAACATTGAACCGCATGCATATCAAATCTGAAACCATTACTAACAATAATTAGAATACAGTGTACCTGCGTAGACAGATGTGCGTTCAAGTATCGCCATGATCGTCTCCAATATCACAGATGATATATAATGAATTGGGGCTGTGTTCATGATACATCAACCACAACCTATTGGATTGTGGTTAGATAAAATATTAGCTGGCACACGACCGCGACATGCTTGGTCCCGAGAATTCGTCACTGAACAAACTACAAGTGTAGTGATACTTCCAAGACATCGAGGCACTTAACGCTAAACGCGGTGCTACATATATCCAATCCTTCAACACATGGCTTCGGAGGTTAATTAATTAATCGGACTGAAGGCGGGACAAGGCGGGATACTTTCCAGAACACGCCAGCCCCATCACGCATATTATTCGACAATGGTCGATTAATATGAGGGGTTATCTTACATTGCAACGAACTCTATCCTCATCCAGTCATCAACCGCGGGGGTCAAGTGACAACCCAGAGCTTTCTGAGTTAAGAAAGCTGGCCGAGCCATCCGACAACAGATTGAAATTGAAACTTATTCAGCCTTCAACATGTCATCTGATAATGCCAATGCCATTGGCCTATGGTATAAGCAGCCGTAGTCTTCAACACGGAGATACGAATTACCGGCAGACGAGGGTTAAGACAGAACCTTTTGCAAAGAATCGTGATGACGCTACAGAAGCCAAGCGGGATGACGTCTAGATCCGATCAACATTATAGAGGGGCTGTTTTCTTTCACACCTTTATCGGACCATTTTTTTCAACGGCAGTGTCTCCGGCCAGGCTAGCCAGCTTCTGCAAGTAGAAATTATTTGAGTGGGGCCAGTGACGCTCTCATCTCCAAGACATCACGGAGTACTTGTTCTATCGAGCTATACTCCAGTGGGTCCTACTTCCGGTTAGTCAAGCTTTGGAACCCAATCAGCCGGGGGTTAGCTTGTCAAGTTACCTGCGTGGTGAACGCATTTGTAGCCCATGGCGGGGTGAAGCGGCGAAGGCCTGAACTAATGCCCCTCCTTTTGCCCTCCACTGCCTCGTACAGGCAAACCCATCATGGGAACCACCAATCTGTGAATACTAGGTTGGGGCTCGTTCCTTTCTCCTTCCCGCATGATACCTAATAAGAGGACCTTCTCCCCGAATTTTGTATTTCTCCCAAGCTTCCTTCCTGACCATATTACAAAGAAATTGTCTACGTCAGTTTAACATACCACCCACCCTCCTAAGCTTCTTTGTCCGTCAGGTGTTTATCCGTGACATTGATTCTGCTAGAGTTCTCTTGTAAACAGCTCTTGTTTCAATACCCCTCATCACACGATAGACCTAGAGTCTTTACCAAACAATATGGCTTCACTCCCAAAGACCATGAAGGCTCTCCGGTAAGCACCATTTTTCTGCTTAGAGCTTCTCAAATACAGAACGTGTTACTTGGGGAAGCTCACTAAGCTCTCTTAAAACTGCTTTACGTGCGTAGTCCACTAACAGCTATAACCTTCGTAGATATGAGAAGCCAGAAGATTGGAGCATCGTCGAGGTTCCTCTACCTAAGCTACGGGCCGGTGATGTTCTAGTCAAGGTCAAGGTAAGTCAATTCGTCTTACCTTCGTGACCACAAACAGTTCTGATAACGTGGAATTGCTCTAGGCTTGTGGTGTCTGTGGTACCGACTTACACATCCATGAGGGTGAATTCATAGCTGAATTCCCCTTAATTCCTGGCCACGAAACCATTGGCGAAGTTGTTGGTAGGGTTCCTAATTGTGGTAGAGTGTATTGTGAAGTAGGAAACTAATAATCTCCGTTAGCATTTGCCGATGACGTAAAAGGCTTCGAGGTGGGCGACCGCGTCGCCGCTGATAACTCGGAGCTCTGTGGTCACTGGTAAGTAGAATGCTATACAGTTCCTCACCCAGAGATCATTGCTAACTGCCACCTACAAGCTTCTATTGCCGAAGAGGACAGGAACTTCTCTGTGAAGACTTCAAGGCCCACGGTGTTCTTGGACTTGATGGTGGTTTCGCTGAATATGTACGCGCTCCTAACCATTTGCATAGCATCCAACTCGCTAATTTGGCTTTGCCGAAATGTAGGCTTCCTACACCCAAGGCCGTCTCTTTAAACTTAAGAACATTAGCGATGTCGACGCTACCCTAATTGAACCTGCCTCTTGTGCCATGCATGGTTTAGAAAAGATTGCCCCGAAGGCCGGTTCCCACGCTCTGTTGATCGGTGCTGGTCCCACCGGTCTTATGATGGCACAATTCCTGTATGGATGGCAATTGACCCTTACCAAGGAATATTTCTAATAATTTTCAACAGAAAGCACAGCGGTGTTTCGCAATTAACTATTGCGGCCCCTGAGGGTTCCAAGATGGAACTAGCCAAAAGCCTCGACGCCGGCGATTTCTATGTTCCTCTCTCTCGATCGAACTCGGCTCCGCAATGGGAACAGATCAAGAAGGACAACCCATATGGTTTCGACATCGGTTAGTGAAGAGAGAAATATTAGTGGTGATGATCGCACTAACACACATGCAGTCGTTGAGGCCAGTGGTAGCTCCAAGGTGCTTGAAGATGCCATCAACTATGTCCGCCGAGGAGGCAAGCTTGTCTGCTACGGTGTCTACCCCAACTCTGCTCGCGTCTCTTGGGCGCCATCCAAGATCTTCGGTGACGGTAAGCTAGATGGTACAAATGCTTGTTATGAACTGAGACTGATTGAAATTAGAAATTACCATCATCGGCTCCTTCTCCGAGACTTACATGTTCCCAGCTACTGTTGACTACCTAGACAGCGGCAAGGTTAAGACTAAAGGCATTGTCAACAAGACCTTCAAGCTTGAGCAATGGGGTGAGGCTCTGGAGAGCATCCGGAACAAATCGGCCATCAAGGCCGCCATCGTTTTCGACTAAAGTAGAAGTCGTAGGGCGTGTCTCAAAAAATAAAAAATAAAGATACCAATGGTGAAGGACACCAGCTAGATAGAATGTAGTCAAAACAGGCTCTATCTTAAATAGAAGACAAAATTTCCGATTCGTTGTCCCACTTGTCCATCCTTCTATGCAGATCTGTAGACGACGGGGCCTAAGATCACGGTTAGCACCAGCCAATTAAAGATACTATATCTTCCAAATGGGGATACGGAATTCGAGCGGAGTAACTAGTTGAGATGTCAGGAGCACGTCATTCGTCAGGTCTATCATCCTGTCGTCTATATAAGCATCGAGGACCCCACGACCTTGATGGCCGACCCCGTCTTCTGGGACAGTCACTTATGCAGGTGTAAAGTACATCCATATTAATCAATCCTACCCCATTCTTTCCCAGGCCTCCTACCGAGTCTTCCAACTTAGCCTAAGCCCAGTATGCCAACTGCTGTCGTGACGGGAGCTAACTCGGGCATCGGCTTTGCCTTCGCCCAGCTCCTTATTCGAAAGGTATCGCCCGTTTACATGTCTCTTTCCTCAGGGCTTACTTCCGGTATTTGATATACTGCTAGAGTTTTATAGATACCTAATGCTTTGTCACTCTAACTATATCTAAAGGGCTACTCTGTCACTGCCGTCGACGTGAATGTCGGTGATAACATCAAGTCGCTGGGATGCGCAACCGCACAAGTGGATGTATCATCTCCCGACTCAATCGCCGCGTTTAAAAGCAACTACGGTTTCGGGTCTCTCGATTTACTGCTGAATATCGCCGGAGTCTCGGTGCCCCATGATAAGGACGCGTTGTCGGCTGTTTCACACGACACGCTAACGAAGGTATTTGGCGTGAATACCTTCGGTCCGCTACTCCTCACCCAGGCTCTTCTCCCGAATCTGCTCCTTTCGAAGACCCCGAAGCTAGGTGTCATGTCCAGCCGCATGGGGAGCATCGCGGATAACTCCTCCGGCGGCTCGTACTCGTACCGCGCTAGCAAAGCCGCCGTGAATGCTATCTTCAAGAGCCTGGCGGTTGATCTGAGGGGTAAGGGGGTTACGGTCGTGATCATGCATCCCGGGATCACGAGGACGGGGATGACGGCTGGGATGGACGGGATCGAGAGCGCGGCGGGGCCGGAGGAGGTGGCGGAGAAGTTGCACGGGGTACTGGAGAACAAGGGGCTGGAGGAGACGGGGAGGTTTTGGCATAGGGATGATTATGAGTTGGAGTGGTAGGTTATAGGTAAACTGCGGGGAATAAATTGCAATTTTGGGAGATTAGTAGGCATAGTTAAGGGGGGATTTCTTTTTTCATTACTTAGTGGAAGCCTCTGATGGCGACCTGTCAACGAAACTACCTGGATATTTCTGAGTATTCGAATAGGGCAAAACAAATCTGTCCCAATTCCTAACGTAGCCCGACGTCCTAAAACTCCACAAAACTCCTTGATAACCCCCTAAACGTATCCCCCTCCCCCTTTTTTCCATTTCTTCAAGACCCCCCAAACTGCCGATGCCTCAGACCTGGCTGCCCTTCATGAACCACCGTCCTCGCCAGCGGAACACCTTGGGCGACTCGGGCTTCGGCTCCTCGTACGTGAGGCCGAGCTCCTTGCGCAGCTTCCAGACGCCCGCGATCGGCACGTCGATCCCCTTGACGGCCTCGTCGCACCAGCCGGCGCCCGCGCATCGCTTGCCGACCAATCTGGCCTTGCCCTCCGCGAGGCCTAGCGCCGCGGCGCGCTTGTCCGCGACGCCGTATAGCGTGACATCGAAGTCCTTAGATCGCATGTCGAGGCGGCCTTTGAGCGCGGCTATTACCACTCCTTCATCTCCGCCTCCACCACCGTCGTGGTCGGAGTCGTTGGAATCCGCGCGGTCGTCGTGAGAGTTGCTGCGGATCTCAAACTCGCAGATGGAGAAGGATAGCTCGACCGGGCTCGGGTTCTTGACGTGGAAGGTCACGGTCAGGGTCGTGCTTCCCGAAGAAAGCGCGGCGCCGAAGGCGCTGAGGCTGCTGGATGTGCTGGGGCGCGCGGTGGTAGAGGCGCGCTTGACGGCGACGGAAGTCAGCGCCATTCCCGGGACGGGGACGTCGCGCTCGTACGGCAGCGAGCGCGGGCCGATGCCGAAGGCGGCGACGGTGACAGCGCCCTGCCCGTTCTTGAGCGAGAGGGTCGCGCTCTTGGAGCTCAGGACTTCGCGCACGAAGGATAGGAGCGCGGCCTTGTCGGTGATGGCTACGAACTGGTTCTGGATCGCGATGTACGCGCCGCCCGGCATGGTGTGGAATTCTGGTAAGGTGATGGTGCCGAAGCGGCCTGCGGGCCCGCAGAGGTCGATGGTCATGGGCGCGAGAGTGGCTTTGGCCGGGCCGGTGTTAGTGGCGCGGGCTTCGAGGGAGACGTGGAAGGATCTATGTTTTTTCGGGTTAATGATGGCGGGAAAGGGGGAAGGAAGGTTAGGGAGATTAGGGGTACGGAAGAGAAAAACTTACGCTTCGGTTACATTGCTGATACGGATCAGGGTGATGTCCAGCTTGCTATGTTTGAGGATAGCCTCGAAGACGTAGTTAAATCCGATCTCCATGTGTTGCGTATGCTGCTCGAGGATACCTTGGAAGCTGAAATCCATGACCGAAGCAATCTTTCCAAGAACCCAGCCACTGACGGCCCCTTTGGGCATTTTGGGAGAGGGCTCTTTTTTTTTTTTTGGCTGGGTTCAAACTTGGCACTGTTACTCATGCGTGAATGGTGGTGGTTTGAAAGGAAGGCCAATGAAGGGAAGAAAAGGCGTGTTTGGGTTCGGGTTTGGTGATTGTGCTGCGCACAAAATGCTGCGTGGTTGGGCGCATCCCATGGTGAGTGTGACTCTTGCAAACTTTGACTGGATTGCTGCCGTGACGGTGAAGGGAATCACGTCGAGGAGATTCGTAGATATGAATCTGTTGGGCCATACTGGTCATGGTCGTTTCACACGTTGAGGGATGAAGCCGTCCGAATGGATACTGCACAGAACAGATGATAAAGCCATCATCCCTCATAAAAGAGCGGTATTGTCCTCACACAAAAATGATGAGTTGTCTTCATACCATTACATAGAATTGGCTTTCTCATTGTAGCGATAAAGGTAACTTGTCAAGGCTTGTCAAATCGTCGACTGATAACCTTGCCTTCGCCTTACAAAGCTCCTGGGAATCAGGCTAGACCGTCTCTTTATATAGCCTTCTGTTGGAACTTAGGGATAGACCTTTTTGAATAGATTAGCTAGATATCTCGAGATGCTTTTCCTTAAGTTATTGAAAAGGGGCTCTGTCGCTAAGACATTAGGGGAAATTTACTCCTTTTTCAAGTAAGCTTGACTTAGGACGGCTAATGGTACAAGTACTCAATGATAGGAACATAAGGGCCGGTTGCATTTTAATATTAAGTTGTTTGAACCTGAGCTCACCATATAAAAGCGAATATAATCTAGGAAGTGTCAAGTTGACATCTTCTCATCCGCTTGGAATGGGGTGCCTTACCTACCATGTATGAAAGCACAATCCCCTGACTATATTAAATCGCTACATCAAATTGCTGTATTTGGAAGCCAGTACTGACCACCTACCGGTCAACGAATTGTAGTTGACAAAACCACCGGCAGGTACTCATAATGCCAACTGGCCTTAAGGCAAGCGTAGTAAGGTATCTATTGAATGCCATCATCTCCCCTATACGGCCGTACATGGCATCACGATCCCCTACAATGGACTACATCTAACACGACTGTAGTAAGCGCCAGATATTATGGGGAATACGACGTGGCAGCGGAAGAAGATACCTAGTGAACATCTACCCTTTCTGTAAAGCCTATTTTTGAGCTGGTCGTCTGTTTTGATTCCAATCATTAGATGTGCTTCTACTTTGCGAAACGCAGTTCCGATCAACTTGGAAACGAATGGCGATAAACCTCTGGAAGATGCTTTGATAGATAAGCTCTATTCGGACATCACTCGTGAGAGAGAAATATCCTCCTCACGCCGTCTGATGTCCCGTCAATAAGATCCATATGTTGAAGTTTGTGCAGTAGCCTCATGGTGGCCCTTCTCCAGTGAGAGGACGAGTAAACGGTAGCTAGGCTTGAGTTGGACGCCGTCATATTTCACGTCGTTTCCATTTCATGGCATTCCCTTCGATTGCTTCAATTGGGAAGTTCCTGGATGATAGCCACGCATGAAAAATCTTGGTTTTTCTAGTGTTGAATAATTGATTGTCTGTACTCGCTACTCGTTAAATACTGGAGTTGAATTAGAGGAGTGGATGAGAAGAGACAGTAGAGATACAATAATAGCCTAATCGATTATTTGTCGCATACAACACATCAAAGATCAACAATGTAAACAATGAGTGGTCTTCCGTGAATGCCGCAGTTTGGTTGAAGGGCTTACGTGTCTTGCAGCCTATACACAGTTTGTTGCCCAGTAGGCTATTTGCTCTTGATGTGTGGATCTTAAGACTAGTAATTATATTGCTGTATCTTGTCTCATTTCGAGGAACACACGAAGGGGGTTTACTAAGATTGTTCTTAGTCTTTGCAATATAACAAATGTTTTATTCGCCATTCAATGTTGTATGTGATTGATTAGAAACTTAAGATGTGACTTAAAGGCTTATGAAATTATGTGGTTGAGTTTGTGTTACCTGAATCGGTAGTTACTCCCTGGTTGAACCCAATAAAAGGGTACTAAGGTAGCCCTGGGGTACAGGAATCGTCAGCGTAGCACCCGCCTACAGCGAGGTACCTGCGCTAACATATCGTCATATCTTACCACGCTGTGGACCCTGTAGCGTTCTAGCGTAACGCATGTCTCCCCCCACCGTCTCCGCAAGAGCCGCTAGGTTCCTGTCAGGCCTAAAATCAAGGGAGTTTCGGGAAGCGGGAAGCGTTTTGGTTGGCTCATTCCTTTCTGTAGACCATTGTAATTTCCAAAGGCGGCACGAGCCTTTGGGCAATTTCGACTTGTTCACTCCCAATCTCCAAAACTCAAAGATCATATTACTCTGCCCTACGCACAGTCCTTCCCTTTACAGTGTTTCTGCTTTTTGTTATCTATGTCTTCTTTGACGGCCGTACATGCAAGATCGTTGGTGGATCTTGATTCCTTCTTGAATAAGCCGTGGTTCCCGCCAAGATCTGTTTAGGTGGGTAGGAATTGCTGCTGTTAAACAGTTCAAGTGACATCCAAATCGTCACGAGCCTCCTACTTCCCTACCTTTCTTTAGGCCAGACCTTTCGTACCTACCTCCTTTTGCCTAGATATTCCTAGGTAGTGCAATCGTACAGATGAAGGGATAAATGTCCCTTCTTGCTGCTAACCTTCCCAACTTCCGTAATAACGAACGATATGTCCCGTCCTAATCGACCTTCTCTGGGCCAATATGACTCCGCGCTTCGTAACCCACCAACAAACGGATCACATAACCGTTCGAGGGCCAATTCGAGACTTCCCGACTACGAGCCTATACGAATTCCCGAAGTCCAGATCGATTCGAGTTCCGACGACGATATACCTATCTCAAGGCCGAGGCGTCCTGCCCAACACTCTCGTTCAATGAGCCATCCATTCCCCTCGCTATTCTCCAGTAAAAAGAAGAAAAGTGACCGAGCCGGCGATCAATTTGGAGATGATGACTCCGCCGATGACGTGAGTCCCAAGCAAAACGTACGGCAGAACCTGCAACCGAATGCCGCTCCTAGGAGGATACCACGCGGGCCAGCCGATTTCTCGACCGGAAATTGCATGACATGTGCTAGTTTGGTTAGATGGCCTAAGGAACTCCATGTCTTCCGATGTACCATCTGCTTGACGATAAATGATCTCAAACCACACGATTCTGCTGCCGTCTATGGTGGTATGCAGCCTAATGCCAGTGGCTCAGTTCCGTCGAATGGGGCTGAACCTGGGCCCTCGCGGCCGCTTCAACAGCCTCGTATGTTCTCTTTTATCCTAAGAAATAGCCTTTGCTTACCACCGTAGTAAACTCCATATCACTTGACCGCACGAAGCATATTATCAAACAATGCCTGCTTTTGGCGTTGCAGTCTTGGATGTCGACGCATCCTGACCCAGAGTTCGCTGAAAATTGGCCCGGCAGAGCCTCGTCTAGGCCATCTAATGAGTACTTCGCACGGAACGAATCTCCGAGCAAACAGCACAGTTCACCCGGCTCAGCTGCTAGTCCGCCGAGTTATATCTACAATGCTGCATTCGATGATCCCGCCGGGCTAAACATTGAGCCAAACCCGTTGAATAGTACTGCATCTACGGCTAGATCGTACTCAACCTCTTACCCTGATACCAGGAGTACAACATTTCCTCTTGCTAATCAAGTTGGTGGGCGTACCCCTAATCCACCTGTCACGGTCTCGGAATTGGAGCCTAAGAGGGTTTTCAAGAGACTGGAAGAGTATCTTATTTCTTGCTTCAGTTCCCATGCATGTGTTAATAATTCGTTTGTGACCCGACACATGAGCGCTAATTCGAGGCTTCCCCCTGAGGCTGTCAAGAAGCGAGTTGTGGTAAACAGGAAGGAACCGGTTCGTGACGAACCTGCCATATCAGAACTCGACGCCAAACTTCTACTTCTAGGCGACTTTGCGGAGAATGGCACGTGGTGGACTGGGAGCCAAGAAGAAGTTATACCTCCGAAAAGCTCCCATCGGCGGAAAGAGAGTGTACCTTCAATTGTAACAAGTAGATCTCCTCGGATCGATTGGGGTGTGGTTATTGAATGGTATCATACAATCATCAACGCCGCTGAGTTATGGCCGGAAGTATATGCCGAGATGGTACAACTTGATCCATCTCAGAAATTGGGAGACGCGAGGGTCCAGCAGTTCGAGGCCTTCATCATTACGGCTCAAGATCATATTCAGCGGGTACTCCTGAAGTGTACGGAAACGCTTTTGAAGCGTCCTGGACGATTAATGATTGAGCCTCAGGCTGTTCGCTTCTTGCTCTTAATGTTGGCCAATCCTCTCCTCGCTCCAGGATCCAAGTCGTATACTGGTCAATACCAGCGTCCGAGCAAGGGAAAAGGCCCCGCTACAGAACAAGACCCAGAACAACTGGCTAAATCACCTCCTGGGCGACACTCTGGGATCATCAAACGAATCCTCGGTCTGCTAGCGAATTCCTCAGAGCAGTGCCATCACCATTTGGTGACATGGCTCTCGAGATTGCCTGAGCACCTCTTTGTTCAAATTAAGGATCTCATCAGTGGTTTCATTACCTATCGATTAACTCGGCAGAGCGAAAAGAAAGTAGAGCCACAAATTGATGTGACCGGTGGATTGATCCCACAAATGTCCAATACCCGTTCCGGAAACACACCGGCAACGCTGCACGCTGCTTTGGAAGCATCGAAAAACAAGAAGCAGAAGCAACCTATCGAACCAAAGCGCGCGGCATATACAGACGACTGGCAAATTAGAGCTGCTGCGAAGGTTATGGCACTCCTATTTTCTGCCAACAACTTGACCTATGTTCGACATAATAGACCCGATGGACGTGGTCACGGTCATCTACTGTCAACGAGCGACTTTTACAATTCTCTAGTCGACTGTTTAGACTTCAAAGCCGATTTTGAGCTATGGGAATCGAAAAGGGGCAGGTTCGCTTTTTGCCAATATCCATTCTTTCTCAGTATCTGGGCAAAGATACAGATTTTGGAGTTTGATGCCAAACGACAGATGGCTGGAAAAGCGAGAGAGGCATTCTTCGACAGCATTTTGACGCACAAAAACTATGCGCAATACCTTGTTCTTAGTATCCGTCGAGATTGCCTGGTTGAGGATAGTCTCAAGAAAGTGAGTGAAGTCGTCGGTAGTGGTAGTGAGGATATCAAAAAAGGTCTGCGTATAGAATTTCAAGGAGAGGAAGGCGTCGATGGTGGGGGGCTTCGGAAGGAATGGTTTCTCCTTCTCGTCAGAGAAGTGTTCAATCCAGACCACGGTAAGTGCCTTGCTCACTCTGTTGTAAGATGATATCTAACCTAGCCGTTTTAGGGCTCTTTGTTTATGACGAAGATTCGCGTTTTTGTTACTTCAACCCTAATACTTTCGAAACGTCTGACCAATATTTCTTGGTTGGAGTATTGCTTGGGCTGGCCATATATAACTCAACGATACTAGACGTCGCCTTCCCCCCTTTCGCTTTTCGAAAATTGCTGGCGTCTGCCCCTCCTCCCGCCATCGGCGCACCTGCACATTCACGCCCGACAATGAACTATACATTAGACGACCTAGCCGAATTCCGCCCAGTCCTTGCAAAGGGACTTCGGCAACTATTAGATTTTGAGGGAGACGTACAATCTACATTTTGTCTTGACTTCGTGATTGAAGTCGAAAAGTATGGCACTAGAATTCGAGTGCCCCTTTGCCCAGGAGGCGAGACGAAGATGGTGACAAATTCCAATCGACGGGAATATGTTGACCTTTATGTCAGATATTTACTCGACACTTCGGTTAGCCGACAATTCGAACCTTTCAAGCGAGGTTTCTTTACCGTATGTGCGGGTAATGCCTTGACGCTCTTCAGACCAGAGGAGATTGAGCTCCTCGTCCGCGGTTCAGACGAGCCGCTAGATATTGCTTCGTTGCGGGGAGTTGCCGTTTATACAGGCTGGCCTAAGAATGTAAACCCTAGGAGAGAGCCGATAGTGCAGTGGTTCTGGGACGCCTTTGAAAGAGCTTCACCTGCGGATCAGCGCCGGTTGTTATCTTTCATAACTAGCAGTGACCGTATTCCTGCCATGGGTGCGACGTCTCTCGTCATTAGGATCAACCTCCTGGGTGAAGACGAAGGGCGCTTCCCTTCTGCGAGGACCTGCTTCAATATTCTGTCCTTGTATCGCTATGCCTCGAGGGCGAGATTGGAACAATGTTTGTGGCGGGCGGTAAACGAGAGCGAGGGATTTGGACTCAAATGAAGATGGGTTCATGCCAGCATTGTATTGGCGTTTACGGACTTAGCATGATCACCAAGACATGACTTGCCGGAGACCTACGGATTGACATTGAGACTCCTTTTGTTATGACCAATACGGTTCTTGGATGGCAGTACTTCCCTTGGGCGAGAAAACTTGTAGCTGAAGTGGCGTTCAGAGATTATACCCAACTAGCTGTATTAGTACAATATAGGACAAGCATACTGAATGACGAATGAGACTGAGACTGATATTTGACTGCACTGGAGTGACTGATGATATATATTATTTTCAATCTCAATTCATGATATCGTCTTCTGAGTTCCTAAGGGACGTAATTCCACTGGGGTCTTGCTATACTCTAAGTAATCCCCCCACCGCTCAGGGGTTGACTATTGACTATGAAATACTGCCCCTTCATACCTCTTTTCGTCCTAAATAGATCAAAGTTATGAAAGATAGCTATCAAGAAGATGGTATGATGTTATCAATTGTCGTTACAACTAAGTGATGAAAGTAACTAGTTTAAATACAAAATTGAAACTCTGGCCCTTTTGGAGAGTAGTATAAAGCACTTATTATATAGAAAGGATATTGTCTTAATTCCAAAGATCTTAGCCGAACCATATATTATGTTTGAATGTCTGGTGCTTGTTCCTCGGCGTCATTTACATATTGTTTTAACATAACATGCTCGACGTGTTACCAAAAGCCATAAGGCTATTGTGTTGGTACAATTGCTATAATGCGGCTAACTTCTCGACTCGGCAACGTTGTATCTACGTGGCGCTCGTAGCGGTGAAGTCCTTATTCTTCAACCCCCCACAATCGATCACAGTTCAATAATGGGCCATAACTCCTTATATCAACTTCAGGGCTGTCACATGAAATGTATAGGTTGTAAACGACATGGATATATGCATTAATAGCATAGTGTGGGAGTATACTACCTTTATTTCCACACTAATATTACGGCATCTCCCCTATTCGATATTATCTGCGCTAAGAAAGGCTCCATGGAACAGAATCAGCGAACCGGAGCAGTAGATATATTTCGCTTGCCTTGTTGCGCTTTATGTAGACCAATCTCTTTGAAGGACTACTCGGCCGTACAATTGACTGAGATCTATTCGTTGTTGGATCATGTAACACCTTGTTGGTTGTCTCGAGTATACAGATCCGACTTATAATTGAAAGACTCAATATAGAGTATGATTGGCGCAGGTCGCGGGGTCAAGACCCACGAAATTTCCGAGGTCGAAGGCCTAGAAGAAGTTAGATTTCCACCCGAAACTGAGTTGGTTTAGACAGTGGCACAATGCAGAGTATAAAGCAGTTAAGCGGCGCGAGGAAGATCGCCACTACTGCTCTAGGTTAGTAGCTAGCCTTGGGTAACATGGAGGTTGCCGTGGTCCGTGGACAAGATCAAGCCAACGTTCGGGCCTATTCTCCCAGCCTTGTGTGGCGCTGCCAACGACCGGTCACGACCTCGATAAAAAAGATTTCTAAGCTTATTGACAAGTGGAGGTATGCTCGTAAGCTTTGCTTTGCTTACTGGCATCTTAGGGCTTGCGTATGCTTTATTGGCACGTTGATCCCTTGCTCGTCCACATTGGCTGGCCGGCCAGGTCGAAGGTTATTGTCACGCATGCGATGTCGGATTGGTAGGATGGGAATCGTTCTTGACTCACGAGTCAGGAGAAAGGGCGTGATAATCAGCAGAAGCTGAATGGTGAGCATTGATAGCAATTTATGGGCGGCGGAGACGACTGGATGGATTGTCTCGGCACTCCTTACGGAGTATGTTGCTTTCAAACTCCGGTACCTTGCGGTCTTTAGATGCAGGTAATGGGGGACCCTGAAGGCAACCCTGAACTAAAAAGTTGAGACTTTGTTTTGCCCGCATGTGGCATGTGTAAGCTGAGACGGGGAGCCGCCCGCCGCAGAAGTTAGTGGATCGCCATCCATATCCTATGCTAAGACTTTTGAGGCAGATTGGAATCTTCCCAACTTGAAATATTCAAGATGGGAATTGCGAGAAAGACGATTCCAACTTTCCCGTCCTAGCCAATTGGGCACATTATGAGAGCCGAGCTAGATCGGATAGAATCGTGAATTGTGTCCCGTACCATGACCGAGAACCCGTTAGACATTCGTGCCATTTTCGTTCTGCACAGTGATAAAGAATTCCTCGGCTGTATGGGAGTGACTTCGAATATACATGGCTGCTGAAGATCGTTTGAAACTGCCTGAGGCCTTTCGAAACGAAACCTGAGATCTTCAGTCTGAGGAATATAATGAAAACTTCCTTATGAGTTGAGTTATTTTTCATGAGACGCATTTCATTGATAAGGGTTGAGACTGACAAGAATATGATGAACACTGAATTGGGTCTGTGTGATGTCAACGGAGCCCGTAATACGCACTGTCTTAGGAGCTCGCCGGAGTTACGAGACCGGTACTTTCTATACAGCTCGAAGCTTTTTGTCCGTGTAGTCCGGCCGTTACGGGTACCTATTCTAGACCATTAATTAGAACATCATAGAAGAAGAAAGCAATCATAAAAAATTAAGAAAAAAAGAATCATCATAGTTGACTAGGTTCGTCATATATTATATCATTTTAATACTTTTATCTTGTGATTGTCTTCTCGCCTCGTTTGATTTCCTGAAGTCAGCTCATGTCTCTCGCCATATAAGTTAACGCGTCATATTTGGGAGAAACATCTGATATTAGACGTGATTTTGTTTGTACCTCTCTAGATCTCGGCGGGGCAATGGTGGATGTAACTATCAAGTACCGCTTAGCAGTTTGTACAGTAGGAATTCCCCGAAAAGAACCTTGGAAGTTGCTTTTACCCCTCCAAGAATCGCCCTGGGCAGGAGCTGTAGGGGGCCAATTCCGTAGGAGGGATGAGCACCCCACCTACCCATCCGCCTAGCTGCATCATAATTTTTTCTTGGTATTTGTCTCTCAACCGTTTATATTTAGTCGCTCATATGCCATCATCAACCTCTTACCCCTCCAAATTCCCTCTCTTCCTCTCAACAACATTGTATTTAATCTTACCTACTTGTCCCTCCAATTCTCTCGAGTGATCTTTCCTTGATCAAACCTCGAGATACTACCAGAGTCCTATTAAACGAATTCCATCTTCACACTTGAACCAGGTAAGAGCTAGCTCACCCCTCTCAACAGCTCAATTGTCTACCCCGCCATTGCATTGTTACATGGGGGAAACATCGTCACATCGACGAGCTCTCGTTTCTTGCCCCGCCAACCTGGATCGCTTGGCTTTGTTTGGGCACGGAGTCTTTTTACTCAGCATTAGGACCGAGATGAGACGGGATTTCGAATTTGCTATTTTTAATAGTGGCGATTCACTTCCCATGACCGCGGAAAGGCCGTGGTTCATGCAATCTGCTGAATAGAAATACCTCTTCTCCGGCATCTCCCAAAGCTTCACTCAAACCTGCATCTTTCATCTACATCGGACATTATACTTTATACTTCATTTACTAGGAAATACAAATTCTTGCTAACATAATTCTCATAAAACTTAGATAAGATAAAATGGTCGTCAAGGTTGGCATCAACGGATTTGGCCGTATCGGCCGTATCGTCTTCCGCAATGCTGTCGAGCACGATGACATTGAGGTCGTTGCTGTCAACGATCCCTTCATCGAGACTCACTACGCTGAATACATGCTGAAGTATGACTCTACCCACGGCAACTTCAAGGGAACCGTCTCCTACGACAGCGATGGTCTCATTGTCAACGACAAGAAGGTCATGTTCTACCAAAAGCGTAACCCCGATGAGATCCCTTGGAGCGAGACTGGTGCTGAGTACATCGTCGAGTCGACTGGTGTGTTCACCACCACCGACAAGGCCGCGGCTCACTTGAAGGGTGGTGCCAAGAAGGTCGTCATCTCCGCCCCTTCTGCTGATGCCCCCATGTACGTGATGGGTGTCAACGAGAAGACCTACGACGGCAAGGCCGACGTTATCTCCAACGCTTCCTGCACAACCAACTGCCTTGCTCCCCTTGCCAAGGTCATCCACGACAAGTTCACCATCATTGAGGGTCTCATGACCACTGTCCACTCCTACACTGCCACACAAAAGACTGTCGACGGTCCCTCCAACAAGGACTGGCGAGGTGGCCGTACCGCTGCTCAGAACATCATTCCCAGCAGCACCGGTGCCGCCAAGGCCGTCGGCAAGGTCATCCCCGACCTTAACGGCAAGCTCACTGGAATGTCCATGCGTGTTCCTACCTCCAACGTCTCCGTTGTCGACTTGACCATCCGTATCGAGAAGGCTGCTAGCTACGATGAGATCAAGGAGGCCATCAAGGAGGCCGCTGACGGCCCCCTCAACGGTGAGTTCAATTATAAATCAATGAACTGGAAGTATGAACTAGGCATTGACATTTCATAGGAATCCTCGCCTACACCGAGGACGATGTTGTCTCTAGCGACTTGAACGGCAACACCAACTCTTCCATCTTTGATGCCAAGGCTGGTATCTCCTTGAACAAGAACTTCGTCAAGCTCGTCAGCTGGTACGACAACGAGTGGGGATACAGCCGACGTGTCCTTGACCTCCTCTCCTATATTGCCAAGGTTGATGCCGGCAAGTAAATTACCGAACTACTTAGACTTTAATGAATGAAAGCTCTGGCGGCGTCAAAATGTGCGGGCGGCTTTCATTGAATCATTGAAATACAGGCTGAGGAACATGGCTGGGCTCTGGTTTGGGCTGTATGACACAAGTAGTACTCGTAAAGAAAGAATACAAAAAAAATATCTATGCTCTTCGTTGGCTCTTGTTTGGTTATGTGATTGGTCATGTCCTATAATGTCACAATGGCTATTTAGGCATTTCAGATGTTGATACGTTGTCCAGTCTTCATTACATCTGTACGTCTGGCTTGCATATATCTGAGGCAGAGGTCGAAACGTAGAACTCGTTATTGCAATTCCGCTTACGCCGATGTAACTATGATACACTCTTCTATCTCGTAAATTACTCGTCCAGTAGTAAGGAGTAAGTAGCGGTAGCTTGTCTGATCTCTCTCTTTTTCGCCTAAGCTACCTCGTTACCTGGTTTTTGGTACCCCATCCCAACGCCATCGAGAAGAAGAAAAAAGGGGAAGGCTGGCTTTCTAAACCAAACCCAAACAATGATCGTCGTTCAACGCCCACAAATTCAGCTTATCTCCATGGCGTCACCGTGGCCGCCGTTGGTGATGGCGAAGTCGACGGCGCCGTCGTTGCCGATGAGGCGCTTCTCGGACTGGTTGACGAAGGCGACGGAGCGGGCGGGGTCGTAGAAGAGCTTGAAGCTGCGCTGGACGTCGTCGACGGAGACCTGCTTGGAGCGGCGCTTGGCGGAGACGAGCTGCGAGGTGGTGATCAGGTTGCTGGCGTAGCGGAGGCCGGCCTCCTGGCCGATCTTGGTGAGGAGGGCGAGGGCGTCGGCGGACACGTCGATCTCTTCTTCCGTGGCGCGCAGGGTCAGGATCTGGCGGATCTCGTCGGGCGAGTAAGTCTGCGTCTGGATGATGACGACGCGGTCGAGGAAGTCGAGCGGCAGGCCGTGCGGCGACCGGTAGTCGGTGCCGCGGATCTTGGCGTGGCCGCGGTTGCTCGCCATGATGACGATGGGGGCCAGGTCCACCTCGAGCGCGCGGTTGATGTAGCTGAAGCACTCGATGTCCAGCATGTGCACCTCGTCGATGAAGAGCACGCCGGGAACGATCTCGGCCTTGCCTTCCTCCTTCCACTCCCCGACCTTGGTGTCGATCTGGTCCCGGATCTCGCTGCGGATCTCGCCGGTGTCGCCGCTGAAGAGGGCGAGGAAGCCTTGCGTCCGCGAGTTGATGACGTCGATCTCGTGCAGGGTGACGGTGTGCACGACCTCCTTGCGTTTCTGGAGTTCGCCGTCGGGGCACTGCAGGAACTTGGTGTCGACGCCCATGGCGTCGTAGTCGCGGCTGCGGGCGTAGCTGCGGCCGAGCTTGGTGATCTTGCCGGAGCCCTTGTCGATGCTGATGATGTCGCCGGCCATGACGCGCTCCTTGGTCATGGCGTCGATCATCTTGGCGCCCATGTCGTAGACGGCCTCCATATCGGTCGTCTTGATGGTCAGCTTGCCTTGCTTGGCGCCGCCCGTCACGCTGCGGTCGATCTGGATCTCGACCACCTCGCCTTCCATGATCTCCGACTCCTCCTTGATGCGCACGCCGATCGACTTGCGGAAGGCCTGCGTCAGCGCTTCCGTCTTGGACATCTCGAGCGAGAAGATCTCCGACGAGGCGAGCGTCGTAAAGGGCACGTCGGGGCCGAGCGATTGCGCCATGCCCATGGCTATGGCCGTCTTGCCGGTGCTGTGTAGCGATTGCGTGATGAGCGATGAAGGTAGCACGCATGTGTAGCTAGCTTGACTTACCTCGGTGGCCCGGCAATGAGAACAGCTCTACCTGCGATCTTGCCAACTTTGATCATCTCTAATATCACCGCCGCTGCTTTTCGCGCCTTCTCCTGGCCGACGAGGCCCTGCGACGCCGTACGAGGCTCTAACGTGTCGGCATCTACGCCTAGGCCTCGGATGTGCGAATGTGCGGCGATGAGGTTGAGGCCTCGCAGCTCTTTGGTCTCGCCGACGGTCACGACGGCCTGCATTGTTAGGCGATGTTGATTAGCTTCTGGAGCTTCCCTTTCTTGCACTTTGTAGACCAGCAATTCCTTAAAAGTCGGGTACTTACAGCAGCCATGGTAGAAAATCAGTTCAATTCTTTGGCGTAAGTATTTCACAGCTCGTTGTCTCCCTTTTCGCGTTGTGGTTTCCAACGTTATCCTTTTTCGGTGTTGTCCCTTTTTGTCAGCCTTGCTGGTTGGATTTTTTGAATAGAGCTTCTAAGAGCAACAGCGAATCCTAGCTTTAGAAAATTGAACGCGCTACAAGGTTGCATGCGCGGACGAGGTACGTACTTTCCTTATCACTTTCTTATCGGAACTCTTGGCATTCCCTTACATGGATGCATGTACGTATAAGTGGCTTGCGTGGCATGTGGCGTGTGGCTCAAAAAACGGTTGATCACAGCTTCCTCCTATGGGATTTTTTTCCCAAGGAACTGGCGCTTCGAGTGGCTTCTAAGCGGTGAGTAAATCCAATCAATTAAGACTATTCAGACCACCCTAAAACTGAAAATGTTTTCTGATTGGAGTATCAAGTTATACGCTACATAATAATTGATGCAATGATACCTGATCCGTGCCTGACCCCACTCGTGCATCGGACTTCGTTATTCAAGTATAATATGTTATATGCATGGTCATCGAGCTGAAATACCAAATCCTAGGGTAAACGCGTTTTAAAAAAGCAATTTTAAATTACATATAATTTTCCCGCTTGTTCGCCACTTTTAATCTGCCAGTCTGTCACGTTTCGTCGCGTGTAGAACCCGTACTCGCATCCCGGGGCAACCTGCCCACTAAATAAGCGCTTCAAAGCTCTTTCGATTTTAAACATGATAATGTCGACCTGTATTTTCTTTCCACGGCGACAGTCTTTGATGCACATGTATTCCGACATATCTACCTTCTTGTTCTTATATCGTCCTTTCTAAGTGAATATCAGTTGTCGTTCGTTTGGAAGCAAGTATCCACCTTAGACATGTGGATGCATACAACTCTTGTGTTTCATGACCCATATTTGCCTTAAGTTACGATACATAAAAACCTGATAGGAGGAAAGAACAACATAAAATACTCGGTCGTTTACCATCGCGCTCTTTCCATCTCTTCTTATCTTAACCATACCTTCTTTCTCAATGGATGGATTAAACATAACGCTCCTACCTAGTGCTTGAAGTGCCAAGTCAGTCGCTAACTGCAGGGTTTATCTTGAAACGGTCGAGTCCATAACGCACACACCGAATACTAAACGCTAATTCCACTAAGGGTCCCGGTTACTACCAACTATTTTATATCAACTCACCCACCACCCCAATTTACACTCACCTACTCATCTCTTAATCAATTATTAAATCAAACATTCAAGACTAATTCTTCATCTGAAGAGACCAACCCTCGCCCTTACAGCTTATGATTCGAGCTGAAAATTCACGCGATTCGCTTGAATTATTGAAGAGGACTCGTCCGAAACTTCTCAAGTGTTCTAATGTACTTTTAATACTCGAGTACAGTTTTCGAGGTGAAATATTTGGTGATTTCCGTCTGAGTCCAATCCCACCGAACGCAACCTCCAAAGTTAATAGCACTTGTCATACATACAAAAAGCGTTTGATCGAATCCAATCTCGATTCAATATCTTAGGCGCGCAAACATTACGGGGTCTCGTATAAGCTTTCCAATTACCTAGATTGGAAGTGGCCTAAGTTTCTAAGGAAATGCTATTACCATACATGACTGAGCTACCAGGAAGTCGCATTGTAAATTTCAGAAATCGGGGCTGGGGCCGAAAGGCGGGTTAACTTTATTCATCTGGGTTGCGAGGTAAACTTATTTCAATTTTACCTCATCATGTCGTACTCTCGATTCAGAGTCAACAGCTATGAGAATGAACGAGTTCGCTTCAATGGATACGAGTCTTATAAGCCAAATGAAGATAGAGGACAACCTCACGATTACAATAACAACTTTGAACGAGACCGAGTTCGCGACATGGATCAGGGTCGACGCGATTCGAGGGACATGAGAGACCCGCGCGAGCCCAGAGGACCTCCGCGAAGTCCACACCTTAGCAAGAAGGGTAGTTTGGGTTCGCCAAAAAGGCTTCACATAGACACGAAGGTTGTCGATGGGCCTCGGTCATCATCCTCAACTCGGTCTGCTATGAGTGCGTTTGGTAATGTCCCCACTGAACCTGGTAAGTTCCGATCCCTGATAACCACCTTACAACTCACCATTCTAACATACCCAATAGCTGCTAATAGAGTTGGAAAATCTAACCCAAACACCCTACCCAATTCTGCAATTACCCCTATCATTCCAAAGGCAAAAGACCCTAAGTTGCAAGATGTACTTGACGCTGTTTTTAAATGCAATAAGACCTCAGAAGAACGCACGTTCTTGAAGTTGCGGAAATCCAAACTCTTACGTGAGGACCAGAGACGTCAGGCGGAAGTGAGTAAGATTAGTGGTAAAGTCGACGACTATGCACCATATCTTGAATTCAAGCAACGATTTGAAGAAAGTGGGAAGGCAGAGCGCGACGACGTCTCCAAGCGGCTTGCCGAACTCGATGATCAATACGCGGAAGATTTGGAAAAGGTTGTCTGCGCCATATCATCGCATACGCCTACGAATCCCCAGGCAGCGGACCAAGCAGCGTCGCTAACAAAACTAGAAGCTGAGTTCGAGAAATTTCAGAAACAAGCTTCTGAGGGACAAAGGCAGATGGCTCAAACACAAGAGCAGATGGGCAAAGCACAAGTGCAGATACAAATTTTACTCAACGACCGGGACAAATCCAATAAGACTTTGGCCGCATTAGAGCAAGATTTCACCGCCTTGAAGTCTCGTTACACCACTCTCGAATCTGATCACACCGCCCTGAAATCCGAAAACTCGGAACTTAGACAGCAGGTTGCAGACCTCAAGTCCACCAAAGACTTCGTTCAGCGAGTTCAAGATGAGGTGAATAAGTTATCTGAAGAGTTACTATCCTTGAAGACGAAGGTAGATGATGTGGACGGCAAGGTGCGTGGCTCTATGGAGAAGGTTGAAGATCTCGATATGGAGACGTACAATGAAATTCTTGAAACGTGGATCGATCACGATTTCAAAACCAAACTACTTTCTCATGACACATTGATCACAGCCCTACGTCAAGATCTCCAATCATTTCAAGAATCAGCTACGTCACGGCTTGATAAGAGTGAAACATCGGTTCAGGGGACAGGAGCTGCCCTCCAGGCCCTAGAAAAAGCACGACAAGCCACACCCCCAGCAGCCAATCAGGCAACAGGAGACATCATGGCTTTTGTTGAAGAGAAGCTTAACTCTCTCAACGAGGTCATACAGAAGGTGGTCGCTGATTCTGGTGATGCCTGTGCCGAGATGGTTGATGAAGTGAGACTTCGCATCGACAATGTTCAAACAACCGTCAATACTTTAAGTCTAACAGTGGCTGCTTCAAAAGATCCGGATATGGTGACGCGGATCGGCGCTCTACAGCAAATTACGGATCAACAAAGTCAGAGCCTGCGTCGCTTTGAAAATCGTATTGAGTCGATAGAAGGCCAAAGACTTGGTGAACGGATTGTCCGTGTCCACGCCGGCCTTGTGGAGCTCGAGAAGAAGGTTAAGGGTATTCAGGAGAATAACGGCTATGATGGAGTTGCTAGCACCGAGGCTATCGTCAAGGTTATCAAACCGGAGATAGACAACGCTAAAAAGAGATTTGACGCTCTAGAACTGTCTGTCCGAGTGTTAGATAGCCAGTGGTCGAATCTCAGCTCGAAACAAATGGCCGAGAGGATTCTTCAGCAATTGGATCCGTACGGACAACGGAACGAAGCACGGGTTGCCCGAGTTGAGAACGAGCTTATGCAACTGAAGAACATGATTTTTGAAGTTGAGCAAAAACTTCTCGCGTCATATAAGGACAAAAAAATTGCCGAAATTATGAAGGATTCTCCACTTGATGGGAAACGACACGCTTCCTCCGAGTCACCTTCTGAGGAGTTAATGACTAAGAAACGGAAGCTTGGCTCAAACGGCCAGTTCGCCCCTCAACAGCACCGCAGCAGCAGTTATAATCTATGATTTCTGCTCGACTGTAGCGGCTTTTCTTGGCAGCTATCACCCTCTTGGCTTGGGTTTTTGGAATTCATGTATTCGCGAAGATCTGGTGTGAGGTGGCCGAAAAGGCGTCGAAACTCAGTCTATTCATGCTTATGGTTTGGCGTTCGTATCAACAAGGACAGTGATATACCGTGGACTGCGGTTCTCGGTATGGTGAGGGTACATATGGGAACCTCTAAATACTCGAGTTATCGCCTTAGACATGCATTGCAAAATACCCCTTTTATGCTGCTATTGTTGCTCCTTCGAGAGTATTTGGAATGGGAAAATGGTGGAAGGTTAGTGACAAGAGGCTAGAAGTCGGGAGGGAATGTCCCTCAGTGGGCGGATAGGTCCTGGCAATAAGGAGTCTAATGTGTGTTCATGGAGTTGACGCTTGATTTCGAATTATGAGACGCAAGTATCCTGGCTCCTGAGGGATCTTGCTACAATGAGGAATTCCCTGGAAACACGACAATATAAAAACATCGAGTTTATCATTAATTGTATTTCAGACGTGCCGCCCGTGGATGTATTTTCGTAGCCCTTTGCGCTCTATCATGCCCATGTCTATATGCTTTGCCTTGTCGTGTCCGCATTATTTACCGACCATGCTCCCCTCGTGTCTTATTAATCCATATCCTAAGACCACCCTATAATAGCTTGAGCCCTCCCGTAACCCGATCTACCAAGCTCTTGGGCGCGGGCCCAACGCCGAGCACCGTCAAGCTGCCAGGATCGATCTGCGTGCGCCCGGCGTCCTGGATGACCTCAGCGGTTATCCCTAGGCTCCGCGCCTTGCCCATCAGCTCCAAGAGCTCGTCTTCGGACTTTAATTGCACGGCGATCTTGGCTTGGCCGCGACGCTCCCAGCGCTGTAGGAGCTTGGCTTCGGGGGACGAGGGGTTGCGGCTTGCGGCCTTGGTCAGGGTCTTGTAGCATGCGAGGGTGGCGTGGGAGCATTGCGCTGCGATTTTGCCTGTGGGAAAGGAGGTTAGTGGGTGGCTACTTGTGGGGATGAGGGAGTGAAGGAAACTAGGTGTAATGGACAAGCTGCTTCTGGGTGGATTGGGTGTAGACGAACCTTTTGTCATGCCTAGGTCTGTCCGTACAACTAGTACCAACTTGCACTCCTCGTTTGCGGGTGCATCTGCTAGAGGGATGACATCCTCCTTGTCATCCTTCTCTTCTGCCTTGGTAGCCTTCTTAGACTTCTTCTGTTTAGGCATCCTCAGCCCGTCTCGTTGGTCGGCGTCCTCCCCATTCGCCCAATTGGGTGCGTGGTCAAGTATCGTGTCATCGTCTATGTCGGACTCTTCGCTCTCTACCGGGTCGTCGACATTGCTTCGTCGCTCGGAAGCTAGGGCTGGGGAGACGAATAGGTAGCCGCGGATCGAGTATACGCCGAACATGAAGCCTGTTAGAAAGGTTACGATGCTGGTGGCGACGATCATTGACGAAGGTGCTAGGAGCAGGCTGCTTGATTTGTCTGCCATCTTGTCGGATGTGGTGGGAATATTGGGGTATGAAGAGTTCTTGAGTCGTCGTGCTCTCGACGATCACAGAAAGTCTTTGATGTTGCAGTTTGTGATATTCTCACTATGGTTAAGAATTTCCACTTGAAAACTGTAAAAATCGAAAAAGGAGAAATATGTATAGCTATTGGAGCTGTGCAGCTTAAATCCCTGCAGAGAACCTTGTTGTTGAAAACATGAGGCTGACAAACTGCGAGGCTGTGTGTTCTTTTTTCCTAGGGTATTAAACAAGGAAAAAAAGGGTTAAGAATCTTACTGCAATACGCGACATGAAGCACCCCACGTTAGCTTTTGGTGTTCCACACGAGCCTTGCCTTACCCAAAAAATCAGAAAGTTACCTGTACCAACCCCTGCAGCCTTGTCTGCCAGCGGCTCTAATTATAGACATAACCCATCCATATTCACAGCAAATTGTCTCGATCTGAAGAGCAAGTCCAGTGATGGTGATTGTGGAACATTCTAAAAGTGAAGCGATCCTACCAAAGATCTACAATGGAGAAAATCGCATGTTGTGCTTCCCATCTAGAGACATTTCTCGCTTAACGGATTTATCGTACATGTCGGAAATGCATCGCTCGGTAGAAGGAAGAAGCACACTGCTGGGCAGCGCCATGTGCTGGATTTAGTCCTGCGTTGCTGTAAGCCATAATCGGTTAGGTGCACCTAGATGCCTGTAGACACCTGGATAGATAGGGTAGTAGTCGGGTGTGAATGATGTGATGCTAATGGTCTATCTCTGCCTTTTTGTCCTATCAATTCATCCCGACGCATGGGAACGCTTACGCAGTACGTATCCTGTTGTGTAGGGATCCTTGAACCGGCAAGCCACGCAAAGCCACATCAAATCCCACTTTGGCATTGGCACCTGGCAGTTTACACCATTAGCGCTAACGTTATAACCCGGCGTGCAAGTGTGTCAGCGTAACGAAGGAAACTGCCAGCCGCAACAGTGACAACAGTAGCAGGCGGCAAGCAAACATTAGCTGGAGAGTGACGACGTGACGACGTGACGACGGGTTAAAACTGGGGGTCCATCTTTGCCCGCCCCTGCTTGTCCTGCTCCATTCCGAACCAACTCTGCCACCTTCCGGTCCCTCACAAAGGGGGACTCCAAAAGGCTTAAGGCTTAAGCAACAACCCACAACCCACCCATACTAGCATACTGGAACATCCCTGTATTTTGTTGTGTAGTCAAGGTAGACGTGCCGCTACCTCTCTCTACCTTGACGCTTGACGTTCCTACCTTGTCTGCTACCTCACTACGGATTACCTACAACGATTGCTACTTGCGGTCGGTATTCCACCACCTGCACTCTCACCAACATCTTCCCGCTTGCCGATCATCACGCATCATCTGCAACAACAATTATCGGCACGCACACTATCTTGACCTGGCTTCCTAACCCGACTCTTCTTTTTTCCTTCTCTTTTCCTTCTCCGACGAGCTTCACCTCAAACCACCCCTGGCTCTCCCTTTGCTCCTCCCCTTCGCCAAAACATCGATCCGCGGTTCGCAATCCTGGTCTCTTTTATTTTTCTTCTTGTTCTTGTAATCATTCGCCGACGCGAGCCACAGTTTGATGAGCGATGCGCCGGGCCGAATGTCGCGAGGATTTATTGGAGGCTGGATAAGACAGCAGATGATGTGTACGCGACAACAATAGCCTGTGTCTAGGTATCTACATATTTGCTACACATTTGCATTGTATTATACCGTGCCGTACGGAGTGCAGAGTGCGCGGTGTGCAGGGCAAGAGCCAGCGTCACTATCGCACCCAACCTTGGAAACTTTGAGGTCAGTCGATACATCCAATACTTCAATACCGCAATACCACAATACCTCTTCATAACAAAAGGTACATCTATACATCCATACATCCCCATACTCCATACCCATGCCCTGGATATAATCATATTATTTTTCTACAATGTACTGTGCTACCTATCTCCATTATTTCCCAATTCAACCAATCCCTATCTACGCAGTACAGGTAATTGAACTATCTTTTACCATTTCTTGAATATTTACATATTATAATGTTTTCGGGTATTAATGTCATATGTTGTTCTGTCTACTATCTTCCCATTATACTCATCCTATAGCGACGAGGTGAAACTGGCGTGCTGAACTCAAAAAAATGCAGAAATTCCTTATCGCAACATCTCGAACCCTGATGATATCTTCAACGCCGTCCTTTCGTACCTAAGTCAGCAACCAACCCGTGAACCGTAACCCGTAACCCGTAACCGCGCTTTCCTTTCTTTCTTTCATGATCCTAGCACCAAGCTCGCGTGCAACGTTTCGCAGTTGCATGAACAAAGAAAACCATGGAGGAAGCGACCAAGACGATTGAAACATTAGTTAAAAACATCTTGCCCTTCAAAGCACACTACTTATCGCTTGACACGACGCGACGATACAGAGAACAAACAGACGAGAAGGGATTAGAAGAAGAAATCATCAGGCCTCTCCAATACACAACATTCATCAGTGACGCCGAGCGTGGAATTCTCCTTACGAGAGCCTATTTCGACGTACGAGAAGAGCCTGTAAACTCTGCCAATGCGACAGATACCCCGACGCCCAAGAAGAGCGATCCTAACAAACCTAAGACGAAACTGTCCTTAAAAGATTATAAGAACAGGAAGAAGTCTCCTGACGGCGAAGAGCCGCCTAAACCACCTGCGCAGCCCGCCAAGGCGAATGCGCCTACGAAGAAACTGCCGGATCCGGTAGTAAAGGAGATGGACGACCACCGTGATGGCCGGAGGGCGGCACCCGACATAAAGGCTAGCCTGAAGTCTGAGGCGCGTCGCCATCGCAGCCCTTCACCGGAGAGGAAAAAACGTTTTGCAGAAATAGACCAAGATTCCAAGCCAGCGAAGCGAAGCAAGGTTGAGAATGCCACACCGAACCCTATAAGCTCGCGCCCTAGCAAAGACCACACGCCACAAAAGTCTGAGCGGCTGATATCTTCGGAAAAGAAGCTAGCCAGAGACTCGAAAACTCTTCCAACTACAAATGGTAGATCAGCACTAGCAAGCACAGCGCACAAAGGCATTTCTCCCAAACCTAGCACTCATACGAACGGCGTCCAAAAGTCCTCTAAAACCAGAGATATAGCAGATAAGAGGACGGAAAACAATTCAAATTCGAAGCCGCCATATGTGCCGCCTTTGCTATCTCCAATAGATATGTCGGACTACATAGATGATGACCCTAAAACAACACGCTCCATCCCCAAGAAGAAGCCGGCAGATTCAAACAGCCTAAAGCCACCGTCGAAGAAGAGCCGGGAAGATCGCGAACCGTCACCTAGTTCCGAGAGGCGCAAAATACCACCACTCCTATCCCCGACACTCCCACCCATTGTACTCGAAGAGTTGGCAAAGACGAACAAATCTACTCCGTCAAAGGACCTAAAGGACTCAAGTCAAAGAAGTAGTCAAATTTCGGACTCTCCTAATGGCCAGAAGAAAGCGGCGAAGCCTTCAAAGCGCGAAGAGACCATCCATGTGGATAGTAACAAAGGACAGCGGGAGTCGCTTAAGGTTACTCTGAAGTACAAGAAACGAAATGCGAAAAGGGTAGAACGACTTCTAGCCCTGCCTCCCATTGGGAGGAAGAAGATCGACCTTTTGAGGAAAGATGCTGTTGTAGCTCGTGATCGTTCCGATAGCTTAGAACCCGGCACCGCACGTAAGCGACCCATCCCAGCGGCGGATGCTAGCGAAGCGATCAAACGGCCGAAGACGTTGGAGAATACACGCCCTACAACACCACCAAGACAATCATCAGCAATGACTCGTGTCGCATCCAATAGTTCACAAGCTGGTACTCCGGGAGTTACGAATGGCCTCACCCCCGCCGCGCAACCACCCGAACGACGGCGCCCGTTTGTTGATCCGGAGAAGTTACATAAGTTACAGTCACGGTCGTCGAGTATAATACAACTTGCCATCAAATTAAAACATGAACGAGATGCCGTCTTGAAGAAGCAAACAGAAGGGATTTCGGAGCGCGAGCGCCAGGTTGCTATTGCCGCTGGCATCCAGTGTTTGGTCTCGTTTCTGTTCGGCTTCAAACTGCAGAGCGATGCTGCTGACTTGGAACGCAAACCTGCTTCGATTCGGTCACTAAGGGAATTGTTACCCCTATTTCGAGTGACGAGAAGCGATTGTGCCAGACACAATGCCTTGACTGCGTTAATATTGCGCCTTCAAGGTATTTGCCTTGTACATATCGGCCGTATAGTGTGGTCCTATCCTCACGACCAGGAGTTCGCGAATCTGATGCTCACAAACAGTAAGGAGCAGCAAGACACCTGGCGACAGGCCGACAGCGCACGCAGAGCCATGGGCGTATACGACGGAAGCTCCAAATCAGATGACGGGGGCTCGATAGGCAAGCTTATTGATCGACTTGGGCCTTGGACGACACCAGAAGAAGCTGTACCGATCACTCTCGATATCCTACGAAAGGTCATGCAGGCGAACAGCTCATGGAAACCAGTCGACGCCCTCGCCAAAATAGGATATACTGTAACAAACGGAACTGCTACATCGAACTGAAACTAGAATCGGTGCCACCAAACAAGATATACGGCGTTTGCGGCGGCATTAACCTGCATTCTTATGTATATTACGAACCATGATTCCTATGACACGATACCAGAACACTTTATTATTTCCGCGTCTGCAACAATCCTTCTGAGTTTGGGTATCTGAGATGTGAAGACATGGTCGAGGGCGACCTGGAATTGGCATGCGGCGTCTCGCTGGAACGGACGGAATTTAAGGGGGTTTATCTACGTGCGCAATCCTACGGAGCTGTTTAGGCTTAGGACATACAGGATTTACTGATTGATTTTTTTCATACGCAAATTCAGTCTAAGCGAGGAGAGAGTTGAGTAAAAAAAAGCTAGATGCATTGGAGTGATTTCATATATGGAGTGGAGAGAGAAGGGGTGGAGGCGAAGCAAAGGAGGTGATCGGCCCCTAATCGGTGGCTATTGTGTATTTTCCCAACTCGGCAGCGGTTGCGCTGCTTCGATGATATCCCGCCGGCATGACCGAGCAAAATGGTACTTTTGAATGATTACCACGTCTAATTTCCGAACTTGTGTCGATTTCTCTTGAATGTGAATAATTTGCTTGTGCTATGTTGTAGGCTGGTTGAGATATCGTCGTTTCGGGTGGATTCTCACGATTGGGTTCTAAAGATGGGTAGATCTATTCTTGTCGTAAGCAGCCATGTATTGTGGTTATAGCAAAATAGAAGAATGGGGAAAATAACTCCGGGTATCTGTGTCACGTCATGATGTCCCTTTTTGACATGGTTAGGATATATCGGTCTGCTTAAGCGCAATGCCAACTTTTGATCTCTGTATGGAATTGTTTATACATCAAGTTCAAGTACTAGATCGTATTCATAGAGCGGTCATTAGACACGCCAGTGGTATCGCTTTTGCGGTCTTGCAGGACCTCTTAATCATACAAAGTCGGCAACACGACTCCAACTATCGTCACCGGCTTCCCTGAACTCGACGCCCTCTCCAAAATAGCCGGCATCCTGCCATGCTTTCATGGTTGGGCCGTCGAAAGGCCCTTGCTTGTCGGCGTTATCTCTGCCGTCCGTCCACCGGAACTCCCACATCTTATTCGCAGGGGCTTCCTCGGACTTCTTTTTCGGCTCTACCCACGGCTCGTCTGCTTCGCGGGTGTACTCCCGAACCAAACGCTCCCTCTCCCTATCGTAGATATCCGGCCGGTCTCTACCGAGCAGTTTATCCGCGGCCTCGGTGATGGCGTCGATGGCATCCTTGATGCGGGTTTGTTCCGGGTCTTCTGGTGCTTTCTCGCCGTCGACGTCCATGGAGTCTGGCTTTTGCTTCTTCTGCTTCCACTTCGGAACCTTCTTCGCTTTTGTTTGGCCCCGACCTAGCCTAGCAAGAGCTTCTAATGCCGTTTCGCCGCGCTCAAGTTGTAGAATTAGGGATTTGAGGAGGTCTGAGGTTAGGGCGCTATCGTCTTCTTTGCGCTTCTGCCGTTGCTCGGCCTCGCGCCGTTCGTGGGCTTCCGCTGCTTTCTTCATCTCCTTTTTGCTAACGCCTTCTAGCCACCGGTCATGAATTGCATCGGGATCCACAGCTTTGCGCACGAAATTGCCGGCTTCGTCAAACCGTCCTTCTTCATTCTCGGCTTTTAGGTTGAATGCTTCGACCTTGGGGGCGTGCTTCTTCAGTCCTCCGGCACCAACTTCTTCGTCGATCCCTTCTTCTTGTATTGCGAGCTCTACTGTCTCCTCGTCGTCATCTCCGGACGATTCATCGTCTAGTCGTACGTGCCCTCCGGATTTCGACTCTGCTACTTGGCCGTCGATATCTCCCGTATCCACAAACTTGACTTCCTTGCTCTTCTTGCCAGTGGTGTCGTCCACAGTATCATCCTTCTCATCTACGTCTTCGTCGGCCGCGAACATGTCGTCCATATCCTCATCCTCTTTCTTCGACTTAGACTTCGACGCGTGTAGTGTGCCCAGATCCTCCCGGTCGGAATCCGAGTCGTAACCGTCGATATTTACAGCACCGCGCTTAGTAGCGGCGCTTCCGCGGATGACGTCGGCATCGGCCTGTAAGAATACGTCGTTATCGTCCTCGTCTTCGTCGTCGCCTGCGTCGGGGGCGAGCGCGGACGGATTCCTCACGTCGAACTTGACTTTCTTGGAGTTCGGCTCTGCGTGATGCGCTCGCGCGTAGTTCTCGCCCGCGCGTTTGGGGCGCGCCGCGCTGTATCGGGAGGACATTTTGGGTTGTGACGATGAAGCTGGTCGCGGGTTATTTGCGAAGTAGGTATGGGTTGTGGAAGGTATGAAATGAAATATGTAGAGCCTTATTGGCAGGTTGGAAAATGACGTTGAAATTTGCCCTTGTTCGATTGTACATAGCTGCAGCTCATCGGTGGGGCAGGAAGCTACAGCACGTTTAGGGAATCTTATGGGTCGCTTAGTGGAGCTTTTAGCGTTACCCCTGGCTCGTACCTAACCTGCTGTCGGGTGTCAGTGCGGGTGAATGTAGAAGGTGCCACCCTATGCGGAATAATATCACACCCGAACTTTCGTCATCAAGTGTAGTTGCCTTCGGGTAGATGACTGTAGCTTCTAAGAAAAGTCCAATAGCTTTGTATGCTGCGTCAGGGAAGCTTCTAACACGAACAACTTATTTCGACTTCTGACTAGAACTCTGGTCGTTTTTCACCCAGTCTTTTAAAATACGATACCTTCACGTCTCTTTTAATCTTATCTTCCCCAAATCTACAAACTAACCTCCCAAAGCACCGAATAACCCCACCTTCAATATGGTTAGTTACACAACCGGCTCTATGCTCCGAACTTCTAGACATTTTTCTAATCTCAACACCTTATAGTATCGCGGTGGATTCAGCCCCTTCGACGCCGACGACCCAGCAGCCATGGCGTACATGGCTCGTTCCGGCATGATGCGCGGAGCTGCCGCGCGACGCTTCGACGAGTACTTCCGCTGCTACCCGATTATCATGGCCCCCGGAGCCGAGAGACCGGACTTGAACTACGGTTCCAAGATATTCTTACCACCTTCGGCACTTCAGAAGATCTCACAGCTGCACGTGCAGTGGCCCCTTATGATGGAGTTGGTGAACGGCGAGAAGGAACGTCTGACTCATGCAGGTGTGCTAGAGTTCGTAGCGGAGGAGGGCAGAGCATACATACCACAATGGGTTCGTTTGATTCAAGGTCCAGGAGGGTTATGGACTGTGGCTAACGAGTACAGATGATGCAAACTTTACAACTAGACGTCGGCGACATGATCCAGATCAAGACGACATCCCTAGAGCTAGCCAAGATGGTCAAACTACAACCGCAGTCAACCAACTTCCTCGACATCAGCGACCCCAAGGCGGTCTTAGAGAAGGCCTTCCGGAACTTTGCCACGCTTACCAAGGGCGACGTTTTCAACTTCGAGTATAACGACGAGGTCTACGAGGTAGCAGTTCTAGAGGTGAAGCCAGAGACTGAGAAGATGGGTGTCTGTATGATTGAGACGGATGTCTCTGTGGAATTCGCCCCACCGGTGGGATACGTCGAACCACAGAAGGGTAGCGGAACGAGCACACCGCGAAGTACGAAAGGCGGCCTACCTGCCGGCGGGCTTATGCATCCCCAAGGCACGATGGCCCAGTCTATCAACTACGACGCTATCGCCCCCAACGCTACGACAGCCGCGGCCGGCGCCCGAGCCGTCTCATCGCATTTCCTGAGCGAGGGCCACAAGCTGAACGCTAAGAAAGGATCCAAGGCCCCGACGCCCAAACCCTCGACTCCCGTAGCCGGCGCATCGACCAACACCGTTCCCGCTCCGCCGCGACGAACGAACGGTCCTATGCCGCTCCGATTACCCCCCAACAAGCTGTTCTTCGGCTACGAGATCAAGCCCGTCAAGACGGACGCGGATAAGGAGGCGGAGAAGGAGAACGCTGCCAGACCGCATTTCGCGGGACAGGGCCAAACTCTTAGGGGAGTGGTCAAGCGGAAGGATGAGGGCGAGGGAAAGGGTAAGGCGCCGGAGAAGAAGGCGAATGAGGGACGCCGACTGGATGGACGCTAGGCGTGACGGGATGTGAAACTGAAGTGAGCTAACTAGGACATCGACGAGGCGTTTATGGAGTTGCTAGGTACTGCGACTAGGGTTTGGTAGCTTAATATGATGATCATGATATTCTCGTGCTTTGGTGGGATGTTGCTGAGGTGCTTGGGTGCTATTGATTTGAACGGCTTCGACTACATTTGCAGGGATTCTCGCAAGTATTGATAAGGGTGTTGTTTTCATGGTAGGTATTGCTCCTTATTGCCTCAATAGGGCTCTTGCTAACATCAGGAGATTTTCATCTGACCCAGATTCAGTAGAGCCCGTAGACTAATAATCTATGTTCAAACTGATGACGGCATGAGTACTGCATACTAACGCTAGATAATAGTGATATTCCCTAGACTCGTAGGGTCTTTCGGCCAAGCCTCTCCTTGCATGATCCCACAGATATAGACTGGAGCTATGATCCGGTAATTATCCCCGTGAACATGTCTGACTATCGCAGGCATACACGTACCAGCGATCAGCGCGACCTTATCCCCAGCCGTTATTCCATACGCACCGGCCCCAAACGCCCCCGAATCCGTCTTGAAGAAGGTCCAGAAATATGTGGCCGCGGTAAACAGCTCATGTAGTTCCGAAATCTTGTCGTCTGCCGAAATCCGATTGTATAGTTCCATCTCGGGGGTGTCGTCGATGCTCGAAACTTCCTGCTTTGTGAGATTGGAGGGAAGATCTCCGAGGACGTCGAGCCACTGCGAGAAAGGCTTCCGCATGTCGAGTTTGTCGTCCATCGACGCCTGGTTGAAGACGATCTGGTACAGGTCCTCGCGCCAAGTGTCGTAGCCGCTGCTCTCGTGTTCCATGTACGAGAGCGCGAGGCGCAGCACGCGGATATTGTATACGGCGAGATATTTCGCGATGTCGTCGCCTGCGAGAAGCCGCTTTTGCCTCCATTCGGGAGCGACTTGTTGCTCGACTTGGGTCAGGATGGAGTCGGTTTTAAGGGCCTCGGCGGTGCGGTAGCGGCCTAGGAGACAGGTTCCCAAAGCGGATGAGACCTTTCCGATTATGACGGCGGTGGTGCGCACACCGGTAGAGCCGTTCGGGAGGTCGACGAAGTCGAAGCAAGCTCTTGAGCCCTTGTTGGCGTGGTAGTCCCCTTTCGGTGTTGGAGGCGGCAGCGAGTTCGCCCAGTTCGGAACCCAGGAGGGCCAGTCGTCGGAGATGTAGTAACAACTCTCCACATTCAGACGCTTGTTGAATTTCATGATGGCTTTAGTAGTCTCCATGAATATGCTGTTTATCGGCTTCCTGTAATCCGGGTCTGGAAGCGAGATGCCGTAACTAACTAGCAGTCCGCGCAAACCGTATACCTTGTCCCGGGGCTCGGTTGCTAAAAGCCGACATGCTTGGCGGAAGAGTTCTTCTATTGTGTCGTATCCTTCGGTGATAGCGAGTGCGCGTCTTGGGCCTTGGAGAGATACGACGTGGGTCCCGAAACCGTTGTATAGGGTCTGGTTCAGGTTCTGTACGAGACTGACCCCTTTTTGTGTGCTGTATAGGTCGGACCATGATTTGATTAGGTTGAAGTATTTGAGGGTGACTCGGCCGTATATGAAAGTTGCTTTGCGACTTAGGGATACCTCTTGGACTACCCAGACTCGACTGAACCAGGTTATGCCCCAGAATATATCGTTGAGAGCTAGTATAACACAAGTGTTCGTGTAAGTATCTCCAAGACGACACATTGTATAGGGAGCTTACCCTTAGTGTCAATCGTACTAGCTAAGTCAAGAAGATGTTCCAAATAGTTCTCGTCTCCAGAAGATAGGTTTGCGTCGGCGAACTTGGCAAGGTCGAGAAACGTCTTTTCCCAGGACGGCTCTATCTTCGATCCAAGCCACACGACTACTTCCTCCGCGGCAGTATAGATATCCCCCATGATGCTCACTTGCTGATTACGCTCGATTACGGCTTCTGGGGACTGGTTGATGCATATAGCGTCAATCCATACCAACGAGGGCGCGGCAGAGTTCGCCGCTAGGTGTTGCAACACATTATTGCAGTTTAATGTGACTCGAATCGGCTGTCCCGAGCACAGAGCTTCTTCTGTAGGACGTTGGCCATCCCAAGAGTAAGAAACAGCTTTGAAGGATGGGCATTGATCCAAAGTGGCTTCTAAAAGCTCGAACTTGACTTGATCTTTAGTTGAAGAAGCTGGGAGTAACTTCAAGAGTCTGATACTATTCTGGGCTTTTAGAGGTACTTGATCGTAGATGTTAGCCATGTTCGATTTGAAGAAAGTTCCAGTTCTCTATCGACTCTTACTATTGAAGCGAAGTCGATGTTGGCTGGATAGCTGAAGAGTGGGCGCAGTTATAAGGTGACGGCGCAACATGTGAACGCGCGGGTTGGCAGGGGTAACTACTTGGATATATCATGGTAGTTATTTTTGGATATCATTATCAATCTAGTGATTGAATGACTAAACTATAGTATAGGGATTTAAATGGTCTAGAAATCCCTGGACCTTTTAGTGTTATGGTCGCTTGACTGGTGCTTGGGGGCCGTGACGAAACCAAGACCCATATGGAGCTGAATCCTAGCTCGCGACTATGAGAATAAGCGAACAATCAAGGATATTCGAAATACCAATAGGAATACGCGGAGGTAAAGTGACAGGAGGGTATATTTATAAGAGGATTGGTTAATAAGGGGGCTGTTCACTTTGACAACAAAACTTTGGAAGCTTGATTCAATCTGAGGTTTTATTTTCATCGTAGGTTACGGAATGTATCGGTCTAGCTATGTAATTTCCAGCTTAGCAGGTTGCACCTGTGGGGATATTAGAGCACTTGGTGCTTGTCTTGCCTCCAGTGACGTTCACGTCCGTCCAAGTCCAGTCGCTGCAAGATCCGTCACCGCAGAGAATATACACATCCGTGGCACTTGCCGCAACGGCACCAGTAACGCCGTTTAGAGTCAAATCGGTGATCGGAACACCGGTGGTAGGAGTGCCGGTCGGGCTACCGTTCTCATAGTCTTGCTCGATGACAATACCATAGCTAGTGATGTTGTTCAGAGTGATATCTGAGTAGGTGACGTTCTTAACGGAACCAGTGGCGTCGTACACTGTCTTGATGCGCACGCCGTTCTGCGAGTTGAGGATGCTGGAGTTGGAGATGATAACGTTGCTAACATCATTGTCGTCACGACCACCAACTGAGCCAATGCTCAGTCCGTGGCCACCTGAGCATGTGCCTCCGGTGAACTCGATGTTGCTGCCCGAGTTGATAGCGAGACAGTCGTCTTGGTTCTTGATGTTGGCGTTGATAATCTTCACTCCGTCAGACGAACCGACATCAAAGGCATCCGTGTTGTGACCACCAGCGGAATCACCGGCGGAGTTATCGATGGTGATGCTATCTAGGGTGAGATCGTTCGCACCGTTGACGGAGAAGCCTTGGACCGGCGTGTTCTTAACATTGAGACCGGTGATCGTCGAAGAGGTCAAGCTATGAGCATAGAAGAACTTCGGCTTGGTCTTGCCTCCGTTGCTGCCCTCTCCATCCCACCATTGTGAGCCATTGCCGTCAATGACATGGCCAGTGGCACCTTTCACGGTGATGCTAGTGCCAGAGACGCTGATAAGAGGGCCCTCCCATTCCTCGTATTCGAAAGAAGTGGTGCCTTGGAATGTGACGGTGGTTCCGGTGGTCAGTTTAGTCAGGTCAAGAGTCTCTCCGGCGGGAACGGTGATCCCATCTAGCACGATGTCTGTACAGGAGCTCTTGCCCGAGGACAGTGCGTCTGTGGTAGTAAAAGTACAGCTAGCCCGCTGCTTGATGGTTTTGCTTGGGGCCGCAAGGGCTAGGGTAGCAAAGCTAAGGGTGAGAAGCGGATTTGAATGCATTGTAGAATAGAACAGGCTCTGCCGAATGAACGAATGTCTGAATGACTAAGGTATATACAAATATAAACGAGTGATCAACCTCGAGAGGAAATAGAGAACCCTGGTTGAGGTGCTGAGGCATCGTATCACCACCAGAGCTCTGGGAGTCGTCGACAACTTATACTTCAGCATGATAGAACCCATTCCACCTACCTCTTTCAACTAGTGGTACGATGATCCCCCGAAGCCGTCGTCTTGAAAGGTAATTGCGGAGTACTCATGAACCCCTGAATTAATATGCAAGTCTTATTCGTGCGGGTACTGATCTGCACTGGGTATACTATTAGGAGATCAAAACTGCGTCCTCGCCGAAGAGCTGACGAGGTTACCGCACGGATAGTAAGCTAACACCACCTGAGCAGATCATCTAGAGAGACTGAATCGCACGGGTTTTCAAGGAGCAGATTTCCTATAACGGTAGTTGGGTGGATCACTAGTTGCATCGTGAGCCCACCGGGGCTGTCCTTGTCGTTTCATCTGATACGTTAGGGGTTAGACTAAAGACGAACGCGTATACCCGTAATTATCATTGGAGGTAAATATATGCGACAGGGCTGGCATAAAGGAGAACTTCCACCGGTGGATTCTTCGAAGCGTTGTTCTTTTTGAAAGTCAGTGGATGCGACATGTTATTTTAATCTGGACGACGACGGTCGACTAATATGAGCCGGGTCGTGATAGTATTAGATACCGAACGACCGGAACGCTAAGCTAGGGCTGGACGGACCACCCGTATTCTCCACTAATCATAAGCTCCCGCTGAGATCCGCTGAAGAGATCTAGGAAGATCGGCCTCTAATACTGCGCATCTTCTCGATTAGTTAGATTAGGGATTTACTCTCATGCTGATATATAATGTCGAGATAGTCCTACCAGACATCAACACAAGGAATTTTATACCAGTTGCAGAATTGGATTAGAATGGGAACTGGACGTTAACAGTCCCGAAAATTGATTTATTTTGACGACGACTCTTCTGAATCTGTGTGAATAACATCCCCTTAGTACTTAGAATCAGTAACCTTACAAGTACAAACTCTAAGGTAACCAATTCAAGCAGGTTCAGATGAATTCATGTCTTCAACATCTTTAATCGGATGATACACAATCACCTAAACATCTTCATCATCCTCCGGGGTGGTCGCCTGCTCGTCCTTGGCATCGGCTGATGTGCCCCTATTCTAGTTGTTAGTTCCACCGTTTACATCGTTTTATTTAAAGGATGGAATGGAAAATGAGCTTACTTCTCTGGACGTGTCTTTGCTTGTGGGGACCTATAGTCCTCATTTTCGCCTGAGCCCTTCGGTCTGGGTCTCTTGGAGCCATGGCGCGAAGTGCGCCCATGGCTGGCTGGACGTAGTAGTCCAATAGTCGGGTGGACTCTTGGAGAAGATTCTGTGCTACTTCTCATCGATTCGGATGCACGGATAGTGCTATATGTAAGGTTTTCACAATGTTGACTAAGTAAGAGTTAGCTGGGACATCATGGGTGAATTTAGGCCGTCTCGGATCCGTTGAGTTCGATATGACCGATGACGTTTCGGTTATTTCTTCTGTTGGTGTCGGTATTGGAAAAAGATAAGGAGGTTGTTTTGATTCATATATTGTATGAGCATGTGGTTTGATGTGAGAATTGTGACAGGAAAACAACACCGATGCCGCCATACTACTAGTCTTGACCGGAGGGTATGGGAGACGTTCCGCTTCCGCCGTGAGAGGGTTGAAGATGTAGCGTGTTCTAGAGGAAAATATCATTGACTGGGTTTACTTAAGCTGATGATGATATACTATATTGAAAGACTGTATTTGATAATAGGGTAGGCATTTTTGAGAGTAGTAGAAAAGGAAAACATACAGTAAATCTCCTCCAGAGATAGAGTGCCCGCATTGGTTCATTTGGGCCACGATGGCCTCAATTTGTCGTGGCGTGAGCTTTCCCACTTGAAGAGCAGCTTTTAAAAAATCGGTGTAAAAACCAGGCTCCTGGGCCATTGTTGTCATTAATTGATAATGGATGCCGTCGAGCGTATAATCTTGTTAAGATGAACGCGAGGGACGTAATTGGTGAAACGAAAAAGGATTTTTTGAATATTTTTGTCACAGAATAAGTAAGTGCTAAGAAGCCTTTGAGTAATTCTTTCGGGGGGGGGGGGAGTAGGTAGAGGTTGAGAAATGGAAGGACGTCCATGTTGACATAGAAAATTATCGTAGTCAATCAAGGAAATAATCGAACCTGATCGTTCGTCTAATTGTCAACTAAGTACCTGGATACTTGACTCACAAGCTGTCGACGGGAATGGTGGTGATGTAGTTGAGTACCTATATAAGGAAGATGTATGTGGTTTTCACAAGAAGATTACTACAAGATAGGTACTCTTAGGTGATTGGTCAATGGAACAAGATATTAAACAGTTCCTTGCGCAAGGAAGCTCACTCATTTCCTATCGTGTACATGGTAGATAGGGGCTATGGTTACTGCCTATCTACTCTGGTATAAAGCGTTTTAGATCGTGTCTTTACCTAGTATATATAAGTACATAGTAGGTAACTAGGGTAATACCACACCAGGAGGCAGGGGTTGATTATATAAGTAGTCACTGACTCATAGTTGCCATGGCCAACCTAACACCTGACATACAAAGCTTATAAGCATTTTTAAAAGTTTGTCTTCCAGCAACTAGCAGTGGCGCACTAAGAGAGGCTGTCTAGATTCCCTTCCCAAGGCGAAGAATTAGCTCATTGAGCTAGTCCGCCGGAATTGGTTGGTGCTCTGCAGCGAGGCATATCTTACCCTACGCCGGTCTTTTTGTCTCCGCGTAGGTTCGATTCGCATCGAAACCATTACTTTTAACACTCTTTTTTTCTTTCTTTCTTCAAAACACATTATGGACGTTTAACCCTTCCATAGGTATGTAATAATCGGATCTTGACATCGACCGGACTTCCATTGTACCTGTAAATCAGGACGGCAGGTCACTCGGAGTCATTGTATTTACTTTCCTAGTAGGCGGATATGCTCTTCTAGTACCGCGAGGAGGCATCGTACATCCATAGTACTTGCTGTATACTAGGTAGTTGCAAATATGAGGAATCAGTGTAGGAGCTCAATTTTACGATAATTGGATTGATTGACTATCCACGAATTTTTATTCCGATTAATACCTAGCCCGCTCAAAACTCCAGACTACCGATCAACGCGATGCTGCGATGTTGTACAGAAGCTTCCCGGAGACGTTCTCGTCTCATATTCCCAGGAGAAGCAAACGTGAGTTCTCGTTCTCTAATAGCTTCAGGCAAACGACGACGCAGCTCAAACGAACCGGCATTTGGCGTGAAAATAAATTTGGCACATCGTTGCCGTCCAGACCTCTAAGATTAGAAAATTCATATAGAATTCAAGGCCGCAATCACTATGCCTCGCCGTAATACCTATTGATTTTGAGTGTCAGTATGTCAGACTATTTAAGTAGAAAAGGAAGTGGGACTTACTCGGGTGGGCCATAATGATCGTCAGGTCCGGGTAATCCATCTGCTGCCAGAGCTAGAACTGCCGCATCGTCATCAGTCTGGTCGTCATTCTCAAGACGCTGTCGTTTTGAAGGTTGTTCTTCATCGAGAGCCGAGTCGTCTTGCGCTAGACCCAAGGAGTCCGTCTCCTCGACCGGGATCGCATCCATAGGTGCGGCATCATCATCTAGGTCAGCCTCATGGGCTTCGCTGGATGGCTTTGAGGAGTGTACTTGATCTGAGCCGGCAATAGGTGCTGGGGGCTGTTTTCTGGGTCGGCCACGGCCTGGGCCGGGACGTCGCGTGATAGGATTCTCAGTAGGGTCAGACCGGCGCTGACTATCACCATTTGACTCGGCTTTATGCTGAGCTCTGCGAAGACCTTGGAAGTGTTGACTAGTTTGAGTCGGTTAGTCCCTGCATGCAGTACTGAAGATATGGGATATTATTGTAGGTAAATATGTACGTAACGAAGACCTTGCTTCAATTACAGGGGACTAGAGATGTATAAAATCATATTGGGCGAGCTGGAATCCTACGAACGGCGTAAATCCGAGGGGTTGGAACGGGATCTGACATGTACAGATAACCCAGGATGTTGTCAGATGCGCGACGAGGGCTCGGTTGAAAAATGATAATTCGGATGAGAAGGGTCAATTGGAAAATTAGGGAAATCATGAGATGGCGCAGACAGAGGAAGATATGAGATTGAAATATAAGAGATGCGTGGTTTACTTACCGGCAACCTTCGTTAGTGAAGCCATAGCCGAGGGATCGCATATGGTTGCCAATGGTAGTCCATTCTGCGCCACTTATTACACCGATGTTCTTGACTGAGAGGATGGTGAAGAAGAGGTCTTTGTCAGCTCTGTCGTTCCAATTCTTGTTCATCTTGGACCGTTCGAGTAGCTCGGAGCCGTCGAGGCTAGAGCTGGAGGGACGGTACTGATGGTACTTAGACAAGTAGATGTGGGAACGACTATAACAATAAGCCGCTTCTGCACGTGCGAATCACGAAAATTGATAGAGATGGGAGCTTTTGAGAGGTTGAGAAGAATGGGCAGGGAGCTTGAATTGGAGCTACCTGAATTACGCGGTCCGAAGCACTTAGTGGGTTTTTGGTGGGTCGAGTCCTTGCCGGCACGGCGCTTAGTTGATTTCTCTTAGGTCTGATCTGGTCTGATGGAAACCCACCCAGGAGCACGGTTCATAAGATGATCCGGGGTACGGTAATATCAAGGCAAGTGCGAAGTACCTAAGTAGCTTTCAAGATTTCCCAGACTGTCCTAGATTGACTACCTAGGTACCTAGAGCCAGCTGGAGCTAATGGACCGGAATCACGTGAACTCGCATCTCAACGCAACAGCGCAACACGCTCTCACGTATGTAAGTAGATAGGTACCTATCCGAAGAGTTACGCAGGTCGAGCTTGCCACATCACGCCACGCGCAGTCGAGGAACGCAGTTGCCCCGCCATGGTAAGACGGGATCTCTCCGTTCCTTCCGAGAATGATCATAATTCACTTGTGGGGAAAGAGCGTTTGCTTTTTTTCTTCAAGGGGAAGCGGTACGTAGTACTTCTCAATCAGATAGTACATGCACGCACTTAACCCCCGAAATGGAAAAGCGCAATTGACTCTGAAACGTCACGTGAGAAGGCGACTTGAGCGTGAGGACCCCTGTACACACTGTACCACCGATTTCGACTCCAACGCGTCCCCAACCCCAGCCCCTTATTTTTCTTTTTTTTATGTATGTACATCAAATATCCATGAGCTACGCATGTATTTAATCTTGGACAATCCGATCATACCAAGTACTCCAAATCAGCTTAGCATCATGTCGTCACCCGATCGAAGGAATAAAAAAAGCAAACAAATTATTTGCAGCAAGTACAAGTACAAAATACATCTAGATACCTCGAGACCGCCTGGTTCGTTTGCAGAACCAATCTAAACAGAGGAGGGATCTCCCCCAGTTTGCCAGCGAACAACCCCGGAATCTATCGTATTCGAAAATACATATGTATCAGAGTGCAGCAGTCCTCTTTTCCAACTCACCAGGCCTTATCCATACCTGCTGCTAGTCGCCTGCAAAGTCATCAGCTACCTCCAAATAGAGCACGCTGTTCCTGGACTGAATGTCGCATTGTTAGATATGCGACCAATTTCCACTAAAGGATTATGGAACCATTGCCAATTGGCAAAGTAAGACAAGTCGCTTAGAGGTAGAACTGAGGGATCATGCTATAGGTACATGGAGCGACAGCCTCGATGTGCAAGTCGTCGAGTCCACTCAGTTCAGATCCCCAGCCTCCTCATTTATTTGTTAGTGACTCACACGTTTTACCACCCCTCGGTTCCCCTCCGAATCTCTGGGGCCATATCCACTTCACACACCTCTTTCGGCACTTTCTGGTTCGTAGTGTGGCACCAACTGGCCATTCGGGGATCGGTTCCTGAAGCTAGCTTCGTGTTACATTCTCTTTTTTTGCCTCGCTTGATTGGCAGACGAATTCCTTCAGTGAAGGCAAAATAGAATACCAACTTTTCTGTTGGGCTTCTAATAACCGAAACGTGAAGGCAATATACAGGCCAGATTCAACAAAAAATCCTTTTGCTGTTCATTATGCATATCAGCTACTTAGACTGCTAAGTAACTGTGGCTTCATGGGAGTGCTGCACCTAGTATTGTATGCTTCAACTATCACTCTTCCCTGTCCTTGCTCACGTTGGTCAAAGCCAGGATGCCGCGACTCTTTCAAGACCCCCAAGACCCCCAAGACCCCGGCAAGAAAAGACGATAGTACTTAACGGCTGACAGGGGGGATGGAAAACCACTTTACGCGGTGTGTGCCGCGTACCATCCCACTTTCGCGTAAACCCCACCATCCCTTTTGGCTCTTTTCGTTCCCTTACCCCTTGATCTCCCTCCTTGGCCAAGACAAAGTTGTCGATGATGCTCGCCTCGTTGGAGCCGGAGTTGCTAGGCAACCGTGTCTTTCATACTGTCCTCCATATCTATCCGTTGATGATAGAATACCAATGTGAACAAGCGTGCTTTTTTCATGCAAGCACTTAAAAGCTGCCTTGTTACGAACTATCTTTACCTTTTTAATCTACATTATAGCCAGCAGGACGGAACTAGATGCATTTCTCTCCCTCTTTCGACCTAGACTTTGATCTTTTACAATAAAAATATACCCTTTTAGACTCCTTTGGCTCCATTATCTCGGTATCAAACGGCTTCGTCTTGCCACTGTTTAGCCCCACCCCCCTCGTCATACCTCAGCTCACCATATTCGATCGACGGGCTTGATGTGATCCCTAAACTTACTTCTCAGGCTTGTTAGGAGCTTTATCTAGAAGCGTTGGCATATATTCCACTCGTCCTCCCTCACCGACTTTCACATCTACTTACTCCGTGACTCACTCATTACATTTCAACTCCACCTGTTCAGACTATTCTTAAATTCGAGTGCTGTCTCCAAATTGCCTTACACTTCGCTGTGCACTTCTTATTGAGAACGCTCGCCTCATTCGAATCCCATCTTCTCCCTATTCATCAAGCAATTGCCCTAGCAGAACGCCGCCATCATGACTGCTAGCAACAATGACAACGCCATGACTCGATTCCTGTTCGCTATTCTGAAGCAGAAGAACCTCAAGGACGTGAGTTGGACCCACCTTTGCGATGTATGTCGCATTTCTCGAGAAGCGGCTAACGTATGATCTAGATCGATTGGACTAAAGTCGCCCACGATCCAGTCTTGGGCGAAGGCAAGAAGATCACCAATGGCCACGCTGCTCGGATGAGATATTCGCGCTTCCGATCTGCTATGCTAGGCCTTGAGCCGACCCGACGAAATCGAACAGGTCAGCCGAAATCTCGTGTTTCCAAGTCGAAGAAGGAACCGAGATCAAGGAAAGACGAGAGTGTCAAATCGGAGCCCGCTCCAGATTCTCCTGAGCTTCATGACTCAATTGAGACACCTCCCCCGAGAATCAAGCAGGAGTCTCCATATCCTAGCTTTGAGAGTCGCCTCACTCCACGCCTCACTCCAGGACCTGGTTCAATGCCGCCTCCTATGCATCATACGTCTGGTGTCATCCAGCCTCGACTTCTTACACCGTGTAGCGATGTTGACTTATTTTCCCCTTCGCCGAGCCTCATGTCCAGCCCTAACAGCGATATGATCACTGCTCATAGCTCTTTCGATTACCGTGCGTCGCCATGCCCTGACCACAACGATCCGATGTGGCCGAGCGTTCCATCATTTGCTGCCTACTCACCAACCTACCCATTTGACGAATACGGAGCTGGACCTTGCGAACACCCTCAGATGCATCCTCATCCGCAAGTTCATCTAGGGCTTCCGAGCCAGCCAATTGAGCCTAACGAGGATTGGGTGGACGTGAAACGTGAGGCATCTTGGGACGACTTTTAATGACGGGCTGAAGATATGAGTGGGCGAGGCAATTGGTCCTCGCTATTGGTCTACATGACCTCACGAATTATGACCAAGGGAATAAGTTGGTTTCTAATAGGATCTTGAGTGTGCAATGTATTTTTTGGGGTTGGAAACGTGTTATGAGCTCGTCTTTCCAATTTCACTGATGTCAAAATTCAGGCGTTTGGGGTATGAAAATGTGGTTTATTCCAAACGTGTATCTGTGACTCTACATGGTTGAACTCGGTCCTGTCACTTGGTAAAACGACATCGGCGTCTCACACGGCGTACTTGGATTCTGGTTGCCAGGAGGAAATACCATAGACACTTGGATCAAACCCATTAGGTCGGAGTATATTGAAGCTAGTGCTGTCTGAATACATTGTGTGATCACTACAGCGCCGTGTTTTGAATGTTCGTGTGGAAAACATTCTATCTGAGGTTGCTGACGGAACGGAGTGGTTTGGGCTAAAGACTGGCGGTTCTAGAAACACGACAGGCCTCAGGTTTGTTGTATACAGGTGGACAGGGGTAGGGAAGGGTAATTGCATCAGCCGCGAGTACTACAAGGATTCTTTGGAGTTGAAGGACACCTAGGACAATTCCTCGACCCATTTACCTAGGGTATTTTCTGCTAGGATTGTTAAGGGGTCTCGCCATAGTATCTTGAAATACTGACAGGTCACTTTTGGCCCTCTTCGGCCTCCACTATCACAAACCCCCGCGCGCTCAAGCCATTGAATATCATTGACATGGCCAAAATAGTATCGATAACGTATACCCTTGTCGTAATTCTCTAGCCATACTTCCATATTGGAAAGGGGCATTCACTCTTCTTTTTGCACAGTTGCTCCGGATGGCTGCAAAAGTGGGCTAGTGTATATTCCCGTCCGGACCGGACCCAAGATCCCGGTACACGAAACGGGAGGAACGGCTGCATGTAACCCTGACGACCACGATTAAGCATATTGGATCGTTAGATCTGGGATCGTAGGGCTTGTCCCACCCCACCACGACGTCAGCGGCTAGCTTATTGGAGTATTCGAGGAGCGTAGGACTCTCCCCCCTTTTCCCCACGCATTGACACGCGCATATAGGCGTAGTCACCCGACACGACGGCTGAAATTAGTTAACGCCGTGCCTTCGTTATAACTTAAGTGGCTTCATTAGTGCTTATTCTTCGCAACGTCTAGGCCTATGAGGGATTTAATATCCTCGTTATCATACCCTGCTATTACGTGGAAAATATATAAAAAAAGGCCGTGCTTTTTTTTTTAATTCTTTTCGGTTAACATATAACGTGTCGGTGAGGGACGCAACCCGGACGGCCGCCCACCTTGTGGCGATAAGGCTAGACCTATAGGAGCCTCAGAACTTGAAGAATTCTTAGTTATGCGCGGTCTGTGATCGTGGGAATAACGCTGCAATCAACCGTGAACCTCGTAATGGGGGTTTGTTGTTGCACAAACTTTCCACCGGCAGCCCAGATGACCCTTTTCAGTGACCTACCCCTCTGCCAAAGAATCTCGCCGATCTTACATCGTTACTCCGGATCATGCAGGAAGCATCTCCCTATTGTTACCTCATCGGCCCTCTGCTTCCGATATCGTGACTTCAAACGTGGAGGGAATGTTCGTCGACATTTGAGCGGAGAAGTACACAGTCGAGACCCTTAACTTCTATCGTTGGCCTGCAGTTCTGGCCGCCCCCCTGGATATCTTAGAGTGAGTCCAGGGATTGTATGTATACAGTACGTCCAGAGTCACTCTTCACTCTTCGAAGACCTTTGAATTCAGCCGTCATCAAATGCTACCTCGGAAGCTCCCCGGTGAACATTACAAGCTACCGAAGTTGCATTTTGTCTTCTTAGGGGCGATAGACGTACGCGTATACTCTAGGTATGCGAGTGAATAGTTAGTAGCTGCCTGGAACTTCGGATTCACAGACTCTGCTGGACTTGTTGGGCCAGCTAACATGGATAAGACCAGGGATAGTAAGGTGAAATAATGGTCGTGACCATTTTCAAGCTGGGCTATGTGGCCTGTTTGTATTGCAGTGAACGAGAATCTTCTCTTTTGATCTACACCTCTACCCAGGTGACACTCCTGCATACGTTTTCTTCTAGATCTCTTCAACATTGGCTACTCCGCCATGAGTTGTGATAATCTGGTGACTATCCAATTGGGGCAAGTTCCTTCCAGGAACGGTCTTTTACTCTAGAATAATTGTACTGGGGGGTGAACTGGAACTTGGGTTCACATTGAACATGAGGCCCTAGGTCTTATGATGCGTTGCACTTCTATTTTTGCCCCCTATTAAGCAGTTAACTGACCCATTACGACTGCCCAGTTCATATCCCAAGAAAATTGTGTAACCATACTTGTGTCACCACCCCTTATTGTTGTGAAATGCTCGCATATATACATAATTAATAAGTATTGACTGACACATGTAGTGGTATGGGATGGATGGTAGAAAAGGCCGTACCCCTATCCTATCTATCAGTTAGGTTGATGGTGATAACCTGTTGGAAGTAGAGGCAATATTTGACATTTTCCCCTGAAGCTACCTCATACCTCCCAACTATTTGAATTGAATGAAAACAGCTTATTTTTTACATATTGATGTCTCGAAGCACTAGCCTACTTGTTGATTGCTCTACTTAACCTGATAATTGTTATATCTATACATTCCATTCGAAGACACATTAGGTTAGGACATAGGGGGTACCCCTATTCACTCACTAACATCTCAAGCTTTTCTCGTCGCAAAACCGCGAAATATATGGCAACTTCATTTTGATGCCATACGTAAGCAAAAGCATTGATGAAGGTGCCTTAGATAATCGCAATTAGATATTTCAACGACACTCAATGCAATTGACCAATAGGATGAGTCGGACAACTTGATACGGCACAGAATTGTATTACGTAAAAAACCACCCATAAAATGAGCCTGAAGATGTTATTTAACCCTTGTATTTCTGCGTGGAGATATGTATGCTGGTTATCGCCGACGTTTCATCAGTAATTGCTTACCGCTCAATTGGACATGACGTGGGAAAATATCCGGGTTTTCATGATTAATGATCCATAGATTCATCAGATATAGTGGCAATGTGGACTGTCAACGTAAAGCAACGTCATTCTAAGTAGTAGGCTACTGCTGATAGGGAAATGTTCCCGGCTTGGTGGGCTAACGGACAAATTTTCAGTGGATACAGGGGCAATGGAGTTCAATACCACCTGTTCTAGTCGGCTTCCAGATGGCCTGATCGATGTTTAGTGTTTCGCAATTGACGAATTATTCGAATTTGCAAATCTCTTCGTTGACTGACTCCCATTTTGACAGTCTTCATGAAGAATTGCTATTGATTAATGAAGCTAGGTTTGAATGATGATAGGTGACGTATGGCGTTGAATCTTGGATGTTAGCTTCTAGATTTCCATGGCATTCGGGCTCTAAATAAGCCAGATCTACTAGCATCTATCGAGATGTAGACGCCGGTATATATAATGTGGAGAGGCGAACTAGATAGTGGAACATTCCGACTAAAGACTCGGCATGTAACCTCTTGCAGCATGAACTTGTAGGGGAACGGTTAGTTGATCGCGTGTCCTCTAGAAGTGGTATTTTTCCCGTCCCTTCTATGGACCACTATCTCCACCTAGCGTTTTAGTTCAACAGGTTGAGACGGATACCAAGAACTCCGAAGAAATTGTCTTTAGTAATCATATCAGTAATGGCCTACGTAGTAGACATGAAAACCTGTTGACCGATATTTAAGTCCAGGTTGGGCGGTCGTCAGAGTCTCGTAACTTGCTAAAATCTTGGAAATATCATCAAGAACTATTATCTCATCCTCTCATACAAGTTACCTACTCAATTCAACACCTCACAATGGCAGCACAGGCGAGTCCAAAGTTCCAGGGCTGGTTAGGGAAAAGCCCAGAAGCGGTTCATGGAAAGATGTAGGTGTTACCCGTAACCTCTGTTGTGTTCGAGAGTCGCCAGTCCATTTTTAACCTATACTCTTTGATGAGTAATCACCCGAGACATAATTATTGATATCAGACATCACTTAGGGAATGGGGAGAATATGAGCCTAAGAAATGGACCGAAGACGATGTAGACATAGAAATCTCCCACTGCGGTATCTGCGGCTCGGATATTCATGTCATGAAGTCCGGATGGCTTCCGACACCGTACCGTATGATCCCCCCCAATTACTACTTCCTCCTCGTACTAATACTTCCATAGCTTGCGTTGTAGGACATGAAATTGTCGGTAAAGCCATACGTGTGGGAGAGAACGTCAAGCACATCAAAGTTGGTGACCGCGTCGGTGTGGGTGCCCAAGCACGAACATGCCTGCAGAGCACTTGCCCAGACTGTAGCAACGGCTTCGAGTCTTACTGTCACAATGAGCTGATAAACACATATGGTTCAATCTACCCTAACGGCGAAGGGAAGAGTTACGGTGGCTACGCCGATTACAACCGTACTAATGGCAATTTCGTTTTCCGCATTCCAGAAGGACTCGATTCAGCGAATGTTGCTCCGATGATGTGCGCTGGCATTACAGTGTATTCCCCTCTAAAAGAAAATGGGTGCGGACCGGGCAAGAATGTGGGAATTGTCGGCGTTGGTGGACTGGGTCATTATGGCATCCTCTTTGCCAAAGCCATGGGCGCTGATAGGGTTGTTGGCATCTCGAGAAAGGCCGACAAGAGAGAAGATGCGCTGAAGCTTGGTGCTGATGAGTACATTGCCACAGACGAAGACAAGGACTGGGTTGCCAAGCACTCGCGGACCCTGGACATCATCATCTGCACCGTATCCAGCGAGAAGATGCCATTGAATGGCTATATGTCTCTCCTAAGAACGAAGGGAACTTTGGTCCAAGTCGGGTAAGTTGACTTCCATTATACTTCCCTATGAAGGAATATGAGTTCAAATTCAACTAACACGACATAAAGTGCCCCTGATGGAGGCATTCTACCTCCTGTCAGTGCTTTCGTATTGATTCCGAGTGGTACCAAGATCGCAGGCAGTCACACTGGCTCGCCGCGGGATATCAGGGAGATGCTGGAGCTTGCAGCAAAGAAAAACATCAAATCTTGGGTCGTAGAGCGACCCTTGAAGGAAGCCAACCAAGCTATTGTTGACTTCGAAGAAGGAAAGGCACGTTACAGGTATGTTCTCGTAAATGAGAACTTTGGCAAGCATTAGAGAGTATATGAAGGATGGAAGTACTTGACTGCCCATATAATATGCCTTATAAATGTGGTTGGCAACAGGCGATCAAGGATCGTTTGGCCAGGCGGTGGTTGCATGCCCTTCCAACATGGCGCGGGTTGAAGATTCAGAACCATTTTCCCAATATCTTATTTCCTGCATTTGGTGTTGACAGCGCAAAGAAAATTATTCATATTCTGATATCCATAGTACACAGTATAGGTAGAAAGAAGGAATGCATTTCAAATTTCAGCTATCTAGTATGACTAAGCATAGTCACCCCATTAAGTACCTAGGCTTATTACCATTATTTACGAAGACAATCTTTATTATCTGGCACTGCGCTGACTAGGTAGGCACTACCAAAATGCTACACTCTTGCCTTGTACCGAACTAATGCAGAAACACTGCGTCGATCACTTTCATTTGCTTTTAGACCTACTTCTCGACCTGATTTATGAACCGGGATATAGATCACTAACGCTTTACTTCATTTGGAAGTGATACTGTGATAGGGCTGCGTTGACAATAAGCGAATGACCCTATTGGATCCCGGAGAGATCTCCTTAGTCTGCTTTTTCTATTTAAGGCCTCGATTTGTTGACCCATAGGGTCACCTGTCATTCTTTGAAATCAATCACATTGTCTAGGGGTCTGTTCCCACGCTCTGATGTCATGTTGATGACGGGGCTTCCTAAGTACGATAATCTATAGACATCGATAACTTTCCGTAGGTGTTACTATGATATTCCAACACTGTCTTACAATGGCGGTCCTGTGAAAGGGTGCTATATAGGAGAATTGAAGCTAAAACACATTGGGAAGTTAGCATTTTCAACCTCAGGAACACATTCAAAGATAAAGAAAAGTAACCCTGAGGTGTTTCCATTTATCGAATCTACAGTTGAATAGATGGATCACATACAGGAAGATACAGCCTCTTCTTAACCTAGTCGCTTGATATTAACCGTTACTGGTTCATTCGGAATGGATTATCAAGTCTTTGAATTTGGCGAATCGTTCACTGTTACAATATTATCCTAATGCAATTGCCACGAGTTCCATACGAAGGATCTGGAACCAAGACGGAGGTGAGACTACCATTTTCCTTCTATGTCACTCATTTACCAACTTTATTCGAGCACTAAGCTGTGTATGGTTTCTGTGGTTGCCGCGCGGTATCCTGTACTGTTTCCTGTTGTTGACGCAGTCTTCGCTGTTATACGATAGCATTGTATTATTCCCTGGTTACTATTACCGGGCAACGGCTTATGCTACGGGACCTACAATAGTTGGTGTAGCAACTGCTCTTATTGAGGGCGGAAACTCGAGACATTCTTGCCTGTTGATTAGATTCCATTTTCGTAATTTCGAATCGAACATCTGGTCCTCCCTTCTCTTTCCCCATAATACAACTGACCTCCACCCCCGGAACTTCCCCCAGCTATACCCATACTTCCCTCATGGTTGTAGGAATTCTTGACTTCTACTCATCACCATAATATCCATACAAACCTTGACTCTCTACCTTACTAGTCTTAAGGTAGTATCTCGCCTAATTCGTCGCGCCCCACGTCTAAGATCAACATCTTCTGCGATCATTGACCGGCAAACAACATATCGGTTTCCTGGCTTCATTTAGTCTGATTTTACACTTCAGTCTCTGATGTAAGTATATTTCCTGCCACTTGCTTTCATTTCAAAAAGTCTGCCCAATGCCTAGTCGAGGTTCTCATTCTTCTCATCCTGTTCATACTATTACCATCATTTCATCATAGACAGATGTCTACGTCCATACCCTTATACCATAGCTCTCCCCTTCATATCGAATCACCCTACTTTAGTTACGAGGATATAGTAGATACGCACTACGAACTACTTTAATCTCATAAAAGCCTATGTAACCACTGTCACTTCGTCAATTTTCCTACTTTCTCGCGACTAACAATTCGATCTACCATAGTAATCACATTCGTGACTGTCATTTATTTCCAAGTAAGGACACAAAGTCAGCAACAATGGCAGCCAAGATGGACAACGCCAACGCCAGCTCTGCCGAGCAAAAGTTCTTTACTACGATGTTCAAGTACCTTCCCAAGGGCATCGACATGGATTGGGAAGAGTTCTCCAAGGAGATGGGATACAAGGACGCTAGTGTCGCCAAGGTTTGTCACTTCCATTATATATAGACGATATATAGCTAATTGTTTCAAGGACCGCTTTGGACAGATTCGTCGCAAGTACGCAGTTGGCCAGCCCGCAACCAGTTCTTCCACCTCTCCCTCGAAGGCTGGCGTCCGCAAGGCCACCAAGGCCAAGGCTTCTCGAAAGGGTCGCGCCAAGAAGCAAGCCGCGGGTTTCGACTACGGTGATGATGACGACGAGAAGAAGAGCATCACCAAGGGCGGATCCCAGGATGATGAGAAGGAGAAAACCATCAAAGGAGATCGTCGCCGGGGCAAGAACGGCTCCATTAAGAAGGAGGCTGTTTCTGATGACGAGAACTAGGTGGACCATGGATGGATGACAGAGTACAGATCTATCATCTAAGGGGACACATGATCTGATCTATCATATGAGCCCCGGAACTTGGGGGTATGGCAACTTTGTGGAAGGCTTTCTTCTATCTAGGTCGATGTTATCCTTATGAAGTCCCTCTGCCTTGTTTTCTCAGACTTAGGTAGTACTTAATGCTACATACTATCTCACCAACAATCTAAGTTCTGACCTTGATACCCCCTTGTGACTGCAGTAATTGGTGGAGTTGAAAACAAGGTCTACGTACTTTGAGGGGAGTCTTCACCTATTATATATGTACTAACAGTCTACAGGTAGTTGACATATCCCTCGAGGCGTGCGCAATCCTAGAGCGGATGGCAACGCAAGATACTTAGGGCTTGATACTGTTGACGACACTGTAGACAGGAACTGTCCCATTTAGGAGTGTCATGTTTAAAGAGAGTAACGTATGTCTTTCCTCCTTACCGAAGTACATCTGCTCTTCTCCTATTTTGGTCCAAGGAGTCAATAAATCTACGTCAGATAGACGGACTAATCTTCACATGTCGACAAGTATAGTGTGAGCTTTCTTTTATCCAATCCTTATGCTTATAAGATACCTCTTGAGATTTATAATTACGCTTTGTCCAAGTAGTCCTAAGCTTCGATTGACTCTCGCTCGCCTAAAGCTACAATCACTAGGCCGACGCTGAGATCTAAGGGGAAAAATTTAATGACAACTGGCTGCCTATAATTTCTGACACAAGGAGTCGTCAGTGGAAGGCGATAACCATGCATTGCCTTTTACCTTAGGGATCTATACTGTACTATACAGATTTCCATTGTGCTTTCCATTCACATTGCAAAGAAGCCTCGATCTAGTTTAGGTCTAATAAGACACGTCTACGCATTCCTCTCGTAAGTTCCTCGGCCCAGCAACTATATATTTGAAATAATCAACTGGTAAGTAACGACGGAGTCATCGCGGCAACTATGATCGAGACTCGGATCAGCCCCTGCTCTCTCTTCGTAATTACGACAACCTCTCCTGTGGGTATCTGACCCTAGCTCGAGAGGCTGTCAGCTTCTTCTCTTATTGGCCACCAGTAAATGCATACCGATGATATCATGCACATAGAGCGAAGTCTTGTGATGGAAACAAAGGCCACCATAGAAGATAATATTCAGATCTTTAATGGGGTATATGGTATTGAATAAAAGATTAAAGCTGCTCCCTCCTCCCATCTTTGTAGCTACCCTTCAAAGTCCCATCTAAGATTATTCACGACATTCAAAGGCAAGTTTCTGACACATAGCTATAGTAGAGTAAAAGGATTATCATATTTTAGCCGGTGCTCCTGACATCAACTGTCCATGGAATCCCTTGGCGCGTCCATATCTACGACGTTCTAAGAAGCAATAGCAGTTGTAACCTGCAAGCCACCTGCAAGTCCAGACGATTGACCGACCGCCACCCCCACTCCAGTTGCTTCCTGCCCTAACTTCCGAAGTGTAATGTGCTTCGGGGAACCGACCTGCCTTAGTTCCAGCAGTCGTCGATCGCGGCCGGAAGGCGTGTACCGTTGGAGAAAACAGAAACTACGATTGACCTCGACCGGAGAGACACCCGACTTCTCATCGATAGACCTGCACTCTGGCATTTAAACACTTTTCCCTACGTCCATCCACTTTCCAAAAATTCATTCACCCAACATCAATTTGACAAATCCATTCCTCCATTCATCACATCTTTCTGCAACCTATCTATCTACACAATTTAATTATTCACCACCATCAAGTATCATCAAGATGGCTCCACTAGACACCGATTCTCAGTTCAAGTTCCTCATCGCCTGCATCAAGCACTCGACTGCTGGCAAGGTAAGTACTGCTTTTGGCACCATCAACCATGCCAATACGCCCTGGGTAAATTTATGACAACTTTTGCTAATCGAATTAGGTCGACTTTAACGAGGTCGCCAAGGAGCTTTCCATCATCACCAAGGGTGCCGCGTACGTATTTTTCCCTTGCTTTCTTTTTTACCACCATCTTATCCATCCACGGAGCAAATACATTCATACCCAATGTCAATATGATGATCTTGACGCTAACTTTTCCCTTAGCGCCAAGAGATACGAGCGCCTCATGAAGGCCCATGGAATCGGCTCCGCTAGCAGCGTCAAGAAGGAGTCCAAGGACTCTAAGGAGGGAGTAAAGACTCGCGCCACACCCAGCAAGAAGCGCAAGCTTGCCGCGGTTGACGAAGATGCCGGAGACGTCGATGAACCGGTGAAGAAGGAGATCAAAGGTGAAGTCAAAACCGAAGATTCAATCGCCGTGAAAGCGGAGCAGGAGAATGGCGGCAGCGCGACTACTATCGCGCTCGGTGCTACATCTATCAACGGAATAGCATCTGTTGGTCAGGCGAGCTCGTCACCTTCAACCAACGCACAGAACGACGAGGATGACGATGAAGTCCTAGTCATCTGCGCCACGGAGAAGCGTGATGATGGTAATGTCCCCGTCTACGGCGGCGGTCACCATCATTCGCATTCGCACTCGCATTCGCCTGCTCCAATGATTCCGGGGATCCATTCATTTGATTACGCTGCTAACGTCGGTTTCCCTCAACAGTTTCCCACTCCGACGGCGACGGCGAGGATGTCGTCTCCGCATAATTCTCACCCCTATGGATTTCCACCTAGCACATGGATTTACCCACACCACGAGACACACAACTATCTTTAGCAAGCATGTTTTCCTTTGGGATTTTGAGAGACCACGTGAAAATCATCATTTCTCTCATCTCGTGGTATGTCATTTTAACAGGTTGAGCTGGTGTCTACATCTTCGCTAATACTGTGTGGACAGATGATTAATCCAGGGTACATATGAAAGCTAGGAATAAATACTGGGAGGATTTGCTTTTGCCTTACATGGTATAATTAGGGCTCTCGCGAGCAGGACATTCATTTAGTTGCCATAATTCGCGACTTGCTTGGCACATAGGGGGCAGACTATAAGTCTGAATCAAGTCTCATCACAACGAACTACTATTCCTTCCTTACTGTGATTGCATTGCTCATCAGTGCCGATCAGACCCGCCAGAACATCTTCCTTGAGAGCAGAGTGTAGAGTAACCCGTAGACTTAGCCGGATACTTTCTCAATTGCTCAAGCTTAACGCCATGACGTTTGTGACATTTTATACCTGCGATTTACGGCATTGGCTTCTGTATCACCTGGGACTTTATGCCGTAGCCTTAGATGCCGTCTCGAATTTGCTTGATCTGCAATATAATTCTTCGAGCAGATTTGCAATGGGTTTCGAGTTGAGGTCATGAGGTAGTAAGAATTTGGTTCTCTCGGTTAATCCATCGCCTTTTCTGGGCGTGTATCCTATGCATCTGTGTCTTAAGCATATTCAATATTCTCTTTACGACGTTTAGGATTTACATATGACTTGAGCCCCTTCTCAACTCCCTATCTGATGTGTTCTCCTCCCTCGCTCTGGACAACCGATGCTAGTATCTGGATAATCTCTACACCCGTCCTAGTATTTTGCCCCTATTCTAACACATCGAGGGAAATGTAGACTATATGAATTTATCTTTGGCATGACAACAGGGAATACTGCCAGGGGCCTACATGCGAAGCGGCCTAGATACTCGCCACCCTGAACGGTAATAGGGGATACTAGTGGGAATAAGGGATGATGGTGGGACCCCTTCCTTGATATGAAGAATGTTTTCTATTGAGCTCTCAAGGGCTTCCACCATTTTGAGTAGGAGATGTTGTCGTTTACATAGAACATCCGCATTCCTCTGTTTTTTTTTAATACTAGTTATTACGCGGTTCTAATACCTGGCCCGGGTAGTATGAATATAGTTGGAGGTGGCATCAACACTTAATTTAAAGAGCATATCCACGTTAAGCCGGGTAGACTTTAATAGATTATCGAGACCAAGCATCCAAAAGATTCCAGTCAACATTCGATTAGGTTCCACCATGACTGACTTATGATAACTACAATGCTCGAGGGACCTAACGAAAGCTTCGCCTTTATATTGAGGATGAATTTCTACAGCCAAGTTGCTCATGATCCTAATTCTTCCAGTCAACTAGCTGGACTACTTGATTGTCTTATCAAATAGGAGAAATGATAGTAAGCATGGTAATTCGAATAAGAATTAGGTATCTAGGAGGTGATGAATATTATCTCGAGGTCGATAAACATACTTTGCGGTTACATGGATCCTAGCATTTAAGATAGAATATCATCTATTATTTATTAATGTTTATGAGACTGCTTAACTTCGATCTGTCGACGCGAACTTTTGTATTGAAATATAGATCCAATGCGTAAACAAAATGGGAAAACCTCAATCTGATCGGGCGAACTCAACTACATAGGCAGTATATCATAAATTTCGGATCCGAAAAATGTTCAAAACTAATAGAGATCGTGAAGAATGACGTCGCAGCACATGAACGATTCTTCTGTCTGCAATAATTCTACCGTTTTGATTCTGGAATGGATTCGTACATCCATTTACAGTTTCATATCGGTATTACGTCAATTTTGTAGATATGTACCAATACATCATAGCATATATTCGCATAATTCTAATCTTAGCTATTAGAACTAGAGGAAATTTCCCGGAGTACCTATGCGAATACCTAGGAGTTGATTTGCAAAAAGGACCCGTAAAATGGTATCCCGGCAACATCTGCCGATACCACCAGCCGATGAGGAAAAACTGTTTAAATTTACCAGCATTCGATCCCCTAAACAGATTTTCATAGCATCCATTAAGCACTGGGTAGTAACAAAGACGCGATGGCAGCATGACCAATGTAAGCATATTGACTTTTTAAAAAAGTGGACTGAGCTCTATTTAGTTGATCATGGGAGAAATTACTGGCACCCTATTGGACATTGCATCAGAATCGCACTTTCATCTCATGTCGCGAAACTTTTACGGCCGTTGATTGACCGTTTACTGTACGGATCCTGCTCTTTCCTCACACTAGCGATCCATGCCACTGCCCCACCCGCATGATGTGGAACAGTGAAATTGTCGCCCTGCACAGGTCCTGCCAGTTGCTGAATAACCGAATTGAGTGGCGCAGAATTGCTCAATTGTGCACTGGCCAACTTTTATTTCGATTTGAATTGAATTACCTTACGTAGTACCTACAGTTAAAAGGTCAATTCTTCCTAAATCTTCCCAGATTTTGATGCCAAGAGATCGGTCTAGACGGGATGTGGGGTTCTGCAAGCCATGTGGCGCACAGATTAGCCGGGGTTGGGGTATGATCTGCAAACCTTCGCGGTGGGATCTGCGCTAATTTCGACGTCCTTTCATTGAGCCGCATTTCTTCCAGTTACACATTACCCATTTCACACAGTCGAGCGATTGCTCGAGTGGCTAACTAGCTCTAGATACTGAGCTTGGGCACTTCGTCGGCCTATTTAATATCCAGAGTGAGATCGGACGTCTTTGATATGTGTAAATTCCTATTTATTCATTCTTCTTTCGAAAATCATCTTACCAACTGAGTGGAACGATTACAGTAAGATCCTTCAACCACCCGTAGGTAAGTAAGTTGAAGATATTAGTGTCACAGTACGTCAATTAGGTGGAGGATACTCACCCAATAAGATTCACAGTGATAGTATCTGAAGATGGGGGAAATGGTCCATTCGGGGACTGTACTTTGGACTGAAGCCAGGAAAAGAAGGTCATCATAAATCATACATACACGAGAACAAAAAATATCAAGTCATTTTGAGCATTCAACGGCTAAAAAAACCGTACTATTAAACAGTATTAATTTGGATTCGTCCTGAAGGGCCAATTATTCCTAGAGAACCCGGTGTGTTCTGAGCACTAAACTAATCACAGTAAGAATAAGACGTAGATTGAGAAGTGGCTGGATGGAAACCAGTAAATTCCAGATCAGATCATTAATCTGCAGCTGCAAGATCCGTCTGCACTTGTCGTGCTATCCTCAGCTAAGGAAGACACCTGGACAATGCTTGCAAGATCACGCGACATTGGTCAAAATATCTTGAGATCTAGTGGCATCTACAGTATACCACTAGTAGATGAAGCCTGTGCCATTTTTTCTATTGGCCGATAGTCAAGATTCCAGGGACTGTAGGGGGCATACTGTACCCGAGTAGCTGAATTAACTGGGTGGCCCAAGTGGCATCTTAGGACCGTTCGTCACCTACCGCCCAAATTTACTGCCACACCAAAACCTATATAACACCAGACTCTATCCGCCCAATTCTCCCCTCCTTTTTTCTACTTCCCAAGCCAACTGTTACTTGGAACTCTTGGTCCAACTTGTTGCGACCTCTTCTTCCTTCATCTTACAACAACGAACACAATCTTCAGAACGCCAACAGCACTGATCCTGCGACATACACTCTATCATATCATCGCGCGTTTACTTTACCATCATCCAATCTCTCCCAACGGCTTGTAATCCCGTTGGCGAGTATTCTTCTTCTTTTAATTGATCATCTCATCGGGTCAAGACCTCATCACCTCCAAAGACCAAAAGTAAGTCCAACAAAATTCGTCACCCACCCTGCTAAATATCACCGTCCGCACAACACCACAACACCACCCACATTTTTTTTTCTACATACCAATTTCTTTTCCTCCAGACTTCACTTCTTTTTTTCCTCCCACCTTCAACTTCTTTTTCCGCACACCCAACTTTTTTTCTCACTCAACCAACTTTTCTTCTCACAACCAAACATCCCATCTCGTTTCACCAACACTCATCAACACATCGCGTATAATCATCATCACCACTTCACATTTTCCTAACCGTCATCTTCATTAGAAACAACACCAATCATCTTCTCAACTTGTAAGTATTTGCAAATAATTATTTTCCCGACACCACACACTGGTAGAAAAAAAATCCACCGTTCCCATTTATCCGCATCTTCACCTGCACTCTGCATCCTTCACCTGTACCTATCATTCATCATCTACGAGTCATCTCCCGTACATGATTTTCTCTACCTTCAATTTTTTACACCTCAACCAAAACACAACACACCCCACCAACCACCATCAACTTTTAATCTTTTCCTATCACCTCGCATCAACTCCCAATAATTTTCGTCAACTTTTCCACACTACTATCTACCGTCACTCTCAACTATTATTTTACACCGTCATCTTCCACTGTGATTTTTTTTAACCATCACTCTACCTTCACCCATCATCAAGTATTATCCATTTCCATTACCACCAATAATCATCAATCAACATTCACTAACGCATTCATCTAGGATCTCGTCTCATGGTCGACGAGATGAATAACTACGTCTCTACCTCTGCTGCGGCAGTGCCCTCCACTAGCCCTAACGGCTATGGGTAAGTTTCTTTCCCTCTCTTCCCTTCTCATATCCTCTCTATAGTTATTCGTGAAGACATCGACTAACTTCAATTATTAGGCGAGTGGCGGTCATCCAACGCGCTCTGATGACCAACAATGCCATTCCTGACTCTGCAATTGGATTGCAGAGTGGCTCTCCCCTTCGGGAGGCAATGGAGAGCCGTAAGTAACACCCTCAATTCAATAAATCTTGAGTCGATGAAAAAATGCTAACATTTCGCCACTAGGTATCAACAACCAGCCTCAGAGTGGTTCCGCTATTATTGACATGGATGGTGTCCGCGTTTCTTACACCTTCGATGAGCTTGCCATGATGGGCACTCAGCTCGCCGCCGCTCGTGCCGAGCGTCGTTTCCCTCGTACTACTGCTAGCGATCATGATATCCGTGCAGTTGTTGAGGACTTTGGTCGTCTTGCTGAGCTCAATGAAGCTCGTGGTACAGCACCTCCTGAGGAGTGGAACCGTATGCCTAACGTCGTCGAGCTTCACGTTCGCATTGCTCAGGAGATTCGAGCACGTGATAAGACCACTGCCGATCTCACCGAGGAACAGCGCGTCAAGACTCTTGTTAACAACTTGATGGAAGGTGTGGGTACTGAGTCTCGTATCTACGGCATTGTTCAGCACGCGGTTACTCATGCGATCAAGAAGGACAAGGGCGATGAAGCTGCTCGACTCGCAGGTCAGAACATGATTGAGATGCTCAAGAGCATTCGTACTGCCATCAACCAGATGGCTGATCAACGTACTCACAATGTTGATGGTGTCAATGTCGAAGCAGTTCTTGAGGACGTCTTCGGAATGATTGATCACGCTCTTAGTGAGAACTTGGGTGAACGCGTCGAGCAGATGGATGGCCAGATCAACCGTGTTGATGGTCAGATCATGCACCTGAACGCTATCGGCCAGCATGTCAACGCTATCGACGGCCACGTTCATTCTCTGGGCAACAACCTCAACGCCATGGGCACTCTTCTTAACTCGACTAACGGCAATGTCGTCTCTCTGAACACCCAGCTTGGTCTGCTCCAGACTATCGTCAACATGTTGCCTCAGATGGTACAGCAGGCACTTGATGAGATGCTTCCCCAGGTTCTCCAGTCGGCTCTTAACCCGATCATCGCCGTTATCCAGGCCCGCAGCGCCGCTCTCGCCAACCACAGTGGTATGTCTGGCCTTCAGAATGGTCATACCCAGAAGAAGTCCATCAAGTCCTTCTTCAAGGGTCTCTTCAAGGGCTTCCGCAAGTCCGGCCACTAAGCTGGCCTCTCTAGTAAGGATCATTGATGTGGTGTCGTTTTCCATTGCAGCATAACGGACACCACTATGGCGCATAGGCGTCTCTGTTCCTGAACTTCTTTTTCCTTTGTTTTTTCTTTATTTGCCTACGGTCGTCAATGGTATAACCAGAAGGAGGTCATCGGGATAGGCAAGGGCTGTTTAAGACAGTAGTCGGGCACAGGCGAATGTTACTAGCCACCAAGGCTGTAACCATTAAGATACACTCCACTCCCCATAATGAAACTGTTATTCCCCCATGATATGAAATGCTTGCTATTGCGTGACATGTGTGATCTAACTGCCATCTCTAAGGCTCCGTCGTGTCTTCCACCAACCTCAATCTATACTAGTAAGAGGGTGTTACCTACGATACGCCCCAGTATCATAGCGTCATGCCTTCAGTATCGCCTCTATGGACCGCTCATGCCTACATACACCCCGTAGAGGCTCAATTTTATTAGTCGTTCTGTGTCAGTGCTTATAAACACTAAAGTTAGGCACCGCGACATCTCTGTGGGCCGTTTATTCGTAGCGCTGATCCGTATGAAATTTTTTTTAATCTTCACGCATGACTCTCGACACAATACTCCCGTCATACCGAGTACAATTTGCCTCCTCTGGCATTCCTATACGCGAACTCGCCCTGCAAGACGTCCCAAAAGCTATAATATGGTCAAGTAGAGTGCCTAACATGTTTTCCATGACGTCTATCTGATTTCCCACAAAAAAGCTGATTTTACTCACTCCCTAGAAGTACCCGACATAGTACGTGCTGATTATAAGCAAGACGGACGGCGGACTCGCCGTCATTTTCTCTCGCCTTCCTTGAGAACATCTGCAATTGCAACGACTCAGAACCCAATAACAACTCTGCGACGAGCGCCATGTCGACACAATACTCGTGTATTGCTTTGCTCCCAATAATAATGGACAAGATCAATCTCACAGCAATCAGCAAAGGGTCTCCCGACATCCTCTGTCGCTCCCCACGGTGGCCGCGGTGTAAAGTATCCTCAAGAAAGCGATAAGATTCCTCTTCTTTGGCTTCAAAACAAGAAACCTACACAATCTCGAGGTCACGTACAACTATCCTTCCCCGTACGCCTTCTCGACATACGCGACGATGCTGTTCCACTTGTGTAGCCCATCGGTCTAACCTCGCTGAGCTATCCACGCATGGAGGTGATTGGGACCCAAGCCAAAAAGGGATACTAGCTTATATCACAAATCATAGAGGCAGGTTATGAAAAGGCTCGGTGAAGGTTACATTCCGTGGCTGACAGAGTAGGATAGATTGGAGCGACCGTTACGTTCGAGATCGAGCAGACATGGAACATACATCCGACGTCCTATGGGAACGAGGAAGATGACTGCGAAATAGTTACGAATAGCTGGACGAAGGACGATCCCATATAGAGTCGCACTTGGCTCTGATTTGGGAATAGGGTGTACTAAAAGTAGCACGCTGGCTTCTACCAGGAAAGGAAGGGACTGGTGTAGGGGAGTTCTTGCTACGGAATGATCGTATTGATACTCTTTGTTCAATTCTCTCTAGTTAGACATCTGCTAACCATATTTCCTGCTGTCAAATAGCTCCTCTATGAGGTATAGTCGTCCAAGATATCTAGGGTCACGCCCACGAGCTTACCCACGAACATCCGCCGAGGTACTCCAAGATTTAACAGCAATCAAGACAGAGAATGGTGCTCGCCGGAATAGATTTGGCATCCATCGTACGACTACAGGACCTCGTCTAAGCATCGATACCCCCGCCGACCCTCCAATAACTCCTCGCGATTATCTACGAAAATCTTCATACTCTTATAATTAACGAAGAACGTGCTTCTCCCTTTCTCCGACCGCTAATAAAACTGGGCTTCCATATACCTTCACAGTCATACTCATGTTCCAGTCGTCGAAGGGTTCCAAGGAGACTAGTCGGATATATCTCAATTAGCAAACATCATAGCTCTACAGCAGCTAGACGGTAACCCGGTTCCGGCCGGCTGTGTGGCGACTGAGTTTGCGTAGAGTTCCATGCTCTTGAGCGTGTTTGCTCCCCCGGATTCTCCAACAATCGTCTCCTTGGTAAACTAGAGCGCACGTCCTTTACAGGGGGTTCACAGCCAAGTACCGCAAGAGCAATGTTTAATTCGATCATCATCGTACATAACTAACTATTAATGGTCATATGTAGTTTTCCTATCCTGAAATATACACGAGAAGTCCATTACCCAACACTCCCACAGCCCTACATGCCGTCCTACGATTCAATACAAGTCAACATACTCCCCAACTTCTGCAGCACAACAGCCTGCTTATCCGCCGCCGCAGTCGTCTTATCATTAGAATCTCCGACACTAACCGAGATCTGGCACGACCCGGCATCAATAACGCTCGTCTCGGTAGGCAGCCTGTCCGTGCCGCAGGTCACGACGTCCTTATCGGACAAGATCCCCGGGTTGATGCGGCTGAGCACCCACTTGAACTTAGTCGGGTCTGTGCAATCGCCCGACACGCTGGGGAAGTTCACATTGAGGAAGGTGTCGTCGGGTAGGTACGGCGTGCCGGACTTGATCACGGCGTCGGTGAGCTGCGTCGCGAGCTGCGCGTACACGGTGCTGCTCGCGGGTACAGGCGTCACATTCCACGCGTTTCTGGTGTCGTCCGCTCCCGAAAACGCGAGAGCCGGGATCCCGCGCTCCTTGCTGGCGAACACGGCGACGCCGACGGTGCCCGAGAACGGGACTTGCAGCCACAGGTTGCCGCCGACGTTAGGCCCGGACACGACGAGCTCCGGCGCGGCGCCGTTCCAGAAGGGGGGCCCGATGGTGTCGATGCCGTACCGCGCTGAGGTCACGGGGAACGAGTTCACCCAGTTCAGCCGCGTGTTGGTGGCGTTGGTGCCGATGGGCCCGCTATTCGCTGGGCAGCTGTTGTATTCGCAGGCGCTGGTGCGCGCGGAGGGCTCTATGTCGGTTGATCCTGAAATCAAGATTAGGACGACGTAGAGTCATGTGAGAGATAACGGGTAACTTACCGGAGCCGGACTTGTTCTCAGCCGGCGCGGAAAGGACGACATCGTGACCAGCGGCGTTGAGCGCATCGTTAAGCGAACGGATGTAGAGCTCGGCCCAGCCGTCATCGTTCGATTGAAGGATGCGTATGCCTTGCGCCCCTAGAATGGGAAGAGCGGAGATAAGGAGTTGGGCACGCATTTTGACGATGAGGCTCGACGGTGATCACGGATCGATGAGACGACGACTGGGGACCTACATCAGGTGGGCTGTCGATTCATTTAAATACCCTGCTTTATTTTGGTCTATCAGATCGAGTTGCATTGTGCCGTTGGAATTGCAGCGTGCCCCTGACGCCCCTGGACTCCCAACTCAGGGGGGCGGCCAATGGAGATCCCTGCATTTACTGCGTATAACGGCGATATTGACCAGTAAAATGCGCTAACTGGACCCAGAAGGAAAGCCGAGCCTTCTAGCGCCGGGATCTTCGTTCGATCAGCCACAATTTGCAGCCATCTAGTGAGGCACGTGGGGATCTGCGGTATGCTGGAGATTTCCTGCAGGTGATGAGGCCACCAGCGAGGGTCAGCCGTCGGCAGCCCAGTAAGGCAGGTCGGCACGGGTCAGCATGAGCAGGAGCCAAGGCATTTCCGTCGCCATCACCGAAATCCGTATTTACCAGATGTCAAACGCCTACTCAGGTACTTTTGAGGCTCGTCTCACCCTTAATCGACAAAAAGTTTATGCAATGCCTGAACAACATCGATTGAGAAAAAACGCTACAAAAACCGGTTGTCTCATAACCCCAGATTCAGGATTAAAGTCGTCTTGGCATTGGGACCTCCGGCGCTGTGGCTAGTAGGCGGACGCACCACCGTTAGCGCACAGGTTGCAGGCGTGTATCACCTGCCGCATAGGGCAAGTAGCACAACAACGGCTACGACCGTCAGGGGGCGGCGACCGACTTGGCCGAGACACGCAGACACGTGAAAGCCAGTCGATTTATACAACGACAGAACGTGCTGCTCTTCTTTTTATTTGATTACGCGGAGCGTGAAATATTTTACTCCTTAGTATATAAATTGGTATATGTTTAAGTAATAGCTTCTAATAAGTGCTCTTCTAGAGCTCCGCCTAGTGTTGCATTTGTGGGCTTGCCGCCCGAAGATAAGAGCTTGATTTTTAACTCTTCGATTAGGTAAGCGAACCACAAGTGAGGTAAACTTTACAGACATCCTTATTCTCCTGTTTCCAAAGGGAAAATGATCACCGATATCTGAATTCTGGACCGATATAATTCCTCCCGCAGCGGCATGATCCGTCCTACTTTACGATATAAATATCACATTGGCCAAACTTGGCTGTCGCATACTTTTTAAATTGTCGTTTCAATTTTTCGGTGAAGAAAACGCAGTTAGCGGCAATTCCCGAGCCATGAGAGACCCCTAATTTTTAAAGTTTTCCTATCAGTGCTTATTCCCACTTCCACTTGTTCTCATATGTTATTGAGTATCAACTATCAATGTTGAACATCAGCTTTTTGATCTATGGTCAACATGGACATATTTTCAAGAAATTTGTTACGGTTGAAGGCGGTCCCTCATACTAGCCAGCATATCTAAAAATAGATCCCGTACCGCAGCATTCGGATTATGGGACAAAGAAAACAAAGCCATTATCACCAAGCACCTTTAGATGTCGCCATTTTCAATAACAATTCGAACCCTTAGACCAACAATGCCGCTGTCACTAGGTTCCGAAAGTTCAGGTTGAAATAAAGATATCACGTGTGCGGTTTGTACCGCTGCTTTGCTAACAAACTTAACAGCTGCATATCGTCGTACAGCTTCCCCAGATATTCGATCCCTGTCTTCAAATAGACAGCGATTATTCCCGTTCTAGATCGGAACGCTCCGAAACACCAAAATATGATGAGAGAGTTTTCATGATCGAAAAATGACGTGAAGTTAGTGGGAATCATGTTTTCGGCTCTGTCATATTCGAAACTGCTGGTAGGCCAGGATCTCAGCCAGAATGGGGCGAAATAGACTCAATTACAGGGGTTTGTTTTAGAGTCGCCACTGAAAGCTGGCCTTACAGTGGATTGGTCGAGGCTTTCAGGCACAATTCCCGCAGCTTGGTAGTGGCCAGCTGACGCTACCGACCTCCGCACAAATGCCGTAATCCAGACTTGGCCTCCCGGGGGCGGATCCAAGTGGGTCGGCTCCAGTCGCGACGCACAATTCTCGCAGTCAATCACGGCGCTGAAGCACTAATAACAAGGCAACATCAGCATCTTTTTGATTGTTAATTAACAATGAGTTTGTTATCTCAAATCAGGACATATCTAGCAGCTTCTCCCGCTTATGCCTGCCTTTGATTTATAAAGATTTCTGTCATCTATCGAAGACGTTTGGCTGCCTACCGTGAAGCGTGAACGATAATAAAAGTCGCCATATTCCTTTCCAAAGATCAATTATCTCTTTAGCCATCTCATATCTTACATCTTATACCAGTGGCGAATATCTTGTTCCAGCAATTCGAACCTCCAGAGACCCATCAATATCTCAAACCATGGCTATCCATCGCTTGGGTTCTCCCAAGAGCATACAAACGACCTTCTTAATTCCAAGCATTCACTGTCCGACTTGCGCTTCATTCCTTGAGAACTTCCTATTTGCTCTACGGCCAAGGCCGATAGAGGTTGAAACCTCCATTCTATCACATAGTGTCACGGTCAAGCATCCCAGATCCCTCAGTGCTCGTTCAATCGCTCGTGCTCTAGGAGAAGCCGGTTATGAAGTCGACACAATTTTCAGAGGGGCATCATCAGAAGAAATAAACCCAAGCGACTCGCATGGCAGTTCTGACGATGACTTTCCCTTTCAGTGGATTTCTCACCTTGGTCGTTGGCTACTAGGGGGCAACAAGGTCTCGGATGATGAGGTTCGTAGGAAGCGCCACGCGGAACACTGCGAGCAATGTCGCAAAGAAAACGATGAGGCAAAGCCCTCCGAAGACGGGCAAACCACAATAGGCCGCGAGTCCCTAGTCGTCGTCGAATCAGGCCCGTCAAAAACATTCAGAGCCTCTATCTCGATTGTTGGCATGACCTGTAGTTCCTGTGTCGGCAAAATCTCCACACTACTCCGCGAAAAACCTTGGGTTCGGTCTGCTGATGTGACATTGATCACACAGAATGCCACCGTGACGTATGAAGGCGAGCACAATGCTGAAGAATTGGTTGAGGCTATCGAAGATATCGGTTACGAAGCTCATATCGATCAAATAGAAGATCTTTCGCCCAAACCACGCTCTGACGGTGATTTATGGACCGCATCCTTATCCATCACGGGGATGACGTGTGCCTCTTGCGTAGGAGCCATCACTTCTGTTCTGGAAAAGTTACCATATGTCGAAGGAGTAAATGTCAATCTCGTTACCGGCAGCGCCACGGTCGTTGTTGATGGTAAGAGTCATGTGGACGATGTAGTGAATACCATCGAGGATCTTGGCTACGGAGCAACGATAAATGACACTACAAAGGTTGGAGAAGAGGTCGCCGAGAATTCTGAACGAACCGTAATGATTCGGGTGGAGGGGACTTACTGCCAACACTGCCCCGGGAGGGTAACAGAAGCACTTCACAGTTTTGACGGCCGAGTGGCAATCGAGAAGCCTCTCACGCCACAAGATCCGATCGTTACGATTTCCTATTTACCGAGCGCGCCTGATTTCACCATACGCCATATCCTAGCAGCAATATCTGCTGCAGACCCGGCATTTCGCCCCACCGTATACCATCCGCCCACAGTCGAGGAGCGTGCAAGACAAATGCACCACAGGATTCGCCAAAGAATAATGTACCGAGTCTTACTATCAATCGCTGTGGCTATCCCCGCCTTTATTATCGGGATTGTCTACATGGCGCTTCTGCCAGCGAGCAACCCGGGTCGTCAGTATCTCATGCAACATTTAAAGGGGGTGACCCGAGCAGAATGGGCCCTCTTGATCATGGCTACACCGGTGTACCTCTTCGCTGCCGATATCTTCCATCGCCGAGCGATCAAAGAGTTGTACTCCCTATGGAGGCCCGGAAGCCCCGCTCCCATACTCCGCCGGTTCTATAAGTTTGGCAGTATGGATATGCTTATCTCATTTGGCACGTCGATCGCGTACTTCAGTTCCATCGCTGAACTCATAATCTCCGCAACCCAACAGGACGGAGAGCAGATGCAAGAAAACACGACATATTTCGACTCTGTGGTTTTCCTTACCATGTTCCTACTCATCGGACGATTGTTAGAAGCTTACAGCAAGGCAAAAACAGGCGAGGCTGTTTCTGAGTTGGGAAATCTACGGCCGAAAGAAGCTCTCCTTCTAACCTCCACCGATGGCGACGACGAAACCTACGAAAAAGTCAGCGTTGATATGGTGGAGACAGGAGATGTGGTTAGGGTCGTTCACGGCGGATCTCCACCATGGGATGGATATCTTCTTAGCGACAAAGGAGAGTTTTCGGAAGCAAGCTTAACGGGAGAATCCAAACCAGTCAAGAAGATCACAGGGGACCAAGTATTCTCCGGCACCGTGAACGAAGGCGGTCCCATATCAATGCGCATCACCGGAGCCTCGGGCAACTCGATGCTAGACCAAATCATCAAGGTAGTTCGGGAGGGCCAGGCGCGACGCGCTCCAATTGAGAGGGTAGCCGACACTCTTACAAGCTACTTCGTGCCTGTCGTTACTTTGATCGCAATATCAACCTGGCTCATTTGGCTCGGGCTCGGACTCTCTGGGCGACTCCCGCAATCGTATCTCGATACTCCGGTTGGCGGTTGGCCTTTCTGGTCGCTCCAATTTGCTATCGCTGTCTTCATCATCGCTTGTCCTTGCGGTATCGGTCTAGCCGCACCAACTGCTCTTTTCGTCGGAGGCGGTTTGGCGGCTAAGCACGGAATTCTAGCTAAAGGCGGAGGTGAAGCTTTCCAAGAAGCTAGCAACATCGATGTTATTGTGTTTGATAAGACAGGAACTCTGACGGAAGGCGGCGAGCCCCAGTTAACCGATCACGAATTCTTCCTTTCGGAATCTGAGGATTGGTCTGAACCACAAATTATGGATTGCCTCAAGGAGATCGAATCGAATAGTAGCCACCCTATCGCCAGAGCTATCGTTTCTTTCTGCGTTGGTTTCTGCGAGATTAGAGGTAGCAAAGGCATCAAAGCTCTCGAAATCGAAGAAGTTCCCGGCAAGGGGATGAAAGCTTCGTTTGACTTAGGGTCTCCGCTTGGAACCGTCGAAATCCTTGTCGGAAACGAAACGCTCATGAACGATAACGCTGTACCCATCACTTCCGAAGCATCCCGAACGTTAGATACGTGGAAAGATCAAGCAAAGTCAGTCGTATTGGTGGCCGGCAGATCTACTTCATCTGCAAATTCATCATGGAAACTTCTCGGCATTTTCGCTACTTCCGATCCTCTTCGGCCGGAGGCTAGGCCCGTCCTTGATGCGCTTCGCCGCCAAGGTAAAGATATCTGGATGTTATCTGGAGATAATACCAAGACGGCAAACGCTGTCGGCGCCCTTGTTGGTATCGATCCCGATCACATCATCGCCGGTGTATTACCCGAGCAAAAGGCAGACAAGATCAGCTACCTTCAAAAGAGTCAGGTTAAATCTAGGTCAAGGTTCCTCGGATTCGGGTCAAAGCCAATCAATCAGAGAGCCGTAGTCGCCATGGTCGGCGATGGCGTCAACGACTCTCCAGCCCTGACTGTCGCCGACGTCGGTATCGCCATCGGATCAGGCTCCGACGTAGCGATCTCGGCCGCGGAATTCGTTCTCGTGAACCCGAATCTTAACACCCTGCTCGTCCTGACCAGTCTCAGCCGTGCCGTGTTCAAGAGGGTGAAGTTCAACTTTGCCTGGGCTCTGGTATATAACCTCGTGGCTCTTCCGATTGCCGCGGGTGTCCTGTACCCCTTGGTCGTGAACGGCAAACACACTAGGCTGGATCCTGTGTGGGCGAGCTTGGCTATGGCGCTTAGTAGCGTGAGCGTTATCTGCAGTAGCTTACTCTTGAAGAGTAGGTTGCCGATTGTTGGATTCAGGGGTAGTAGGATCTTGAACGCGGATAGCTGAGATGTTTGGATCCATGGGATACGAAGTTAGGATTAACGTCAGATTGGGTAGCAGGAGTTTCTTTGATTAGCGATTTCGATAGATAATGATATACATTTGTATGTTACCACCTTTTCAGTCTTTGTGACAGGGTCTTTGTTGGGCGAAAGTAGATATGATTTATTCCTGTGCTCGAATTTCATACCACCCAATTCTCTCTACTCGCGCCCCATGTCATTAAAACTTTGGTTGTCGTAAGCCGAGAGGATGATGGGGTTTTGTATAAACAAAGTGGATGGTTATATCGCGTCCTGTTCTTTCGTCCTAGAACTTTTACATCAAGCCAAACGTCTCACGTAAATATTGTTCTATTACTTGCTGTTTTGTCTAAGAGTACTCTTGAAATAGATCACAGTCATGAGGTAGGAGACCTGAGACTTGGAGACTGGGTATCTCAGTACCATCTACAATTTGGAATACGACAAGGGTGATCTATCCTAGATACACATAGAGAATCGTCAAATTGTCAACAGGAATGCTGATGATATTGGTCATAAATACGATGAGAATCACCATAAGTTGATTGATTGATTGATGCCTATATTAGTCCACAAGAAGCGAACCGACCCCATTCGCTTGAGCAGAATTGTCTAATTCGACGCAATAGTCAGCTTCAAGAGCTGATTGAAATAAGGCTTGGGTTCGACATATGTTATGGCGTCAGCAATATGCTATGTGGTCGCGATGTGGATATCAGAGATATAAATAGCATTGATGTGGATGTGATTTGAGCCCCTGAGTAATTCTAGAGTCGATTTGGCATAGTAATCTCTACGCTATCCTTCAGCATAAGTAGTAGCACTTCTGTCGGGTATCACCAAAGACAGTGACATGTTGCGAATCACGGAAACAAAACCCCTCCCACTCCCATCTACATACCAGCGTTCTGCCCGATTGGTTCTTCCAGCGCGGTGATATTTATACGTTGACCTCGACAACATTCTAGTATCAATTCTTCCATCATAGAAACATCAAAAGAAGAACGATGTCGGCCGATCTCATAAACAGCGTCATCACACAGGGTCAGAATCTTGCCACGCACAGCTGGGAGTATGGCACCTTTGCGGAGGCTTTGTTAGAGTGGCATAATCCGACCTCTTCAGTATTTGGTAGCAACGCATTTCCGGATGGCAAGGTACCAGTTTTGCAGGTCGCCAACACTCGTTCGCTTTCGTACGTGAAGCCTCAAATCTCGACTAGTGGTGATACACTTGTCGACGGAGATGGTACGCTACTTACCCCTGGGGCTTCATTGGCGCGGCTGTAAACTGATCTCTCAATAGGTGCCGCTGGTGACCCGGCCTCTCTCGGTGTCTCCGCCATTCTCATTGGCCAAACCGACCCCGACTACCTTTCGGCGGCAGAACGTCAAGTCGAGCACCTACTCACCGCCGTCCCGAGATATTCGAATGGCGCAATTAGCCATCGCGAATCAGTAGCTGAGCTATGGGCCGACTTCATCTACATGGCTCCACCAACACTAGCTTACTGGGCCATCCAGTCGAACAACTCGACCCTCTTGAGTATCGCCATCCAGCAATGCGTTCTATACCGAGAGGTGCTAGGTGTTCTCGGGACTGCCAAAAACGCAGGCGGACTGTGGCACCACATAATCGGTCCAGAGAGCCAGGACTTGGGTATCTGGAGTACTGGAAACGGATGGGCCGCAGCCGGGATGAGCCGAGTTTACGCGACGGCGAAGAAGTCGCGCTTCGCAAGTAACGAGGACATAAAGTCGGGACTCTCGGACATCAAGGGAATAATCCAAGGCATACTGGAAGGCGCGATGGTACTCGATAACGTAGAGCCCAACGAGCCGCTCCTACGTAACTACCTCAACGATACTACTTGGTTTGGCGAGCTCTCGGGCACGACACTCTTGACGGCTACCGCGTACCGCATGGCGCAACTTGAACCAGCCGATTTTGGAACGACCTACACGTCGTGGGCAGACAGCAAGAGGCAGACTATCGTCGGAAAGATAAATAGTGACGGTCTGCTATCTCCTGTGGTCAACCCCTTGGACTGGAACGACAAGACGCCTGCCACTCAATCTCCGGAAGCCCAGAGCTTTGCGGTTTTGATGTTTTCGGCATACCGAGACTTTACCTCTGGTTCCTCGAAAAGACGTTAGTAATGGCAAGGACGTAACGAAAATGGATAATTGAGAATTGAACATATACAGCGAAGATATTATATGTAATTGCGAAGGTCGCAACCGAAAGTTTCACACCTCTGTTTTATGGGCTGACAGTGTGCCTAGAAGTAGCTTCGCACCGTGATTTACTCTTCTTTCTTGGCGGCTAAGCTCCCTGAGCTATCGCAGCTTTCCACTAAGTTTCAGTGGAGGGATCACTACGCTGTCTGAGTCTTGGCTTGATGTTCATACAGTATCAATCAGCTGCTTATTTAGTCACGCACTGGGTAAAGCCCCTGATAGATGCTCGAACGTCTTGGTCGAGACATTTATTTTTTCTATTAAATTGTATATATTGCTTAACGTTTGAACCAGGTTAGATCTTATAGAAAGTCTCTACCCTAAGGCGAAGTTGAACTAGAATGGCTAGTAGGAATCATAACTTTTCTCGCCTAAAACTCCCCCTTAACCTGCGTGCACTACTAGACTCGCCCCTGAGCAGTCTACCTAAGTAATTGGTGGCAAGCATGTTATTTGCAGTTCTCAGATGTCTGATTGGATCGGAGTTCAGCCTATGGGGGACCTGTTAGTAACTAGCTTTGGACGATTGTAGGCAAAGACTCTTCATATATGTATACCGTATCCCTAGGCGAGAGTGGCTTAAAGCTCGTTCGACAACATCGTTTTTTCCTCGCATATTAGGTCTGTTCCGTCATAGCAATAGAAATCATCGTTCATAGAGCTTGAGCTCAATCCATTGTAACGTACTTTCTTAGGGTATGGGCACAGAACACCATTGTGGACCGTTCCATTCTGTGCGGGAGTTGACGCAGGAAGCTTGTCAGGGGCAACCCCAGACTCAACCCATGATACCAGTGCCTTGAAAATCCCAGCAGGATAATATCCCCCGGAGCCGGTGTAACAGTGAGCAAGCCCTGGAGCTTCGAATATGCGATAATAATCATGGACATTTATGTCTTTGGCAGCGACCTGGTCGTAGAAGTGTGTGGTGGAGTTTGGAGGAACAACGGTATCGGCCTATAATAATTCGTTAGCTACAAAACAATATCCAAGTAGATATCTAGTGTCTAATACTTACTAAACCGTGGTAAGATATGATCTTCCCTCCTGTGTCTCGGAATGCACCGAAGTTAGGTTCGACGTCGCAGATTGCCTTGTACTCTTCCGACGAAGCTTGGAACAGCCGTTCAAAATCGGCAGCTGTCACAGTTGAAACATCAAAATTGGGATCCTTCTTAAGGAGTAATTGTATCCATTCTACCACAACATCCGCCGGCTTCCCCACGCAGGTACCATTCTGAGAACAGGTAGTTGTTGCAAGACCAAGTATGGTGGTAAACCCGATATCCTCTTCGACTAGTGTTGCCCCTTTCTTGAGTCCCCACCAAAGTGGCGAACCATCCGATTTTTGAGCTCCAGTCCAAGTCGCATTCGCCACTATTGCCGCGGTTGTCGAGATAGAGATAGTCTCAGGGATGCCTGTATCATTACAGCTGATGGGCTTCCCAACGACAGAATAGGGGTCGAAGTTGCAGGCATCCGGATCGAGAATGACCCCATCGATCAGTCCGTCGTTGGCGTCGCAGTACTCAATCGCAGCCTCAGTGATAGCAAGAAGTTCGCAGTTTTTCGAGTACTTGCCCAACGTTTTCATCACGATCTGAGGCCAGAGGTCAGCCACTCCCACCCCAGTGAGGTCTAACGCGGGAGCTGAAGCGGCTATTCCATCGAATGCGGTAGGATATTTCTCAGCAAGCTTCATGCCCTGCCGACCCCCTTGGGAGCAGCCGTTGAAATAGGAGTGGTGCGGTGCTTCACCGAAGTAACTTTTCGTGATTGCCTTCCCAATGACAGACAATTCGTTAAGCGACGTAGAACCAAAATTCTCCAATAGCTGGTAGTTGACATGGCCAGGGCTTGTTAGGATCCAGTCGTAAGGGTTTGTAGAGGCATGGCCAGCATCGGTGGTCACAGCGGAGTATCCCTCGGCCACTGCCCCAAGCATAGTGTAGGCTGCTAGCGGAAACGTAAGGCCTCCAGCAGAGTATCCTCCACCACCTACGCCTTGCATTCTTCCATTCCAGCCTTTTGTTGGAAGAAACACATCCACGGTGACATTGTCGGTAGCCCCAGTATGGGTGTAGGTAGTGATTACATGGCAATAGCTGACGCCCTGGACATCCAGTGCCCCATTATTGACATAGAAGCTTTCGGGTATTTGAGTGGTAACATTAGAGACTAACGAAGTACTAAGTGATGTGAATTGGATGCCTGGAAAGGTCGGGTATGGAATCGTAGAAGGTGTACACATGGTGACGGTGGGTTAGTCTCAGAATCATGGTTTGGTTCACATACCTTCTTGAGTGAGAGTCTACGAATATTGGCCTTTAAATATGATTTATAAGTCTGCAATCGCACCTACAACTATTGAAATTGCACCACTCCTGCCCAGACCCCTGAGTGCAGCACACGCCATTGATTCAGCTCGGCATGGTAGCGCATGCACAATGCAACACTTGCCTCGCAATAATTGCTCCTATTTGAGCAATTTTGAGAAGGGCGGATGATATCGAAGAGTCCGCCCAACCCGTCGGGGTTCTTTTCTACGGCCCACATCCCGAGCGAAGATGGATTCGGATCCAAGTAGGTATGGGGTAGTAGGAAAACAGATTCCGCCCTCAGTACGGTCAGCACTTGTAGGCCCTAAGCAAGCCACATCTCACCGCGGTCTGACGCGTTCTGAGGTCCTGTAACCCCGCGCTGGACGATACCTGTGAAGGCGGGACATCCACCGTCCCGCCAGATTATCGGTAAGCATATGCAAGTAACAGGTATAGGGACTTACTAGAGAGTGAAATGCTTTAATATACTATAGCGAGATTAGGTAATGGCCGGTAGACATCTGCTTAAATTCATAACTCTTCTTTTTATTCATTAATGAGGTACTTATGCAGCTGTTACCTGCATATATAAAATGTTTTGACGGGATGGTGGGTGTTACAACTACCTATCGCGCCCAAAGACGACTATCCAATTCATCCCTAAAGGAAAGGCTTCATCCTGTCCCTTAGTTACCCTCGTAAAATAGCCCAGAAGATAGTATCAAATCGAGGGGGTCCGAAATATGCAAAATACAACCATAAATGGATTATTAATATCCCAGCCCTATGCCGTAGGGTGGCATCGTGCTTCACAAATGCGGCACAGACTGCGCCGCACAAATCTAGAGGCTTATGAAGATCCAATTCCACCTAATCCAACAACTATGCAGCCTTCCTTGAACAAAAACAAAACGACGTTAGCATCCTGATTTGCCACGTTGAAAGAGATACTGGATCCCCATCAGGAAGAGCGGACGATTATGTCTGGATTGTCATCGCGTCGATCCGCCTGTGACCGGTGTAAGGGTCAAAAGCTGAGATGCCTGAGGGACCCGGGACAAGAGCGCTGCTATCGATGTACACGAGCAAATGCTGAGTGTCTTACTACCCCAACCTTACGCTTTCGTAACGTTTCGGCGGACGGTACCGGGAGTGGGTCACGCAAGCGGGCACGACACGACGGCGAGCAGCACCCTCACCTATTTCCTAATGCCGACCAAGGATTCAACGATTCTCTCTCTACTTACACCACTGGAAATCCTGGTCATGCGCCAAGTCAAGGAATCTTCTCTCCCGAGGTAGCCGGATTATGGGACCCTTCCATGTATGGATTGATGTCCAGCGATGCACTTGATGGGAATTTCTCATTCTTTGACGCCGCAGCGAATAAGGTCGACAAGGTTAGAGATGACCGTCCTAGAGTCGTGGCCAACTCGCCTACGTCTCAACCTCAACAGTCACCAGAAAGCACGTCACGTTCACAATGTTATGGGAACCATTGGGATAATGTCGTGCCATTCTCTGCAGACGGCGTCATCGTTACCCAAGATCAAGATGACCAAGTCGGCAACGCGATTCCGGGAGAAGTTCATATACAACGGCTTTCTAAGATCAACCTAAATCTAGCTAGGATCTTAGGTCGTGTCGGCCAGGGGTCTCCTGCAGTGTCTCTCAAAACCCTCGTTTCACCGTTGAACGACTATTCCTCGACCCCAATTCACAATATAACGGACGGGACACGTGAGTATATAGACATTCTCCGTGCCCTTTCAGGTGCGACCCGGCGACCAGCGACCTCTTCATCATCCGAGGGACCCTCTTCAAGATCTCAGGGATCGGAATTCAACGGGAATGGAAATATCTTATCAAAATCAGGAGAATCCTTCCAGAGTCACCCAGCATATAGCTTAACACTAGCCAACCCTTCCGCTACATTCACGTCATCTAACGAGCCTACAATCCTGGATGCTACAACGCTACTGCTCATTCTTACTTCCTATATACACGTCACGCGACTCTTCTTAATCATCTTCGCACATACATATGAATGTCTTAGAGAGATTTCTAAAAGTGAAAAGCCGTCTTTATGCGCTCTGCCCGGAGTTGACTTCGGCGACATCCCCCTACGTACGTCTGCACATTCTCCTTCATACATACATAATACATATTAAACACCTAAATGCTTCTCAGAGCAATACACTAACATATCTACAGGCTCTGGCAACCTTCAAGCTACGATGTTTATTGAAATTGTCAACAATCTATTCGAGAGGATGGAAAGTCTACTTGGAATACCCCGGCAATTCCGAGTTAGTACACGCGGATCCGACGGTAGCGGTTTGCTGAGTGATGAGGAAGTGAATGGAACCCTCAAGATGATGATCTTAAAGGAGGAACTCGTGTATCAACCCCAATACGGGAAAGGGGGCGCTAAGGCACTGCGTATGTTTCTCGGCATGACGGAGCAGCTCTTGCGCGAGAAAATCACTCCCTGAGTTTTGACACGAAAGGCGCGACACGAAAGGCATGCGACGATGTACTATTATAGAAGATATCCTATGGTTTGGTCGGTACGGCGTAATGGCCCTGGAGGCTTTCATTAATAGGCCCACATTTATCATGGAATTAGCCTTGGATTTCAAATCACGAACGACAGGTACAATAGACTATTCGATCATTCATATCGTTTATACTTACTAATTATCTTTATTCTACATTACCTGAAGTTGGGATTTGGTCTGAAATTGAGTGCTGCCGACATCAATACTTAGCAACCCAACCAATCATCATGCCCGACCCCTGTCCAAAAAGGGCAATCCTATGCCGATACCGAAGGGGCATCCGACTCCGAATCAAGTGCCACTTTTCGGCGTGGGAGATTCAGTTCATAGGCATTTTATATAAAAGAGCATCGATGAAGACACCAATGCCAAGTAGGAGAAGAATGTCACCCAACTTGACTTGTCCACTTCATTTCACTGCTTCACTCATTACTCCCTCGCCATGGCCGCAGACCAGCCTTCTGAAGGCCCCTTAGACCATCAGTCACACCATTCGCACTCCGGTCCCGTCGAAGGAAAACGCGAAATGAGCTTGGATAACAGCATGGAAGAAACCAAAGAGCCGGCCGATTTCCAACGAGGCTTTCGCTTCTGGGCCATCATCATCGGCTTGGGCGTCACCACCCTTCTCGGAGCCTTCGAGAACACAGTCGTTACTACTTCCGCGCCGTTCATCGTCTCCGAACTAGGGCTTGGGGCTGATTATATCTGGATCACGAACGCGTTCTTCGTTTGCAGGTAAGGAACTTCTTCGAACATGACGGAATATGATGAGACTGCGCTGACTAAGCCGATGAACAGCGCGGCGTTTCAACCCCTATTCGGTCAGCTCTGTAATGTCTTCGGGCGACGATGGACGACTCTCGTTATCGTGGCGATCTTCACCCTCGGGAGCGGAATATGCGGTGGCGCTAACAGCGGTGCTATGCTCATTGCTGGTCGTGCGGTGCAAGGGCTCGGGTCTGGGGGCATCAACATGGTTTCAGGTGAGTTATTTTGAGAGAATTATCACATAAACAGACGCTTACAAGCCTTAAGATATTATCATATCGGATCTGGTTCCTCTGCGACAGCGTGGTAATTACATAGCCGTAATCCTAGCTATCTACGGCATTGGCACCACATTGGGTCCCTTCATCGGCGGTTCGATCGTGGAAGTGACCACTTGGAGATGGGTCTTCTACATGAATCTCCCGGTCGGAGGCGTCTCCTTGGTCATGCTATACTTCTCTCTCCACGTCAACTACAGCAAGGAAATGTCGTTCATGCAGAAGCTGAAGCGCCTTGACTTGGTGGGGAACGGCATCTTGATGGCGTCGACGGTTGCTATCCTGTGGGCCCTGACGGTTGGTGGAGTACAATATCCATGGGGTTCGTGGAACGTCCTAGTACCCCTTATCCTTGGTATTTTTGGCTTTGGGCTCTTCGGAATATATGAGAAATGGGGATGGTCGGCCGAGCCCGTGATGCCGCCGCGGCTGTTTAATAATCGCACTTCGGTCATCGTGAGCATCAACACATTCCTCAACTCTGCTCTGCTCTACTGGGTAAGTGGTTTTCTAATCCACTACATCCGAATATCGTCAACCACCGTTTTACTCACATCGCGCACGCCAGATCGTTTATTTCATGCCCGTATACTTCCAAGCAGTAAAACGCTACAGCCCATCCTACTCCGGCGTCGCGCTTCTGCCCCAATCCCTAGTCGGCATTCCCGGCGCCGCTATATCAGCAATCGCTCTCTCGCGCTGGGGAAAATACCGACCCTTACATTTCGCCGGATTTGCGGTCTTTACTCTCGGCATCGGTCTATTCGCCTACTTGGACGAAAACTCCTCAAGAGCGGAATGGGGCGTGTTTCAGTCGGTCGCAGCGCTTGGAGCGGGCATGGTGCTCAACACCCAGTTACCGGCTTTCCAAGCACCTGCGCCCGAATCGGACCAGGCGGCCGCCACGGCGACTTGGTGCTTCATACGCACGTTTGGTAATGTGTGGGGTGTTGCTATCCCTAGTGTTATCTTCAATAATCGCATCAATGAGCTATTACCACGGGTCTCTGATTTAGGGGTGCGCGAGCTCCTATCCAACGGCGAGTAAGTTTTTCACACATTTCAAACGTCGTAGCAATGTTTGGAGACGGTATGGTTAACAATGATGATCACAGTGCGTACCAGTACGGCTCGGCAAGTTTCGTGGAGTCATTTCCTCAGCCGCTACAAGGCGAGGTCATTAGCGTGTACCGGGATGCGCTAAAGCTGGTCTTCGAGGTAGCTGTCGCATTTGGTGGCCTTGCGGCGTTGCTGGTTTTCATCGAGAAGGAGATTCCGCTGCGAACTGAGCTAGAGACGGAGTACGGAATGAAAGAACCATCGAAAACGGCGCCGGATGTCGAAAAATAACGTTAGGAAAACTTCTTCAGAAAGCTAATCTAACTAAGAACAAGGTTACGGTATAAGATATAGATAATGGATATGATTGAAGGGGCAAGGGAGCGATGGCAGATTAGCGAAGTAATGGAGGTGGATTATTGTGTTTGGCTATAGGGGAATACTGTACTATATTCGGGTCATCTTAGACATTTGCTTTGTTACCAGCACTCAGGAAAATCATGGGATGTGTCGGATGTAATCGAAAACAGATATTGTAAATTCATATCGGGCAATTATACTGACTTGCATACCGCAAGTAAATGGTACCAGGTGTAATGAGCTGGATTGGGGACGGATTTGAGCATATGAAGTGGATGCCGTATGTCTCCATGTCCGTATCCGAATGGGCCCCGGTACTGTGGAACTGTGCTGCCCAGATCGCCGAGAACGTTCGGTCCCGAATAACCTATCAATTCGGACTGCGAACTTTACGCAGTCAAGCCTTCTTCCTTTTCGATCTCACCCTTACTCGGGCACCACTTGTCCTGTAGGTTCTTATCCAAACTGAGCTTGTAAACATCCTTGGACCACCATTCGCCCCAGCTTGTCAAAAAGATCTGGTCGGGGTCTTCAGGGAAATCATCCCGTGTGAATGCACGGAGGATACTTTGAGCGCCTAGTAATTGTGTAAGTCTTCCGGGACTCCTGAAATATGAGAATAGTTGATATCGAACATACCTTCAGAGACGGTCTTGGCATCTGGATGGTTCGTAGGCATTTGCATGCTGGTGCCTCGAGGAAGTCCAGTGCCGGGAATCAAACCAGGAGAGACGGCAACGACATCGCATTTGCCTTGGAGTTGGCGGCGCCACCAGTGAGCGCCGAGGAGCTGGATGAATTTAGTGGCGCTGTAAACACTGCGCTCCGTCTTTGAAGCACCTTTGACGTCGTTATCTAGCAAACTGAGATCCTGTACCCCTCGCACGGCTCCGCTGGAGACAACTACAATACGCGACCGCGATGCCTCTAACTTCTCTCGAAGCAGATGGATAAGATAATGCTGGGCTATTGTACCTGTCAGTGGTGTTTGGCGAATTGCGGGATGGCTTCTAACAAAGGTGGTTGACAATGTAGGGTTCACTCCACTTCGAACCGTGGGGACCAGGCTCGTCGGCATTTATAGCTATTGCTGCATTAAGCAATAAGTAGTCGACCTTGTCTTGTCCCAGTTTATCAAGAACTAGCTGAGAGAAGGTCTTGACAGTCTTAAGATTCGACAACTCTAGCGGAAAGATGGTCAAATTGTGTCTACTGTTGTCATATTTGAGACTGTCAAAGGCTGCTTGGGCTGTCTTGGCATCCCTGGCTCCGAGGATGAACTTATACGGTTGTGTCTGTGCAAGAAGCTGTTTAACTAGTTCGAACCCCTACAGATACAAGATAGAAGAGTTAGAATGCTTATTAGCCAAGAGTGCTATTGGAAGTCTAGCCTACCAGGCCTGAAGTGGCCCCGGTGGCCACAACAGTCTTTGCGATTGTTGCCATGATGAAGAGTGAAGCGGATCTAGGGAAGCTACAGAGAATGAGATGTTGATAAAGCCTAACTGTCTGTCCCCGAGTTTGTTATATGCTCTTTAAATGCGTATATGTAATCACGGCAATACGCTCTAAAAGCCGCTATAGTCCGTCTAACTTACATATCAATCCCTTGTTTGAGCAGGAATATTGTTAGCCAAGTAGTAAACTGGTAGTACAAGACAGAGTTGACGCTGACAAATCTAGCCGAAGCTTACTGGAAGTTTAATAGCTTAATAAACCACCTGCGTCTTTGTTTATGTACCTCTTGATGTAGGTATTACCTACTAGGTACCTGATCCTAAAGACCTACCTAGCACCTGCATAGCAGCATCCTATAGATTGACATTCTTGCAACGAATAGGTGCAATTATAATTAGAAATAGGCGCCGATTGTATAGCCAATCTAATGTCTGATACAATACACTTTGAATCAAATCGACCAAACACAACATCGGAGTCTGGAATTGAAGCAATTAAGTTCTACGAATTTCTATGGGTCGTTAGCTACGGTACCGCTATACCGTAATGGGTTAGCGCCCACGAGCTTCGGCTTCTGGCCGGTTCCTTCGTCATTGGACGATTCAATTTTTTGGAGCTTTTCTTCCCCAGGTCTCCAAATTCAAACTTTCACCACCTTCACCTAAACAATTCTTAAGGAACCTCTCTTCTTCCTTCTGTGATTTGTAGCCAGGTGGTGGTATCTACTTCATTTCTCTACTTAATTAATTCACATATACCACTGTCATAATGCAGCGGGCTCTTTCCTCCCGAGCGCGGGCTTCGGTCCTATCATCGGCTACTGCTAAGAAATACCGAACTGCTGCGGGACTCTCGCAACAGGTTCGATTTGCGCACAAGGTTGGTATATGGTCTCCTAACAGCTTCAATCTCACCGGAATCTTGTAATATCATCCTATACATGTTACTGACTATGCCTATTATAGGAATTGAAGTTTGGTGTTGAAGGCCGGGCTTCTCTGCTTGCTGGTGTCGAGACGCTCGCTAAAGCCGTTGCCACCACACTTGGTCCCAAAGGCCGAAATGTCTTGATCGAGTCAAGCTACGGCTCTCCCAAGATCACAAAGGGTATGTCTTCGATTTAGATATGTCTTCGATCGCAAATTCTGACTTGAGACATTTGTAGATGGTGTTACCGTCGCAAAAGCTATCAGCTTGCAAGATAAATTCGAAAATCTCGGCGCAAAATTATTACAAGATGTCGCATCTAAGACGAACGAATCTGCTGGTGACGGAACTACAAGCGCCACTGTACTGGCCAGGGCTATCTTTTCTGAAACCGTTAAGAATGTCGCTGCCGGCTGCAACCCTATGGATTTGCGACGTGGTACTCAAGCGGCCGTCGATGCCGTCGTTGAGTACCTCCAGAAGAATAAGCGGGATATTACGACCAGCGAGGAAGTCGCTCAGGTCGCCACCATTAGCGCTAACGGAGATACCCACATTGGCAAGTTGATTGCTAATGCCATGGAGAAGGTCGGCAAGGAAGGTGTTATCACCGTCAAGGAGGGAAAGACGATGAACGATGAACTAGAAGTCACTGAGGGTATGCGATTTGACCGTGGCTACGTTTCTCCCTACTTCATCACAGATGCCAAGGCGCAAAAAGTCGAGTTCGAGAAGCCCCTTATCCTCCTCTCTGAGAAGAAGATCTCTGCTGTACAAGATATCATTCCTGCTCTCGAGGCTTCCACTCAACTGCGACGACCTCTCGTTATCATTGCCGAGGATATTGAAGGCGAGGCTCTGGCTGTCTGCATTCTGAACAAGCTACGTGGTCAGCTCCAGGTTGCTGCTGTCAAGGCTCCCGGCTTTGGTGACAACCGAAAGTCGATCCTCGGCGATATTGCTGTCCTCACCAACGGTACCGTCTTCACCGATGAGCTCGACATCAAGCTGGAGAAGGCCACTCCTGACATGCTCGGCTCCACTGGCTCCATCACCATTACTAAGGAGGATACTATCATCCTTAACGGTGAGGGCGGCAAGGACTCCATTGCTCAGCGATGCGAACAAATCCGTGGCGTCATGGCTGACCCCACCACTTCCGAGTATGAGAAGGAGAAGCTCCAGGAACGTCTTGCTAAGCTCTCCGGTGGTGTTGCCGTTATCAGGGTCGGTGGTTCTTCCGAGGTCGAGGTTGGTGAGAAGAAGGATCGCTTCGTTGATGCCCTGAACGCTACCCGTGCCGCCGTTGAAGAAGGTATTCTGCCTGGTGGTGGCACTGCTCTCCTCAAGGCTGCCAGCAACGCTCTGAAGGATGTCAAGCCTGGCAACTTCGATCAGCAGCTCGGTGTCAGCATTGTCAAGAACGCCATCACCCGACCGGCCCGAACAATCGTCGAAAACGCCGGCTTAGAAGGCTCTGTAGTTGTTGGTAAGCTCATGGATGAGTTCGGCAACGATTTCAACAAGGGTTTCGACAGCGCTAAGGGAGAGTACGTCGATATGATCCAAGCTGGTATCCTCGACCCCCTTAAGGTTGTCCGAACCGGTCTAGTCGATGCTAGCGGTGTCGCGTCGCTACTAGGCACCACCGAGGTCGCCATCGTTGAGGCTGCGGAAGAGAAGCCTGCCGGTGGCATGGGCGGCATGGGCGGTATGGGTGGAATGGGTGGCATGGGAGGAATGATGTAAAACGTCTATGAATGAACGTCTTCCTTCTCTTGTCATGTATCAAAAAAGTTTGGGTTCGGGAGCATTGACCTCGGTGTTATGCGGACGGATTACATGATGGCTCTCATATCCTTTTTATCTCTCCCCTCTACCTACCCTCTACCCTCTTCCTATACTTTGTTCATACCTCTTGATATCCTGAGCGGCGTTGTAAAAAAAAGAGTTGTATACTAGAACTACGAGTCACGAAACTACCTACCTCTCGGTAGATGATCATAATCGACACGATTGATAATACGGTTGCCTCCTTCATTTCATTGATGCCTTGTTAGGCACCAAGTTCCAAGATTGTGTGTTTATTGTGTGTTTATCTTACCACAGTACGTCGTGCCTGGTTTCTAAGGTGATGCCTTATTATGATGCGCGATGACGAATCCTTGTGGCTCATCCTGTAATATTAGAGGCAGCAGGTTACTGGTTAGCAGGTTAAGCAGCGGTATTGGCGGTGCTGAAGCCAAAAGTTCGATGTACTATTGTAATATAAAAGGGATCACGTGAAGAGTCGAGTACCAATATTACGAAATCTTGTTGCGGTGACCCAGTTACCGCCAAGAAAAAGTTCGTCCTTAGAGCTGCAAGCAAGCATCACACAACCGTATTTCATGGCCAACAACTGCCCACTTTCCTCCTTCCATCTCTCCCACTTGGTCGGCCTAGTCCCCACTAATAAACAACCCCCCTTACCCCCCTTACCCCCCTTAGCCGTCCTTATCCCTCATTCTGCTCATTATTCCCCCGTTCCCCCCTACAACCCCTACCACCCGCCTAAAACCCCTCCCCAAAACATTGAACCCCACCAAGGCTTTATTGTTGCAGCTGTGTTGATTTCTCTGCTTCGTCGTGCGTGCCTCTTTTTTTTCATCAGCCCGCAGCCCGACCTTCCCCTCCATTGCGATAGTGCCCACACTAAAAACATTACATCTTTCCAACCCTTGGAATCTCTCTCCTTTCTACCGTACCCTCCCGAACACCGAAACTTCCAAAGTTCTTACAAACCTGATCACGAGAATTTCTCGCTCGTGAGAATACAATAGACATCTATTTAATGTTAGTACCGCATTGATACAGCATCATTCTTACCTCTTAAAATCTACTTGCGACTCTTTCACCTCCTCAACGATCTATCTCTCTCGAACCCCGCTAACCAACCCACATCGTAGTTCGTCTTCGGATTCTCATTTGGTACCATCGTAGCTCGAGCAGACCGCCAAAATGGTAAGCCTTCAAAATCCAATCATTCCTAATTACCTGCTAATGGTGAAATGTGGTAGTCTCAATCAGGGTTCGTGATCCCTCTACCCAGCTGATAACTCCTCCCGTTTTTTTGCCTCTCTATCCGCGACCGCCGTCCGCGCGTCATTATGCAAACTTCACGATGCATGACTCTGGGAGTTGGGAGTAGTTAGAGTTAGAGAAAGAGGAACTAATATTTGCGGGTTCACACAGAGCGACAGTCTCGCAGGACTGCATCACTGCGTACAACGACCTCAAGCTTGCGAAGAAGTACAAGTACATCGTTTTCAAGCTGTCAGACGACAACCGAGAGATTGTCGTTGAGGAAGCCTCGGCGGATAAGGACTGGGAAGCTTTCCGCGAGAAGCTCGTCAGCGCCACCACCAAGAGCAAGTCCGTAAGTAGTAGAATATTGCGATAGTATTACGTTTCGGACATTGTCCTGACAAGTCGCTGTTAGGGTGCTGTTGGAAAGGGACCCCGATACGCTGTGTACGATTTTGAATACAGCCTTGCCAGCGGAGAAGGCTCGCGGTTAGTAATTCTTAGGAATGTAATAAAACAGGATTATCTTGCTAATATTATATAGAAACAAGATCACTTTCATCGCATGGTCTCCCGATGATGCTAACGTCATGGTCAGTATAACTCAACCCCTTAAAAGCATAAGAGTATATACCGCTAACTTCCCCAAAAGGCCAAGATGGTGTACGCCTCGTCGAAGGAGGCGCTGAAGCGCTCTCTTAATGGTATTGCCCACGAACTGCAGGCCAACGACCAGGACGACATCGAATACGATACGGTACTTAAGGTGGTCAGCAAAGGCTTGGCTGGTTAAGCATATCCGACCTTGGAACACTTTAGGAGCAACAGCGAGGAAAGTTGCTGAGGATTACTAGTTAATGGGGCACTCGCGTGCCAAGGATCCACGATGTCTACGAAACCGCAGGATGGACATAAAACCCCCCCTACCATTTCACTATGGAGTAGGGCCAGTTTAGTCGTTTTTTTCCTTTAGAGGCATGACATGAATTCTCCAGATTTGATGTTGGCCAAGGGTATACACCACACAGCCGAAAAAAAGCCATATTGGAATGTAGATCATTCTCCTTGCACGCTCCTGAACAAATGTCTATGCCATTATTCATTAGGGATTTTATTATCCATCAAGACCTCTAGGTATATAGTCTGCTTGGTTTTTCATTCGCCATGCTGACCGTTTGCTTGCTTATTCCGTAATTCATGATCTTGCCTTCCAGGCAGCCTGGAATGTGCTTGCTAGCTCCCCAGCCGTCGTTTCATCTCGTATGCGTTGTAGTAGGAATCCCTTTAGATCATCCCAGAACTCTTTCGTCTCTAAAACCTCGCCGCCACTTAGTCCTTGTGCGACATCAGGATGTGCAGGTGGACTCTTGATAGCCGCGGCACCACCCATAACCATGACGGAGAACTCGATACTCGTCTCGTCTTCGCCCGCCAGGTCCTTCAATACCTTACTATCCGGGGTAGGCTTCTTCTTGTACAGAATCTTCATCTTATCCACTGGTATTCCCGAGTCTTTGGACACCGAGGCCTTTATGTCTAGAATGGAGGTATTCGGCGTTTGGGAGGTAAGCTTGACATCTAGCGGCGGGTTGCGCAGAGACTTGACGAGGACGGTAAAGCTTCGTTCCTGGCCCGGGGCGACAGCATGAGGCTTGGTTTTGCTCATGGTTTTGGGCATCTTGGGGAGTATGTACTGTTGCGAGTTAGCGGGGTAGTAAGACATCAGATATTCTGTTCTTGAGAAACGTACGGCGCTGCGCGCTGGGTAGGACTTCGGATCTTCAACATGATCGGGGGATAGCTTGATTGGACGAGAGTCCAGAGCGGTAAGAAAAGACCTGGCAAATGAGACTTCTGTCATTTTCGCTTTAGGGGGCTCTGGGAGCTGTTGAAGGTGAGAAAGTTAAGTCGCAAACGGCTGAAGCTGCAGTCAACTCCTTGGTGACGATCGTGATGTCCCACATTCAATAGTTACGCCACTGAATCTGTCCCACCTTGTGGCTGAACCTCCATAGCTGAGGTCATATGTCCATGTACTTATGTACCTCAAGTCCCACTTTATCTTGCATCGTCGCTTCCTTGTCCAAGTGGATACCAGCATCACTATCAGCTTATCGCCAGAAAAAAAAAGTTCAAGGTCAATTCAGCGGCGGAATGTCGTGAATTTTCAAGGCGCATCTTGAACAATAAATTATAGCGATACCCTAAACTTCTTTCATACAACGTCGCCATCTGCAAAAATGGGTGTCGGACGTCGCATGAAGAAGCAGGGCCCTCCTGAGCCACTGTCGGAGGAGCATTTCGCAAACCTCAAGCGAAAAGTCAATTCGTTCGTCGACGATGCTGTCGTCTATTCGGCGCCGCCGTCGCGCTCTCGAGAGTATCCACTGGCGAAGAAGCAGAAAACTGCAACAAAATCGACCTCCAAGTCCAATGGTGCCAATGGCGTATTAGCCCCTAAAAAGAACGAGAAAAATACGAAGTCGAAGAAGAAGCAACCCGCACCAAAGCCCGCATCGGAGTCCGAATCGGAGTCAGATTCCGATTCAGACGATGGTTCCGATGCTCCTATTACCAAACTCTCAAGGCAAGACTTAAGCGACGTAATGGACGTTGGTTTTGGAGACGACTTCCTAAGTGACGAGGATCCACCTTCCGAGGTCTACGATTCAGATGTAGAGGCCCAAAATGACCGTAAAGCGATGTTCTCGGAAGACGAAGACGAGTCAGATGCTGAAGAGAAGCTGACTGCAGCCAACATCGCTGGTCTATCAAGGAAATTGGACGAGCAAATGGCACAAGAAGCAGCTGATGCGCAGCTCGAATTGGAGGAAGCGGCACTTCAGACCAACATTGAACCACCGCACGTTCTCGACGACGAGGAAGAAGACGATTTAGCATTGAAGACGAAGGCACTCTTAGCACCCGATCTACAACTGCTGAGAACGAGGATTACGGATACAATCCGTGTATTAGACGACTTCTCGAATCTGGCGCAAGATGGCAGAAATCGATCCGAATACACCAGCCAATTGTTGAAAGACATTTGCGCCTACTATGGTTACTCGGAGTATCTTGCTGAGAAGCTCATGAACCTATTCCCGCCCCGGGAAGCTTTCGCATTTTTCGAGGCTAACGAAACGGCGAGACCTGTCGTTATCCGAACAAACACTTTACGAACACACCGCCGAGATTTGGCTCAAGCCCTTATAAATCGCGGCGTCACTTTAGAACCTGTCGGCAAGTGGTCCAAGGTTGGATTACAGATCTTCGAGAGCAATGTGCCCCTTGGTGCCACGCCTGAATATCTCGCTGGTCATTACATTCTCCAAGCCGCTTCTTCATTCTTGCCCGTTATGGCTCTAGCCCCGCAGGAAGGCGAGCGAGCACTGGATATGGCTGCTGCTCCCGGTGGTAAAACAACGCACATGGCTGCTATGATGAAGAACACCGGTTGCATCTTTGCCAACGATCCCAGCAAGGCTCGTGCTAAGGGTCTTATTGGTAACATTCACCGTCTCGGTGCTCGCAACGTTATCGTCTGCAACTACGATGCCCGAGAGTTTCCGAGAGTTATGGGTGGCTTCGATAGAGTACTCCTTGACGCTCCTTGCTCGGGTACGGGAGTTATTGCCAAGGATCCCTCTGTAAAGACCAACAAGGACGAGAAGGATTTCATGATTTTACCGCACACACAAAAGCAACTACTCCTAGCAGCTATCGACTCGGTCAATCATGCCAGCAAGACTGGCGGCTATCTAGTTTACTCCACATGTTCGGTCACTGTGGAAGAGAACGAACAAGTGGTCCAATATGCGCTAAACAAGCGACCAAACGTCAAGCTCGTCTCCACCGATCTCCCCTTCGGCAAGGAGGGTTTCACTAGCTACATGGGCAAGAAGTTCGATCCGAGCCTACGCCTCACACGCCGATACTACCCGCACACCTACAACGTGGATGGTTTCTTCGTCGCCAAGTTCCACAAGATCGGCCCCACGCCCGCCAACCTTATCAAGGACAAGTCTGGTCAAGCCTCTTCAGCACCTCAAGCAGAAGCGAGCGAAGTTATTGATAAGACACCTATTGCGGCGGACGAGGACACGCCTGAGGGTGCTCGACAGCAGGATGACTTTGGCGGTTTCGATGATGAGGAAGATGAGAAGTATATGGAGCGGGCGAAGCACAATGCTATGAGAAAACGTGGTCTCGACCCCAAGTCTTTGAAGAAGCCGAAGACGAATGGGGATGCGGAGGAGAAGAGTAAAGGGGAGGAGAAGAGTAAAGGGAAGGCGAAGAGCAAGAAGAAGAGCACTTAGGTAGTTAGAGCTATAAGTGCAATGGGATACTATTGATACAGGGTAAAGGTCTAGGCCGCTTGGCATTCTGCTATATCATCTGCGCTAATGGCTGACATGCTTTCCCTATAGGTGGTTCCTCCCACACCGTTTCACGAAGTTCGCAGTATAACCTTGATTATACTAAATTCGTGACGCTAATGATATCTGATGTAGCCATACTGAAGCTTTATAGGCATTTAGAGATATACGATATCGCCTTATAGCTAGCAAACAACACCGCCTCAATCGACGCTAGCGTTGAGAATGTTCCTACATGAAATCCTCAGCCGCAGCTGAGTTTTCCCTCCCCCAAGGTCCGCTAGACCTCACCTTGGGGTATATATCTAGCTTCATTTCTCTAAACAGAAGTCGAGAGAATGGTAACTATTAATAATCGCACTGTAGAAAATACACATCGGGGCTCTTGAATCCCCAGAAAAGAGAAGTTAGAGTTTACTGTAAGCACTTATTTCCATCCTTTTGAATATAGGAATTATCATGGACGATACAGACGACTCCCTCCATCTCTGCGCCTTCTGTCGCTCGATCGACTGGGCGGAACTCACAACGGGGCTCTTCAACGCGCACAAATTACCCTTGAAGAACGGCACGTTCAAGCGCGGCGAGCACAACCTCAGACTCATCCGATCCTCACCTTCGTGCGAGTTATGCAGTCTAATCGCAACCGCCTCCCAAACCCTCAAGCCCTGGTGGCCCATCGCCGAGCTCCTGGACCAGCCCGAGGGCATTACATGCGCGTTCTGGTGCGGGAGGAATAAGCTCGGCGACTCGCTGCAGAGCCAGTTCCTGGCGAACACGGGCTTGGCGCTGGATACGATGTACCAGAGCCTGAAGCCCGGGTACAAGACGAACGGGTTGGTGCTGCAGGGGCTGTTGGACGAGTTGGCGGCGAAGGGGATACGCGTTGGACGGGATAAGGACGCGGAGGGTAGTGGGAGGGGCAGGGGAAGGAATGTTAGTCTGAATAGGTTGCTGGTGCAAGCGGGTATCAGCCCGGTCGAGTGGACGGCGCAGACGTTTGTTCAGTTACATCCTTGTCTACACCCGGTTCCGAGCGTGGATAAGTATGCTACGGACGAGGAGCCGTTTGCGGTGTTTCCGTCGGGGAGGGTGGTTGGGGAGGAGGTTAGTGTTGGGTTGCTTAGGCGCTGGTATAGGACTTGTCATGAGAAACATACAGAGAAGTGCAGTAGGCCGACTTGGCTGGCGGCCGATACGTCGTGGCCTGAGAGGTTGAGGTTGATTGATGTGCGGACGCTGTGTATTGTTGAGGCGCCGGACGAGTGCCCCTATTTTGCGTTGAGTTACGTCTGGGGTGATGAGAAAGATCCGTTCCAGGCGCTCCTGGGTCAGCTTGAAGTTATGAAGGTGCCTGGCTACCTCGAGGAGCAAACGTTGCCAAGGACCATCGTCGATGCAATGGTGTTGACTAAGGAAATGGGCGTGGACTACCTCTGGGTCGACCGACTATGTGTCATCCAGGACTCGGATGCCGATAAAGCGGTCCAGATCCCACAAATGGACCTCGTGTATTCCCGCGCAGCTCTAACGATCGTAGCAGCAGGCGGCACGGCGCTCGACGGTCTAGCCGGAATCAACGGCACCAGCCGCAGCATCAACCAGAAGATAGCCCGCGTTGCCCAAGACCTCAGTCTAATGGACGTACTCCACCTCGACCAAGGCTACGGAAACAGTCGATGGACAACGCGCGGCTGGACATTCCAAGAAGGTCTCTGCTCCCCGCGAATCCTCATCATCACAACCGACCAAGTATTCTGGAGCTGCGAGACGTCCAAGTGCTGCGAGACCATCGCCTTCGAAGCCTTCCCCACGCCCGTCGCCCCGGACGACATCATCTTCAACGTGCTCTCCGGGCACCGGGTCTTCGGCGAAGTGGGCGGGGGCCAGAACTTCGCCTTCGGGGAGCTGGATTCCATGATCCGCAGCTACTGCACGAGGAAGCTTACCGTGCAGGCGGACGTGCTGGACGCGTTTACGGGCGTGCTGAGGAGGGTCGCGGTTAACACCGGCCATGAGTTTTACTGGGGCCACTCGGTCTCGACGCGGTTTGATGAGAGTCTGGCTTGGATGAATATCGTCTGGTATCGCGACCACGAGTGGCAGAAGCAGGATTTGCCGGAGCGGAGATGTGAGATGCATCGTGTGAGAGCGGGGGATGGGACGGTGCATAGAGTGCGGTTTCCGAGTTGGTCTTGGCTCGGGTGGAAGAATGTCCTGGGCGTGACGCGCGCGGCGCCGAAACAAGTCTTAGTTGAGCCGGAGCTTGAGATTATGAAGCTCGGTCTAGATGGGAAAGCAGCTCAATTGCGCTCAGCAAAAGAGCAGGAATTGAAGTCTGTTCTAAAGCTTGATATGTGCGGCATCGATCGGACCACTTCGGCGGGTTGGAAGGGGGATACTTCGATCGATCCTAGCCTGTTGCATACAGATGAAGATGGGGAATTCAGAGACTCGGGGCGTCTGCTATTTTGGACGAGCCACGCGGTGCTCGACCTTGAGGACGGCAAGATGTACAATGACGCGCGAGAAGAGGTCGGGGAATTGAAGCCTTTCTGGCCCAGCCAGATGCAGAAACCGTCTGGGAAACAGTCTTTTATCGTAGTGTCGCGCAAGCATAACGATGATAATCTTAAGGTCTTGAAAGCGGAGAGGAGACTAAATGTTTTGCTTGTTGAGTGGGAGGACCCTGTTAAGCACGTTGCTTCTCGGATCTGCTCTGCTGAAGTTGATGAAGCGGCTTGGGTCGGGCTTGGAGAACGGCGAGAATGGATATTAGTTACTCTAACATAATAATTTCTGGATATATTGGCGGTACTTCCTCTCTTTTTATGCTATTACAACATTTCGTCTGGAAGGTCAGGAAGTTTAGCGGACGCGGTGGGTATCATGGCGTTCATATACCCCTTTTCCGCTTCTGCGAGCGCAAACATAGACGATCACTTTCTATTAGCATATCTGGTCGGAAGATAGCTATTTGAGCATATCACTGAGATCTTTCAAAAGATTTAAGAGCAAATTCGTGTATTCTGTACCCTGCACCATTTCTATTCAACGCTTCGCGGCCCTTCATCATATCATACAAGCCGTGTATCTATGAGAGACGCCATTTCAACCATAACCTATGTCCAGCGTAATGTTTTATGTTATGATGGTACAGATCATGAGCACCTTGCCTCCGTTCAATTACTGAATATAAGGTCGTCCCGTGGGACGACACGCTACTATTGATTCCCCCCTTGAAGCAAGATACTGCCACCCCTAAATCTATTGCAGGGATTGGATATCAGGTTTATTAAACCACGTCATCAACAAGTGTCAAACGCAACCGGCTTCTTGCAGCTTGTACTCGGCGACATTAGCCGACCAGCTCAAGAAATGCCAGTCTAAATAACCCCTTATACTCTAGGAAGAGGGGAAAAACAGAGTATTAAAAATCATGAAGTCGTGCTTCGTCTCTACATACCAGTTCCGGTTCACTCGCACTTGGATTGAAATTCACGCAGTAGCTTCTCTGCCACAAACGCATCGAGAGGCGAAGATGGGCACCGCGTTATGTATCGCCAATGGTAATTGCTCTTGAGCTTCGACTCTCACGTTTCCTTACTGGAGCTCCATCAGCCTATCTGGTTGACAGGAGAAAGTGAGTTGCACGGGTGTAGTTCGACCGTAGACCCATCTTAATCTTCGATGAATAGGCCTAAGTTATCGGTCCCTTGTGGAAGCGAGCTCTTTCGAATCTTCTCCCAGTGCAATCCTGATGGCCGGTCTACTCCAGCCATTAATAATGGAGGACAGAGAAATGTTGCTGAGCAGCATCGGCAAATTGCCGAACGCGTCTTCTTAAAGCTAACCCGCAGAGCACCGGCCTTGGTATTTTCCAGAGCCACAACGCGCGGCGATGTTACGACTGAGCGACAATGGTAAAAGTAAAAATTCCCTACGTGTGTTTTGGGATGCGACAAGGTGACAGTACTAGAGAGAGAAAAATCATAAAATAAAGAAAAGTTAAAATAAAGAAAAGTTCCTCTTGATAAAAGAGGAAGAATGTGATTATCAAGTTATATATACGTCCGTGGCTATTATTCACTGGACTTCCAGGGGGTTTTGGGTATAAAACGGTTATAACTGTAGATAACCGTAACGGCTACCCGCAGGATAGGATGCGCCCCCGGTAATCCTGGCAGCCAATGAGAAATGGGTCGGATCCCTATTTCGGAAAGTGGTTGATCGGTAGTACAACGCCACATGTCTATCAGTGAGACATGCACTCGGGGGTATACAAAAGTAGAGGTATTACTGTAAGTAATTAATAAAACCGATTACCTAGGTAGCGTAGACGTTAAGGCATTTTCATTTGAATACCTATGTAGGTACCAGGTTTATCCCACCACGATGCTACGTAGTGGAGCAACCGAATCATCACGAACTTCGACTAAGCGAAGACGGCCCGTGCCTGTGTCTACGGCGCGGAATCGGATGCGACCCAGGCGGCGGCGCCGTATTCTCCTTATTCGCCTCCTCGTCACCCACCTCCTCCCACTCCTCATCCTCCGCTAGCACCCTCGCCTCGCGCTCCTTTCTTTCCTTCTCCGCATAGCTCGTCGCATACGACACAACACGAATCGTCGCAATCCTCTTCAACTCCGCCCTCTCCTCATCCGTCACCAGCACCGGCGCATCAAGCCCCCTCCTCTCCAAACTCTCCCTCGTCTCAACAAGCGGGACCTCGTCCCCGGCCCCGGGATCCAACTTCTCAAAGCGGTACGACCGGATCTCCGTCGTGTGCCAGCTAGAATTGCGCGCGTACCCGGTGCCCGCGAAGTCGTTCGTAAGCCAGTGCGCGAACTCGCCGTGCGTGACGACGACGACGCGCGCGTCGCTCCGCCCCCGCGTCGCCAGGTCGCGCACGACGGCGAGCAGGAAGCAGCGGGCGCGCAGGGCGCGGGTCTCGAGCTTCTCGGCGTCGGGCGCGAAGGGCGTGTCGGGGCCCTTGCGGTACCAGTGCTCGTCGACGCGCGCGGCGTCGAGGCCGGCGCCGGGGTACTGGGCCAGCAGCTGCGACGCGGCGGTGCCCGTGCTGCTGGGCGTGGCGTTGACTTCCTGGAAGTGCGGGTTGAGGGTGATTGCGGAGCCGTCCTGCGCCAGCTCCGCGATGTGCAGGCTGGTCTCGATGGCGCGTCTGAGGGGAGACGAGATGATGTGCGTGATGTTGGCCCCGCTGTCTATCTTCTTGTACCGGGCTTGCATGCCGAGGCACTGCCGCAGGCCTCGATGGGTTAGGCGCGGGTCTGGAATGTCGGGGCCTGCGATGTTGTGGTGCGCTTCTGCGTGACGGATGATGTCGATAGTGGGCGCCATCTTTGTCGCATTGTTTCCCGTTGGAGAATCTAGTGTAGGAGATAGGAGGTAGGAAAGATGCGATGCAAGGACAACCTCTGAAGGTTTCCGCTGGGAAACGAAACGAGTTAAAAGTAACTTCCTAGGTGGGTAGATATTGATCGATGGTTTTATAATTTTTGTTGGTGTCGACGTTTGCTTTCAACACCCATTGCTGTTTTCCTAGATTATTTACCTGGTGGTGGTATAAAAGTTGTGACCAGTGCGCAGAAATTCACTTAAGAGAATGGGTACCTGGGAAACGAGGTTGTCATAGTACAAAGAGCTGCGGTGACAAAGCTGTCGCTAGTTGTCTTGGACTACACTTTGTCATCTTACCTAGCAAGAAGCTGATAATGTAGAGCTAATAGCGGGGTACCCCAGCAAATTGTCTAACCTTTATTTCTTTATGGATTTATAAAGTTTCGCCCATAAATATTAAGAAATAATTGTATTGTGTCAATCATGGTGCTCTGTAAGGGGGTGCAGAATGCATTGCTGACTAATACATATTCAGGGGTTTCTTCTTGGGTGCTAGGCAAGCCAACAAACGACTTACACGTACCACATAAATTAGAAACTGACCTCTCGGATTTATGAGGAATAGGTAGTCTCCAAGAGAACAAAAGAGAATGCTAGGTAACCTCCCATCTAGTACCTAGGATTTTTTTGGTGGCAATTCATCGTTTGGAGAGTATCAGCTTCAACAACACCAGTCAGAAGCAAATCAGCCTAAGTGCATGCGCTTCCAATAAGAAGTCACAATGGACCTAGCATTTCAAGGAATAAAATTTATACATTAAAATATTAACTTGATGCTAGTGAATCCACCATTGACGATTCGATTCTCTAAGTCGTCATCGTAGTGTAGGCTCCAACTCATACCGGTGGCTAGGTCTTTACCCAGAATGCCGAATGGGGACTGAGGTTATCTCTCATCATTTCCAGCACTAGGTCCCGCAGTACCACCGTTGTTAACCTCGGTAGGTTGCCCTCCAGAACGGCTACCCGTATTCTCATTTCTTGTAACAGGTCCTGGTAATGTCTGTTTCTCAGTCTCTGGACGACTCGCTCTCCATCCAACTCGGTTCGTGAACACCAAATCCGGGCTTTCCCAATCACCGTTCCGGACGAATGCAGCGCTACGGTTCAAGGGAATATGATTAACGCGCCAATCCCAGATGCTGGCATATACCATGCGATATGCTGAAAACGCAAACACGATACCGATGATAGCGCCTGCGAGAATGTCATACCAGTTGTGGGATGCGTCGAGTGTCAATGACCCGCAAACGAGGGCAGCTCCAAGGATGGGGCAGCAGAGCAGGACCAGCTTCCACATCGATGAATGGTAGTTTGCGAACACTTTCAGCTTAGCGTTTAGGTATAGGAAGATATACACCGCCGCGGCGCAGATCGTGGTCGAGTGGCCGCTCGGAAAACTCTGCATCGCATTCCATAGAGGTCGGCCTTGACCGACCGTGCAAATCTGCGAGGTAAACATATAGTGTCTATAACCGACGGCGTTTAGGGAAGTGTTTGCGGCGAGACTAGGATCGGGTTGGCAAATTTCGTAGAAACTTGGTCTCAGGCCACCGATAAGCCATTTGATCATCACTTGGAAGGCGGATGAGGTTTCAAGGGCATAGATGAAACCGATGATGAAGTTGTTTACATCCCAAAAACTCCGTATGCGGATTTGGATTATGGCGAGGAGGAAGAGGGGGATTAAGATGGCCAGGACGGTGTCTAACCAAGAAGAAATAATTTGAGGGCGATAAGGATACGCGAATTGAGGGTAGACCACCTCGCCGGTGTCAGTACCGGTGCGTGCGTCTATGACGGTAAGGGGGAACCATCGCATCCCGGGAGGGGGAAGGCTATAGACCTACATACTATTAGTGTACCCTTATATTGCCGGTCGACTTTCCAGACTTACCCCAAGAGCTATTGCGCCGACAATTAGCATGGTAAGGATGTCAAGCCAGGTAACTTTCAACCATAGACCGAAGGAGGGTCGCCTTTCCATTGAATATGGCTCATATTGTAGACTTCTCCATCTCTGGTGTCTTTCGACATCGGTAGCATTCTGATTGGATGGCTTGCGACGTACCCTCCCACCTCCTATATACGGGTCCATTGATATGGAAACTCGAGACGAAGGATGGGAATACTCAAAGCCTGGTCATAGGTAGAATGACCGCTTCTTGCGATGCTGCCGCGCTCGTAAATAAGCCGGATGGGAGTGGACTAATGAAGAGTAGATTTCGTTTAGGCATTGGTCAAACTGGAAAGTTGCTCTATGACAGAAGTTGTGGTAATGTAACTCAGATACATGTTAGGTACCTACTACATATGTAGGTAGATACTGACACATAGGTAACAGCAGGTTGCTCATTCCTCGGGAGGCGAGATCAGATAAAGTTCGAAATCATCTATAAGTGATTAGTAAACTTTAGATGTTCAACGCGACTTCTGAACGTCCACATAAAAGTACCTACCAAGATATGCAGCTTAGGTAAGCACTGCCCAGTCATATATAAATTATGAGGTCTTAATGATAATGCCTCTAACATAAGATGCAGCGCCATGCAACACTACTGTCAAACTACCTAGCAGGCGATCTCCGAGGATGTGCGCTTGAGTCAATATTGGTCTCCAAACATCATTCTACTCGTCTTCTTTTTGCCCTCGCTTGATCAACTCCTTCATCGCTAGGGTCTGGAGAGCGCTCTCTGCGGCTGGTAACAGGCCTCGGTATAGGTGGAGAATCGCTGTCCGTAGATGATAATGAATCTGATGGTTCCTGACGACTAGACATTACTCTTTAAACGTTTTGCAGAGTAGTTACTTTGAGTAAGGATGCCAAGTGCTCATGTCCCTTCTTCATAGCTATCAGTCCCGGTGTCCGTCCCTTACGGTCTCTTACTTTGCGACTTGCCCGACATTCTAGCAATGCTTTAACCCCATCAATGAAGCCGCATCTTGCTGCATAGTGTAGAGGAGTCTGCCGGTTGTTATCCACGGCGTTCACGTCAATTTTTTGACTCTGGAGTAGAGTCTCCATAGCCGCAGATTCACATTGGGCCGCGATATGTAGCGGCGTTCGACCCTGGTCGTCTCTTGCATTGACGTTTGCCCCGCTTCTAATTAGGAGACTAGTCATTGCTTTGTTTCCATCATATACTGACTGGTGAAGCGCTGTCCATCCATGGCGGCGATTGCGAACATTAGGGTCGGTAACCCCGTTAACTAGTAGCAACTGAGCAACCTTCTCGTAGCCCCTCTCTATGGCGTGATAGAGCGCCGTCCTAAGGTAATTGTTGACAGCACCATCACGAGCACCTCTCCTAATGAGAAGGGATACTAGATCCTCGGATCCGTGGTTGACTGCGGTGTAAAGCGCTATATGACCGTACTCATTCCGCGGATGAAGGTCAGCAGCCCCTTTATCAAGCAGAAGCTTCACTACTTCAATATGTTCTCTGCGCACTGCCCAATCCAGTGCCGTTGCAGGTGGATGATCATGATTAGCACAACCACACTCGACACACGCATCAATGTTAGCACCTGCTTCGAGTAAGACACCTACTGCTTCCGCATCCCCGTTAGCCGCTGCCGCCGAAAGAGGCGTCAGCTTATGCAAATTGCCGCTCATGGAGTTTATATCCGACCGTACCTGTCTTGTCATTGATGCCTGAATTAGAGCGGCTCCTCCTCCCTTCTGGACAAATTTGCCATCCCAAAATATATAGCATGATTCCTCGTCGACTCTCGCTCCGTTGTTGAGTAAGATTTCAGCCACAGCATCATTTCCGTTCCGTATAGCATAATAAAGCGCCCTGTGATAACTCTCACTCTTCGCTAGAACGTCTGCGCCATAGGTTACCAGTATGCGTACGACCTCTTCGTGGCCTTCCCGAGCCGCCAGATGCAATGCCGTCTTTTCGGTGGCATCCTTGGACTCGATGTTCACGCCCGCGTCAAGTAGGGCTTGCACTACGGCGTTGTGTCCTTTCTTAGCTGAGCGAAGGAGCGCGCTTTGAATCAATACATCGTTTATGTTGATATCCGTATATGAAGTGAACAGTGAGTTCACTTGGTCCCGCTGACCTTCGACGGCTACAACATATACCTTTAACTCTGCCGATCGACTTATATGCCCTGGAGCCCTAACGGTATGCTTTAGTAGTATCCTAGCTATCTCATCCCGCTTGCACATTGCGACGTCATCCCACTTGCACATTGCGACCATGTCAAACGCCGATGTGTCGTCGATATGGGCGCCTGCATCAAGAAGCGTTTCAACCAGATTCCTCTGTCCACTCTTGATTGCAATGCATAGCATAGTTGGATCTTCTGCTTTGTCCTTAGCATTTGGGTCCGCACCGGCTTTGATGAGCAACTTTATGATTTCCTTGAGTGCATCTCCAGATCTGGAACTCAAATGATGATACGATGACATTCTCACCACTCCGTATAGGGGCGTCTTACCCCACTTGTCTTGAGCGCAAGGATTAGCATTTGCCTCAATAAGCAATTTCGTTATTCGTTCATTGCCACTGCATGATGCTTTATGTAACGGCGTGAACCCGTCGGTGTTGCTAGAATTGACGTCTGCACCATGACGGAGTAGCAATTTCATCATGTCCTCTTCATTATATCTAACAGCCGAGAATAGTGGTGTCTTCTTCCTTTGATTGAGTGCATTCACATTTGCTCCCTTTTCGATTAAGACGTTGACAATATTGATATTTCCGGTCTTAATGGCCTTATGTAGGACTTGCTCAACCTGGCAGGGGAAATTGATACTAGCACCCCTTTTGATGAGTAGTCGTACTATGTTCTCTCGACCGTTATCAACTGCAAAGTGCATTGGCGTTTTGCCGTGAATGGTGGCCGCATCAACGTCAACTCCGTTATCGAGGAGGAACTCCACTAAACTTCCTAGTCCGAAGTACGATGCCATGTGTAGTGCTCTCATGTTTTGTACGTCATTATCGTAGAATCCATCTGGTTTCATGGCATTCGCGGCAGCTAACACCTTAGCCTCGTTCTGAATGAAGTCCAGGATCAGCTTGTCAGTCTCAGTTTGAGAACCAGCCGTACGAGTGTGATGGCCCCAATTGCGCGCTGCGTACTTATAGAAAGGCCACGCCTTCGGGATGCCCCCATATGACTCCCATAGTTCTTGAAATTTGTCAAAGGATAGGTAAGTGACGCAGACAAGGGCAATATGTCTCGGTGTCAGACCATTCCTTTCGAATCTGTCGGGGTTGTCCTCAAAGTACTGATGCACGGTAGCATGGACAAATCTGACTTCTCCCCATTTCTTATTTACGTCTACGAGGCCCTCGCATCGGGAAATGACTTGATGAATATCGGGGATATTTCTTGGGTTTAGCTGGGTGTCTCCTTCCGTCACACTCAATGCATGCTCAAGTTCGCATAGAGTCAAATGTCGTTGAGAATGGAATACCCATGACAACAGACAGTAAGTGCGGCGACGCTGAGTATCATCCAACCGATCTATCCTTTTGAGTGCCTCTTCATACACTGTTTCTAACCTTTTTGGTCCAATAGGAAGCTGGTCCAGGCAGTCTTGAATGTCTTGCTCTGTGTCGGTGTCCTTCAGCCTTGCAAGATGAAAGTTGGCTAACAGAAATCTAAATTAATTAGAGTCAGTTTAAGGTCATTGATACCAACAAAATCAGGTTACTTGCATTGAACCAGCCGTCTGAGCAACTCGCCTGGGAATGGAATCCCTCAGTAAGGAGTTCTTGTCAAGATGCGTAATGTCATCTAATCCGTCTTTGATGAAAACCTGTACATCTTCTGCCGCTGCTTTAATATGCATCACAGAACACATCTAAATTTGCCTTTGATGGGCAGGAAGCCCCCTCTTGATGTTGCCATGAAGCCGACTGCCATCGTTTTGACCAATGCTTCCTGAACTCTAGGCGAGCATTCGTCTAGACCATCAATTATCAGGAAGACACAGGTGTTACCGCGGACGACATCGGATAAAGCTGCAGAAATATCTTCGAGAGATAAGCACATGTTCCGAGGGTGGTTCTTGATAAGATTCGGCAGGCCTATAACTTCGCAAAGCTGGCGAAGCAAGGCGGAAAGCAGAAGCTTATTTGTCTGCTTTGCAGTGTCTCTCCTCGCATAGTTGCAGTACAGGTAAGCGCACTTTATCTCGTGGCTGTTTTGTACCGACTGTAAATATCTAATAGCGATAGACGCAATCACACTCTTTCCAGCTCCTAGTAGGCCATAGCATAAGAGTGTTCGAGTCTGGCCACCAACACAAGCCAGGAATTCGGGATGGTTTTCAAACCAATGTCCAGTTCCAGGATGGCGTTTGGAATAATAGTCGTCATTGGTTTCCTCGTGCCATTTCTTATCTTTCTCTTTTGCAATCCAAGAAAAAAGCTCGCCTGTCTTCCTACATATCTGGTCTATGAAGAGTTAGGCATTCCCGTGCAAGAAGGCAGAGTCGAGTCAAGTAACAAACTGAAAGTGGTAGGGCTAGTTTACATACCTTGATGAAAATTTCTGTTAAGCTCTTGCACTGTCTCTTTCACTATATTTGGTTATTTAGGTTAGCTTTGACTATAGATCCAAGGCATATGAGTATTAGGAACAAGATATAATATATAATGGATGCCTAATAAGGGAAGGGAATTGGTCTTCTAAGCTAAGAGGAGTAAACACCAAACCAGGAACATTGGAACGTCAATTAACGCATAAGCGTACCTTTATCAAGCACACTCCCCCATCCAGGTTGCTCCGTAACCTTCTCTGCCCGTAAATTATCAAGGAGTTCTTTCGCGTACGCGGCAGCGGCTAATGCGGCATAGTTGTGCCAATCATCGTTCTTGTGTGAATCGGCGTAATCGCATATGCCTCGAATCACCAGACAGGGAACTGTGTTCACGAGACCGGCAGCTTCCATCTCGAAACATAGAATCCTTAGGTCTGGGTCATTAGCATAGAGTTCTCTCTCGTCGACCATCTTCATGAGAGAGTTAGAGCTGCCAATTGTACCATAGTGTACCTTCACAACACGGTGAGTTACAGCCCTTTCAACCCGCGTCACCAGTTCCTCGGCATCGCAATTCTCACAGTCTGATCCTCCTTGATGCGGGTAACTAGCACGGTAAAGCCGGTCATCGGAAGGTCGCTCAAACTCGGGACGGTTAGACATTCGTTCCATGTTTTGGGCAATTTTATCGACCTCGTCTGGGTCATTGTAGCGTTCTTGGATTTTCGGTAGTGCTCCAAGCAACACGTTTGGAGGGCCGTTCAAATGACGCCACAATTGGGTAGAAAGACTGCCATCGACTGATTTGTATCTTTTCACGGCATCTAGCTGTATGACGCCCCCATGGACTCCCTTCCCGGCGCCGACAACAACATCTCCAAGCCGGATATCATCTTTTCTTGTAGGAGCACCTCCACCGATGCCCACCAGTAAGGCGAAGCGAAGTTTGGGAAACGAGCGTACCATGTCTTTTGCGACGGCGGCTGCCGAATTCGTGCCATAATCGCCAAACGGAAGACACCCAATGACCACATAATGATCCGAAATCTGGCCGAATTCGTAGGTGTTGTCCTCATTCGGGTGAGCCATTCGAGGGCCCTTGAACCTTCTGTCCAACATCTTACACGCAACTTCATACTCCTCCTGCAAGGCGCATATCCACCCAACCGTATATTCGTTCTCCCTTGGTTCTTGCGGGTCCACGTTAGACTCCGAAGACGACATGTTGACGGACCCTATCTCTGTCTATGTAGATGTGCTTTCAAATTTGGCCCGGTAATCGTGTGTACGTTTTTAATCGTTGGTGAGGTAAGGCTTGAAGTCAGTTAATCTAGGCAATGGTTAATGGGATGTAGGCGGTGGGTTTTGTCAAAGTATTACGTACCTAATCATACCGCCGATAAAAGGGCGACAACAATTGATGAATTAATATTGGAACGTAAACTACCTGTAAGCTCCAATACTGAGAAGCAGTAGTTCGTAGATTTTGCCCATATCATGAAGCGAGAAATAGTAAGTAGCAAGAGGCTCGCTAGTAACAATATGGATAGAAGAGCGAATGCTTAAGCCCCCAAGATTCCTTGGGGCGTTCAGGTTATTTCTATTCTCCAACACATAGGTAGAAGAAGCAGGCTATGTAGGTTACATTTGCACTTCGGTACATATGGGAAGTGTAAAATATTCTGCATATTCAGCCACAGCTTTCAAATTAATTGCTTACTCGTAGAACGTGATAGGCTTACAAAGGAGGTTGCAAGCACCAATGGGACTTCACATAACTAGAATATCAATGGAGTGTTGGTAGGCCTCCGACAAGCCAACCAGGCTGATAACTTATGTTGAGGGACTCGGGCATTCCTGTATTTCCCCACTTCGAATTAACTTCTAAGAAAGAGATCTCTTCAACTTAGTTGATAATTAAATCGGACTTATAGAACGACGGAGGTTGGAATAGTCGTTATCGGAACCCCGCTTATAATGACGGTATTACAACCCCTGAAGGAGCTCGCAGCCCTGTCAGCGTCCTAACTCCTAGGAACTTGGGCTGATAGTTCTCTGCCGGGGTATAGATAAGACCTCATTCATTTCTGCGAAGCCTGGAATAATACGCCGTGCTTATCGCCCAAGACACATACCTACCGCTATCCACACTTGAGAAGAAAAGGTTGGCACAAAATACATTCATACTTCATGTAACTTTCCCCTAGATAGATACCTACCTACTTAGGCAATATAGATTGAAGTATCATATCCTATACACTCAATTACATGTCCCTTCTTCAAACCAGGATTGGGAAACCGTAATTAAGGATGCGATCATCTAGCCTATCCTGTTTGCTTGCGCTTAGCAGCATAGGATACGCAACTCCGGTAAGTCCGACGGCACCGACAAAATTTCGCTCCTCCGAGCTTACATCTACATAGTACTCGAGCAAGCTGCACAAAAACACAGCTCTTGCTATTATCGACGTTCAGAACGACTTTATCAATGGCTCGTTGGCTAATCCACGAGCCCCTGTGATTCTGCCCAAGATCTACCAGCTTCTGGACAATCACGAATGGCCCTTCATCGTTGCTTCTCAAGGTATTAACACGATGCTAGCCCTCTGGCGTGGAACTCGGTCTCTCCTAAGAGACTGGTGATGGCGATAACTAATTTTAAGAGCCTAGACTGGCACCCACATGGACACGTCTCATTCTTCTCAAGCCATCCGGGTAAAGTGTCCGGGGACACGGTGAACGACAGCTTCGTGGACACACCCACGAAGATCGAGATCCAGATGCTGTACGCAGACCACTGCATTCCAGAGACCTGGGGCGCCCAGATCGAGAGCGGCGTCCAGACGCGGCTGCATCTGATCGAGGGGTACCGGAGCCCCGTCAACTACATCAAGAAAGCGCAGGACCACCGCGTGGACTCGTACTCCGCCTTTGCGGATAACCAGTACCACCGATTCACGACTCTGCACTCGGAGCTAGGCCTGCACAGCATCGAAACCCTTGTCGTCACTGGGCTCCTGACCAATGCGTGCGTGCGCGGCACGAGCATCGACGGGATCAAGCTGGGCTACGAGGTCATCCTTATCGAAGACGCCACCGAGTCTACGAGCGCCGCGGACAAGGCGGCTGCGATTGAGGAGCTGGAGGGTTGGGGCGTGCAGGTTATGAATCTGACGACTTGGGAGAATGCGAATCCCACGCCATCCAAGTTAAGGATGAGAAGCGAATTGTGATCTAGCTCGTGTCGAACTAATCTAGCATCAAACAAAGGTTACGCTTTAGATAGCTCAGATAATAATTAATGATATCAATAAATAATTGAGGGTAAAAAAAAAAGTATGTTGAAATGGAAAGGGGGTAAAAAGGGGTTGACCACCCCAAGAAAAAGTTTGATCTGGCCGTCGAGGGAATCGAACCCTCGAGCAGGCGCTCACCAGGGAAACTAGAGCCATAGCAATGAGACCAATTGTAAGCACCGCCATGCCACTCCGGCCATTAGATTCAATCTAGTAACAGATTGTTAATGACTTAAAACCTTGTTGCGGTATATATATCTCCCTTTGTGGATCACAAGCAATCAGACCACTCCGTGCGAGCATTGGCCAAACCAGTATGGGATTTGGGAATTAGTATGGGATGAAGCCGCGCTAGGATTCATGAACAATCCCAGCGCCAGATGAGTTATTATATACTCAATTCTATCTTCGTAGAACACAGTCTTGACCATGCCTTTGAGGAATAGGCTGCGATACATAACGGACAGCGAGTACAGGCAGCCGACGAATGCCTTTTTATTAGTAATGCTCTTCATTTTCCAGGCATAATCCACTTCCAGGCATAGGTAATCCAGTTCATCAGGAAAAACTCAGCGGCCGCAAGCACAGCCATGACAACTCCTAGCGCAAAGGCGACTACAGAGGTCTTAACATATAACTTAAACAGCCTCTTCCAGGCGACTCGCGAGAAGGACCTCCAAGCGTCGAGCGTGGACAAATACTCCTTTCCCTCGGCCTTGTGGGATGTTATCGAGCGGTGGAGTAGCACAGTCGCCCTGTCCTCCTCAGGAAGCAAGGATGCCAGAACGCGGATGAAGACCGCGTGTGTCGGTATCACGACGCAGACCCAGATAACGAACTTCACTATAAGGGAGAGCAGCCAGCCCAGAATACTGCCCGTGTTCTATTTCCAGCCCATCAGCACGTACACCACGCTTGAAACGACGTAGTCCTCGCACGCCCTGATAAGGAAGTAAGGCAGGGCTGCTCGAGCCCCGGCGCGGAACACGAGACCGAGGCGGGGGAGGCGGTGCCATAAAGGCTTATTGCTAAGCTCCGTGATGACGATATGTGTCCAGGTAGTGTACAGAGGCAAGGTGAGCATGGAAGCGATAGGCCAGGCGACGGCGGCGGGTATGAATGGGATGCGGCTGAGACGGGAGGTAACTACGAAGATGGCGAACAAAAGGACTATCCAGCACCAAACACCTCGGAGGAGAGGTCTCTTCCCGCCAACGGAGTGTAGATGGAGCCAGGTAGAACGAAGGCCCGAAGTGATGGGCTTCGGTTGCGGCGCTAAGCCTTCATCTATTCCCACGGTCTTTTTTCTTTCGGATTCTTCCAATTCCACGGAATCTTTATTCGCCACTGCTTCATATGATTCAGGAGCATCGTCCTCTACAGCAGCCAAGACCGGGAATAGGTTGTAATAAGCATATTCAACCTGCGCTAGTTAGAACTCCCAGATATGTCCGCGTGGGGAATTTTCGGGGCGACATACGGTAAAAAGGTACATTTCAAGTCGGAATTTCGCTTGGACATTGTCGGCTCCATTGGCCATGCCGGGCCATAGGGTCCGAATAACTTCCATAATTCCGGCGGCTCTACTACGTAGTAGTTAGGTATCTCAATGATTGAGCGAATAAGAAAACTATATCACCTCATGTGAAAGTGAGAGTGAGTGCTGAGGCTGAAGCGGAGATACTGGTTCTTTTCTAGGTACCTACAAGGTACGTAGCAGAGATTGTGGCGAAGGGTCACTAAAGTAAGGCCAAGGTGCGCGAAACATATAAGATCGACAGCCAACAACTGAAACAAGGCGCTTACATATTTCAGTCATCGAAATCATCATTCGGATAGCTGTAACTTCCGATATACATGTTGAGTCTCTCCTAAGACGTGGAATCTGGACGTTGAGTCGCGATCGTGTCGGGCGGAAATCCGCCAAGAGACCAGCCGTCTCAGCTAAAAGAGAAGAAGAAAGTCTGAAATACGCCCAGTACGCCGTAAAGCTTACGCCAAGACTACGAGCTGCAGCTACACTGCAATGCCCGACCCGTCTTTGGCACATCGCTAGTCCACCTTGTCTCCTCGTCTATATCGCCCTTGTATTCCTTGCCTTCAAACGTACGGCCAGCCCAGCTCTCCTCGAAAGGGTGTAGAGCCATATGCATAATCCTGTCTAGGACGTCTCTTTCGTCGTTCTTCTCTACGCGCTTAATAACTTCATCGAGGATCCAGCTTCTCGGGATAAAATTAGGGTTAACCTTCTTCATGGCTTGCATCCTCTCGTTATCCTGCTCTTCTGAGACAGTCTGACCATTACCCCAATCTTCGAGGACGCGTTGCCGCCACTTGCCCAGCCACTCACCAACGCGCTTGCGACCCTCGGCTTCACCTCCAATGCCCGAGACACCGTCGCTGTAAAAGAACACGCCAGCTTTATCTTTCCTCGCTTCCTCCGTCTCTAACTCATCAACTTTGACCGAACTTAACCGACGGAAGAAAAGGTTGAAATCTAGCTCTAAGGCTTCCATAGTATCCAGGATGCTGCTAAACAACTCGTCAAAGTCGCTCTCTTTGTGGTTCTTCAACCCCAATCGAGCCGTCATAAGCTTCTTGTACTCGCCGAGGAACACAGCTTTGTACTCCTCGCCAACTTGCATGATGATCTTCTCGGCCCTCTCGATGATGGCGCTAGCTTCTTCCTCTTTCACGCCGTCTTCGACGAATTTCGGGTCGTCTACTTTCGATCCGGCGCCAATTGACTCGCCGAGGGACTCCCCTAGACGTACTAGATTCCACCATATTATGCTTGGCTGGTTACGGTAACTATATCGTAACATGTAATCGTCGTGATTAGGCGTGTAGCTAGGATCAAAGTTATCCATGAACGCAAAGGGTCCGAAGTCGATGCTCAACCCGAAAAGGGACGTATTATCCGTGTTCAACACGCCGTTCATGAACCCGTAAGCCTGCCACTTGGCCACAGTAAGCGCGTTGCGCCGTACAATCTCGCGATATAGTCTCGTAAACCGGTTCTCCGCCGACTCATCCGGGCCCTCAACAGCATCAGCAGCAACCCCACGTTTCGGCGGCGGCGACTCCGTCGGCTTATCCGGATCATCAAGCCGCCCGGGCAGCCTCTCCCAGCCGCCAAACACGTCCTCGGCGACGTACGTCGCCAACTTCCTGATATTATCCCTGTCGCCCCTCGCCCTGAGGATATCGAAATTCCCGATCCTCAACCACGACTCCGCGAACCGCGCCACGATCGCGCCGGGCTCCGTCGTCTCGCGGCGCACCCGGACGCCGGGCAGCAGCGTCAGGCTGAGGGCGCGCGTGCTCGGGACGCCGAGCGCATGGAGCGCCTCGCTGACGACGAACTCGCGGATGCTGCTGCGCAGCACCGCCTTGCCGTCCGCGAACCGGCTGTACGGCGTCAGCCCCGCGCCCTTGAGCTGCACCTCGTATCTCACGCCCGTGCGCGGATTCGTCGTCTCGAACAGCGAGATCGCGCGCCCGTCGCCGAGCTGGCCGGCCCACTGGCCGAACTGGAAGCCCCCGTAGCACTGCGCCCACGGGTACCCGCCTTCGAGCTTCTCCGAGTCCCAGCCCTGCAGCTTGTTGCCTGCGACGGTGTTCACGAAGTCGGGTGTTGTTTCGGTGCCCGGGAGGATGTTGAGGTCGCGCAGGGCGGCGGGGCTGATGGCGAGGAGGTGCGGGTCAGTTATGGGTTGTGGGCGCACCCATGTGAAGAGGGCGTCGCGGACTTGCCGCGGGCCGATTTGATCGCGGGGTGTTTTGTGCGAGTCGGCGGGGGTGGGGAAGAGGGAGTCGGCGGGGAGCTTGGAAGTGAAGTTCCATGACTTCGGGATATCGTTGATGGTTTGAGCGGTGGTAGAGGTATTAGCGGCGGAATGGCTCGCGCCGTTGGTGAATTGGGACGCCATTTGCGCAAGTCGCATATGTGGAAGGCTTCGATGCGCGATGCGGCGAAGAAGCATATAGACGGCTTCGTCGGGCCGAGGAAGGTTCAGATGAGGCTTTAGGGTATATGATACAGAGGAACGATCGCAGATGGAGAAGACGTAAAAAATATCATTAGAATTGTGAGAAAGGAAAATGTTTGAAGGTTGTGAAGCGGATGTGTGGCAATACGTTCATCGTTGATTTTGGCTTCGATGATGTTCACTGAAGCTTAACATGAAGGATGTGGCGATCTGCGCTATCACGTCATAGTCTCGTTTGAGTGTTACATATGTAACTACTCGGTATGAACCCCTTTCCTATAATTGAATACTCCCTTTTCAAGGATACATATCTTTCTATCAGTTCATCATTCATTTCTTTCCTCTCCTCATCATCATTCTTCCATTGATACGCTTGATCAGGAAGTTTACGTCGCTATAATACTAACAGCTAGGAGTGGTCTTTGATGGTCGCGCGATTCAGAGCTTGGAGTGTTAGAAACGTCAAGAGCTCCAAAACTACCCAGCCTCTTACCGAATAGGTCTTCAAGAACCTCTCGGGACTAATTCTTCTATGATTGTTGGACCTAACTCTACGACAATCAGATATGTTACACCAACTATTAAAAGCATCAAGTATAGAGTCATATAATGTGGTTCCATGTGAGAAGTTCGTTTTCGTTGGCTAAAGAGAAGCAGCAAGTGCGTACGACTTAAAAAGAGCATCCATTATTGACGACTGCTTGGAGCTCCTGTCATTTGCACGTTCCCAGTGTTCCAGCTACGGGTTTGCAGATATCATTGTCGAGCGTTCCTCCAACCAACCCTACCAGTCCCACCTCAAGTTTGCGCAGTATCCTAACTTATGAAGTAGAGAACCCCTGTGCCACCTCGGTCTGCGTCCAAAGGAGAGATGCATCCATAATAGCACAGTCAGATGAGACACTCCTAATGTCTCCAGTGACCTCGATGCTATTGTGTCGCAACCATTTCCACTCCAAGACACTGAGAATATCTCCGAGTCATCCGTCCTTAGTCATATTAGCAAGCCCAGCTCTCTTTGGTATGACGAGTCATCCGATGATCAATCGGTCAGAAATGGAAGAACGGATGCTGAAGGCTCGGATCGATATTTGGTGATAACCTCTCCCATCTCTTCGTCGGGATTGAAGACGTCCATGCCGATGGAACGGACGTATTTCTCTACCCACCACAATTTCATGACGACCCAACCATGGCGCGTGAAGAGTCTGACATCCCCAAGGTCGTCTGCTTCGCAGTCATGGGGGAGCACCTGATCTGCCCAGAATTCCTCGAGTGACATCGACGCGGGCGCGGGAGGAGGTAGTAGCGCTAGGTAGACCTTGCCCGGATCCCCTGCGCTCGCCCACTCGGTGAGGAAGTAATTCTCGAATTGCGGTATGTCCCAATTGTCCGGAGGGTTGTTGACCAGGATGACGCGTACCTTGCCATCCGAAGGAACCTTCACAGTCCAGTCAAACTGGTCATCCTTCTTGAAATCCACCGAGGTCAAATCCATAAAGTCTGCGTCGGTGTCGATGTCCTTGTCAGTGTTCTGATCTTTGACGGCGCGTTCCAGCATCGAGCGGATGGAAATATCGTCCATTGCGTTGTCCGAGCAGAAAACTAGTGGAAGATCCCACCAGTACTCTTCGTTCGACATCTTGTACTATAGATTGTTAATATTCAAGAGGCATCACTATGATAATTTGTAGAATGTCAACGTACCTAAATGATGGATGTTTAGCTATGAAGATACTTCTGATTCTTGTTGATCTTCTTCGACGTTGAGAAGCTGGTGGTGAGGGTAAAGGAACTTCTTGATTCCGCAGGAATTCAGATAGAATGGGTGGAATTCAAATGTTGTTCTGGCTCTGTTCTCGTTCAGAATGCCCTTTCCCTACGATAGAATGAGAGTAGGCCGGATTTGCGGGTGCTGAGCAACTCTTATCACCTATGTTTCGTCGAACTATGCGGGCTTGTTTATCCAATATGCTACTAAACTATCCCGAGAGCTTGTCATTAGTAGCATGAGGACTTTATCAAAGTTCGAGGAGTGTGAATTCTGTTTGTTAATGAGAAGAGGTAAGGCGTGAGTTTTTGATATTGACAGGTTGCCTTCAAAGGTAGCCCCTATTTGTGGTGAGAGGTGAGGTTGATAGCTGGCAACTAATCATAAGATCAATTCGCAAATGGAATCGAGAGTAGGGACTCATCAGCATTTGTTTTGAATTATTGTTGCTACTATGTACCTAGCCCAGATAGTTCTTTCTATTGAATGTCGACCGAGTCCCTCGTCTCTATAGCTCATCGTGTCTTAGTCGTAAAATCGTTAAGGGAATAAGACTCCGCAACCCAAGGCCGTCTTATAGCAGCTGGAAGTAAGGCCATCCATACTAATATGACTATTGCTTCATAGATATTCATCAACCAAGTAATAAATAGCATAGATTACAGGGCTTCGTTGATACGAGGGTCTAAGGTTTGATGAAGTCTTCACGTATTAAACAGGACGTTCTTTTAAGAACGCCCCTGAAAGAATACAGCTCAAACACAAACTCACACAAGGTGTTCATAATTATTATTATAAGTCTCACTTTACGATATTATCACATTTAAAGAATATACTTAAACTTTCTTTGATTATGGGAATTTTATTTGATACATACATGTCTTGATATCCACGTAGGCACATATTCAAGGTTAGAAACATTTATCACATCTAGGGATACATGCCCTTCATACCTATGATCTACAACCACTGGCGATTTCCTGTCATGGTATTATACATGTCAACCACTTTTATCAAAAAGCCCACTGCGACAATATTTCTCGCGGGATATCTACGCCATTATAGTTAAAATATCTTCATGAACACCAGGGGCTATCCATCCGTCTACAGAGCCTTTGAGTTGTGAAATAGTTAGAACGAACCAAGGATTTTCGAAACGTTGAAACCCGAATTCTAATTGGTTCTTAGTTATATGGAGTGCTTACGTGAAACTATCTCATACTATAGGACGTTGTAGCCCAACTCCTCACAAGGTTCCCATATTATTAAGGAAACGTTCTGGACTTGCCACAGTCTAGCTGCTTACCAAAGGCCCATAGTAGGAGAATTTCTTGACAAATGGTAATTATTCAGACTGCTATGTGGCTTAACCCAACGACAGGGGAATATGTCAAGCCTCACTTTGGGTAGCGATTTGTTCCTAAATAGTCAGTCGTACGTCGGCCCTCGTACGTGTTTATTGTGGGGCGTACCCGAACAACAAAGCATGAGATGGCTTATAGGGGTTCATGTTTCTTCTGGAAAAAACGCCTATTGGTAACTTGAGGGTCTCGATTGGAATGTCAATCAAGCTAAGGTCTGGACCTATATGCTGTCGTCGATCATCAAATTTTGAGTCACACGTAAACGATGCAAGTTCCATGCCAACAGGATCCAGGAGACTGAATAGTCGAATTTTAGGGGTCCGAACCAGATAAACTACGGCGGGCGTAGCATCCCCGGGGCTAATGCAAGATGTGGACAATCAGATATCTGGTTCGTTTCTACGTGTCCAATCTTGACAACGTTCAAATAGGAAGTAATTACTTGTCAATCCCGATGCAAGATCACCTCCACTTGCGGCCTCGTGTTGCGGCCCATCCCATCAGGGCCGGACACAACAGCTGATCTGACTTCGCCATCGACAATAATTATACGAATTGGGTAGTATTGTGGATGTCTTCAAATTCGCCTCCAATCGAGCCGATATTGTACGCGCAGATGGCGGAGACCTGTCGTAGATAAAAAGGGGACAACGACCTCCTGCAAAGAGGTTTGAACAATCATTCCAATCTCACATCTTGTGCCTTTCAAGCTTCACTTGAGAGACATAACAGAAATCACATATTCGCCAAAATGGGTTCCATCGAGTCAGGATACTACCCCGAAGCCTCTGGCAACACCATGAGCTACGGTCAGAGCTATGGTCAGAGCAGCTACGGCCAAAACAACGGCCTAGCAACCACCGGCGGCCACGCCATGAACTACGACCGAGGCAACGGTTTCCCTAACGGCGGCCCTAACTACGAACAAGGCTGGAACCAAAGTAGTGGCCAAAGCTATGGTCAAAATAACGGCCAAAGTTACAGCCAAGGCAACAACCAGAGCTATAGCCAAGGCAACAACCAGAGTTACAGCCAGGTCAACAGCTTAAAGCAGACCCCGACTATCCCAACTCTGAAGCTGAACGATGGCAACGAGATCCCAATCGTAAGTCTTTGCCACACAATCCCGATAGCTTGATTCGAAGCTAACAATGTGAAATCTTAGCTCGCCTTCGGTCTCGGATCCGCTTTCCACGGCGGCCAGTCGGACATGGTCCGCAACTCGGCACTCACAGCCATCAGGAATGGCTTCTACCACCTAGACGCCGCTGAGGGTACGTGACTTCCAGCAACTCCCACCATATCCCCCCTTCCCCTTGTACAATCTTACTAACGAAAGACCCTTAACAGTGTACGGAAACGAGAAGGAACTCGGCGCCGCCATCCGCCAATCCGGCGTCCCGCGATCGCAACTCTACATCACGACCAAGGTGTGGACGGTCGCTAGCAACGTCAAGGCGGCCTTCGACGCGTCGCTCGAGCGCCTCGGCGTCGACTACGTCGACCTGTACCTGATCAACTGGCCGCAGATCGCGGACAAGCCGGACCGGCTGCAGCAGATCTGGTCCGAGATGGAGGCCATCAAGCAGTCCGGGCGCGCACGCTCCATCGGCGTGTCCAACTTCCTGCAGAACCACCTCGAGATGATCCTGCAGACGGCCCGCATCCCGCCCGCCGTCAACCAGATCGAGTACCACACCTACCTGCAGCACGGCGGCCTCGTCGACTTCCACCGCCAGCACAACATCGTCACGGCGGCCTACTCGCCTCTCGCCCCCATCACCAAGGCCCACCCTGGCCCCTGCGACAACACCCTCGCGTCGCTCGCCCGCAAGTACGGCGTCGGCGAGGCCGACATCGCCATACGGTGGGTGCTCGACCAGGGCATCGTCGCCGTCACCACCAGCACCAGCGAGGAGCGCGTGCAGAGCCTGAGGAGGAATCTGCCCACCTTCAAGCTGACCGAGGCCGAGATCCAGGACATCGGCCACCAGGGCAAGCAGAAGCACTTCCGAGGCTACTTCAACGACATCTACGGTGCCGACGACAGACGGTAAATGGGGTAGCCATCTATACTTACCTATCAGGTAGTAGTAGTAGCAGCTACTATATTGTCTTTACGCAAGGCATATTAGAATGGGGCCTGTTTTTCTCTCTGTTTTCTGTGTGGCGGGGTATTTTTCTGGTTCTGGTGAGGTCGGGTCGGAGGGGTCATCATCATCACGGTAGTGTTACATCGCATTAGGTCTCCAGCGGGCTGGAATTGCTACCTGGCTTGGTCACATAGATCTGCTCATCCACAATATTAGCACAAATATAGCTAAGGCTCCTTTAGGCCACCAAAAAAATACTGTCCCCGTCTGTATCGTGAACATGTTGTCTCATTGCCCTTGCGGTATGTATCTAACATCAAGTCATCATAGCTCCTCGTCAGATTCCGTTTCGTCATCGTCGGATAAGTTCGGCGGTGGTGGTACAGGCTGTTTGTTCTTCATGAATGGTAAGACTCGTCGTGGCGGAGGTTCGTCGCTGTCCTCTTCTGTACTACCAGCTTTGTGGGCTGCTTTTGCTGATGTGGACGCTCGAGCATTTTGTTTTGGCGCTGTGGCTTGGGGCCTTCTGGTCTTGACCGGTGGAGGTGCTGGTTCGTCGTCTGTGCCCGTTCCACTCGCAGTTTCATCCGCTGTGGTATCCCCATGATCTTCCTCAATATCTAGCTTCGCACTATCGTCATCATTCTCATCCTCAACATCCATCTTTTCAAACCCGTCATCGCTGCTTTCCGGTTCTTCTTTGATTTTCCGTTTCGAGGCGCGGGATGATTGAGCTACATGCTTTTCCTTCTTCTGACCTCCGCCGATCTTGGCGAGCTTCTCATGATCGACATTTGCAGCTGCCAGTAGGCGCTGCTGTTGCCGGATCTTGACTTTTTTCTCGTTCAAGAGGTCTCGGAATTTTTCGAGGAGTTCTGTCTCATCCTCTTCCTTTGCCTTGATAAGGTCGTTTAGTTGGCCTTTGAGCTCCTTGAGCGAATCCTCAACGGCTTGGACCTTAGCGACAGTGTCTGCTAGATCCTCTTGAACCTTCTCTCGAGCCCCAATAGCTGAGACACACCAATCAAATGGGGAGATCTCGGTCTTTTCATCTTCTTCTAGCCTGATAGATCCTAGACGTTGCTAAATAAAGATAAAAATTGTTAGTAATATACCTAACTGTAGCGAAACAACAGTAGAGCACGTACTGTAATTCCTTCGATGTTCTTCCGGAAGGAGAGGGAGATATATTCACCCTCTGGTTGAAGGTCGGCTTTAATGTCGATATCAGATATCGGATCCCGGTTGGTCAAGGTGGAAGTCAGGATGTCTTCCCACTCTTCGCGAGAGCAAGGGCCATCTTGTACCATGTAATCACCAACCCTCTTATGACGTACTGTGGGGATAAAAATAGAGTAGGTTAGATTCCCAGATCATAGAAAGATTTGACGGCGCATGAAATTGGCGTACTGGGATCTGATCGGACCGCATAATGCCAGGAACGCGCGGCGATCCGTAAGGTTGAATGAGATGGTCTGAATGAGCTGGATGGGAGGGAACTTACATTTTGTCACGAACACAGCTGTGCTCTCCGAACCGATCAGCTTTAGGTCAAGCGGCCGAGAGCCGTTCGAAGACACCTCTAACAAGAAGTACTCGTTTTCCTTTCCCGAGATAGGGAATCGCAGTATCGAGGTTTCTGCCATAACTTCGCGATTACAATTCACGATAGCCGAGAGCCGTGCCTGTCGTCATGCCATCGGAAGCAATAGCACCGATGCTTTACCTTCGAGTTTATTTAGCAAGGGGACCTCGTATCTTAGCGATTCATCCCAGTGATACGAAATATATAAAATATTATCGTCGTGTTATTATGGTGGACCGAATACGATGAAGACAGAACACGAATGTTGGTTTCCCACAGATGTCTGTATGTGTTTTTGAAGAAGCACTGATATTCTAAGCTATCAAAAATGATGAGTTTATCAAGAAGTAGTCTGGAATACCTAGGCAGCATGGAATTCTAAGGCCTTCCAATAAGCATAAAGGCATGAGCCCACGGCTTACAGCTTCCAGTCGTTATGAACGTTAGGTACACGAATTGCGGGTTGTTAGATCACAGATGAGCGCCACTTAGGCAGAAGTAGCACTAAAATGATTAAAACTTATTCCAATCGCAGGCTGGCTCTTCCCTATTAATTGTTAGGTAGGTACTTACCGCCTTGAAAAAAATATTTATGAGGGGCAGGATTTACAGCGCGTTTTCAGGGATTCGCGTCACTGTAAATGTATTCTGCCGCAACAATCCGCCCTAAACACGCCGTTTGATTGGCTGTACCTGCTGTTGATGCACTGTAGCCCTAAAAGCGGTCAGTGCGCAATACCCCAACCACCCTAAATCACCAAGTACCTACCTTACCAACTTGCCAACCTTCCCACATTTACCCAACCAAATCTTCCTTCTCCACAAACAGTTTCCCTTCCAGAGACTTTCCAAACTTGCAAACTTGCAACGAACCCAACTGCACTTTGCACATTGTCTTGGTCGTTACTGTCCAATCAACTCAACCGAGTCAATTCTTGCGATCAACACATCCAACTTTTCTTCCTGATCTGCAATTCAATTGCGATCGGATCAATCAATCACTCACTCACTCTTACTTCTATTTTGCGACAACGTTTTCGTTTGCGCGCACTTAGTCTTACTGTCCTAGCGATTATAGCTTGCGACACTATTTACCTATTACCCCATTTTACTTTACCATCCTGTCTTGCACCTAGTCATTTTTATTGACCGTGCACTTACCTAACTCTACACCTTACCATAACCTTACCTTCGTTTACTGCCATACCCGCCGACCTCACCTCACCTTTTACTTTATCTGCTCACCTTACTTTATACGCTTATTTTGTACCCGTACACATTACCTACTTTACTGTACTCACCTTAACCTCTGTAATTCCGACATAATCTCCCGTCTACTTTCTCGCTCTACTTAGTAACGATCGCACTTGATCATACTGTACCTTGGTACCTTACTCTATTGATTCTACCTACTCATATCTACTTCTCAACTTTTCGCATTCGACAGCGCTGTCGCGTTGCGGGGCTCAGAGTTGTTACAATTCTTAATCGACCTATCAATCCTGTACACAGTTTCGGAGTAGCTGGCGATCTATTACTCGGAGTATATGATGCGACGAGCTGCGATCGACCCTTAGCTAAAAGCATTGTTTTCGGACATTGACTTCGAGAACTGTGGCACCGATATCGTTGATCTCCGTTCTACCACCTTTACATATAACCACTCCGATAAACCTAGCATCGTCCTCACAGCGCTATGATGGAAGGACGATTCCAGTTAGAAACGCCTCAGGAGCGGGAGGAGCGACTGAACGATGAGATGGAGCAGCTCGCCGTATGGGAGAATCAGAGACGCCTGAAAGAGAAGAAGGAGCGGGAGAAAGAGGAGGAAGAGCTATCTAAGAGACGGGCAGTGTTCGCCAAGGTTCGAGAGCTTGAACGCCAGGTTGCCAAGGTTGAGGACTGGGGTGACGATGACGACTTCATCGTTGACGACGACGCTGCTTTCCGAAGTAACGCCACCTCTGCAAATCTACACCCCCGCCACCGTGACAGCCTTTCTTCGTTCCGATCTGACCGCGAGTCCCTGCCTGGAAACGAAGAGCGACATGTGCATCTACCTGGCGATGACGAGAAGTCGACCTTGGACGCGATTGCCGCAGTCGCCCATGCGGGCATCCCTATACCCATGAATGTACCACCTACCGCTTTAGTGGGAGGCACCATTAAGCGACTAGGAGGAAGAAAGATGAAGAAGATATTCCAAGAAGACTATGGTGATGACCTAGAATTCCCCCTTGCTGGTCCGCTTCGGTTGAAGCCGCAAGACGGCAAGCATTACCCCGAGTCTCTGAGACACGTTAGTGGATCGTTTGATCCTAGCCCGAAGAAATTAGCGGCTCCTGCCATTATCCAGGAGTTGCTTCGCGAGCCAGTCTTGCCGAAGAGTCTAGCGGCGCCTATTAACCTAGATAAATTCCGGGATGACGACGATGACGACGATGTCTTTGGCGATGGATCCGCGACTATCAAAGCTCCCAAGTTACGACCTCAGTCTAGACCTGTTTCTCTTATTACTCCCCCTACACCCTCGCCCCAGAAGAAGCAAGCCGACGACGACTTGGATGGTGATCTAGAATTGCCATCGGATGGCCTACTAAAACTCGCTCGAAGGATAGACATCCCCAAAACACCCGCAATGAGTGTGAGCGATGATTTGGATTGGGGAGAGGGTAGCTTGGGAACCCGATTTGGTGGCACAAAGCGTGATACGTTCTCAACTCGCAGCTCATCCGTCTCTGGTCTTAGCCCTAGTCTGGCTAGTTCTGTCACGGCTGAGAGTGAAGATGAAATCTTTGATGGTCTACTAATCCCTATGGGTCCCTTGGATCTCGGCGGGCGACTGAAACGACGAAAGCAAGATCCATCTCCAGAGAGGTTTCCCGAAAAGCCTGAGCCTGTAATGGAAAAGCGAGAGTTGCCACCTAAGAATGCGATCAAGCCTGACGTAGATAACGAAGATCCCTTGGACGGCCTTGATTTTGGTGACGATGATGTGTTCCGTTCCAACAAGACAACGCTACATCGCAACGTTAAGGTGAAGGAAACTCGGCCTACCAGTCCTGTGCGACCGAAGACGGCAGTTTCAGTGACCTTTACTAATAAGCCGGTCACATCAACACCTGCGTCCCGTTTACCTCGACCTATGGGCAATCATGAGCGTACGCAGACCCAGCCTTCGCTAGAGCCAGTGTCAGAGAGCGGTGGTCCTATACCCCCACGACCATCTCGAAGACCTCAATCGCGGCTCGGCCACTCTGCACAATCTTCCATCTCAAGCGTTCATACGCCTACCACACCTTCATCTGCTTCGTCAGGACAATTTGCCACTCCACGCAGAAGAGACCTTAACCAGAAGGCGTCAACCGGAGCATTGCGTAATGAGCCTACTACAACCAGTGCACAGTTGCTTCGATTGAAGCGCTCTCTCCCAGCTATGCGTCACGCTCCGGGAGCAACGAAGCCTGCTGCCTCGCGGTTCGATCGGCCGCCTTCTCGCACCGATTCGCGGGTTGAATCCGGCAGACCCCAGTCTATCCTACGACCTAAAACTCCAGTTGACCGTCGTACCAGCTATGAGTCCAGTGCAGCACAGGCGAGAAAGAACCCTTTCTTACCTGCCGGTGCTTCTCAATCTCAATCTCAGCATGTGAGCACCAAGGGCACACAGACTACGCGGCCGTTCAGACGCCACGATTCTGATCAAGGTCCGGAAATCCGACCTTTGTCACGCACCGTCTCTCGTACTGCGATAAGATCTCCAAGCCCGAGAAGGGCACGTAACGAGAAAGTAAGTACCGAGCCCATCTGGCAGCAAATTAACAAGCCTCGCCGCGTACGACGCTTCGGTGACGGTCATGAGCTTGATTCATTTGACGACCTTCCAACTTCTGCCCAAGCCGAGTCCAAGTACGTGAAACAACCTATCGGAAGCGGAAATAGAACAAATGTTCGCAATAAGCTATACCAGAATGTGCTACCCGACCGTGGCACGCCGAGCCCTGTCTCACCTTTCTCTCCCGCGAACACCGATTCTCAGCCTCATTTCGCACGAGACACAGCCGCCAGCCGCATCGCTAGAGAGACGAATCTCGCACAGCGAACACCTTCTGGGCCTCTCGCGCCTATTGCCAACCAACGAGTTGCGCAGTTGTCGGCCAGAGTGAACTTTGCGCCTCATAGCCATAACGCTTCCAGATCCAGGAAGTCTCAGAGAATTCCACAGCAGAAACCTCACTTGATCTCCAACTTGAACTCGGCAAAGGAGACCAAAGGTATGACCCCAATTCCTTACAAGCATCAACACTCCATGGCCCAAAAGCCAAAAACACACCAGCCACCCCGCAACACACAAGTGTCTGGATCTCGGATCCCTCAGGCTCCTGAACGCCTTAAGAAGCTTCAGAAGCCACAAGAACTTAAGATTCCCTCTAAGAAGCATATCATGAGTCGAACTCCCCAGCCAACAGGGCGACTTCATGAACAACAGAAGTCTCAGTCGCCCAAAAAACCAGCATTTAAACCACAGCTGCCTAAGATAGCTGAGCTGCCTAAGGAACTGCAGCTACCGAAGCCAGCTGCGCCCCTCAACATGATACATACAACGACTAAGAAGATTACACCTGCGAAGCCGCAGGTGCCCGCAAAATCTCAGAAAGCTGAGATGCAAAAGAACAAGGCTAAGTCATTCTCAATTGACAAATCTGAGCAGTTTCAGAAGCATTTGTCACGTTCCTATTTGCTCTATCCATCGCCTCCTTCACATCACCCACACTCTAAAAAACGCACCTACACATATCACAAAAGACACGAATGGCACAAATGTCCCAAACCCTCCCGATTACCATCAAGTCTTAAATTTTTCCCTAATTACACTGCTAATTTTCCACCTGTAGTTGTCAACGGCATGACTTACAACCCGACAACTTTCCGCTGGGAAGGTAACGACACCGCTCTCAATGCGTTCGATGTCCCCGCTTCGTCGCCGTCAGCGGCTTCCTTGCCTCATGCGACTCGCGACAGAGAAGGCTCGGCATCGAGACCAGTGCTCATTACCAACATGACCGCCACTAAGGGTGTTAAGCGGGTTGGTGACATGATCTTCGATCCGCAGAACATGCGCTGGGTAAAGGCAGACGAGACCCCTTCTGTGTCTAACGACTCTACCAGCGCCATGGACGAGGATGATCCTTTCAAGGACATTCCCGATCTTGAGGAGAAAGACAAGAATTCTACCACAGGTGGTCAGGGTCGTGGAAGCGACGATGACTGGCTGGTAGGTGAAGAGTTCGATGTTGGTCCTGAATTCATTAAGCGTCAGTTTGATGAGGAGGGGCGATGGCGTAGAAAGCTAGCACCCTTCCAGAAGGACGACAGTCACCAGAACCCGACTGAAACCCAAGAAGCATCCCGAGATGCGAGCCGAGAGGCGAGACGATGGGCACTTAGAAACATCATCGTGAAATGAACACGCTGGTATGTCAGATCACTGTCGATACCGTATTTTATCCTAACCGATATTTTATCCAGAGAATGAGCCAGAGATGCTCCATCGAAACTACCAACCTAATCGACCTCCATATTCCGCAACCAATTCCTTCACTCAAAAACTTAGACTTACACTACCACGACCTGCATATGATGCATTATCTGGCGTTCGATAAAAAGACAAGCACTTTTTAATGTACAAAAACGAGGGGACACGGCCCCATTCACTTCTTTTCTGTTATTTATACAGCTTGTCTGTTTTTAAGGGGATGGCATGTACAACATCATGATGCGGCAGAGGATTGCCCGCTTTACGACGAATACACCGCATGCATCAATGCAAATACACTAATGATTACGACGGCTTGGCATATTCTCAGAGTTGGAACCTGTATAGACCGAAAAAGGGAACTTGGTCACTAGTTTACGATGGATAAGACATGACGACTAAGGCTTTATGACCCGCGACGTGTTACGATTTAGGATTGGAGGACTGGGGAAGGGATAAGGGTGAGGGGGGAGGTGAAGGGGGGATTCGGGATTAAGGGTTTAGGGATTTGTGTATTTGAGGTTCAAGGAGTTGGGGTTTGTTTTCAAGGCTAGAACGGCCGACGGAAAGGCAAAACGCCTCTACGTCGCCTACACATTGGTAGCCCTACAATAGGAAAATCAAACTGTGCTGCTGCCAACTTTAAAGTGTCTACAAGTGGCTATAATGTGATGAAATAATACCAGGGCGCATAAATGAGTTATGATCCTGTCTTCCAACTCTGTAACTTGTTCAACTATACGGTATATGATCTTAAGCAATTGCTCATTCGATTGAGCATCGTAATTAAGGGGGGAAGCCTGCCTAACTTATAAACATGCTTTGTTAAGTAGGTATCTAGTTATGCTGTTCCGACGGCGGACGCTTACCTAGGTACATGTACTAAGCAGTCGAAGTGGTCTCAATGGAACTCATTGGCGTCCAGCTCGGCGAACAGGACCCCGCTGACACTGCAGAGCCCTACAAGACCTAAATAGGAAATCAAGGCAGACAGGGGTGATGGCGTGCTCGATGCCATCGACTTCCACGACGCATTATATCTACAGCCGTTTTCCTCTTCCATCTTTAAGTTATTCTTGACTTTTCTCTCAACTACTGAGGTACCATCTTCCTATACCAACTCGCCCCGTCTTCCCAGCGTTTTTCCTCGCCATTTTCCATCACTTTTCGGGAAAAAGACGATTTACTAGAGACGTTGGAGATGACGGAGATGATGTAACGGGGGCGAAGAAGTTCCCCCCTGATACTCCCGACGACAGTCCCTAGCAAGTTCGCGCAGCGCGAGGGCAGGGGCGGATGGAGACTTACGATGACTGACGGCGAGCAGACGGGAGAGCAGATGCTGACAAACTTGCTCATGTGTGGGACTCATGAGGAAGTCATCGATAGGACTTTGGAGGATGTCGGGCTTCGGCTATCGCGGCAGCCTTTCATTGGTTTTGCATCGAGAAAATTGGAACTTAGTAGCGGCCCGCGACGGGTGGCGGGCGACGGGATCTACGGAATCTTGATTCGGAGGGCGTCGAGTCTGATCATTACATACGAAATGTAATCGGCGACCTCAACCCTCGACGGGGAGAACCACTAGGCGACCACTGCGGGGCGATGATCTGGGTAGTTGTCGGTAGTCTGAGCCCATTCTCATCCTTACAGTCTACTGGCAAACTACGTACTGTTAGGATTACGGTGTCGTCTCTTCCAGGTGGGTCCTGATCGTGGGCAGGTTGTAAGCGAGAAGTGAGGAAATCGTGCTCGAAGCAAGGATCTCGGGATGGTAGGATGCATCACTATACTAGCGAGCCAAGATGACGAGTTCATGCGAAGTTTTCACTCTTCTCCATTCGCGAAGTCACCATATTCCTCAGGATACTGCTGTGGACGCCGTGTCCCCCTTCTATTACCGATTGCCGGCGGGAAATAGGGGGAAAAGTCATTTGCGAATGTTGAGGAAAATATAACGGTTCTCTCTATATAAGGATGACTCTCGTGCAGTTTCTCATGACTGTCTCGTTCGAATCGGCAGACCAGACAGCCTCAAGTTCCTCCAGTCGTTCTAAATTCGCAATCCAAGGCATGTATTCGCAACTCACTCGCACATTTTCCGCCGTGCTAGCCCTCCTTCCCCTGAGTGTGTCAGCAACACTCCCTTTCGGCCACTATGGTCCCGAGGGCGCAGTCCTATTCCTAAATGGATTCCATTTCGTTTCGGGACATAGTGACTGGGAGATCTCTGCCAATCATTACTGCGTCATAATTGCTAGCGACACTTTGCAATGTGCTATATACAACACGAACACGACGCCCGCACGCTTAGCCGGGATCGAATACATCATTACTAAGGAGGCATTCGAGACGTTGGACTATGAAGGTAGGGATCAAAGCCTGTTTGAACTAGAATTGATAGCTAATTTCATGTAAGAGCGCCAACTATGGCATAGTCATGTCTACGAAATCACCAGCGGATTCCTCATCGAGCCAAACTTGCCAGACTCCGTGGACCATACCATAATGAAAGACGTTTGTAAGTACTTCTCCAACTATACATCCAAAACAGTCGTATTCGCTGACCATCCTATATAGTGGTTGGAACTTACGGGAAGACATTCCACACTTGGCGTTACGACCAGCAGAATTCTTCGTACCCCATCGGCATCCCAGAGCTCGTGATGGGCTACACGGGAGACGACCAGATTACCCCTGACTTCGTGACCAAGAGAGACGAGCTTTTCGGGGTAAACACTACAGAGATTAAGGAATCCCGCAGCGATATCTCAGGGCCCTCGATCGCCGCTGGAGCGGACAGCTGGAAGTATGGCTTCGTCCTCTCTTTGGAATTGGTCAACAAAACTTCAAACACGAGCTTTCCTCCCGCTGCCGCTGCCGCTGCCGAAAAGCAGGTTGTTCTAACACACAAAGACGCCTAAGTTACTCATTCTAGCAAAAAGTATTCTGATTTATCCGCCTGGCGTGGTTAGACTGTAGCAAAATTAGGCATTGCGGGCGCGTGGGTGGTGATGATTGTACGTACGTAGCTGAATACAGTCACTCCTCTCTTTTGCATTACCCATATCAAAAATCCATAGAAAATAGCCCGAGATATAAGAAAGGTCCCGTCTATATTGATGACATCTAATACATTCATGAGTCACGACTACACAGTAGCCCTGCAATCTTAGTACGGCAAAAATGCCGTCAAAGACCCTTAAAGGCCGAAGGAACCGCAACCATGGATCATAGTAATCGCCGATTAGTTGAAGCATCACCGGCATTCAAAAACTGGGGAAAGCACCTATGGATCCGACGAAACCTGAGTAGAACCACGTAAGAGCCACGTCTAAGCACTACGGAAACGCCCGACCCGCATCCAAGGCTCGGTTCTACGTCTGGACATGTAGGTGTTTATACGATACTCACATAAGCCGTTAACTGATATATATATATCAAGCCTATTCGACAGCAGTGCATAGTATCATCAACTTGCTCAACAACATATACACACATTATAGACAACCTAGGTACCTAGTTCGCGTATAATACATACCTACACATCCACGCCACACCACACCACACCACACCACCATGACCCCCCAACTCACCGAAGTAGACACCCTAACCATCCACGTCATCGTCAACGACGAAATCGACCAAATCTCGCCGTCGCCGCACCCAGCCATAAAACACGCGCAATCCTTCCTCGGCGCTCCCCTGACGCCCCTCGCAGCCGGCGCGCAGCCCGGTGGCGCAAAGCAGCAGCTGCGCATGGACAAGCTGTGCTGCGGCGCCCACGGCCTCTCGCTCCTGATCACGGCGACCAGAGGCGCGAAAACGCATACGCTGCTCTTCGACGCGGGGCCGGAGGAGGCGGTCTGGGAGCGCAACGTGGCGAGGTTGGGTTTGGATCCGGGGCAGATCGAGAGGATTGTGCTGTCGCATTGGCATCGCGATCATTCGGGGGGTATGCTGAGCGCGGTTAGGATGATTGAGGGGGCTAAGGCTAAGGCGGGGAAAGGGAAGGGGAAGGTGATCGTGGATCTACATCCCGAACGCCCCATCCTTAGGGGGATCAAGGTCCGGGAGGTCGTTTCGCTGGAGCCTGATCCGGAGTTCGCTGAGATCGAGGGCGCGGGCGCGGAGGTGTTTAGGAGTAGTGAGACGCATACCATGCTCGACGATATGTTCCTCGTCTCTGGGGAGATTCCGAGGCGCACGGCGTACGAGGGTGGGATTAGGGGGGGAGTGAGGTTCAATGCGCGGGGAGAGTGGGAGACGGATGAGTTGATTATGGATGAGAGGCTCGTGATGTGCAATTTGAAGGGTAGGGGGCTTGTCGTGTTTACGGGTTGCAGCCATGCCGGCGTGGTCAATGTTTCGCGGCACGCGATGGAATTAGGGGGTGGCGTTCCCTTGTACACTGTTGTGGGCGGGTACCATTTGGCGGACGGCACGCCGGAGAAGCTGCAGAAGTCGTTAGAGGATTTGAAGGCGCTTGAACCCAAGGTGCTGATGCCGGGACATTGCACAGGGTGGAGGTTTAAGGTCGCTATTGAGAAAGCGATGCCTGGGTGCATGGCCCCTATTTTTGGAGGCACGAAGTATGAACTTATCTAGATATACCTACTTAAGCTTTAAAAAGATAATACCCCTTTCCATTCCAAGTTCGTCGATTAGGTTATGGTTTAATGCTTATTTGCGGTAAAACTTATAGAAGTCACTCTCTCCATTAGTAAGTATAAAATGGCCGTATCCCGCACTCTTTACTCATCAATGGTTGAAGCATCCTCTGAGCTGCTTTGATCTAACAACGCCGAACCAAACGAATCCATTGTCCTCAAACATCCCAGCGAGTTACTATGGCCTCCAACATCGATGAGGCGCAAGGCGTCAACACAGCGGGGCCTTACAAACCAGATAATGAAGAGAGGGATGAGTACTACTTTGGTATTGCTGGGAAGCCGAGATTGGTCGCCAGAACGAGCCATAACCGCTGGTCAAGGCCGGTACACGAAGGGGCTTCGAATACTCAACGTCGCAAACAATATGCTCCAGTGCTTGAGAGCGAGCAGCCCGAAATCACGTCGAAGTGGACACAGGACCTGACTCCTGCACTTATCGAAGCATTGAATGGATGTAACTGGTGTTCTTTCTTCCCGATTCGTATCGGTTTCGAGGATACCCCTTTTGATGAATTCCCCACAGTCCTGCTAGTTACAGTAGAGAAGGACAGTCTGCAGTGGGAAGAAGGCGTTGCTATCGCCCTAGGATGTCGCAAGGTTATCCGAGACTTCGAGATTGCCAATGTTGAGGTCGAGATTCGTGAGGACAGTTGACCCGAGGCGGAACAAGGAGAAAACAGGACTTGTTAGCAAACGACGTCTCAAGACAGGTCTGGAAAGAGCAGCATTCAAGTAGTCGTTCGACGCCACGCAGATGTGAAGAGCCAGTTCTCCCAGGAGATGCTCATCGTCCTATCCCGGAAAGATTATGTATTTTCAGCCAAGAGGAACTCAGGCTCCAGTATCTTCGATATGCAGAGTAGAGTTATTAGATTGTCAACAGTAATACTGCTGACACATCTTATGACGAAAAAAAGGGTGGTACCGTAGCCATTGGCCTAAGGGAACTAGTATTACTTTGTTAGAAGACATAAAAAATTATGTTAGTCTTGAACCAGGACTTACATACCTAGTTATGGTATTAGCAGCTCAGTAGAGACCGTCATTATATGTTTTATTTTGGTTTTGCTCAGGATGCCCCTGGATTCTCACAGCGTAGTTGAGACTATCGTCGCGTCCGCCCAGTTCAATGAGCTGGAGGTCTATTTTACCTTGCGTTCGTTAAATTCTAGATTCGCGTAGCTCAGTTGAGACTATTATCGGTTCCGCTCAGCGCCAATGAACAAATGTTTGGATGTAAGTCATTGTGACCTATGCGCTTGTGATATGATTACCATCAAACATTCCAGCTTCAGAACTCTTCTTCATGATGGCTACGGGAAGCGGAACATTCGGGATGTTTCAGGTTCCACAGGCCATCTGTTCGCGGTTCGTTTGCCATCACCTCGCCACACCAATGAGCTGGCGATGTCTTCTCAACCCCCTATTTTCATGTTAACTCAAGACTTTTAGGTCATGACCCCTTACTCCATAGTACCCTGATAGGACATAGGACATCCTTATCGATATAATTGAAACAAGCCTCGTTGTTTCCATGTTTCCTACCTTATAGGACCTGAAAGCGCAACCCAAATCCTTAGCCACCACAGCATAAGAGCACGCTCGTGCCTTCAGTATTCTCTTAACATGATCCACTCTCAAAGCTTATGATATCATCCAATCGGTAATACTGTGTATTACCGTGTATGGCCAATGCGCAGCAAACCTAGCGGCTAGGTGAGAGGTAGGTATAGGCCATAATCAACAAAAGAATTTCAATCCAATTTGGAAAGCAAGGCCGGCTTGGTGAGATGCATTCACTTGTAGATCCCGGTGCTATTGCTCTTGTTTCCTCGTGTGGTACATCGGGAGGTTCGATTCCTTCACCGGCCGAAATCAATCTTTTTTTGCTGTTTCTCTTTTTCGTTCTCGCAATTTGGCATTGAGTCTTAAACTCCATAAAGACACAGTTTAATGTTATCTTCGAATAATTATGAATTGTTCTCTTTAAAGGGTTAGAATAGATCAGTTTCAATTAAATCTTGGGGATGACGACGTGATGGGAGTGTTTGGACTAATCGTGTTGGCCTGCTCTTCCTGTTCGAGCTCCTATTCCACACACTTCTTCGCCAAAGATGAAAAGCTCCCTTTAAAGGTTGAGGATGTCCTGTGAATTAAGCTGTAAACAGGTTAAATGTTTCTCAAAGATTTGACTCTGTCCTCAATCTCGCCAGGGGACACTGCCAAAACCAGCAAACAAATTACAAACGGTTCAGGGAGGGGCAGCATTAAATAAGTAGGTATCTTGCAGCGCAGCATGAAAGCCACTGTAGTGTTCCGAGACATTTATCCGCTTCATACCGCTCATTTGCAGCCTCATGTGGAGAGCTGCAGGGGTTACGTGAAGATCGATCTCCCACTTCCGATCAATTATGGCGTGCCCAACTTTGTTCTTATCTTAGGTACAAAAGAGTTATTAGAAATTGATGTTGCCTTATAGAAGAAGTCAAGCCAAGCATCCCCTAAATCCCGACGAATAGTCCTACTGTCCCGGCAGACCAGTATCGACAGTGCCCAACTTAACTGATGTTGATAACACTAAGATATTGAGCTGATAAGTTCCGAGTGTAGATTATTCTACGATGGTCGTAGAAAAAGAGCTAATGAAACACTGAAACCTAGTTCAAAGGGGCTTATCTTTCTACATCAACTTTGGCACGTACTTCGCACCTAGGTAAGTAATGAAGTGGCTAGAATATCCTCTTTCATTGCTTGTGATTATCTAATAAATCCGAGGTTATATCAGACCGTCTATTCTAGGGTCCGAGCTAAGACAGGCTTACGTATTGGTCAAGGCGAATTGCATACTTCGGGATAGATTCATGTCGATCTTTGACCACGCTGAAGATTGTCTTGCATTTCTCCAACTGTCGAAATGGGATCCGTCACATAACTAATGCAAGCCATAACGAGCCATATCAATACTCGAGCTAATACAATTCGTAGCGTCGCCTCACCAAGCGGAGCGCCTTCCCTTTCAAGTAATCCCCGCGGCACGATAATGCCGGGAAACCCGGTCGTAGGTAACCTTAGCTCCGGCTGCTGCCGCTTCAAACCTTCCATACTTTATCGTCCAATCGTCCGGCCCACGAGTTCGCGCCAGTTCAGCGGAAATAGACCATTCCATGCGACATTGAAAATACAATTTCCCTGATTGGCGATCCCTCCACTACCTTAACTACACTGACAGACCATCTACAGCCCGTTTTTGCATATGATATCGCACGTGGGCCCGTTAACTCGCCAGCCACGTAAAATGGGTGCATTATAAATACCTTGGATCTTGGTAGATCTCCAATTGCTAGGTAAGGATGTGAGCCTCAGGACTTGGCGCTTTATTCCCTTGCAGGAATCTAGGTATGATGGCGCACCTATTCGCCTCCGTGAAGGTTCTGCCGATCCTGGCTGCTTCTGCTTTTGCCGCGGTCAGTTATCCAGCGATACCTACTGACTTGACAACTCCAGTGCAGCAGCGTCTTGCCGTCAACGGCCCCAATGGTGAGTTCGAGGCGCTATAGGCTGTGCTTAGTCATCGTAGTGCTCGTTGTAGCCCGCTAATATGATGCCTCTTCAACAGCCATCTCCGTCGGCTGGAACACCTACGAGAAGCTAGACATGCCATGTGTTCAATATGGCACGTCTAGCAATGCGCTCAACCTGCAGGCTTGCTCGAATAACTCGGTCACCTATTCAACGTCTCGTACTTACTCCAATGCGGTCACTCTCACAAACTTGGCGCCAGCCACCACATACTATTACAAGATAGTATCGACGAATTCCAGCGTTGACCACTTCCTTAGTCCGCGGGTGGCTGGTGACACAACCCCCTTTGCTATGAACGCCGTGATTGACATGGGCGTCTACGGCGCCGACGGGTACACCATTCAAATGGACCAGACCAAGCGGGACATAATCCCCACCATCGACCCGTCGCTGAATCACACCACCATCAGCGCTCTGGCCAACACCGTCGACGACTACGAGTTCGTCGTGCATCCCGGCGACTTCGCATATGCCGATGACTGGTACCTCAAGCCAAAGAACCTCCTCGACGGCGAGGACGCCTTCCAAGCCATCCTGGAGGAGTTCTACAACCAGCTCTCGCCGATCTCCGGCCGCAAGGCGTACATGGCCAGCCCCGGTAACCACGAGGCGGCGTGCGAGGAGATCCCGTTCACGACGGGCTTGTGCCCGGCCGGCCAGAAGAACTTCACGGACTTCATGACGCGCTTCGGCGAGACGATGTCGACGGCCTTCCCGTCGCAGTCGCGGGTCCAGGCCGCCAAGGTCAACGCCAACAAGGCGCAGCTGCTGGCCAAGCCGCCCTTCTGGTACTCCTTCGAGTACGGGATGCTGCACTTCACGATGATCAACACGGAGACGGACTTCGACGACGCGCCCGACGCTCCCGGCGGCTCGGCGCATCTTAATAGCGGCCCTTTCGGCGCCGCGAACCAGCAGCTGGAGTTCCTGGAGGCGGACCTCGCGTCGGTCGACCGGACGGTGACGCCGTGGCTCGTGGTCGGCGGCCACCGCCCCTGGTACACGACGGGCGGGGACGGCTGCACGCCGTGCCAGGACGCGTTCGAGCCGCTGTTCTACAAGTACGGCGTCGACCTCGCCATCTTCGGCCACGTGCACAACTCGCAGCGGTTCCAGCCGGCCTACAATAATACGGTCGACCCGCGCGGCATGGACGACCCGGCCGCGCCCATGTACATCGTCGCCGGCGGCGCGGGCAACATCGAGGGGCTCAGCGAGGTTGGCTCCAATGTGTCGTTCAACTCGTTCGCGTACGCGGACGATTTTAGTTATGCCAAGATCAGCTTCCTCGACACGACGAATATGCAGGTGGATTTCATCAGGTCCTCGACCGGCGAGGTTTTGGATACGAGCGTCTTGCATAAGTCTCACAAGCAGCAGTTTGTTGTGCAATGATCGGTATTGGCGCCGTTGAGTTGATTATCGCGGAATTTACTAGTCGTAATACGGAATATATATCCGAGTTATCGTATATATTGCTATCATATAAAAAACATATATCTTGTTGATTAGCACTGGTCAGCCGCCAAGGAATAGGGGTAGAATACACCTAGACGCCCAGGAAAGCTCGACTTTGATCAGCCGGGAGCACCGCCCCATAATCTAAAACATTGCCTGAGATGGTGTCTACTTACTAGGAAGGTGCGAGTCGTACCGTGAGGGGTATATAAGAACAAGTCTCGAGCTTTTAGCTCTAGAGTGAATTTCAACGATACAACATCGTACCCCTCCTGATACTGATCTACCTGGTACAAGTGGCGCAAGGCAGAATCAGTTTAGAACCATACACCTTCTATTTCACCGGATTGTCGAGACTTCTCATATAATGGGACTAATCTACCGGCAGTGTTTCTACCCTCCAACCCCCAGCTACCGAGTTGTACCAATCAAGCAGGTACACTTAGTCACTGGGAAAAGAATTTATTATGAAAAGATGGATGTAATTCGCTCAGTAAATAGGCACAAACGCTGTCAATTATGACTGGATTGCAAGGCACTCGTTGGGCTCCAGGACTGATGATCGAGAGCAGCACAGCCCTAGATGTCAGGGGTCTTATTTCACGCTCACCCATCGCGTTGTAACTCAAAAGCACTTCATTCTCCTGCTTCTATCACGACAGCGCACTTCACTTTTTTCGACCAGTCTTTAATAAAATGTCGTTTTATACTCCTTTACGTTCAACTGACGGACGAACTCAAATCCGGCTTTGTTCTCTTTTACCAGCGAGTTTCGAGAGTCCACTGAGATGCCATATTGAGCCTGTCAATTTTGACCCAACGCTCAAATTCGAAGCTCTGTCCTATACCTGGGGTGATCGCTCGGCCCTCCTTCCCATCGAGGCTAATAACAACGAAATACTAGTCACCCAGAATCTCGCAACTGCTTTAACGTACTTAAGAAAAAGTTCTGAAGCTAGATATCTATGGATCGACGCAATTTGTATCAACCAAAATGATCCTGACGAACGAAGTACGCAAGTCGCTATGATGGGAGATATTTATCGAGCTGCAACTCGTGTGATCTCATGGCTAAGAATTGATGATCCGCCGTTTTACACATTCCTTGAAATCAGACATGCTATACTGCTCTTTGAACACATTAGGATGTTAAAGGATCATGCCCCTTTCCAGGCATACCTTGAGGGTGATGGGCCCCAAACACCATACCCCGAATTTGAAAAACATAAGTGGACATTGAATGATTGTCTTTATTCTCTTCAATTCCTCATAGGCGAACGAGAAGAGGAGAAGCCGGAGTATTGGCAGCGAACATGGATCATACAAGAAGTCGCTTCGGCTAAGGACCTGATCATACAATCCGGACCATATACCATCACCGAGAAGCAGATCGACTTGGTTACAGAATTCATAAGCTCCCCAAAGATAGCAAGATTAATGGATGGAAGGTACGAACAACGTAAATCCCGGGCTCACTTCCAAGCCGATCGGTTTATACCTATTTCCATTTATCGCAGTCTTCTCTATCCAGATGAGGAAGACAGAGAGAAACGGACAGCTAGAATTCGCGGACCGGCGAAGATACTCAGCCTTCTGAGACACAATAGATCTCGTTTCTGTGCAGATGACAGGGACAAAGTATACGCTATACTAGGACTTTCAGATCTCAGGAATTCGACTCATCCCGGAACCACAATTGACTACAATAAGTCCGTTCAAGAAGTATATGTTGGGATTGTGCAAGCTATAATCGACTCATCTTCTAGCTTTGAGGTGTTATGCTCCGCAAACCTGGCAGAAACCACCGCAATGCCCGGTCTACCATCCTGGGTGCCGAATTGGGCTACACAGAAAAGTCCCGATACGTGCGAACGGCCTGTTTCATACAATCATCAAGGGGCCACTGGAACTATACCACCAGAATACAGCTTTTGGACAGATGGAAAGGATCACATCTTATCAGCGACAGGCTTTTGCTTCGGCTCAGTCTTAGATCTCAATGATCCTTTCGTCAAGCTCGGTGCCAATGTAACAGAGAGCGATGAGAAGGCTAGGCTGCCTGACTACTCTACTCTTTGTAGCCAGTTATCACAAGCCTACAAGGACATGACGACTTTTCTACATCCCAAGGTGTTATCAGCTGACCTATTCCAGCATACATGTTCCTTGGGGCTACTGCGCAGTGATCTAGACGACTCCTTTCAGAGCCTAAGAGATGTTTTAGAGCGAAGTACTGCCCCCGATGACATGAAAAAGCCGATTGACTCTTCAGGAAGCCGGTTTCGATTGAAGCTGATGGCATCCAACCTCAATGGCCAATGCATGTTCGCCCTACGACAAACACCCTTAAGAGAGTCGGCGGACTTTGTAGGTGGTGAGATAGGGATCGCTCCCCCTGGAGTCGTACAAAAGGACGATTTGGTCTGTCTCATTTTCGGCTGCAACGCACCCCTTATCCTTCGACCAGTTGAGAATAAATTTGTGGTGGTCTGCGCCGCTTATGTCCACAATCTCATGGATGGCCGCGCTATGACCCATCTTGAAGAGGGTCTATTCGAACAGAGAAAATTTGATCTTGGGGGACGAGTTTCCCCCCACAGTCTCAAGAAAGATTCTGGAAAGATTTCGCATCGGATGACTAAGAAATCTAAGCGACACATCTCTTCCAGGGGCATAACACGCAGAACACGTAAAGGCGGGGCGGAGAAATATAAAGACGGGGCGGAGAAACATAAAGGCTCTTCTGAGAAACAAACAAAAGAAGAAAGGGTAAAGCAATACGGTTACGGGCGTATAGACAGGAACAAAATTAGATACGCACAATTAAGGAGACGGCAACTGGACTATTTGGACTCGGTATCAGGTTGATCACAGAATTCTTCTCAGAGGATTCAACTTGTTCATTTTCAGCAATCTATTTGTCCGTAAACAACAAACTCTTTTCTGGATATGGTCTTGTTTCAAGGGAAATCATGTAATCAACCAAAGTTTGAAGATATTCCCAATAACGTCAGCAACAGACTCAATGACAGCAGGTCGGAGAACAGTAAGTCATGCGCTTGTTCGATTAACCATTGAATAAATTTCACAGCTTTTTCCTACAGTCAATTCTACCAAAACTGCTTCTAACCAGGTTATCCGAGTACAAATTTGGCGGAACAATCTCGTGGAATCTACCTGCTAGCCATCACTAGCTGGCCTGGCCTATTTGAGCCTGAGTCAGCTTCATAGATTGAGCCATGATCTGGGCCAGCGTCACGTTCCTCTGTTCCGGGCCACCCTGGTCCTTCGCGTTACCGACGATCAGCGCAGAAAGCTTAACGCTGGGGGTATAGTAATTATCGGTAGGCTTGCGGTACGCCATCCCGAGCCCCGGGTTCTGAGGCAGATACGGCGCCTCGTTAGTGATGTCCTGGTACTCCATGCACTCTTGGAAAGCGACGCGAGGGAAGAGGGAGGTGTCGTTAAAGTGGGAGTCGTACTTCGGATCCATGGCTTGGTCGAGACATGTGATGGTCAGCGAGGTATCGTCGTCGACTATGGTGCCGCGACGCCCTTCCTCCGGTTGCAGCAGTTTCCAGGGGTTGCGGCACGTCGCGTCAGCACAGGACTTAGTTGCTAGGAGGAGGGCGTTGAGACGGTTTAGAAGCTGTTTCGTGGTTTCGTCTTCGGGGTCTTTCGCCAAGTTTTGAAGTTCGTACGGGTCCGCCGTCGTATCGTAGAGCTCTTCCTCGCCTGTGCACCACTTCGAATACAGGTACCCCTTTTCTTCCCCGGCGATACGCAGTGTCTTGTAGCTATTGTTTCCGATGTTGGACGGCTTCTCTTGTAATAGATTCTCGATTTCCCCGCTGCCCCAGAATTCCACGTTGATGACCTCTTGCGTGCCGTTCAGAGGACAGGTCGGTAACGCGGTCTGGGGGTTATGCCAGTTGCTGAGGCGGCTCTGTCCATCGAGGAAAGGCGGAAAGTCTGCGGAATTGACGCCGGCTATCTCCAGGAATGTGGGAGCGAAGTCAGTATGGGCACTTGGCGCGTTGGATGTCGCGTTTGCTTTTATCTGCGGTCCACGGATGATGAGTGGCATGTTGGTGTCTTCGCGATACGGGAGTGTCTTCCCAGCAGAGACTCGGTGGTTGCCCAGATGGTATCCGTTATCACTTGTATAAATGATGTAGGTATTGTCCAAGATACCATGTTTATCCAGACGATCAACGACATCCTGAATGATCTCGTCGACCCCCTGCAGAATCTCAATTCGAGCTTGGTAGTGATTATCAATCCGGTTGGCTAGTATAGAGTCTAGGTATCCAAGTTCTTTCAGCCAGGATGGTTTCTGAGCCTGGCTTTCGTCGCTTGCGTTCCAATTACCACCCCTCGACATTTGCAAGCCCGCCGCGCTTCCCTTGTATCGCGCTTGGGGATTAGGTAGCCGATACTTCCCCTGAACGTGAGGTGCCGAGGGAGCGATCGTTAGATAAAAGGGCTTGTTCTGGGTAGATAACTGGTCAATCCGATCAAGTCTAATCTTTGTTAGGCCAACATGTCTCTGAAGGATAGGGAAAGATGGTACTCACGCCTTGGTCCGTATTACGTCTAGCTGATGAAAGCCTTTATAATGAATAGGGGTTTCTCCGTTCTGGGACATCACAACATTGTTATACAAGTAGGTAAAGGGGTCAACCTGATATATTTAGCTAGGACGTGGCACCCATCGGAGTATCATGCAACGTACCAGTAGGTCAGTGTACGTCCATCCCTTCGGAGCATACTGGTAGTTCGCTCTGGTGTATCCGTTCATGAATTTACCCACGTCTATCATAGTTAGCCCACATCACTTCCTATATAAATCCCCAGTTACTTACATTCCGCGTTATAGCCAGCCGAGACAAGCCAGTGAGGAAGATAATCATCGCTCTCCCCCGATACCATAAACTTTTGATAGTTACCACCGGGTGAGTCGACGTTTGTTATGTTCGTATTATGCGCTGCCTGACCTCTCAGGAGAGAGGCGCGGCTGGGGCAACACAGAGCAATGGTCGCATAATGGTTGGTGAATTGTGTACCTTTTTGGATTAGTTCCTTCTGTAGGATGGGCATATGGTCTATAGACCCAAGGCGAAGATCCTGATCATCTGTGAAAATAAGGACGATGTTTGGCTTTGTTCCGTTGCTCTGAGCAAGGCATTGCGTCACACCGGCGAAGGCAAGCAACAAATATCTGAGAAGACCCATGTTCATAGCGTAGAACGAGAGACAAGTCTACGATAAAATAGACTCTATCAAGTCTGTTCTGTAGAAAAGTGTGAGGTCTCTATTCCTATTTATTTGCCTTCGCCCGTAAAAGTATATGGTCAACTAGCTGATGGCCCTAACGAGCCGTGCAGGATTAAGGGATCCTCTACAAGACTCCAAGAAGAAACAGGCCTACACCGTAAACTATACCCGTTTTGATTGATACTAATCATTGTAGGTCGCTATCGTGGCTATGGTAGTTTTTCTATAGGTGTTGACGTACCATGCGATGACGTGAAGAGGGCACAAATCATTATTAAATTGATAAGCAATGATATTTCCCCAAGGGGTTAAGTTTACGGATGCTACGTCAGATAATCTAGATTCCTTCGCTTCCCAGTGGAGAGTCAGCAACTCAAGAATCCAATAGCTCGGATAATTATGCGTTACAACATTTGGTGTCGTATATGACATAGTCACCAAAGCAGGTGTTCAACTTTCCTTTAAACTTATCTAGCATTTTGGTGAAAATAGCAGTGAAATAGTGTTTCCATGTTGCATTCACAATCGTAATTGAGCTATTACCTGCGTGGCACGTTGCCGACAAATATCTGTAAGGGGCACGGCCGGTTTTTTATGTCCCATCTCCCCTTATTTATTACAACTACTGCGGTAGAATTTGGGTGAAGAACACCATTTAATCACAATGTATTAGAAAAGCATTCCTACTTTACGTAGAATGAATGTAGTTGGAAAGATCAAATCACAGGAACCGTGGCCGAAGCCTCACGAAGCGCAACACATTGTTCTCTTGCATTCTACTTATTGTACCGCGATTTATTTTATTTTATAATCTCCTTTACAGCACGACAGCAGCGCCGAGCACACCCATAGCAAGGGCAGCCGCGGTGAACATGCCAGTCTCCCTGGGTCCAGCATTCTGGGACACCGTCGATGACGAAGACGCGCTCGCTGTTCCCGAGCTGCTGGCCGAGCCGGACGCCGACGACCCGCTGCTGCTCGAAGTCGAAGTCGCAGCAGCAGAAGATCCGCTGCTGGAAACAGCGCTCGTAGTACCCGTCTGCGTCGCAGACGAACTAGCCGGCCCCGTCGTCGCAACGTCCGCACAAGCACCGGCCGAAAAACTCGAATACACAGTGAGCAGTTCATCCAGCTCGCTCGTGATGACCGAGGGATCGGCGCCCATGTCGGCGGAGCAGCTCGTCGCGATGGCGAGGAGGTTCGAGCTCTGGGCCGACAGGTACGAGTACATGTCCAGGTTGTAGCTGGTGAAGGCGGCTTTGGCGCTGGAGGGCAGGTCGGACGCGAAGCCGCACAGGCCGTCGATGCCCTCGGCGCCGACGCCGGACTCGGAGTCGTCGGCGTTGTCGAGCGCGTCCTCGAGCGCGGGCGCCGGCGTCGGGAAGGCCGCCGTCCAGGACTCGATGCGCGACGCGCACTCGGGGGAGGTCGATTCCGTGGATTCCGGCTCGGAGGCCGTCACGAGCGTGCGGGTTTCGCGCGCGAGGATCGGGGCTCGCATCTGCGCGGAGGCGGTGGCGCTGAGGGCCGCCGCGAGGAAGGCGGTTTTGGTGAGCATGGTGGGTTTTTGTTGATGTTGGTGGTGGTGGTGGTTAAATGAATGTAATCAGTTGGAGAAGATCAGATCGATCTTAGGGCGGGTTCGGTAGCGAAAGAGTTTGGATACCGTCGACTTGACTCGCGCACGCGAACTAGAAGGATCAACGCCATCATGAGGTTCCCGAGGGCTGGCGGATGGTTTTATAAGAAGGTAAGACGCCTCCCCCCTAGTAGTGTAGGACTAACGGCGGCATGACTCTGATGCGTTAGGACATACAAAGCCTAGCCTAGACCTCGTTCAGGGGTGTCGGAGTGTAACGTCGGCTAAGCTCCCCTGGACGCAGGAGCTAGACGAGACGGTAAAAGGCTTGGCTGCCAGCTTTATTTACTAGGTTCGTATGTAGCCGCATAGGTGCTGTAGGTTTGTTTATGAAGTCAATGAAGCCCTAGATTCAACCTCGATATATTACCTAAGGTATACGGAGCAGCAGATCTCTTCTCATCGCGATCTAAATCTTCATAAATAGAGTTATCCAACACTTTAACCTGAATGGCAAACGATCAACCTCGATTTGAGGAGTCGTAAAATTTATTCTGGAATATGCAGATATGCAGCGCGAGTCTTTGCCTTATTAAACGTCCAATGTATTTCAGGACTCCCTGACCCCGGTAAGCATTGGCTGGGCGGTTCCACTTGAGCTTCCACGAACTGCGCGAATTGGTCAGCGCCGAAATGAGACATCAAATGAATCCTGTCGGTAATATTGTGTACTTGCTACGTAGTACTTACCGCCGATGAAAAAATCTAGCAGCCTGGTACTTAGCTGCTCAGCTTGGCTGCTGCTTAGGGTTGTTACATGACCTGGAAAAACCGTAGGCCTTTGCTCATGGGCTAAAATTTCATAGTGATTTCAATGTTTCTCATCTAGCGTCGGTCCAAACAAGAAAGGAGAGAAAAAAGAAATTGAACATTGAAATAGTACATTCGTTATCCGATTTTATTAGAGATAAAGTTTCGTATAACACTAAAATGCTTATTAATTCAAGTTGCAAAAATGAGTGTTTGGATCGGGCGTTCCAACCCAAGAAAAAGAAGGCCCAGAATCACCACGGAATTTACATACAACGTAAGAAAAGTGCAAAAAGGATTCGATTGCACTAACGAACATGGCAAAAACATGAGGGTTTGGCCGGGGATTGAACCCGGGACCTCTCGCATATCAGCATAGGTTTTCCCTAAGCGAGAATCATACCACTAGACCACCAAACCAGAGAGAACATATCGCACCTCATTGATCAACGACTTTTTATTGGGCTCTATATCAGCTGCTTGCGTTAGTTTGTGCCCGGAACTATGACTATGTGGGGTAATGGCGGGGATCAAATTTAGCTGAGCCCGATAATTAACCTGTCTCCTTGCTGACTAGGTAGTTGAACAATCTTCTAGATATTCATATTTTAAAAACACTTCATGTTTCGAACTACCGAGTTTACCAAGTCATCAAACATGTCATGAGTGCTGCTAAATACTGCTTGTCCAAAGTCCAGCATTTTTAAGTTACATACAATGCTATAAATCGGGTATCGTCCTGCATATTAAAACTTGAATTTGTTGAACTCGTATATAGGATGCCAGATGAATCGAAATTAAAGTCAGTCGAGTCCCAATCCGAAGAAGCCTAGTACTATGACCCGGCTTCCTGTGAGACCGTGAAGGCTCCCAAGGTATTCATAAATCTCACTCCACAACGTATCGATAATAACCCCTATTCTCCGTGAGGTGCACCCGGCTAACAACCCCCCAAATTCGAACTAACACAAAACACGGCCGCAGTAAGAAACCAAGAAACATACATCTAGCTAGATATTGCCTTTCACCGTCTCTCCATCAGATGGTAAGAATCCAGGCGAAGTAAAGCCACACGCCGGATAGCAGGCTTCCTCTGCTTCATCTCGACAAGCCATTGGGAAGTTAGCCCGGGCCATTCCTTTCCATTGATTCTTACCGGCCTGCCTTCTTTATCCTCGCCGCCCAAGACGTCCCAGTTGTATTGGGTGATAAACCATTTATCGTGCAATGCTTTCTCGCGACTGCACCAACATTGACCGCGGTCATGAATGCCATCGTGTATCTGACTACATTCGTCTGTTTTGGCCTCTAAGAATCTTTGAAGCTTGTCAACATCCTCAGATGAGTGGTTTGTCCTCAACTTTCTTATCAGAGCATCTTTAGCAGATTGGTCTTCCTTGTCGATAGAAATAGGCTGGTCACTGTCATGTCCAAATAATCGAGCCTCCAGAACCGGGTCATTACGTTCGGGATGGGTGTACGCTTCCTCCACAGTATCGACAGCCTTCAACTGTGGGAAGTAATACGGGCTGAACAAGCAATCAAAGTAGCCGCATTCACCACATGCGGGTGGTCCACATTCTATGGTGACATGCTGAGCGCGGCTGGTAAGTTCCTTTATCATTTCTATGCCATAGAATTGATCTAAGCAAGTCTCCAGAAAGAGACTATCTCGGCGTGGATCGAACCACGCCCATTTTTTCGAGGGGAGCGAGTTCCCAATTCTTATCGACACGAGCCCACCGTCTTGGCACGCCACAGCCCGAGACTCTCGGCAGACCTGGGCGACCGAAGGTGGCAGTGATTTCGACGTAAATCGGTATCCAACACCCCCAAAATAACCGGTGTTGCTAGAATATTCTTCGACGCATACCATGCGTCGTGGGAGTGCCAAATCCCAAATCATGAATCGAATTTCAGCTGGCAGTTTCCTGAATTGAGGGAACCGAGCCGTTTGGCCGCTAGTTTCACGTAATGCCCGGACTTCAGCGTGTAAAGATTTCGTTTGAGCGTTGAGTATATCCAATATGGAGTCTTTCATACCATCAACTAGGGCTTGGGTGCTGCGCGCGTATGTGTTCATTTCTTCAAAAAGACGGTCTTGTCCAGTTTGTACCTCAGTAATCTGGTCGTCTACTGAGCGGACAAGTGCCTTCACCCCGTCTTCGCCTTCCTGACCCTCCTGACAGTCATCAAGGGTTTGCTGCAAAGATTCGAGATTCTTCCCGATATCTTCCAAGATCTCCTTCCAGTCATTGGATTCGCCTTGCACGACTTGCTCTAGGTGTTCGAATCTATCGGGCAAGTCATCGTGAAGGCCGGCGATAGAGCGGGCGACAGAAGTGGCGACGTAGTAAACCAGTTCCTTAGTGGTAAGCCGAGAAAGGTTAACGCGCCGGCAACTAGGACTAGCCCCGGGTCCACTATATTGAGCATTGTCGTCATCCATTGAGTCCAACAAAAGAAGATTACTTCCACCCAAGATGTCGACGGAGGCAATCTGGGAATAATAATTTGAGAGCTGAATTCGTGAGGAATTGATCGCAAAACGAGGGAATGTGATATTACTAAGTATAGAGGATGATCATCACGCGACGCAATGCTTGAAGAAAACATAGAAATTTTTTTATTATTATCCTGGGGCGCTATGGCCGTTTCTCGCACATGGCTTCCATGGATACTTCGAAATCGGACAGGATGTTCAGCGAACAGGTCTTAGCTCCATACCTACTATTGTCAATGATTATCACCTAATATCGTCAAAAATATCAAGAGAAGCGACAAGGTAACGAGATAATATAACAGAAATATCAACGAGTAATATTAATATCTCCTCGGGTAAGTCTAACATTTATATAGGTATGTAACGACCGGCGGTAAGAGGTAGCGATCCTTGAGATTCAGAAACTCTCACGTACTTCCAAATCGGCGTCAATTATTTGCTCTAGAGCATAAGATAGAGGAAGACTCGACTATAACGAGCATCTAGGAAGCCTAGAAGCCCGTTCAAGCTCACCTACGATAAAGTATGCCCATGTACAATTTGTTGATATGAAAAGGGAAAGAAAAAAGAGAAGAGTCGGGGTTCAGAAATTTCAAATTAACCGATACCAGACAGCACGGGATCCACTCCTCTGCTGGTCAAAGCGCCGTGCTAAGTTACGCAGTAGTAACAACCTTGAAATTGAGCAGATTGAGGCCATTACTAAGAAATACGTATACTTTTGTGTGACCTCAGTTCATGCCTTAAAAATCGGGTCGGAATATCCGTAGCTATAGCCAATCAGAGAGGGGCTGAAATAATCGCGATTAATCGCACTAGCGCCACTTGGAGAACACCCAATTATTCCCGACCAAGCACCTCACAAGGAAGACGTCAACGTTTTTGAACGGACTTCCCAATTGACCACCCCCGCCCTCCGACCTGAGTCCTACTCTTCTCCTCTTCCGTATTCACCTAATTCCGTCGAGACGACACGATGCTTCGACAATCTCTGGCTCGTTCGGCTTGGCGGACTGGCCGACAAGCCGCCAGATCCTCCAGAGCTTTTTCTGCGACGCCCCAACGGCCGGCAGAGGTGGAGCTTACAATTGGTGAGCATATCGTTCTATACCCGCAATCAGGTTCTCTAAGGTGGTTGCTAATGTCTATATAGATGGAAAGAAGGTGTCTATCGAAGGTATAAACCTATTACCGGACGTTGCTGGGTACCCGAACGCCTTTACTAATTAAGCCCGCAGCCGGCTCAGCTTTAATTCAAGCCTGTGAAAAGGCCGGCAGTACCGTCCCTAGGTTAGTTTACCGAACATTTGAGATATTGAAGGTATTGAAAGAAGAAACCATTGCTAACAGTGTACAGATATTGTTATCATGAGTACGACCGGTCCCGTATAATTCACCCCGCAACGACTCCGATTGCTAACAAGCTGGGATAGGAAGTTGATGATAGCCGGAAACTGCCGTATGTGTCTAGTCGAAGTCGAACGAGCGCCGAAACCCGTTGCCTCTTGCGCATGGCCAGTACAACCAGGCATGGTGGTGAAGACAAATTCGCCACTTACACACAAAGCCCGAGAGGGAGTGATGGAATTCCTCCTAGCGAACCACCCGCTGGATTGCCCTATCTGTGATCAGGGTGGCGAATGTGATCTTCAAGATCAATCCATGCGATACGGTGCCGATAGGGGCAGGTTTCACGAGATCGGCGGCAAGCGAGCGGTGGAGGATAAAAATATTGGACCCTTAATCAAGACGTCGATGAACCGATGTATCCACTGCACAAGATGTATTCGATTCGCAAACGATATAGCCGGTGCCCCTGAGATGGGTTCGTTCGGACGAGGAAACGATATCCAGATTGGTACATACTTAGAAAAGAACCTAGACTCCGAGATGTCGGGTAATGTCATCGACCTTTGCCCCGTCGGAGCCCTCACATCAAAGCCCTACGCCTTCCGAGCTCGTCCTTGGGAACTGAAGAAGACCGAATCAATTGATGTGCTCGATGGTCTAGGCTCTGCTATCCGTGTCGACTCGCGTGGCCTGGAAGTTATGCGAGTTATTCCCCGGTTAAACGACGACGTTAACGAAGAATGGATCAATGACAAGACTCGATTCGCTTGCGATGGCTTAAAAACTCAGCGATTGACTATGCCGCTAGTACGACGAGAAGGCAAATTCGAGCCAGCACCGTGGGAGCAGGCGTTGACAGAAATTGCTGCCGCCTACCAACAGCTCATGCCTGCAGGCAATGAGTTCAAGGCCATCGCTGGTGAATTAACCGAGGTTGAGTCTCTAGTTGCTATGAAGGACCTAGCCAATAAGCTCGGATCTGATAACTTGGCCATCGACACACCCTTGGGAAGCCAGCCTCTTGCCCACGGTATTGATGTCCGATCAAACTATCTCTTCAATTCTAAGATTCTTGCTGTTGAAGACGTTGACGCCTTGTTACTCGTCGGCACCAACCCAAGACATGAGGCCGCTGGTCTAAACGCTCGTATCCGAAAACAATGGCTAAGATCAGACCTAGAGATCGGCGTTGTAGGCGAATCATTCGAATCAACATTCGAGTTTGAACACCTCGGCACAGACCTCGCGGCGTTGAAGAAGGCTCTTTCTGGTTCTTTCGGCAAGAAGCTTCAGTCAGCCAAGAAGCCAATGATCGTCGTTGGCTCTGGTGTAACAGATCACCCCGACGCCAAGGCTTTCTACGAGCTTATCGGTTCCTTCGTAGAGAAGAATGCTGCGAACTTCTTGACTGAAGAGCACAACGGATTCAACATTCTACAAAGAGCCGCTTCAAGAGCAGGTGCTTTCGAGGTCGGGTTTACAACGCCTTCTCCCGAAGTCGCTCAGACCAAGCCCAAGTTCATCTGGCTGCTTGGCGCCGATGAATTTGCCGATGCTGATATCCCCAAGGACGCTTTCGTCGTCTACCAGGGCCACCACGGTGACAGAGGTGCCCAGATCGCCGACATCGTTCTACCTGGTGCTGCTTACACGGAGAAGGCCGGTACATATGTCAACACAGAGGGTCGCGCTCAAATGACGCGTGCCGCTACATCGTTACCTGGTGCCGCCCGAACAGATTGGAAGATCATTCGAGCAGTCAGCGAGTTCCTCGGAGCACCTCTACCGTATGACGATGTTGCCCAGTTAAGAGAGAGGATGGTCGAGATCAGCCCTGCGCTAGCTTCGTACGACATCGTCGAGCCCACTTCGATGAAGTCGTTGAGCAAGGTGCAACTAGTAGACCAGAATAAGGGCGCCAAGACCACGAACGAGCCGTTGAAGAAGGTTATCGAAGATTTCTATTTCACAGACGTCATCTCCAGAAGGTAAGCACATACACACCCCTTTACGTTACTATTTCCGGTTATTCGCTAACACGCAGCGCAGTTCACCGACGATGGCAAGGTGTTCAGTCGCAAAGGCGACGGGCAACCCGGATAACAACTTAATGGCCCCCGGCATAACCGAAGACAAGCCGATGGGCCAAGTGGCATACGGCTCGTAAGGGTAATGCTGTGTGTGTGAGGCGTAACGAAATAGATGAAACGCGGAGCTTCGAATGGGCGGGGGTCTCGAGTCAAGACACTGCTAACACGGCCGGGAGGGAATATATTTCTCGAGAGGCCTGGGTTGAATGTTTTTTCCTTTGTTGCTGGGCGCAGACATGAATATGGCATCGTTAGTGTACATATAGCACTTGGTTCAACGGAGTAGAGTAGAGAAGAAAGAAAGAAAGAAAGAAGTACATAAAGCGCCCAGAATTCCAAGAATCGTGATATCTTCGTCTGTTTTTTTTCGAGTGCGAATCTTGATCTAGAGCCGTTGCTACTATGTTACGAGGTCGTTCGTACGGTATAAGACCTATGTAGCTCGATCGTATGTGGTGACGGCACATGTCCGCATAAGATAGAGCAATCATGTGAGGTACTTAGGTAGGTATTCAGGGGCTTATAGTCGAGCCGACCCGAGCCCTACTTATAAAACATATCATTAAAGTTCCAAGTCATTAGCACGAAGACAACTGAATTGAGGGGAGTGAATGGTGTATTATTAAGTGAACGAAAAGAAAAGAAAAAGTACATTCGTACGATGTTGCCGAGATTGCCATCAACTCATTCCCAGCGTATCCGATTATGGGAAAAGAACATATGAAAAACACAACGATAACTCAAGGAAATGACAAAGGAAAAAGGCTCTCGAGATGTTGTCACCTGGTGGATGCCAGGAAGGTCGAGGCGTATCACATCATATTCTAGCGGTTCTTCATGGGACTTGGACGAGTTCACCAATGTAGAAGCATGGAATTTGATGTGAAATAAACGAATGAGTGTAAATGATAACTCTTCGTAATACAAGGAGCATATGTAAGACCTCTCATCGATAGCGCAAAAACAAAATATTAACATTTCTGATTTTGGCCACGTCTGATTAGTCCACCCCTTTTCCGAATTCTGTATTGGCTTCGAAAGTGCCATGCGAACCTGAACAGTTGATTCCCAACACAAGGTAGCTATCCTCTGCAGAACGTCCACTTCGGCTAAGATCGGGAAAACCATTGATGCAACTTTTATAGAAGGCAAGGTGAAATACTAAGTATTTTCCTTTTTGATCGGCCTTAGGTAATTTCACCATCCAATTCAAGATCTTGAAATGAGCGAACTGGATTTGAATCAGGAAAAGGATGGCGAACGGATTGGTATGGCGTGGCTGATATCGCAAAATCCATAAGCATGATGTGTCCAAGGCGCCTAAGCAAGGCAGTAGCCCGCCGAGCGTAGGATGCGTATAAATTCCCTGCTCGAGATGATGCTGCCGGAGAGACCTGCCATATGTGAATCGAATCGAAATTTGTCATTGGCGCCCAGTCGTGTATGGACGCAGAACATAGGAAATAGAAATGAAAAACACGGAAAACACTCGTAGGAACTAAACGTTATGAAATCGCATCGTCATTCTGAGAAAGTATGCCGCGATGTCTGCGGCTTTCTTCGCCAAGTGAATACGCCCTAGGCTTTGAAACTATAAGGCAGCGCAATTATTGGTAGCCACGGCCATTGTAACGAGGACCTGCGGGCATTCGTCCCATGCCAGCACCAGTGCCAGGTCCCGGTCGAGTGGCAAGGGCCGGATTGGTGCAGAGCATTCCGACGCGGGATCCAAATTTGGATCCACGGAGAGAAACCATGTGCTTTCTGATATGCGCAGTAACTATCTCACGATGCTGAGGAGATGCGTGGTTAATAATCCACTGGATGAGATAATTGCCGTACTGGTCGCTGGAGATATCGATCAAAGGGATGCGAGTACGGTCCACGCGGCCCTCGCAGACACGGTCAAGGTAACGAGCTAGGAACTCAGCACCACCAATCTTAAGGCACTTCTCGACCACCTTGGAGGCATACTGATCCATGCTGTATTCCGCTGCGTAGCGGATAACGTGGTCGATCGCACGGCTTCGATCGGCAGGTGCGCCGTGCTCGCAGATGTGTTGGATGCACCAGTTTCCGAACTGGCCATGCGCAACGATGTCGATATTTGCGAGGACCTCTTCAATGCAGGGACGCTATAGAGTAGATAGTTAGCATCTTAGTCCAGTGTTATCTTATGTGCTTCAAATATATACCTTGTCTTCTTCGAGACAGTTCTCAAAGATATTCTGAACAACCAAACTTCCCGTCTCGCCGAGAGCAACCTCGTGCCACATGCCGCGTAGTGCATCGTTCACATACTTCATGATCTGAGGGGGTGATTCAGTCCATCTCAGCTCAAAGAGCTTTTGCCAAACATGGCAAGCATAGCGATGAATGACAGTCTCTGGAATACGTCGAAGTAGTTCATGAACCATGACGGCCTTGTAATCTTCGGGGACGGCATCAAAAGCCTTCTGCACCACGTGGCAACCAAACGGGTCCATCGAGAGGTTGAGCGTGTTACCTCTAATGGCCTCAGCGATCTTGATCACTTGCTCCGGAGTTCCATGTTCGAAACATCGTTGCACCAGGAAATTACCAAAGCGATTGACCATCAAGGCGTAAGCAGAACTAACAATCGCTTCGACGATTTCGTACTTCTGATCCGGAGTTCCGACCTTGAGCTTCTGCTGCAGGAAGATAGAAGCTTGCTGATCATTGTTGCAGATGATCTTGTCAACAATGTACTTCCAGTTGCAATTGACATTGCGATCGAGCAAGCGGCGGTAGTTCAACGGCTCGGTAGTCGGCAGATAGGTTTGGCCCTCAGAGGCCGCGGGCTATGACAAATATGCGTTAGTGGCAAACTAAAGTATATAATAAGAAAATAGCTGACGTACCTCAGATTTCCACGGCACAACACCCGTAGCCGAAGTGAACTCGGTGGCTAAGGGAGAAAGCGGTGTGCCAACAGGAGTCGGCTGGTAGTTAGAATACATGCCCGAATTAGACGGAGCCTGAGGCGGGCCATGCATGCCGTGGTCGGCTCCATAACCGCCAGGGCCGTAGTTGTAACCACCGCCAAATCCTGGGCTTGCACCAAAGGCGGGCGTTCCGAGACGGTTTTCAAACCGGCCGTTTCGTCGGCTGCTAGAAGGTCGGATTGTCAAGTCATAATCCGGAGTCAAGCGATCTCCACGATAATTGCCGGGAACCGAAGGCTCGTAAGCCATGCTCTGATCCATGTAACCAGGCTGGTGAGCTCCACGCCCATTCCACTGTTGATTTGGGAGCTCCGGTCCCGAGAAGCCACCGCCCTGAAAAGGGCCTTGGTTATTCTTGGGTCCCCAAAGCTTGCGAGAACGATTGAAACCAGTGGCCGACAAGGCATCGCTGGTGTCCGATCGGGAATCGTCGAAAGAGGACCAATACTGCCCCTCTCGGCCCGCTGCCTGGTGGCTGACGGTGTTGGGGCCTAGAGGACCCAGGACACGCGATGGGTTGGACTCGGGTGGGAAGTCGTGACGAAATTCGCTGTCCACCGGAGAGCCACCCATACCATACTCCATTCCAGGCTGGCCCCGACGAGTCTGTGCAAGCTCTCGATCAAGTCGGCTAATCTTGTTTTGAGCCTGGGCAAGCTCTAGCTTAAGACGAAGAACCTCGTCCTTGTTGACTTCTCCATCCTTCTTCAGAGTCGCACTAGCTGGTCGGGTAGTTGGAGCTGTGCTTCCGAAGGTCTCGGTGGCGGGTGTGATAGGCACCGAGCTGCTCGAAGAGGCATGTTGAAGAATAGGAGGCGCGAAATTGCCCTCCTCTGAAGCCTTGAGAGCTTCGCCTTGCTTGGTAAGCACGTTGGTGTGGTGGTTGAGATGTTCCAGTAGGCTGTCCATAGGACTGGAATCGGAATGACCGGAGGGTTCGTGGCCCAACTTGATCTTCTGTTGTAATTAGCAAAGGGGACAAGACGAAAAAGCATAGTGAGGCAAGCAGACCTTAGGATAACTCTGATTAACCAATGTAGAGGCCGAAAGAGCCGAGGCCGTCTTCTTCTGAGACTACAGATAACCATTAGTTTCAACTCTGCCATCCGAACGTCATAGCAAACATAACAAGAAACATTTCGGGGATGGTATAAATAGATGGGATAGATGAACAAGGCCAGATAGCCAGCCAAGTTGATATATCGAACACGTCTCTTAAAACATGACGACTACTTACAGGAGGAAGGATACGTTCGAGCATATCACTTACAATGGCAGTAGAAGAATTCTCAGTGCCAACCTTGACGTTTTCCTCCTTCGACATGGTCTTAGCGGCCATAGTGCGGCGAGGAGTAGGGGAACCAGTCGAGGGACCTGAAGGCGTAGACATGGTTTCTAAGTTCTGGCTTAGTCAGTACCTATGTAGCAAGACGGAAAACCGTGACCGGTTATTGAGGAGAACGTTGTTTGATCGACACGGTAAGTGTTCAAAACGAAGTTGGAAAATGGCAGAGATGCCTCGTCTGTGTTGAAAGAAAACGTACTAAATGGTATTGTATGGTATGGTGTGAAATGAACGGTGAGTTGTGGTGTCGTGTGGTGTGATGTGATGGTAGACGGGGTGAAAGGTATAGTGGATGACGAGAGGTAAAGAGTAAAAATGAAAGGAATAGATGAAATGGACAAGAAGAGAAAAATCGAGAATTTAAAGTAGGTAGACGTAATGACGAAATCAGGGTAGGTGTAGGTGATAACCCAAGTAAAATAATTTTGGGCAGGTGCAAATAATTGACGGTGGTAGGAACGGGGAAGCAGGTGAGAATATTTGAGAACGGATGGGATGAAGAGGAAGGTACGCCAGGATATAAGGTTAGGGTAGCACTTACCGATAAGCAGCGTTGAATAAACACTAGACGACCGAGGCGACAATGACCAAGGTAGAAAGTATTGAAGGTGCAAGGTGTTGACTGAAGGTAATATGGATCGATGAACCAATATCCACCGTCAAGTCAGGAATGAGAGGAAGATTAAAGTCAAGCAAGTAGCTTGGTGGTCGTATGTGTGCACGCGTGTATAACGGATGGACACAATGGAACAAGTTGAAGGAAATGGAGATGATTATTCAAAGATGAATGTGCGAGACGAAAAAATCGTAATAACGAAAGGTAGGCTGGCACAGGTAAAGCTAGGTTGGATAAGAAGTGTGTGTGAAGAGAAGAGAGGAATAAATTAATTTCGAGGATAAGCTCGAATTTTTTGTGTTTACCCGTTGGGATGAAAAGAGGGAAGAAATTCCTGGGAGTTGGAAAGTTGGGATTAAATAGGTTTCGTAGGTAGGTTTCGTAGAACTGAGTCACCGTTAGGTCAACGTTGGAATCAGTGAAGCTGTAGGTACCTAGGATTTTATATTGTCAACTAGAGAAGTGAAGTACGAGGAGTGAGGTACCTCTAAGTGGGATTTATAGTGCACAGGTACCCAGTGTAAATATATACCAAGGTATCTGACGAGTAGTAGCGACGACAATGTTCATGATTCCACTTTTGTACTAGTGTGCATGTACTGGAAAAAATAGAGTTTTCCTTTGCATCTTTCTGGGGACTCCAGGTTGTGTACATTCGTACTTACGTAATACTTTTCCCGTTGGTAAAAATCCCCCAGGGTTAAATAAATACGAATATTCTTCTTGATGATTTTCTTCTTGTCTTGAGATCATCCCAGCATCCGTTACTCTCAGGTTGCAGCTCTATTTTTTTCTCCCACGACCTAACGATGACACCTAAATACGACTTATATTAATCAGTAACCACTCAAAACATTGGTCTGAGATAGCTACGGTCAAAAATCTCACATCAAATCAAGTGGCTCAGCCCTCATGTTCCTGTCGACGATTCCTTCCTGTAGATTTAGGCTGGTTAGCTCACAAAAAGACCCAAGTTCACGGGCAAAAGCATAGAGACCCCGTTGACATGACAGCTTCAGCATAATCTTGGGACAACAGTCTCGACTTTGAGGAATTCCTTGTTTTTTTATTAACATATCCATATCCCATATCCGTGTGAACGCCATTCTTGTTATGCACGTATATCAATGTACAGCCCGTGCTAATATCATTTCTTCTTTTTGTCTGCATCACAGTTAACAGTTTTCTCGATATCTGATAGAGAGGTAGCATACCAAAACGTGATCCAGTAGGTGGACCCCTCTGCTTCTTCGGTGCGCCTTTACCACGCGATTTCACTCTGCGATCTGGTTAGATTCTTTGCTATCGGTCTTGACGGTCAGGATGTAAAAGGACGTACCCTGCTAAGTGCTCCAATCTATCCTCTTCTTGCTCATTGATAGTCTCTAACTCTAAGCCTCTGAATGCTTTCTCTAACGTGTTGATTGTAGGCCCTCTTGGAGGATAGTACTTCGCAAGTGTTGGACCTCTTAATCTTTGGCGAAGGATTTTATTACCCATCCGTACACGATCAGGATTGTAGGCCGTCGAAAAGATTTCGCATTGAGCCTAGGACGTCAGATTACACGGGACAAAACAGAGTTGAATGTAATGATAAGCATCCATACCTTCATGAGGTTCAGCAGCCTCGCCCGAGGGACTGCTGTCATTTTGGCTATCTGTGTGCCTAGGTAGCAGGCTGTACTCGCTTTGCGATTGAGTATATCGAGCTGTCGCGAAGTCAAAAAGTTGTCTGATTAGAGTACAGCGCAAATCGGATAATTATCGGTCAAATATTTGAAGTGGTGAACCAGTACCTTAATAATTCCCGGTAATTTCAATCACCCGCACACCCTCTAATATTGAATTAAAGGGCACAAGCTAGCCTGGTACTTGGCATCAATCTTCTCGGCATCAAATTGATGTTCTCCACATATAAATTCAAATTATTACTGCCTACCTATGTTTATAGGTAGGTAATCAACAACAACTTGAACTTACATACCAATTACCTGGGTATCTCTCATTCTATAATCAGAATGTCGAAGCGTTCGTATACAGACTTCGCATCCAAGGATGCAACGTCAGTTTCGCAAATCTTGGAGCATGCCGAAGATTTGCTGAGAGCTGCAAAAGCCTTAAAGAAGGAGCTCGATACATTTCGTGATGTTCCCGAAGTAAACGATCAAATCATATCGGTCCTGCAACGCCACAACAAGAAAATATTGCCTTCCGCCCAATCACTAACTCAAGATGAGGTGAGTACTAAATCATTGGCTCGATATCATATTTACTACTAACACACGCTTTATTAGACGAATGCCATTAATCAACATGAGCCTGGATCTCACAAGATTCAAAAGCTCGATGGTGATGGGGGAACTTCCGGCAATGCGCCTACAGCGCTTATCATACCACCACCGGTATTACTAACTCGGTGGACACCTGATGATATACCTAGCTCGGGTCTGCCGCCTTTGCCTCCTATCCTAGATCCTGCTCTCGAACAGGCAGCGCTTACTCACTCCGGGATGACGACGAGGCCAACAGATATGAGCTACGAGAGACTCGAGTGGATCGGAGATGCTTACCTCTACCTGATGTCTACATCTTTCATCTACCAAACCTTCCCAAATCTAAGTCCTGGGCGATGTTCTCAGTTACGCGAGAGACTTATCAAGAACGGGACTCTGTCCAACTATACTGTGCAGTACGGAATTAATAAACGCACGAGATTTCCTGCCGAGTTTGATCTACATGGTAGAATCGGCGGAAGCCAGGCGTCTCATAATGCGAAGAAGAAAGTGTTAGGCGATGTGTTCGAGTCTTACGTCGCAGCTGCAATTTTAGGGGACTCGGAAGGCCTATCGCGTGTGTCACTCTGGATAAAGTCCCTTTGGAGCACAACGATCGCACAAGAGATACGGGAAGAGTGCAGAGGTCAATCCCGTCCTACACATGATTATTCGAAGACCGAGAACAATGACGATAGCCAAAAGCCTGCCAAACGGGACTTAAACCCTAAAGTTCAGCTCAGTCAGATCATTGGCGCCAAAGGAGTCAAGATCTCATACAACGACGTGGGTGGACCGAAGATGGACAAGGCCTCGGGGAAACTTCCGTGGTATACAGTGGGCGTGTTCTTCGATGGTTTTGGAGAGAAAAACCTTCAGCTCGGTATCGGAGGTGCATTGTCGAAGAAGGAGGCTGGGGCCAATGCAGCACTCGCAGCGTTGGAGAACAAAAGCTTGATCAAGCGTCTGCGAAAGAAGAAGGAAGAATCCTTACAAGCAGCAAAGTCGGCCGAATCGACCCAACAAGAGTATGACAACTGGTCTTAGCCGAGTTACATTTTGCAGTGTACCCGTTATGTGGCACCAGATATTTACGACCAGAAAATAAGAATCAGAAAAGGCCATCCTAATTAATTAACATACTAGCATAATAATCATTCCCGAGAGAAACCCCCGGTTATATACTGCATAGGTAGGTATAATGTATGTTAAGTTAGGTCAATGGCTTATTCATACTTACTGATATATCTATATAATCCATCAAGCAACCCCGTCTCGTCACCTTGTGAATGTTTAGCCTCACGATAACAGGCGAGCTATTGGGTTGAGCTGGTTGAGTTAGATATGATCCATTATGAAACCACTCCAATAGATACTCGAAACATATTCATAAAAATGTAAAATTGCAAGGCATACATGTGCTACACTTGTCCTATCTGCATTTTATAACGAATTCTTATCTGAGGTTGTCCCCTTCACGTGCTTTCGTCGGATGCGGATGGAACTGAAGAGGGTTTAATACATAAAACTAAGGTTCCGATTCCCACTAATTTAGGATGGGTCGATCCCCACAATACAGGGGTTAAAGGCTCGGTGACGCAGTGTACCACGCGAGCGGCCAGCACGGTCAAAATGTACCTACAGCTGCTACAGAAGGACCTACAGAGGGATCTACAGAAGGAGCTGATCCCTGCTTTCTTTGCTTTGGATTTCTACGAGACCCCATTTCTCTCTATGACCGAGGCAATTCGAGTTCCTTCAATTCCCTACACCAAACCCAAACAGCCGCGATCAACGTGACGGACCCCATTATGTACAAGCTTCCATTATGGGGGAGAATCTCACAAACCACCAACATCGCGACCGACATTTAAGATAGTAATTGCTCATTGCTCATTGCTCATTGTATAATGCTCGCTTAATCCTTCGACTTAATTGTTTTACTATATTAAAACCAACTCAGAATCGTACCTTGGATTCCGACATCCGACTGAATTTCCCTGCGTCTCCCACCTGTATAGATGACGTGTTCCTGAACGCGGGCTCCCCATTGGTAGCCTTAGAACCAACGCATTAGGCGGTGATCCAACATCAGCTTCAATTTGTCTCGACCTGCTCTTCGGGCAGCCGTAGCGGGCTCGCTACGCGTACGTACGATTTCCCACTCGCCACGCCTTCGGCGTACCAGGTTCCTTTATCCATGCATGGATAGGGGTATATAGATACGAAGCGCAAAGAAAGAGTCGGAGACCAGAATCATATACGGTATTCAATACAGATGCGAGGCTCGAAATGGCCGACTCAGTTGGTATGTCCCCTGAGAATCAAGACCCGCCGAGCCAATCAACCACTCCAATTATCAATCGCCCCTTTTCCCTTCCTGCCTTACTCATAAGTTCCCAATCCATCACACCTTCGCTGATAGAGTCCCCACCTTCGGTAGACCGCGTGTTTGTGCACGCCTTGAATACGGTGAAGAAGATTCCCAAGACGGGAGCGTCGCGCCCCCCGCCGGGCGATCGTCTACGGTTATATGGCTTGTACAAACAAGCCATGGAAGGAGACGTGGACGGTGTCATGGAACGGCCAGAGCGCCGCCCGGGTATCGATGCCGACGAACTCGAGCGCGAACGCGATAAATGGGACGCCTGGAATGCCCAGAGTGGACTCAGTCGAACCGAGGCCAAAAGGCGGTATATCGAAGCGTTGATAGAGACTATGCATCGATACGCCACTACGCCGTAAGTCTTCCCCTCTTAATACGAGATATAATAGTTGTTCCCCGAGATAGAACTAGTGTTCTTCGATCCTGGAATAAGCGAGGCGGTGACTGGTGCATGAACTAACAACTGGTATCGATAGTGACGGGAAGGGACTTGTCGCGGAACTCGAATTTGTTTGGGATCAGATTAAGAACAACAGTCCATCGTCGTCAAACGCGTCTCCGAAAGATGCTACCTTTGCCGAACCCCGACGTTTTCAACAGCCACTAAGCGGGACCGAGGGCCCGATGAAGATGCTCAGCCCCATGAGCGAGGATGATGCGGCGGAACAGGAGTATCGCGAGACACAGGACGACGATCTCGAAGGAGAATATGTGAAGAAGGGAGATAGGTGGTCACGCAAAGTAGAACGCGCTGTTGTCAGATTATCCGCCGAGGTAGCAGCTCTACGAGAACAGATCACGGTTGGACGCGAGTGGAGGTCTAAGAAGGAAAAGAGTTTTGCTGCATGGGCTAAATGGATGCTATGGATTGTTACAAAGCATCTCGCGGTAGACATGGTCGTCCTAGGTATCGTATTATTATGGATGCGGAGGCGGAAGGACAGGCGACTCGAGGATCACGTCAGGGCAATGCTCAGGCTAGGTCGTGAATACGCGAGGAAAATACTGCCGTCGAGATGATAAATCAACGATGTGCTATATGCACTATGGACTTAGGCTACCCTGCCTATTCGCATACCATCAGCAAATACCAACCAGCCTTTCCTTTGTCGGTCACGCGTGTGATCATCCCGAACCATGATGCCGGGACCAAGCTCTTATAAGAAGAGAACGCATGAACCGACCATTACACGAGACCCTCTTCCCCTATATCACTGGTCCGACTCTTCACTGGCGCTGTACGATCTCACGACCTCGAAGTCTGGCTCAGCCTCAACTAACTCCGCATCAGGCTCCGGCGAAGGGGCTGGGGTTATTCGGAGCTCGGGCAACCAGTGGCATTTCTGCTGCGTGAATATCTCGATGTCGGGCTTTTCCAACGACTGGTGATGCACTAAACAGCCGGAAAAGATGAAGATGCGATCTGTTCGCGTGTCTCTCTCCTTCAAGTATAAGGGGGTGCTGCAGTGCTCACATCGATAGAGATACTTCTTGAACTCGAAGATCGCCTGAGTGGCTTGGAAAGAGAACATTTGAATGGTTCCTAATTGATGGTTAACGAATGTTGGGATTGGAATTAATGACAGGACATGGATGGATAGGATGACCGCCAAAGCTGAGGAACTTACCCGAGCTGATCTCCAAGAACTGCTCTCTAGTGACGAGGAAATCACCGTGAGTACCACCGGTGATCTTCTTGCAGTCAGCGCAGTGGCAGATTTGCTAGTTTCGATTAGTTTAAGGGACGTTAGGAGGGTATGAAAATTCTAATGGTTCAACTTACGTGGAAAGGACGGTGGCCGCGAATCAGGCCTTGGATCTGCGAAAATGCGACGTTAGCACACTTTTCCGACGAAGCTCTCCAAATGGTGTTGTACATACTTGGCCGCAGAGGCACGTGATGGATAGGTGTACTCCCACCTCGAGGCGCTCGCCGGAGAAACTGCCCTCCTCGAAGCTAGTCCAGCCAGCAGCCATGGTGTTCTCTAGATGAGGGGGTGGTCTTCCTGTTTTGGGTGAGCGTATGGAGTTGAAGCTGGGATGGTTGGGGATGATATGATGAGGAGTTTAAGTCGGTTCGGAGAAATGGTTAAGAGGGAGAATGGGAAGTTGGTCTGTCCTTTGAATTTTCAGATTAGGCGGGTGCATTTATTCTTTTGGAAGCCAAACGGGGCGTGTAACACCACTACTCTACGAATTCGGACGGATCGAATACTGCGGTTGCCTCAAAACATCTGACTAGGCGAGAGCTGTCATGGCTCGCAGGGTTCAGACGAGGCGGGAGCTGTTATTCGACCAAGCGGGGATTATCACTGTTTGAAGAAGTCACACGGGGTAGATGATGATATTGCTCAAGAAACAGTTAAGCAAGGACTCCTATTCGTAAGAGGTTCAGAAGGTAAGGCCACTGCTTGAAAGCCATGACCATTTACAACATCATAGACTCCCAGTCATCTAAATAGGTTATGCATAGACCATATCAGATGAGATGAGGTCAAAGTCACCAATATGAAGCAGTCGTCGATTAACTCCCAATAGTTGTGCGAGTGATTATTGGTATATGACTATCGTCGACAGTTCCCAATAAAACATCGAGATTTTATTTTACATGGGATCATTTTCAAATCCTTCAGTTCTATCATAATCACTAATCACAATGTACCCTCAGCCTTGAGTCTTAGACTTCCCTTACTTACTTGGATACACGGGCACAGCATATGAGATCACGTTAAGCGTAGACAGCCGCAGTTCACCGTTCACAGCAGACCTTAGTCATGATAACTGGTTGTAGGACGAAGGATGTTTGCGAGCAAATTGACGACTCACTTGATAAAGGACAGGCACTGTGCGATTAAGATGACTTTTCTTGCTGGTGTGATAGTTTTATTATCTTAGTTGGCTGAAAGATACCGGCCCCTTTTTACACAGTTCGTCACCATTTTCGTCCTTTAGATGACCTAGTGCATGTCGGTTTATTCCCATTGTTAAGATTTTCTTGACGTTAACCAAACGACTACGATCACGTGTAGCCTCATGGTTACTCTTATATAGAAGGGTAATAGATGCTTGATTCATGATTACAAGTATATATAGCATGTCATGCCTCATGTTTTGCTCTCGTTATATACATATCTACATAATGCCATAATTTTCAAATCCCTGGAACCAACTTGTAAGTATGTATATACTGTAGGCTTTCGCTCTTACCGACAACTCCTTGATTCCATGCATGAACGAGCAGGGCATGCCTCTGGCGGTGCCCTGGCTCTAAGAAAGTAATGCGATCTAGCTCTGGGTATCGTGGCAAGGGGTATCAGACATTACGCCACATACCAGCAGAAATCCTAGATTGAATTGATCTGAATAGATCTGTCTATACATGTGTAGCAAATCTACTGTTTTTGCGAATTTGCTTTCCGTATCGGAAAAACAGATACGGGAACGGCATCATCGCCACCGTAAGAAAGGCGAGCAGACTGGATCCCCATTGATAACCAAGCTTATTATACATTTGTATTCCAAAAAGAGGGAAAGCAGCTGTGGAAAGAACAAGTTAGCTGATGACAAGTCTTAGGGTCTTCTCGTCGTTGTGTTCCGCACATACCAGCAAATGTACACCTAACGAAACTGTTGGCAGCGAGGGCTGAAGCAGCATAGAGCGGGTATGCATCCACTAATACAATGACCGGTTAGTATAGAACAGTAGCTGGGTTATTGTTTTTAACTTACCGAGGAAAGTGAATATTCCAGTGAAAACCATGAGCGTGCCGCAGCCAAATATGCCAGATCCAATAATCGGCACTATCCAGTGAACCCATGGGTAGGCACTCCACGCAAAGATGAATAGACCAATGGGAACAAGGAATGCACCAGCTATTGCGGATGGCAACCTGAACTCGGGCTCAGGGCGTCCGTTGTTTTGTTCCAGGAGCTGGAGGTATCTGCGACGCCAGATGGGATCGATCGCAGAACAGATGATCATGCCCCCGAAAATACCGAGGAAGCTCAGGCCGGATTGCCAAAGGTTGAAGCCGTAAGTGTTGCCGAAGACTAGACCGAATGCACCAAAGAATAGATAGAGAACACCAAGTAATATGGCCGAGAACAGGCAGAGTAGCAGGCACATGGGCTCAAAAATAAGTAATTGAAAGGGACGTAGCAGGGAGTTCCCAATAGTCGCCACAATAGATTTGTTTGATTTTTCCATAGGTGCCTTCCAACGTTCATCTCCGGTCTCTTTTCTTAGCTTTCTAGCTTTCTCGCGGAGCTTGATTGGGTCTATGACACTAATTAGTACACATTCTCCAAAGGATATGGATCATAGCCACGTACGGTATGTCTCAGGCGCAAAGACAAGTATCATGACGAACTCAGCTCCGGCCCAGATAATCATGGCCTATCATTGCAAGATTAGCAATTCGAGCACACACTGAATCGACGATGGTATAATACATACGTAGTACGTCCATCTCCAAGTTGAGTAGTAGTTGATGAATCCACCAAGGAGAGGACCTAGGCTGGGGCCTGCCAGGTATCTCGTTAGTTCGACGCCAGATCGAGATATGTTGGTCACGTACCGATAAAGGGGCTCAACGCTATTATAACCATTGGTGCTTGAATTTGGTCTCGATTAAATACGTCGCTGACAGTGCCACCGGCGACGCTAAGAAACGAGCTACCACCGAACCCATCGATGAATCGCGCGACCAACATGGTCGCGGCATTGTGAGAGACGGCACTTGGTATTAACCATATTAAAAACAGAGCCCAAGAGATAAGATAGATCGGCCGTCGGCCAACGAATTCGCTGAGGGGACTCATAAGCAGTGGGCCAAGAGCAACTATTATGAATTTAGCAAACGTGACTTCATAAGAACACTGGTGAGAAACATACTGCCAAGCACAAAAAGCGATAGGCCGAGGGTGCCAACGATGCTCGATATATGGAACTCTGGATTCATCTGAGTATACGTTGACGCGTAAATGGAACTCGTACATGTCCTACATTATCATTAGAATGTATTCAAATGTAGATTTTGATTTATTTGTAGTATATCAATTCACTTACACACATAAACTACCCATGCCAACAGTTATCACAACTAGCCACTTTCGAGCAAGACTCATGCTCTTGGGACATAATGGATCGGTATCACTCTCCCATGCTACCTCGAATGGATCCTTTCCAACTTGAGGGTGACTAGGTGTAACTGTATCATCAGTTGACTCGTCGCCTTCATCTAAGTCGGCGCATCCGTGGCCATTGTTTGAACGTACGCGCCCAATGGACGAAGAGCGTATCTGGCTCAAACTGGGAGAATCGCGGGACCTCTCTCTGCTCGGGCCGGTACCCGGTCGAGATTCAACTTGAAGCTTCTCCGGGTCGAGTTTCTCCATGTCGGCAGCCATATTTAGACGAACTGTCGCCTGTTTTGTTGGTCTGGTGAAGATGTCTGACGTAACGATGCTGCTTCAGGTTAGCTGACCGACGACGACCCCGGAATATTGAGCAAAAGACGCGGTTCTACGGGACACTTCACAAAGACATCATAGCACGAAGAAACAGGGACAGGTGAGGTTCAAATAGGCAATGGAGCAATGGAGGCTCTCTATTACGGCATTCCTTCTTTTAGTAATTCTCCAGCCCCACATACAACCATAAAAAATTGCTGTGCCAGATGTAGCGACAAAGCGCGAGGACGCGAAGAGTTGCGGGTCGTTTTCGATGGGTCACCGCCATCTCCAAGTGTTAGGCTGGTAAGCTGGCAGGGCTCGTAGGCAAAAAGATTGCCCTGTGTGAAGGAGATGAACTAGGTATAGTCGCATTCATTAATCAGCACCCACCCCGGCTCGTTTCGAGTATTATTGAGAATTCTCGAACGGAGCCATAATAATATGCGGTCGTCGCATAATCGTCGACCTGCTCAACCAGGAGAGAAAGGCACAGCGCGCGCGATCCTTGGTCAATTTCGTATCGAAGAACGATGGAAACTCCCCGTAATGTTCCGAGCCAGGCAGGTCCGGATACGCAGACGATGCCGTGATGCCAATCTCTCTCAGGGTTTGGCTCATCAGATAGGCGCCTAGGAGACGGTTCGTAACTCCTTTTTTATCGCCGACGGCTTTACCTATATCTAATAAGAGAGGGTAAGCACGGTGGAGAGTCACGTTAAATGTTTATGACAAAAGGTAAGCCGATCTGCTAAAACTCTGATTATCAAACCAGAACCTTAATCACCAGCCTGCCAGTCAATAGAGTTCGCGAAGCAGCTATCATGCTTAAGTAGGTATACTCTCTTTATTTGATCATCTCGAATAGATAAGTGCATATATGCATTTATCAAGCTTCTGGACCCCTCTACCAACTGCCCCGCACATCGGAGTCGCACCTTCAGAAACTGTGAGCAATGACAGTTGGATATTTCAATTCCTATTGGCCAATTGGCCGGGTCACCACACAAAGATCCATTCTTGCAGGAACAACCAAAAAAAACTTCGGCGGGGCCACCGCTTCGGACCCTTCCTCAAAGCGTCGACTCATAGAACCACATCACAACGGAACTTCATTGTTCGAACCTAACTAAGCACCTACCTCCAACATAGATGCGCATATTCCCTCAACGTCTTCCAGGATTCACGGGGAAGCGAAGCTATCGCTCACCTATCCATGGAGTGAATGTTTAGGACCGCTAGAATTCCTTGAGATCTAGCGAGCTATTACTGTTTCTTAGAGGAGCCCCTCGTTCTTACATATATATTACCCACTTAGAAGCACATTTTCAACTTCGCGCTCCTTGAGATATATAAGAGAGCTGTCGAATATCTATCTTATCAAATATAAGTATCGAGATACAACTGAGTCTTATTAGAATCGCGATATTTTAGAATGGCTACCCAAGCCAATGGTGCGCCGGGCCCAACCCGCATTTCCATTCTTGGGTCCGACTCGATTATTGTCGACCATGGGATTTGGCGGAATTTTGTCCCCGACGATCTCCTCGAGAATCTGAACTCTTCTACGTATATCCTTATCACTGATACGAATCTCCACGATCGCTATGTTCCTCCTTTCGTAACTATCTTTGACGAGGCCATTAAGAGCCGAAATCTACAAACCCGGCTTCTTACTTACACCATCCCTCCTGGCGAGACTTCTAAAAGTCGCGAGACAAAGGCCGAGATAGAGGACTGGATGTTAGCCCAACAATGCACGAGGGACACGGTCATCATTGCCCTGGGCGGCGGTGTTATTGGTGATATGATCGGTTATGTCGCTGCTACCTTCATGCGTGGCGTCCGTTTCGTTCAGGTCCCTACCACCCTGCTTTCCATGGTCGACTCGTCTATCGGCGGCAAAACTGCCATCGACACTCCTATGGGAAAGAACCTTGTCGGGGCCTTCTGGCAGCCCAAGCGCATTTACATAGACTTAGCTTTCCTCGAAACCCTTCCCGTTCGCGAATTTATCAACGGTATGGCCGAAGTGATCAAGACGGCTGCTATATGGGATGAGTCTGAGTTCACGGCTCTAGAAGAAAATGCCGCTTCGATTTTGAGCGCTATTCGGTCCAAGACCCCTGATCCCAACGATAGATTACTACCGATCCGTGCCATACTAAAGCGTATCGTCCTTGCTTCCGCGCGTGTCAAAGCTGAGGTCGTCTCTAAAGATGAAAAGGAGGGCGGTCTACGGAACCTTCTCAACTTCGGTCATTCCATTGGTCACGCTTTCGAAGCCATTCTCACTCCTCAAGTTCTACATGGCGAAGCCGTAGCGATTGGGATGGTTAAGGAGGCCGAGCTAGCTCGTTATCTTGGCGTCTTGCGACCTGGTGCTGTGGCTCGACTAGTTAAGTGTATCGCAAGCTATGACTTGCCGACGTCTCTCCAGGACAAGCGTATTGTGAAGTTGACAGCCGGAAAGAAGTGCCCAGTCGACGTGGTGCTTCAGAAAATGGCGGTAGACAAGAAGAACGAAGGCAAGAAAAAGAAGATTGTACTGCTTTCTGCCGTGGGCCAGACGTATGAACCCAAGGCGAGTGTAGTCGATGATAGTGCCATCAGAGTTGTCCTTTCCCCTGCCACACGTGTGAAACCGGGCGTGCCCAAGGAACTTAACGTGCAGGTAACTCCTCCTGGGTCCAAAAGTATCTCCAACCGGGCTCTTGTTCTTGCTGCGCTTGGCCAAGGAACATGCCGTGTCAAGAACCTCCTTCATTCCGATGATACCGAATATATGTTGTCAGCGATCGCCAAACTCAATGGTGCCTCATACACCTGGGAGGAGGCTGGCGAAGTCCTCGTAGTTTCGGGAAAAGGTGGCAAGCTCGAAGCAAGCTCAGAACCTCTTTACATCGGAAATGCCGGCACCGCTTCTCGTTTCCTGACGACCGTAGTTGCTTTGTGCTCATCTTCCAGCGCGACATCGACAGTTTTAACTGGTAATGCCAGGATGAAAACCCGACCTATCGGCCCGCTTGTGGATGCCTTGCGATCGAATGGCATTAACATCAACTACCTTGAGAAGGAACTAAGTCTACCCGTGCAAGTCGACGCAGCCGGTGGCCTCGATGGAGGAGTCATTGATTTGGCTGCTACGATTTCATCGCAGTACGTCTCATCTCTCTTGATGTGTGCTCCGTACGCCAAGAAGCCCGTGACTCTTCGTTTAGTAGGTGGCAAGCCAATTTCGCAACTTTATATCGACATGACTATTGCCATGATGGAGGCATTCGGCATTTCTGTCACAAAATCCCCGGATGAACCATACACTTACCACATTCCTCAAGGAGTGTACAAAAATCCCGAAGAGTATGTTGTTGAGAGCGATGCTAGCTCGGCAACTTACCCTCTTGCGGTTGCTGCTATAACGGGTACCACTTGCACTATTCCTAATATTGGCGCAAGTTCCCTTCAGGGGGATGCTCGTTTCGCTACCGACGTGTTGCGCCCGATGGGATGCACTGTGGAGCAAACCGCTACGTCGACAACAGTTACCGGCCCAAGCCCAGGCGGATTAAAGGGCATCGACGTCGACATGGAGCCCATGACCGATGCGTTCCTGACAGCGTCTGTTCTTGCTGCTGTAGCATCAGGAGAGACTAAAATCACTGGGATTGCTAACCAGCGTGTTAAGGAGTGCAATCGCATTGCAGCAATGAGGGAACAACTTGCAAAGTTTGGCGTACATTGTAGGGAACTTGAAGACGGTATTGTTGTCGCAGGCAAGAAGTTCACCGAGCTGGCGGAGCCAAGCGAAGGCATTTATTGCTATGATGACCACCGCGTGGCGATGAGCTTCAGTGTTATATCCGTCATAGCACCAGGTCCTGTTCTCATCCTGGAACGTGAATGTACTGGCAAAACATGGCCTGGATGGTGGGACGTGTTAGCTCAGTCGTTCAAGGTCAGCCTAACAGGTGATGATGTTGTCCCCCACTCTCAAGAGAAGGCAAAGCAGTCTAAAACAGGATCCTCTATCATCATCGTTGGCATGCGAGGAGCTGGAAAGACTACAACAGGTCACTGGATGGCTAAGATTCTCGGATACCCGTTTGTCGACCTCGATCAAGAATTAGAACGAAGATCTGGTATGACGATTCCTCAAATTATACAGGAGAGTGGTCGAGGCTGGGAAGGCTTCAGGAGCGATGAGCTTGAGCTTCTAAGGGATGTCATTAAAAATCAAAGCCAAGGTCATGTATTCTCTTGTGGCGGTGGTGTCGTCGAGACACCCGAAGCTCGGGAGTTGCTCGTTTCTTACCATCGCAGTGGCGGTGTGGTACTCAATGTCGAACGCGACTCCGAGCAAATAATAGAATATCTAACACGGGATAAAACCCGTCCTGCTTACACGGAAGACATAAGAGGCGTATACGAACGGCGCAAACCTCTTTTCCAGGAATGCAGCAATTACGAATACCACAGCCCCTACCTCGAGCCACCTAAGAGTGCCAGTGATCCTCCTGCTGACTTCACTCGATTCGTCTCGGCCATCACTGGGAAAGGGACGCATTTCGAAAACGCGAAGAAGAAACGCCAATCCTTCTTTGTCTCGCTCACCGTGCCTAGCGTTTCGTCGGCGTTGGAGGTGATTCCGCGTGTTGTGGTTGGCGCAGACGCGGTTGAACTACGAGTCGATTTGCTGGATGACATTTCCCCAGAGTCAGTGGGAAAGCAGATTTCGCAGCTGCGTTCCACCGCAAAAATACCCATCATATTTACCCTTAGGTCCGCGTCTCAGGGTGGTCGATTCAAGTACGCGTCAGAAAAGGAATTGCTTCCTCTATATCGGAAGGCCATTCGCGCAGGTGTCGAGTATATAGATCTCGAAATGACGCTTTCAGACGAAACTTTGGACACCATCATCCAGTCACGAAGCAGCTCTACACGCGTCATTGCGTCGCATCATGACCCAGAAGGCAAGTTGTCTTGGAAGAACGGTGGCTGGCAAACGTGGTACAACCGAGCCTTGCAATACGGCGATATTATCAAGTTGGTAGGAGTTGCGAAGAAGATGGACGATAACTTTTCACTGGCTACTTTCAAAGAGAGAATGTTTGCTGCGCACGGAAAGCCTATAATAGCTCTCAACATGGGCACCATCGGAAAGCTCTCTCGAGTGCTGAATGGCTTTCTAACGCCTGTCTCACATCCCGACTTACCATTCAAAGCAGCTCCCGGCCAATTGTCAGCAGCCGAGATCCGCAACGGACTAGCCTTGATTGGAGAGCTCGAAGCCAAGCAATTTTACTTATTCGGGAAACCTATCTCAGCATCTAGGTCACCAGCCTTGCACAACACCCTGTTCCGCCAAACGGGATTGCCTCACCAGTACTCCCTGTTTGAAACCGACTCTGCGACAGATCTGGTAAAATTGATTCAATCGCCTGAATTCGGAGGCGCGTCGGTCACGATCCCGCTCAAGCTTGACGTGATGGCGCTACTTGACGATGTCTCAGAATCAGCTAGAGCCATTGGTGCCGTCAACACGATCATACCAGTGTCCCAGCCAGACGGTTCGAAACGTCTGTTGGGTGAGAATACCGACTGGAGGGGCATGGTGTATTCATTGCGCCGAGCGGGACTGGTACCACCGACTGACGGGACGACAAACGGTGCAATGGTGATAGGTTCGGGTGGTACTAGTAGGGCAGCCATCTACGCGCTCCACTCCCTTGGTTACAGCCCTGTCTATATCGTGGCACGGAACCCTAAAGCCGCCGTCTCTCTTCGTTCAGATTTCCCCGGCGACTTCAAGATAGAGCAAGTAAGCGAAGCTAGTCATGTCCAGCATCAGCCGAACGTCATCATCAGTACGGTGCCCGCCGACAAGCCGATCGAGACGTCGATGGTAGGGCTGCTCGGGTCGGTGTTACAACAGCCCAGGCATAATGAAGGGCTCAGGGTCCTATTAGAGATGGCTTACAAGCCCCGACGTACGCCATTAATGGAGCTAGCCGAGAACTCAGGCTGGACTACCATTCCAGGACTGGAGGTGCTTGCGTCACAGGGCTATTATCAGGTATGTGTTACCTTGACAGAGGCACTAGTCCCAGTACCATTCCCATTTCACTAACGAAATTTGCTTGCAGTTCCAACTTTGGACTGAAATAGTACCTCTGTTCTCCGACGTACGCACGGCTGTGCTTAGCGAATGAATGGCATCATGGCGTTGACGGTTCACTAAAAGGTCTCGTGATATTTGTAGCCATATTATCAAAATAAACCACCAAATACTACCTAACTATTATCCAAGTACTACTGATTCATTACGTTGACGATATAAGGCTCTGGTTCAATGTTGATCCTGTACTAATTTGTTTATCTAGTAGGTATCACATGTGAAGAGGAATCTCAGCATCCCATACAGCCAGCCTATGATACTTGAATGGGCCATGTTACTTGTCATGTGAAGGCAGACATATTTAGAATCACCGAGTTCGTCTCCGTGGAAGAGTCAAGTGTCTGCCTATGTGGCCAAGAAGATCCGGTAGCTATAGGCCCGTGGTATCTAGAAATGGAGGACGCAGGCGGCCTCGTCTGCATACATCTTGGATAGCCACGTTCTTGAGGAGGCTATACTACTCGATTGGCTACTGCCTCGAGCAAACCGTCGAGCTAGATGAACATGGACCTGCGTCACCTTGAGGCGAAGCACCTAGGCACATACACCATTACTACCTAGTAATATCTACGGCAGGCAGGCGGTTCGAGGCGAAAAGACATACAAGTACCTCGAGCTAGATATACAGACTGAGTCTAAAAATAAAATTTGAATCTTAATATGCAGGTGCCTAGATAGGGCGGTAGTGCGCGTATACTTGACACAAGTCCCGAGAGCCCCATGTCTTCCCGTCGACGCTATGTGGTGAACTTACGTGTTATAGAGGCACAGCCACAGATTACAAATTCGCCTTCAAGCCACAAATTACACGAACCCGTCGTTCCCGCTGCAGATCCGTGGCTAAGTCTTAGATTTGGGTGTGGGGAAAACCTCTCCTCGCGTACTTCGCGTACCGTCGGGTGGCTTCGGCTAGAGCCGAGTTAGATTCCAGAACGGACGAGAAAATCAAGGAATCCCGACGATCCCATACGATCAACGATCAACACGATCTCTCTATCAATGATCAATGTACGTACCTAGGTACATACTGGGTAGTAGTGGGTAGGTACCAAGTGGGGAACCGGGCTAAGGACCGCCCTCCGATAGAGGGTCTACTGACCTAAGCATGTAGCTTAATAGCCCCCGGAGATGTATGTACATACATAGTACAGCTCGCCTAACCATAAGAGTTATACGACCGAGGAATATACAGATACGATTGCAGAGTTTCGAGGGTACGGGGTCTTGCAACTCTTTTTTTTTTCCCTTTCCTGTCCGATTACATCACTTCTTCCTAGGGGGGGTCATGCAACGAACGCTGCACATGTCGTGCAGTAGCGCGCTACTTCTTATCCCTGCCTCGTCCACTGATACGAACGCACCCACATACACAACTACAGACGTACATACATGTACGTACTATGTAGTATGCGATGCGAGTTTTTTCACCCTTGCTGCTATGTATAGCATGTACGCAGATACGGATTCCACTACTACGAGATAATATAGATTAAATAATTAAGTAAAAATTGATCATGACTCGATGAGTTGCTTGCTTGGGCTCTACCGTAAGCAGGCTGGGCTAGATCAGATGTAACTCCTCCCTTCCTAGGTAACCTGTTTTGTTACTCTCGTCCTCCTATTAGGGGATGCTTCCAGGGACCAGGGGGGCTATGTATATAAATCTCAAGTCGTAGGTAGAGGTAGGGTAGGCTGGTAGGTAAGATGGAGACCTAACAAGCAAGCTAGGGCTAGCTAGGAGCTATGTAGCATAGCTACCTTAATCTGACCAGCTTTTCACGATGCATCTTGCCAATGGCCGATGGCGCGTCGGCGAAACAGACGCGGAAGGAGGTCGTGCGTTCCATTCGGTGCGCATTTCGATATACGTGGAGATGCCAGATGCCAGTCATCGAACCTGACGATGCCTCGAATTTCGCATGCATTGCGGCAATTTAGCCGTGATGCTGGGCACACATATGTAAATTAGCTAATGCGTATGCTTGGACAGCTTCCTGATGCTTAGTATCTCATGTCGGTATGTCAGATCAGACAGGTTAGGTCGGTTGGCCAAGACGTATGGATCTGGAATCTGGATGGGATATCAAACAGCAGAAATAGGGGCCCAACCTCCAGGCCTCCTGCATGTACGTCGCATACTAGGTAGCATAACTAGGTAGGTAGGTAAGGTAGGATAGCATCATCATAAACCAAATTACCAAATCGCAAGCTCGCAAAAAAAAGCAAAAGATGCAAACAAAAAACCCTCCTGCTCTCCTCCCCTCCTGGACCCCTAAATCTGCGAGCAAACAGAAGAAGCCAAGCCACCTCACCCAACCCGCAGTCCCGGCGTAAGCGTTTTTAAGCCGAGGCGCGATCGCCAGCCAATAGAATCCCGTCCATTTCACTGATTGTTTTCCCTATTTTCCCTTTAAATTCTCCTACGTTAGGTCACGCCTCGAAAAATATAAGCTTAATCTGCACGCCGTCAGAATGAGACACGTATGCGTACATACACATTCTACATCGCATGTTACCATGATACACACACAAGAAATTTAACACGCGCACACACATATAAGGCACCAATTAAAAAGAAACGTCGCGATCGAAAAGTTTCAATGTGTACAGCTATGTAGGTAGTATTATTAAGGTACCTTCGCAGGAAAAGTAATCTATCGGGACGAGCTCATCTCAGTCGGCTCCTCGTTTTCTTATAGGCCCATCATTCCCCGCTGTATCGTACAATCTTTAGCCGGCATCAATCTTGGTATTGGTAATAACTCCTGTGTACCATCCAGCGCTCTGCCTGACGATGATAATGATAATGATAAACAAAGACCAAAAAAACGATATGGATGTGATAGCCCGCTGATCGTACAATCATAAGTGGTAATAAGATATTTCTCGTCTCGTCGTGCCTCCTCTTCCCCCAATCATCGGAGGCCTGGCTCAAAACACTTTTCTTTTTCCCCATGCCGGAATCGTACAACACCCCCAAGCGCAATTTGGAAAATAGCAATAGACGCTGCCCTCCATTGACGGTACAGGCGAAAAGTTTTATACAGGTGAAAAAAAGAACATTAAATGATATAAAAGAAACCGATCAAAGAATAATCATCGCTGATCCGATCCCGGCCGTTTTTTTAGTCCCCATGTCTATAGGTAACCCGAACCCGCGTAGCCGCATGAAATGGACGGATGACGTAAAGAAAAGCGAGGATGATTAGACACACAAAAACAAAGAGAACCCTTATTTACCCTTTCTCAAATGACGCCTAGCTCCATGTGGGTGTCCAGGAAAAGAGCCCGATTCAATGCAAAGTGATGACAGATGCGAAACATCATAATGGGCTCCCACAGGAAGCCAGAAGTGATCTGATGGTAATGATGGTACTTGTGGTATAGGTGGTGTAACGTGGGAACCCATCAGAAACGGGAACCGTGGATGAGCTGTTCCGGTGGAATGCGCCAGAAAAGGCTTGGGACGGTCGAATGGGTGTCGATGATGCAAAACGATGATAAACGAATATGGAAAATGATGAGTATGATGTAGGTGGTGATGCCCGTAGTACCTCTGGGCCAGTTCAACCCATGCCCAAGTACCCCAAGAACCCTGAGGCCTACGTCATAGGAGCGACGTCATAACGCGGAGCTAGTCATGGGTGCTGCGGGGAAAAGGGCTTGGTGGGCTTGCGACGGGTTCGGGTTCCAACCCAAGCGGCCCTGATTGATCAGCGCCCTGTAGGTAACACCCTAGTTCAGAAGCCGGGCCAACGCTAAAATCGACCATGCCGCAAATAGCCAGATGCATCATTAGCCCGCAGGACCCTGCAGAATTGACGTTGGACCCTGATATTCCACCCTTTCTTCCAATGTCAACGGAAGCCCCACCTGCACACCCCGGCGCCTTGCATGCATTGGGCCTTTGTTCAACTTCCAGACCATTCGAGCACACTCCTTGGCTCCCCACCAGGAACATTCTCGCCTGCCTGCAACCTGCAACGCCTGGCTTGGCGAATGAGTACCTTCGATACTTGGGTACCTTCGCACGATGCAATGCTTTAGGCTTCACTATGCGCGCCAGCTCATACGCCAGCACCACCACGTCTCCGGTGCTTGCCTGGAAACTCGACGTCGGGGTGGCAGACGCGGTAATGTCTCGTCAAAGCATCTGCCCGGCTAAAAGTCTTCTCCTCCGTGCAGAGGTCGCAACGAACTTTCTGCTTGCGCGCATTGTGAATCGTATCTTCGTGACGCGTAAGGTCGTAGGGTCTAGAAAAGATCGTATTGCAGGGCTTGCCGGTGCTAGGGTTAATTCTCTCGCATTTATGCGGCCCAGCCTGACTGTTAAGTATGCTGCCCGGCATGCCGCCCGACCCCGTCGGTGACGACCTGACGTGGCTCAGAGCGTTGGCTTGACGATGTCCCTCGCGCTTGTGCTTTTGTAGTAATGCTGGCGTCTCAAACCGTAGAGTGCATCCGTGATACGTGCAAGTGTAAGTGCCTCCATCCGCGCTAGCCCCCGCCGGTTTCTGGCTTGGTGCTTCGCCACCTTCCGAGTTGCTAGCATCGGCCGAGCTAACCCTGGAATATGACGAAGTCGCCGGCGTCGAGCGCTGCTGTTGCTGGTGACCAATGAAAGGGTATTGCTGCGGTATCGGCATGGAGAAGTTGAACCCGCTTTGCATCGGCGTCGACGCTACTGACTGGAAGGACGGGCTTGAGTGTTGTGAAATGTTTCTAGATGCCATATTCACAGCGTCGTTTCTTACTTGTTCCATGTTGTAGCTGTGAGATTCTTGCGATGGGAATAAGGGCATATTGGAAGCTTCGTCCGACTCGTTGAAGTCGAGTAGCGCATCTTTCGGCGAAATGGTATTAGGAGTACCTTGCTGCTGTGTAGAGTTGCGCGCAAGTTGTTGTTGTAGTTCCTTCGCTTCTCGCTCCGCTTTTCGCTGTTGATGCATTTGTCTAGCCGATCCAAGTCGCATGTGTTCCATACCAACCTGAGGGAAGTCGTTGATGGCGGAAGCATATGGAGAACCATGTCGGAATGGCGAGTGGTCGTCTCGTGATGGGTTGGAGATGGGGGACTGGACAGCACTCAAGTGTTGGCTGTTGGCAGCCTGAAGTCTTTGGGCGAACAACTCGTTGCTTGGCGACATGGCTATTTGCGTCTGTGGCGGTGGAGACGCTGACGTTATGGTGAAGTTCGGGTTGAAGAGTTCGTCGTTGTAGATATCGGTCATAGTGCGATCTAACTTCGGGACATGGTTGTTGTTGTAAACTGCATCGTCGAAAAGGTGTAAGTAGTTTTCATAATCATCGAAATCACTCTCGTAGATGGAGGCCTCACCATTCCTTGGTCTTCGACAGTCATCCTCGGGTTCGTGGAACGACGGAGTAGCTGGTGAGTCACCGCCTGCAATAGAACTTGCCACTGAAACGGGATGAGATCTGGTAGATGATCCACCGCCAATGGACAACTCAGGAGCCGGAGCTAAGCCTCGGTCGCCTCTTAATTTATGTTGCTGTTGTTGATTCGCTATGTTTTGTATGCCGTCAGCCGAGGCTACATCACGCGACATGTGCTGACCACTGAAAGCATCGCGACCGCTGTGACGGTTGTGGCTATTGGTATTAGTAACGTTGCTGTCGCGATGGCTGTAGTTCGGCAAGGCGCTCGCGTAGAAAGAGGCGTCGGTCATAGGCATCGACTTTCCCAAATTATATCCGTAGCTGTTGTCGCCACTGCTCATATCTTGATACGCATCGTTGTTCGAATCTGTGACGGCTATGTGAGGATTTGATGTGTTGCCATTGTATGGCGACGCCGGGCCATTGGATCCTAGCGACGACAAAGAGGATTCTCGCTGATGGCTAAACCGATGTGCAGCCCTTGGAGTTTGCTGGTTGCTGTGAAGCATCCACGAGTCCGACGGCATCAATTCGGGAACTTGACTTAGACTCTGGCTGTTGTTTCCCCCCTCAAATGCCGACTGCGACGGTGTCGCGGGAGCTCTGTATCGCTGGGTGGCGGCGATGGCGGCGGCGGCGGTGTCTAAGTTCGATAGTGATGTTGATGGATGAAACCCGCTATTTCTTCCTGATACGAGATTCGTATTCGAGTCACCTTCGAGAGGCTGCTGAGCAAAGAACTGGAACGGTTGGTGAGTTCTCGATGAAAAGCTATTGTGGTCAAGCATCTGCATCATATTGTGTGACGATGCGATGGTATGAGTGAACGAGCAGACGTCGATTAAGTATTTGCACTAGTGTGTTCGCAGTATTGAAAGATATTAATGAAGAAATCTGGTGTATGTATTAGATTGTTAAGATCAAATAGTGAATAGAAGATTGTGTTAGATTTGTAGAGTGTGGGGTGGAAAGCTGAGGAGTGGCGACTATGATGACTTTAAGTATGGAATTGACAACCAGATTAATAGGGACCGGGGTGTGAGGGCACCGACAGGGGTATGGGAGACCATGGAGGGGTACAAGGGTACATAGGTACTTGTATACGTACCACAAGGAACGAACTTTCCCAATTCCTTTCTCACCACTCCACCTGCCGAGGAACTTTGCAAAGTGCCTAGGGGAACCCTAATAGAGGAGCCTCCAGTAACCTTATTTGGTATTAGCAACTCGGACCCGGATTCCGCCGGTCTAGTCACCAATTGAGAAAGAGCTCCAGATACTATTCTTTTGTGAATCGGAGTCCAGGCGGTCCGTCTCTATAATTCTCTTTCTCTTCCCTTGAATTGGATGAGTAGTAGTCAGGTGAATAATGATGATGGCTTGATAATGAAGCGCTAGATCATGTGGTCCAACCAAAGTTGTCAACTTGGGGAATGTGCGGCTTTGTCTTCGGTTTGCTTGTCCGGTCCAGCTTTTGGCTTGTTGTTCCGTGTCACCGGTTATTTCTAATATTCGTTATGTATGTAATCGTGACGAGTCTTGGTATGGCTTGCCTCTCTTAAGATGAATGGATGAAGCAAAATTAAGACGGTGGCTGATGATATTTATTATCCCATCAGGTATATACAAGCAGCACTGCCGAGTATAATACATGCATACTATGTGAGGTAACACCCATCGTAAAAGTGAAAACGAATTATTCATCACCAGTAATTCAAATAGATCCGTGGATACAGATGCGCGTATACGTTAATACCGATTTGACGTCGAATATACATGATTACAGAGTTGGGGGTGCTTCGCATGGGCACGCCCTAGTCAAAATGACGTAACCGCGATGTATTATGGTAGATACCTAGGTACCTACCTATGCAGTTTGCAAGTTTGGTGGGCAGGGGTTAAGTTGGGTCTTAGATGCATCCATGGATCCGTGTGGGTCGATCGTACTAGTTGGGGGGGTCGCACAACGTCGACAGTCGAGATTTTCTCTTCCCATTTTTTTCTTTTACTTTTTCCCGTTTCCCTTCCGCTCCAAGCTTGCATCACCATTCCCCGTTTAGGTCTACTCAGTTCCATTAAGTTCCGATTCTTGTCCGACGCAACCATTAGTCATCCGTCTATTTCAGTATTGATTCAAGCATCTGGGTATACGTACTACTTCAGCGGATACCGACGTATATCCGGCTACCCGCGGAACTACGTACCTGAGCAATGCAGTGCACTGCCACTTCTAGAAGATAGACAAGCCACAATTATTCAGCAAGCAGTGGTCGAGACCTAAAAGATGCGAAGGACATTTCCGGTCTTGGCAATTGGTCCCGAAAAGAATCAATTAAGGTGCGTTGTGCATAGTTAAAGCAGAAACTAACAAATCAATAAGACCAGATTAGGAGAGAAAAAAGTACTAGAAGCACTAAACTTAGGTAGTCATCGTTGATTTCAGCACAGATTACGAGGCTAGAACGATGACTAGCATGAAGAGATCCATCCATTTAACACGTGTGAGATCTAGTCACATGTCAGGTACCAGTCAGATCACTCTCTCGTGGTAGTCGGGTCATTATCGTCCCACGGTCACTAACACCAACATTAATCATGAATTTTCATGAACTATACTAGAAGGTACTATAGTCTACTATGTAGGTAAAAAGTAAAAAGACTCATCCACATCATTTGTGGAATATGTCAGTGCAGCTGTTACTAATTCGCCCCGTGATAAACTATATCACGGAGCAACATCTTCGTCCATGGATATTTCGGGGCTTTTTCGCTTCGGGACAGGTGGATTTAGCGATGCGGCCGTAAAGGCATGAACATGGGACTACTGCACCGAGGTATACGGCGATAGCGATGCGATAACTTAGCAATTCAACAAGAAGTTTTCGGCCTTATGGTCATGCAATCGCTTCATAATCCCGTCTTCTTCGACATTCTAACATTCTACTAGGATTCAGATTACAAAGTGCATTGCAAAGTGTTGTTCCGCGGGGAATTGATGGTCCCCGGAAAACGAAGCGCGCCCGTCGATTCGTGACATTTTCGGCATTGAAAGACGCAGACACAATTTGGCCTTATTCAGCCCTACAGGGAACCTTGGAACGGAAACATCGGCCTGGTTATCGGACCAGGCATCTGCAAGTCTCAACGAGTGCCAATGCATCCCGATGAGTCCGACATCTCTGACTGCTTCGGCTACGGTTAACTATCGTTATACATAATGCTGAGGACGAGCGGAAGATGACCTGACAAAATTTTATCATGGGTGATATGCAGGTCTATGCAGGATTGCAACGTATTCTCGGTTTCACAGCACAAACCCCGAACCCGGGGATCGCAGACTAGATGGTACACGTGACGCCCAAAACCCGTCCGTCGCAATGTTGAATGACCAGGAGGAAAAAAAATATTTTCAATGGTTACTTAGGTACATACACCACCATACAACCAACAAAACAATGAAGCCACAAGCGGCGTTCGCCGTTTGTAGGGCTAGATCTCCGGTCGCATATCTCTTCTCGGTCTGGATTCAAGGCTCGATGGTCGACGATTGATGACCTTCTGCGTTTCTTGTTGGGAGAATGAATTCCCGGAGATCTGGAACCGGCAGATGTGAACAAATTTTGAAATCTGGGCCGTGGAACATTCTACATATGGTGCGCTAGGTGCGTGGCCCTACGGCGCCTGGACGCTTCCAGGTAGCGATCTACGCAGGGATGTACAGTGGCTGTGCAATTGTACTTACACGCTTAGGTATCTCACATATCGGTTATCCCGGTTGCTTGTTTCCTTTCGCTAACTGCCTACCATTACTGCGTCTATAGGGCTGTCCTTTTTCTCACAGGAAGTATCTAGATCCAGTATCAAGGGATACTGAGGGGTGCATACTACCTGGTTATACTTACGAAGTACGGGTAGTTCTGGCAACCCAATCAGAACTACACAGGCATTAAACTATATTGATGGAAATTAGGAGGCCGCCCGCAATCATACCGAGTCAAATTCAATCACGCATCACACCTGTGATGATTCATTCCCAACATCGGCTATAGTCGCTTTTGGTCTCGCTTATCTCCATACATTGCCCAGCAGATCAGGAACCGGGCGTTAGGGTCCTCCGGCAAATGTAATCATCCAGGGGCATAAGCGCGCACAGCCCTTCCGTTCCCAACCGATAGCGCTGACAAGCCACGGATTCGGAGCATGGGAAAGTTCAGATTACGATTCTAAAATTCCATCATTTATGTTGTGTATCCAGTCTATTGCTGCATCTGCTGCGGCTGGAGTGACATTCAGCTTTCTGCAGACGCCTCTTTTCATGGTCTTTCCACGTGGGACTGTTGTTCGCTTCAACCGAAGTCGTTGCCCAAAATGCCAGCTTAGAGCGAATGCCCACCTAGTTCGAAGAACACTAAGTCCAAGACAGAGATACGTTGCAGGTTGCACGTTACACCTCAACACACATTTCAGACCTGGGTACCTAATGCATATGGTCCTCCCTGGATAGCTGAAATCAGTAATCCGTGTCACCATTGTGCGTCGGCCGGCCCCGGCTCGGTGGCTTCGAACGTCTACGAGTGAACCCCTTTATGGACTAGCGCTTTACACAGATAAGTCTTACCCACTACCCTTTTTTTCGCTTTTTTTCGCTCCTCATTTTACCACCCCGCATAACCACGTTTCTAGTGCGCACACACCCGCCTCCAGGGCTGTAGCGCCGGTACCTGACTTTACACGAACACACAGCCACACGTCAATGGCGTATCGAGATCTAGGAACCATCGAGACAATCTCCACGGCTGTTGGGTACGACCGTGGAAGTCTCATTTTTGCCGAAATGTGTACGCCCCGAAAATGCATAAACGGCGCCTAGCCAGTGTAATTCCGCTATCGCAATCCCAGGTTTTTACTGGTATGATTAATCGTTACTTACCTAGGCAATTGGTCCCCTTAGAATGGAGCGTTACACACCAATCCATGCATCTAGACGAATTGCATGTGGTCTAGAAGGCAGGTTACCTAACAATTTCTTTCCACCTGTTGGTTACCAACACGAATATCGTTCAACATCAGGTCCGATATCCAACCGAGGTAACTCAGATTTATAGCACCTGGTCTTGGTATTGCTGGGTCCCTTTCCTAGGACCATGCACGATATTGGAGACGATTGGGCTAGATTCGCACCGGAGGTTGCATCGTGTTCGAATAGCTATTCGTATTCCCCTATAATGAAATTCTTTCTCGCCCAGCTGAGCAGCACCGATACGTTGGTTTCACTTGGGTACAAATATTGCAATATACGGCATTTCCGTATAGGCTCATCTCTCCCGGTCGCACGGTTCACTTCCACGACACGTTGTACCTCGGAAATTTTTGACTTGTTCTCGCGTACATCGACGGCAAGCCGCAGCATAATATAATCACGTGTGGTTTGTGTTCCAAGCCCACCTACAGAATACCTACCTAGGTAGACGCTTGACTATGTGGTAATTGAACAGTTGGCTGGGCTCCGTCGACTAGCATGGCGGAAACAACGCCAAAAATTCACCCAAACAGGTGAAGGAAATAAAGAATTTATACACTGGATTATAGGGAGAGTGGGATTGAGTGATTAGGACCATGCTATTCCTAGCTTGGACGAAATTGATTGATATTCGCATAAAACGCGACCAGCCTAAGCTGTAATTGGACATAACACGCGTATTTTCGCGTTGAGGGCGTTGCAAAATCCCAGCGACTTCTAATCAGCCGCGGCGCCAATCTCCACATACCATCGCATATATCAGCTATTTCGACTCGCTGACATTTCTTTCTTTCTTTCTCTTTCTCTTTTGCTTTGACCTTTCTTTTCCCCTTTTCTTTCCAGGTTTCATTTTCTCTTTCTCTTTCTTTCTTTCTTTGTGGGGCAAGAAGTCTTGCACTGCGTGGCTAGTGAGGGGCCATATCTTGACGACAATTGAGGCGCTCGGCTATGAACGTGCAGCACTCCTGCCTTGGATTGACACTGCGGCTTGTGGCGAAAGCATGATTTGCGAATTTGTATGGTCGGGGATCCGGATCAATCAGGTAAAATCTGGGAACCTCCCCTCCGGCTTATCGGACAAGCCGGCCGGCAGTGGCTTGTCCCGGCGAAAGCCACACAGCCGACCACCCCGATAATGAAGTGATATGATTGGTTAAAACATAACCTACATAGGTATGCACCTATAACGAGTTTAGTTGACCGGTATTATACGTGGTAGTGGTACCATGCTAGGAGTTTCAAGGTGGTTTATCCGCAAATTCAGCTAGATTGCTTCATTGGTGGATCCTAGCAGTTCATGTGATGCAGGTTTCAAGGTTATGGACAAGTATGCTCGCCACGCTAATAAAAAGTGAGGCTTCACCGGGACTGCTACGTAGTTCGCCACGGCTACGGAATGATTCCACATCCTGCTTTAGTCGGAAATAAAGTGTGACGCATTATATCCAAGGGCGGTGTCGATTCGTAATCCGGTGTCTTGTAGTAGTAGAAGTGATAGGCAGCAACTTATCGTCATCCATACCTCGAAACGTAGCTACTCTTATTCATGTAGGCAATAGCCACGTATTCCACAGCTCGATGAGCAAAACGTGGGAGAAATAGGCGACGTTGCTGATTCCGACCAAACTCCGACAAAGGGTTGGTGGCCTCAACTTCGAGGAACAAAATTCTGATCATTCAAGGGAATTGTCTCTAGGTACCTATGAATCAGTCAGCACATACTGGTGTATACATAATTTTGTCAATAGCCATGGAACGTGAGCCTCGACTATCATTGCCGTCAAGGAGTTGACGCTTCTGAAGACAGCGTGCTATGTAGGAGGATAATATATGTATATTTCACGACTTCCCTTCGACCGCCAATGTCAGAGGCACTGGTTCATCACATGCCCTAAACTTAAGTAACTACGGTGTATTATTTGAAGTGACTGGTAAAGTCGAACTATAGTCGTCCCCATTCATCACGTTATAATATTGAATCGAGCATTCGTCCATGCTCGAGCTTAGCTTTGCCTAGTATCGTAGATGTGTGTACCTGTTACGATGCTGATTCAAGCAATATTAAACCATAGGACAACTTATGTTACGGACGAAGTTGGTTGTGTCCAAGGATGTGACGTAGAAATATAGAAATAACCATGTTATGAAATGTTTCCCATCTCATGCGAGCTAGTCATACGTGTTTTCATATAATCACAGAATGTTCTTAAGCAGCTTCAGTTACATTAGTTGAGTAAGACTAAATCGCATTTTAAACAATATTGTTTACTAGTACTATTAATATGTGTAACGTTATGTTTTCAGCAACTCTTGGCTATTGAGATATTCGATTTCTCGTTTTGCCCTCATGACATGGAAAACAGCTTTAATTGCCAGAGCATTTTCCCCAGGGGAACATCCACATGTAATGACTACGGCTTAATTGTATGATATTGGTGTACATGTTTCTTTCGGGTTTAAGGGCGACGCTTACCAGAAGCTTAATTGATCGAAGTAATTCATGGCATGGAATATTCTAACACCTAAGAAACTACACACTACAGCGTATTAGATCAATGATGTAGCAAAACCATTCAATGATTGACTAGAACGTTATATGGGTAAGAATAGTTATTACATGAGAGTGTGTAATGTAGACCTTTGGGGGGTATTACGAAGCATTAGAGTTTTAGTTTGATATTCTCATGTAATATGGTAAAAATTATCCCGTAACAACGAAAAGCTTGTACAAACCATACTAGTATATTTAAAAACTAGTGATGCCTTATTTTGACATGCCCTGTATTACTACTAAGTACTGGAATAAAGTTATATGTTAAACATTAAAGATAGGTATGTTCGGTTAACCACCTTAGACTTTCATGATATTTACCACATTTATAAATGCGCCACGTCATTGTATGAAATCATACCGTTAGATATACTTCATTAGCATATATTATTAAGGAGATAGAATAGCATTGTTTGGAAGTCAGGCTGGTAAGGAATGACATAATATGCATAATGACTTCGATTTTCCTAATCTATACTTAACCTTAATACTTATTCGACCCGTATTTTAATACTAGAGTAAACGTCTTACGACAATTTGACACTAATATTTAGGGACACAACTATAATGAACAAGTCAGCTTACAGCCGCAATTATGGATAATCTGTTATGGAATCCTGTGGCGTCAAGATGCTGACGGCAAGAAAATATCAGGATCGAATATGTCATGATCACGGAATAACGCATCTATGGATACGGACCGAACTACTTCTGTTCATACATCCCAGCCGACCGAATCAACATCTAAGCCAAAGCTTTTGAAAAGGACCGCGCTTTCGTGTAACGAAGGAGCCTCACCGACACGGAAGAAAACATACCTCCGGATCTCCTTTATTTTATGACGGACTCATTTTCTAGCGCCGATATATTCACGTTAGGGATCCAAACAGTCATCCAAAAAAGTCAAACACATTACACCAAGCAAAGAGACGTCCCATCAAGAAATGGATGACAATTGGATTTCATTCATCTCGTAGATATTACACTGTGCCGATGACAACTTCGAGAAATGAGGTGTATCTATAGATAGCATATAGCACTAGGGTGAATATAGTTGCTACTACGTCTGAGTCATTCAACTCCTACAAATATCATGAACAGATCAAGTGACCGATGACTCATCTCAAAGCAAATATCAACATAGGGGCGGGATGCATGCAAGCTATGAAGCAAGGCGGGGTTAGATAAAATGGAGGTCAATGTTCCAGAAGCCTAGATCAACAAATCTAATAAACGCGAGACGCGTCACGAACATAGTACGAATACGCGACAAGTCACTAGTAGGTAGATAATAATTTCATGTGTTCATCGAATTGATTATGCCTCGACGGGCAAATCCATGTAGTGTAGTAGACCACCCTTAAACCCTTATGGTACAGTGAACACCCTAAACGCAGACCCAATCCATGACCGTCGTACCAACCACAGTGCAAGTTGTGTGGTAATCGCGAGAAAAATGACTTTCGTAACAGACGTGAACTCCCTTCCCAGAACCGAAGATGACCGATAGCTTAACCACCGAAACCGTAGAGGGTGCGGCCTTGTCGCTTCAGGGCGTAGACGACGTCCAGCGAGGTGACGGTCTTGCGCTTGGCGTGCTCAGTGTAGGTGACAGCATCACGAATGACACCCTCAAGGAAGGATTTTAAGACACCTCGGGTCTCCTCGTAGATCACTGAGTAGACGCGTTAGTTCAAGATACAGTGGACGCGACGCGGCGAATGCAACTTACTGGCTGAAATACGCTTGACACCACCACGACGAGCGAGACGTCGGATAGCAGGCTTTGTGATACCCTGGATGTTGTCACGCAAGATCTTGCGGTGACGCTTGGCACCACCCTTTCCGAGACCCTTGCCACCTTTGCCGCCTATTGAAGATGCGTTAGCGATGAATATTCATGAGGCTGAGGCTGAATGCAAGGCGACACCAAGCATAGCTGGCTAGGAACACAAGGGAATACTTACGTCCAGTCATCTTGAATGAGGTTAAGTGAAGATGTGAGTGGTAGTTTGCGTTGGTTGTTTAGTGGTAATTGCAGTTTATGCGGGTGAGGCTGAGATGTAAGCGGGTTGTTTTGAAGTTGAAAGGTAGAAGACGTGGGGAAAGTAGGTGGTTTTAAATAAGGAAGGGTAGATGGCATTAGCGTAAAATCAGATCAGCCTGGTGGATCCATCAACGCGAACTGCGTGCCTGATCAGCCCCCAGCGTTTTTTTAAGAAAAAAATAAAGATGGCCGTTTTGGCCAATAGAAAAAAGGTAAGATAAGCGCACCGCAGGCAGTTACACCAAGCCCACAACCATTGCACTATACTCCTTTAAGCCTATTTTTACAAAACCTTAAGTTAAAATGAGCCAATCATTAATTCGTATTCCTGCCAGTTCTGGCATTTTACTCCTAATAGTTAGAAAATACCGTGAACAAGTATTTATGTACCGTATCATAAATCGCACTTGCACCTTTCAATGGCTACTGTTCATATATCGTATGCATATCGCCGCGAGGGAAAGAGCTTTGTGTACTATGTAACTACATGATGTTACTATTTAAGTACATATCTGGGGAAACTTTGCATGTGTAACCAATCATTAATAGCATCTACGATGGAATTTTACACGCGGCGCGCTTGCTTACATTTGATTTGATGCTTCACATGCAGGTGTATTTTCCGAGACGCACTCACGTTGCCAAGTGCCTAACCAAAGCGCACCAGCTGCTATGATCTCCTTGATGACAGACTAGAACCTCAACAAGGTTAATTAAGTGCCAATATAAAGGTGTCAAATACATGGAAACATCAAACAGCAACATCTTTTATTACATAAGTATCTAATTACTTGGGTTGTAGCTTCTAGATACGGCGGTACTTACCGTATACATTTGCAAGTATTACAGGCAAGAACCGCCGTGACGCATCTAGATATGTGTTACCAGATGTCTTATCGGTCGCAATGCACGTACGTAGGTACTTTCCAAAGTAATTGCCCAACTCTTTTCTTGATTTAGAATATTGAAAGTTACGAATGTAGTAAAGTGCTTTTATGTGTGGGGACACGCGGAGTGGTGCACCCAATCAGAAATTAAAGATGTTTTTGATGGCAACCAAGCCCGCGAATTTCCCACCTAAAACCAAAGCATTTTTTAACAGCAAAACGCACCCCTGTCTCCCCTCGAAAAAATAATCAATAACACAACCCAGAGCAGGCGCGCTTTTGAATTTTCTGATCCTGCACTGCGCATTGACCATCTGATTCAGGTGCCCTAGGCTGCTACTGCCCTTTGCACGTAATCAGCCAGCCCCCAGAACCCGCATTCTCAACTTATTTATACCGGTCCCCCACCCCTCCTCCAATCCATCTTCCTTTCAACACTTCCAACCCACAACAATCATCTCTTCCGCCTCACCTTCAATCAAAACAACCATCAACCCAACCACTTTCATCAACTTTTCCATCATCAATCGACACATTACCATCAACTACAATGGCCCGCACTAAGCAGACCGCCCGTAAGTCCACTGGTGGCAAGGCTCCCCGTAAGCAGCTTGCTTCCAAGGCTGCTCGCAAGAGCGCACCCTCCACCGGAGGTGTCAAGAAGCCTCACCGCTACAAGCCTGGTACCGTCGCTCTCCGTGAGATTCGTCGCTACCAGAAGTCGACTGAGCTGCTCATCCGCAAGCTCCCCTTCCAACGTCTGGTAAGTTATCACAATTAATTCTATTTGCATGATCACATCCCTTGCGCCACTTGTCGCATGGCTGTTGCGGTCGCAATCTCCCACTCCACTGATAACGCCGACGCGGTTTCCCCGCGACGCGACAATAAACATTAGACTAACGCGACTTTGATAGGTTCGTGAAATCGCCCAGGACTTCAAGTCCGACTTGCGTTTCCAGTCCTCCGCCATCGGTGCTCTTCAGGAGTCCGTCGAGTCTTACCTCGTCTCGCTCTTTGAGGACACCAACCTCTGCGCCATCCACGCCAAGCGTGTCACCATCCAATCGGTTAGTACACTCTCATTATCACTATTGATTGATACACATGCTAACAACCCTTGCAGAAGGACATCCAGCTCGCTCGCCGTCTCCGTGGTGAGCGCAACTAAGCGGTTGCCGCACTTGTTCACTAGTGACCTTCATGGGCAATTGGGTTTAGGGCGTACAGTACCCTATCACGATACAGGGATGGCATGATGACTCGGTTTTGCACGGGAATGGGTAATCATTAAGGCGTTATGAGTTGATCGCGGTGCTTTTATTCACACCGAACATGATTGTACATCAGTTCTAGGCTGCCATTTCGGGGCGCCAATACACTGAACACAGGAATAAGAACCCTTGTTCACAACGATTGACCTCTTCCATTGCCATTGTGATATGGATCACTGTGTACAATACTTGCAGAATTCACGATCGCATAACAGTAAACATCGACAGTGAATGACTCCAGTAGTGCTGCATGATTAATGCCTATTGCTTATTATGATTCGGGCATTGACCATGCCTATTTGATTATTTATGCGTATATGAGGCTATTCGTAGCTGCCGTTGTTTTTATTATAATATCCAACACTTACTCTTAGTGTTGTGTTACTTTGTATCCTATTAATGGACATGCATCTAGTTTTTCTAAGGTGTATAGTCGTAAACTACTTTGGTTTAAGTATACTTAACTTACGTATGTATGTGACGAGGGTGAGTTGGTTCATCAGCTCACGATAGTTTCCTGAATGAGCCGCCTTCGCGCTCTCACCAGAAACATCCACCGGCACCATGCTTGCTTACTTTCCATTTCCATATGGGAAGGTTCATGATCGCGGTACATGTAAATCCATGCCTCAGTATTAGATCGAAGTAAATGCAAGGCCGGAAATGCGCACAAAGTCTGATAGATATGGGTTTTTCTTCACTTGAATACTTACTCCCTTGAGGCACTCAAGGCACTTATTGTGTTACACAGAGCTGGGTGTGAAGTTTTGAGTGGCGAAATCTGCCTGTGGCAAATTCGTGTGAAGTCGTCATTGTTTTTTCGGGAGCGGACTGATTTATTTATGTTTATGTTTATATCGTATATTGATTTGATGGTTTTCGTACTTGCTACTCCTTTGTTATATGACATTCGTGGATATTTATGAGTATAGGAATAAATATATTGAAATACTTTAGCTACTTTCCTATTTCTTTGTAAATGAGTGTGAAGACTTTCGTGATAACTGAGAAGACTGAAGTCGCGGTAAGCTAATTAGATATGATCTAGAGTTTTAACAACACACCTCTGAATGTGTATGGAAATCTCGAAACTTGAAACGCTTTCGTAGTTCAAGCGATGGCACCTCAAATATCTTGACTCGTTACATTGAAACCAGATATTCACATAATTCCTTCATCACAAGTAGGACTGAAATATAAATGCCCGGTGGCATCAAGGCGGCTATCTTGACGGAAAGCTTTACTCTGAAGCTTCCACAATGAATATACAGCCATACATACCGGCTCAATATACCACGCAGACACAATTCTATATCACAAACCACGACACCAAACTATGATAACGTATAAAACATTTCTGCTATATTCTTGAAAACGACGATAAGTACATGATTAAATATACCCATAACCAAGCTCTCAAAAACTCCCATGCACCCACCCAACTTTTCGAATCCCATTACACCGCGACTTGCTTGCCCTCAGCTTTCTTAACCCAAGTGATTCTTCCCGTTCCTCGGATGCGCCCTGGTAAGCACGTCGAAAGCGCCCGTGCCGATCTTTCCCAGCCTTCCCATGACGATGCGGCTGCTGGGCGTGCTCAAGTCGTCCCAGTCGCCGTCGAGGATGGCGTCTTTCAGGAAGGACAGCGTCGTCTCGAAGCTCATCTTCGTGAAAGGGCTGACGTTGCCCTTGAGGCCGTTTCGGTTGAACGGCGTGAAGCCTCCGTTCCGGGTCATGTAGTCGCTGATGAGGTTCAGATGGCGCTTGTCGACGCTGATGCCGTGGCCGTCGAAAATGGCGCCGAGTTCTTGGATGATGGCGCTGCGTGCCGCTTCGACGCCGTACACTTCTAGGACTGCTGCGATGTCGTTTGTCTGGATCCTGTTGGGGTTGATGAAGTCGCCGTACTTTTGCATGGCTTGGAGATTGACGCCGTCTGTGTGGACTACCGGCCTCTCTTCTTCCGTGCCGGTTCGCGGGTTGGTAATTTTTTCCTTGGCGACGAAGACGCATGTGCGGATGCCATCGATTTGCTGTATGAGAGTCTTCTTGACTGCCTCTTGGACAATGCTCAGCATGAGGATTTTGGGTATGTCGGAATCGTATTCGAGTGTAAAGTCACATCGTTCTCCTTTCTTCTCATCGCATCTGAAACGAGATACGACCCGGGTCCTTTCCATGACTCGAGCTTCGCGTGTGTTCGAATTTTTACCAGCATTCGAGTCATTATCCTCGTCGTCGCCTTCTGGCGGCGGGCTACCACCAAATCCTTCGTCTTCAGGCTCTTCTTCATCTTCAGGTGACGCTTCACGTTCCATTCGCCTTTGAATTTCATCGTCTTCGTCGTCATTTGCACCATAAGAAACTGCCTGCGATCGGTTCGCGCGTTGCTTAGCATTTGTCGCATCGTCGTCGTCGCCATCGTCATCATCGTCGTCATCATCGCGGGCAGCGGCTTCGGGGTTACCAGACGCCACTTCCACCACTCCGGATTTGGTACCGACCTCAGGTACCGCAGCGTCTGCCCGATCAGTCTTTGCTTTTATCTCTTTCTTAACCAACTTTTCTAGCATGGGCAAGAATTTAATCTCCAAAGTGTGAAGTACGTCGGAAATACTAATTGCGTACGTCTTCGTATATTCTTCAGAGGGGAAGAATTCGAGATGGATGTCGAATTTCTTCGCTAGAGCATAACTGGCGCTTTTCCCGACGCGTTCTTTCACCGTAGCCTTGTTGAGGACGTGCGAGAGCGGGAGAATACTAATCGCCTTCGCAAAAGTCTCGCCGTCCTCTTCAGACAACTCTTCGTTTAGTAATAGCGTCATAGATGGTGTGCCGATGTGATCACTAGCTGTCATGAGAATTTCTCTTAGACGTGGGATACCGAGAGTGACGTTCTTTGCAGAGTGACCAGCCAAATGGAAAGTGTTGAGTGTCATTTGGGTTGAGGGTTCACCGACAGACTGGCCAGCTACGATACCCACGGCTTCACCAGGTTCCATTAGCGAGCTGAGGTATTTAGCATGGAAGATCTTCTCCGCATATTTACGAGGAATAAGTGCGGCAGTTGAACTCTTGTGGCCCTTGTGGCTCTTCTCTCCCTTCTCCTTCTCCTTCTCCTTGATTAGCCCGTCTTTGTTGTCCTTGATATACGCGGTTACCTTCTCGTAAAACTTTTCCGATGTAGAAAACGCATGTCTGTTGGGGTTAAGCTCGGTATGAATGGGGTCGAGTCCCTTCGGATTGTTCGCCTTGGCTAATTTGACGGCTTTCTTTTGGTACTTTTGAGCAAAATCTTTAGACTCATAAATCTCTTGGTCCCATCCTCTCTCGGCGATACCAAGCTGATCGATCTGCGATGTTTGATTGCGAAGCACGAAGCCAAAATCAGTCAAGTACTTCTGCTTGGTGATGTCCAAGCCATCTTCTCCATACAAGAACTGAATCATTGATCCATCGGCATCTCGTACAGATGAATCGTAGGCCACTTTCAAACCTTCCATTCCCTTGATAAGACACCTCTGGAGGTAACCAGATCGAGATGTTTTCACGGCTGTATCAATAAGACCTTCTCGTCCAGCCATGTGATGGAAATAGTATTCTTGGGGGCGTATTCCAGTCAAGAAACGATTCACGATATAGCCGCCAGCTCTCACGCTAGTTTCGAAGGGGCGGAAACATGGCAACGTTTTACCGCTGACCATTGTAGGTACTCTCCTACCCTCAAGAACTTGTTGACCAAGGTTGCAAGAAATCAAATTTGCGTTGACAGAACTTCCCTTTGCACCAGATGTTGTCATCGACTGCATTTGATTTTTGGGGAACTGCTTCTCGAGACCAACAGGGAGACATGCAACAGTAATGTCGCTAGAGAGAAGACGAGATTGCGAGTTTACCACATGATCAAGATCTTCCTGTTTAGAGTCATCGCGCATAACTTCTTCCAAGCGTTCTAGCAATATAGGGGTTGTGCTGGTCACGTCTGTACGATCACCCAAGCTAACGAATTTTGCAGCAGCCTCGAGACCGATATGGTTAGCACTCTGTAGCTTCTCTTTACGAGTCCTTTCGCCTTCGGGTGTGAGTCGCAAATCGTCCATACCACAGCTGAAAGCCCGCATATTAAGGTATCGAGTAAGCATTCGACCTAGACAGCCGAGAAGTTTAGCAGCGAATTCGGGGCCCCAAATCTCGTAAATTGAGTGCACGAAGCCGCCGGAACTTGGTCCTAGCTGTGATTTGTCGAGGATACCGGTGATGAATTCACCATCGTTAAATAGGACTTCTCCCTCTTCGGTGAACTTTCCCCATGCTGCTCCCTTCACTTGTGACTTTCCGGAGAGCCAGAGATCACCGCAGCCAGCCGGCTTAATGTTCTTTAGTATGGTCGTGATCACCTGTTTTCCAGTCCAGCGTAAAGCCGGTTTAATGGTAGCCGGCGGTACGAGTTCAAGCCTCTCGGATGTAATATGGCCACTTTCGGGACGCAGCGCACTGTATATTAATTGATGGTATGCGCCTTTGTCGAAGAATGTGTCCTTGTTGCAAAGGGCGACTGAGACGGAAAGATGGTCCTGGATCAGACCACGCAGGGGTTTTCCAGCCGTGGCAGAGAGGTATTGATGATCCGTGTCGGCAACCTTCAAAGCTTCTGCACGGGCGAGTTCGTTCTGCGGGAAATGCATGTTCATTTCGTCACCGTCGAAATCTGCATTGTATGTGTTACAGTTCGCGTAGTGCATACGAATCGTCTTCTCTCCTGGCAGAACTTTAGCGCGGTGGCCCATGATTGAAGGTTTGTGAAGGGTGGGTTGACGATTCATCAACACCACGTCGCCATTTCCGAGATGTCGGTGAACTTTCTTGCCCCTAATTCCAGCATATTCTTGGCTTGTCGGCGCGAGAAGTTGGTTCGCTAAAGCGACTCGGTCTTCTACGGATTTGTTCTTCAGATTGATAATTTGCCCGTTCTCGTTTTCAATAGCTGCAGCACCGGGCCACTTGTCAATGCCGTTAATGACTGCTTGTTGCATTTCCCTGAAGTTGTGACTCGTGACCGGTTCTGGATAAGTTAACTTCCTAGCGAAAACAGGAGGGACACCTATTTCACTGGTTTCGATGTTGGGGTCCGGAGAAATGACACTTCGGGCAGCGTAATTCACACGCTTTCCCATCATGTTTTTTCTGAATAGACCTTCCTTCTTTTCCAGTTTTTGCTTGATACCGTCTTCGTTCCTCTTCCCGGCGGCACCACGGATAGGATTCCTATCTCGGTCAATGAGGGAGTTTACGCTGTCCTGGAGCTGAACGCATGCTTCATGCATTTCAGAAATGTCTCGCCGTCGGGTTGTTTCGTCAGGATTATTCCCATTTTGGGCAATTTCTTTGTGGATTTGAGCAATTCGTGCACATGAGGAGAGAATCATCTTGTAAAGCGAATTTTGTTGAGCCTCGGCAATTGCTCCGTCGCCTGCTTTGGCTTCTGGGCGGTATTTATTCGGGGGGACGAGGACGGTTTGTATGAAGAAGTTATCTGCGGGAAGCTTCTTTCCAGATGGTCTCGAATTGTAAATTAGACGCATGATCTCTTGCTCCTTTTCGAATAGAAGTTGCAGTCGAGCTTGAACTTCCATCGAATTAACATAACGTTGTTGAGATTTGGCTGCTGAGTCCTTATTCGCCCTCGAGGACTTGCCGGCGCCTTCTGTCATGATCACATCGCCATTCTCATCGAGCTCTTCACCTTCACCTTCTGAATCTTCATCTTCGTCGTTCTCAGCCTCGGCTTCTCCTTCGCTTGAAGGCAGATCGATATCTGCTATTCCTTCGTCAGATGCGTAGCTACGCTTCTTGGCCACGTCTGCCTTCGACTTTCGTTTTATAGCCAAGGCATCCCTGTGTTCCATGTTCCGCTGGGCCATCTTAGCCTGGTCTTTTGCGCTGAGTGGTTTCTCGAAAATCTTGACAAAACGGTCTTTTCTAAAACTTGGAGATATGGCCTGGCAGGTGGCGCATGATCTACCTTTGGTTATTTCTCTCAAGAAATTTTTGAGTACTATTCTCCTAGCTTCCGATGCGCCTTCATGCTTGCCTTTCCTGATGTCGGCGGTTCCCAACCTATGTTGCTTTAAGATTGATCGGGTGTATACCTCCCTCATCCGAGACACCCTATCCGAATTGGAGGTTTCTTCGCCCTCGGAAAGATCCTCATCCTCCACTTGTATGTCGGTAGTATCGACCGTGATATCGTCCAGGTGATTAGCTTCGTCTATGAGACCGAACTGAAGAAGGCGCAATTTACATGCGACAAGGTCGATGTCGACTCGTCGCATTCGGAAGCGAAAACAGTATTGGCATTGGGCTCGGAGTAACCTCAAAATCTGGTCCATGAAGACCGGATGGTATACGGGGACGGGAAGGTCGATGTGGCCAACATGGCCGGGGCAATGCGGTTGCGCGAGATTACATGTTGTGCAGCTACAAAAGCTCGATCAGTATGCGACACGTACTCAGAAAATGTTACTATTATTACTACATCCTACTTACACTTGGTCTCCCCAGGCTCCAAGCGCAGGGTCGTAAAGACCACCAGGTATAGGGTTTAGAAGACTGTCGAAAGTTGTCGGGTTCTCAATTCTCTTGACCGAAATAGCCTTGATTTCTGCGGGAGTGAGGAAGTCGAAGTCGACGCTGTCGATCGCAGACGAGATGGGCTGCGAGACATTCATTGCTGAAGCTGTCACCGGCTCATAGCCTGGCGTAATTCTCTTAACAAACTTTTAGACGGGTAATTGAAGGCGTCAAAGTTCGTATAGAGTCCAGGCGCGCCCGAAAACTCTGTCAATTCATGACTTTGCGCTTTTCTGAATCGTCTCAAACGGCTGGATGCAGGACTTGCTTCGATCGTTTTTTTAGTGGGGTTGGCCGATTGATACAAAAAATTTAGAGCTCGAACTTTTTTGCGGTGTTGTACGGCAGAAACTGTAGGTCATGTGACTTATCTTATCTTTAATTCTTTATCGCACCTATCTCAATTCTATCATGCTTTATGACTTTGACAGGCATACGGGAAAGAGCTTTAGCTGCTCGTTGCTGGTCGTTCCTTTTGTCCTGGGATATCCAACTCCCTTTTCCCTCCTTCCATCCCCCATCGACCTGTACGTACTCGCCCTTCATTTCATCGCTGACGACCATATCGAATCTCGAATCTCGATCAAGAAATCGGCTCGTCCTCTTCGACACGTTTCTCGTCTATTCATAACGTAAGGCTACATATAACCATAATCATCCCCCATGGACCGACACGGCTCGCCAGGCCTTGGCCCACGCAACGATGGCGGATCTCGAGTCCAAAAACCGGATTCCAACTCCGACAAAGCAGCCAAGCTCGCCGCGCTGAAGGCCCGCGTATCAGCAGCCATAGGCACCACCAAGGCCAAAGGAGGGCTAAACGTGGGCCTGCATCCGGCACTAGAAGACCTCGGACAGTGGAAGCCCGGCGGCAGCAAGGCCAACAACGACTCGAAATCGAGCTCGCGCCACGACAGCGGGCGGGCGCCGCCGACGAAGAAGCAGGCGCTCGACCTGTCGGGCCCCTCGGCCGAGGAGATCAAGAGCAACCCGTACTTCGACGCGAGCCTGGGGGCTCCCGGTGCGAAGCCGCGGCAGTCGCGCCACCTCGTCTTCAACCAGAAGGGCAAGTACATCCAGCAGGCGAACGCGCTGCGGCGGCAGGCCGCGCTCGAGGCGCTGAAGAAGAAGATCGCGGCCGGCACGCGCAAGGTCGGCATCGACGAGGACAAGGACGTCGAGAAGAACTTTGTGGTCGACGCCCCGCCCGACATCGAGTGGTGGGACGAAGGGTTGGTGGACGGGAAGAATTACGATGATATCGAGAACCCGAAGGCGCTGAAGATCGAATCCGCGGATACGATTGTTACGAGGTATATCCAGCACCCCGTCGCCATCGAGCCGCCCCAGGACAAGAACGTGCCCCCGCCGAAACCCATGTACCTCACCTCCACCGAGCAAGCGAAGCTGCGCCGCCAGCGACGAATGGCCGACCTGAAAGAGGAGCAGGCCAAGATCAGGCTCGGCCTGGTACCCGCGCCGCCGCCGAAGGTCAAGAAGGGCAACCTGATGCGCGTGCTAGGCGAGGAAGCCGTCAAGGACCCGACGGCCGTCGAAGCGCGCGTGAACCGGGAGATCGCGGACCGGCACGCGAAGCACGTGGAGCTGAACGAGGAGCGGAAGCTGACGAAGGAGCAAAAACACGAGAAGCTGGCGGCGAACCAGGAGAAGGACGCGGCCAAGGGCCTGCACATGCTGGTCTTCAAGATCAACAGCCTGGCGAACGGCCAGCACCGGTACAAGATCAACATCAACGCGGACCAGCTCGCGCTCACGGGCCTCGTCATCATGCACCCGAAGCAGAACCTCGTCGTCGTCGAGGGCGGCGAGTGGTCCATCAAGCACTACAAGAAGCTCATGCTGAACCGCGTCAACTGGACCGAGAACCTCGCCTCGCGCGAGAAGGACGCCCAGAACGAGGCCCTGAAGCAGTGGCTCAAGGCCGAGAACGAGGACGGCGAGCTCAAGGACCTCGCGGAGAACCAGTGCAAGCTCATCTTCGAGGGCGAGATCAAGTCCCGCGCGTTTAGAAAATGGGGGTCTAAGGTCTGCGAGACGGATAGCGAGGCGAGGGAGGTGCTGTCCAAGTCCAAGATGGAGAATTTTTGGAACCTCGCGAAGTCCACGCATTAAGGTAATTAGTAAATCGCGCTGTTAGACTAGGAAGATTGTAATAAAAATATCAGGATGTAAAGAATCGGAACTAGGTGTCTCAAACAAGTCTGAATTAATCAACGCCTCGCAATGCAAGGTTGCTTTTCCGTGTGTTTTCCCTATAACTTTTTCCAAGCGCCCAATTTGCTTAGTATACAAATTTCATTCATGAATCCACGTACGATCAGGCGGCGTCGAGTTCCATCATCCCTTCCTCATCGCTCATATCGTAGTCCTCGTTGAAGGCCTGCATGTCCCGGGCCCTCTTAGCCTCCGCAGCCACAGTCTCCTCCTGTAGCTCCTGTAGCTCTCTAATCCTTTCCTCGTCCATCTTCTTCTGGTGCTCCTTTAAGTCCTCGAGACTCCACATGCTGATGCCCTCCTGGTCCTTAGCCTTGAAGGGTCGCGCCATGTCTCGTAAGAAGCGCTTCGCCGTGATTACTGCCATGTCGGTGCTGAGATTGCCGTCCACCTCCTGCATGGCCTGGTTGATCCACTTCGGTAGCTGGAGCCGTTTCTTCTGGAAGCGGCGGTCCGCGAGCACCATGATCCCGTAGTCGTCCTTGCCTCGGAGTACGCGACCTAGACACTGCGCAGCGTGTCGCATCGCGTCGAAAGACAAGAAGTCGTTCTCTCGGATACGGTAGGTTTCCCGCAGGAATTCTAGCCTTGCCTTGAGGATACGCGACTCCGTGTACTGGAACGGGACGCCGATACATAACACCGTCCTTCCATACTGGTGGTCGAAATCGATGCCTTCCGAGACCTTCCCACGGGCGACACAGAGGAGAACTGCTCCTCTACCGTTACAACACGCTGTACGATATGTTTCTAGCGCAAGCGAGGTCTCTTGTGCATCTGGTGTCTCCACCAAGATCAACTTGTACTTCCAGACCTCATCTAGAATCCCCATACCTTGCCACATGCTAATAATAGATTCCATATAGAGGTATGAAGGGAAAAAGACGACCATGCCATCAGGAGTGATCTTGGCAAATTCGGTCAAGAGGTTACCATAGTTGCGGACCACACTGGGTTCATTTCGGACTGCGAAACTGGTGGAAACCGTGGCCTGATCACTGCCTCGAGTGACTATCATCGGCAAGAAAGATTTCCTGGCTAGGGTCATCGTGTAGGATTCCTGGACGACTGTAGTGAAGCCCAGCATTTTCGGATACATCTCCAAGGGAGAGATAGTTCCCGATGTGATGATGACGGAGCTAAATCTATCAAAGACGGGTTTGATCGCAATAGCTGCGTCTAGACAAGTAAAGTGCAAAACTGGATTTGGCACCTCGGCAGTATCGGACTCAAAGGGTTCAAGAATGAGCAGGAACCCCTTCTCGTATGTCGCAACAAGGGTGGCAAATGTGGCTACTTCTTGGAGGGGCTGAAAGTCTTCGATATTCGTAAACTCGAGAGTTCTCACAAGAGAGGTCAGCCTTTCGGCACAGAACCTCAGCGGTTTCTTCTCGATGAAGGTGTGTTCCTTAAGATGCGCCAGGAAGGATGGCGGCGTTTCGGAAATAACCTGGCGGACCTTCATGCGGGTCTTGAGGTACTCGATGAAACGCTTCAGGAAAGCAGTGAAGTGTTCAGCTCTGCGAATATTGCCGGGGACCGCCTCTTTCAGCAGGTCATCCGGCAGAACTGGGTTCGACATGAAGGTATCTTCCTGGCGAGCCTCATCGGCGTCCCTGAGACCTTCGACTAGCTTCTGATATTCGTTCTCGAGCTGCTCTCGGTCGGTCTCCTTCATCTCACTGATTTTCTTCTCTAAACTCTGAGCCCCTTTCGTGGCTCTATCTAGAGACTTCTCGGTGATATCCGTACTTAGAGACTCGATACACACATTGTCGATATTGTGTGCCTCATCAAAGACGACAATGCAATCCTTCGACAGCTCCTTGGATACACGTTCTGCTATCTTGGGGTCTAGCAGGTAGTGATAGGAATAGATGATGACATCGCAGTATTGCATCTATAATGAGAAAGAGTGAGCACGACATTCCAAGCTTGAGATTATTAGAAATATGAGGTATGGGGAGGTTTACCATTCGTCTCGCAGTAAAGTAAGGGCACTGCTTTTTCTGCTCGCCAAATTTCAGGATGTCGTCAAGTGTCCACACACCGTTCGGAATAAGGTTGTGTGGTTCTAGTAAATCGAGGTTGTCGTGATAAATGCAAGTGTCGACGCTCTCGCCCCTTTCCTTCTTCTCTCGAACAAACCCAGCCGTTAAGCTACGACATCTCGCGTCTACGATGGCGCCGCTCTTTTCCCTCTTTACAGAAGGATGCAGACAAAGGTTCTTTCGACTGGTCAACCCCAGACCGCGGATTTCTTCTACGTGGCCAAGCTCATCGGCGCGGAACTTCATGAGGGCCTTGAGTTCGGCCAGTGCTTTCTCGATCTCGGACATGGTACGCGAGCAGTAAATGAGCTTCCTGTGCTCGGGGTAGTGTTGCTGATAGGCGATAATGAGCGAAAGCAGCGATACAGTTTTGCCAGTGCCCGAAGGCATCTCCAGGACACAGTGACCGCCGGCATCGAGAGTCCTTTTCAGGTCACACATGTACGCATATTGTTCCGGATAAATGCGCGGATAAGGGAAGAGAATGGGAAGGTCGTCGATGAAGAACTTCATCTTGAACCAGCAGGCGGAATTTAGTTAAATATGGTCTCATCAATTGGGATTGTTTTGACGGACGAAGGACGGTAGACGCTTAGCGCAGCTGCGTCGATTTACGCGTGGGTTAGGCGGGCAGCTGCATGCTCATCCGCCACAAAGGACCTAACTTGTAAGATTCTTCTCACTATTTTTTGCTGCTTGAGATACTGCATATGTATAGGTATCTAGCATATGAGAATGTCGCATAAGCTTCTTGACTTTTATGATATTAAGTGAAAGACGGTCTCGTCATTGAGGTTGCTGCTACCTATTATTTGATAAGATAAGCATATGCGGAATGTGGCTGATGCATGGTTTCGGTGGTGAGGGCTAGCCACAGATTGTACTTGCTTGTGGCAGTTACGATGGTACTAAGGTACTTTCTAGTAAAGTGGCTTATGTAAACCTTAGGTTGGCACATAGAAACTTCAACAATCTATCAATCTTCGGGTTTCAAAGTTTCTGCAATCCAACTCACCGACAAATATATACAATTGATTTATTAAATAATCCAATTCTTAGCCCCTTGGTTTGGCGATGTGCATGAACGTTACTATCGTCGTTGGCTGTTAACGTTACCACATATGTCCAAGGCCCATAACAGCCCTCGCTAACATGCAATGTTGGGGGTCGAAATCAATAATAATACAAATTGGCAAATAGCTTCGGTGTCGACTGCATACGACAGGATCCATTATGGTTAGAATTCCGGATGATCGATTTATCGATTAATCATCACCGCATCGTCGCTGATCGTGCGCGCCCAACGAAAGTGTCGCTAGACAATTGTCGGCGCGAGGTATCATCGCTGGGTTCCGGAATGAAATTAACTAATTCAATAAACCTGGCGAAAAGAAGTTGCAATAAGCTTTTTTATCTTAGACTCGAGTTATGCCGCAAGAGACGATCCACGGCTTGTGCCATCGGGAAGAGCCGTTTATTAACAAGATGGGAGGTATCCCGCCGTATTGGAAACGCGTCTAATAGGGACGCCAATCCCGGCAGCACGGTCAATCGCCCCGATAGCTTCTCACTTAACCATGGCCTTGGGTTGGGGCCGGTTGGGGGTTAATCGGATGAAGAACCAGACTACCGGAACCGGCACGATCGGTTTTTAGATGTTTTAGATACAACTAGGCTTAGTCGATTTTCCGCCTCCTTTTTTTTATGTTTTTAACTGTTCGACCTGTTTGTCGAACCGAATTACCTCTTGTACTAGTCAGCAAACAGCAAAACAGAAAAAAAAGGACAAACCAGTTGTTAACGCCATCAATATCCGATTATCATCGGCAATTAAGGCCAACGAAGTTTCGGATACGGATGGACGTTATTCCCACCATTGACTCCGAACTCCATCTCCGAATATGTCCAATTGCCGTGTCCGAATGGCCGCCGAATGAGTCCGAAGTGCGCACGAGCTAATACGTATGCACGTCGGATGTGCACCGTCAGCTCTCAGCTTTAGCCTTACATGCATTGCTATTTTGAGAGGTTGCACTAGCAGTATTCTACGAATACTACATCGCCGAATTTATCGCTGACCACCAGGCTGCAGGAAATGCTACCCAGCAAGATATGTGTTAATCAATCTTGTTTCAGGTGATGCTGGAAACTGCGAATCCTGCGAGGCAATGCTGCTTTAATGACAAGGCATACAACTTGGAAATCGACCAGTTGACTAATGATAAAACCTGAGTGTGGAAAGCATGTGGACGCCTCGAACTGAGTCATGTTACCAGACTGACCGTTCGCGTTTCTAGTAGAATGTCGAGGGTTGATTATGTTTATCTTTAGATCATCGTATGTGTTCAGCTTCGTTGTATGGGTCTCATCTCGCGGTTTACCCATAATGAGCGAAGGCGATGTCTCTTCCTGTCACGGAGAACGGCTATTTCAGATGTCTAATCCATGGGTGCACCATGCAAAGGATTTTCCAACGATGGCAAGCTCAAGCTAGGCGCATGCCAAGTTTGTTGCTATAGAGATTAGGAGAATCCTATATGCTTTGCTAAGCACTACGAGACATATCATTCCAAAGTTCGCCGTCGTCGTAAATAGCGAAAACCTCAAAGCCACCCTGCTGCGAGACTGCTAATATCCTTGAAACCCAACCCAAGTAACATGTTGAGTAGGTAAGTCTCGCAAATTATCACCATCAGGCTCCCAACGTCACGATAGTTCGTCCTCGCGCCGGTGCTATCTAATTTAGCTACTTTGGACATATGCCGTGCTATGTATGCATGCAATTTGGTGTTGCATGTACGGTGAAAAGGATTTGCAAGCCCCATGGCCCCATCTCGTACAGCGGCCAATTTCAGCCCCCGAAGCTGAAATCACGCTCGCTGACTTTTCCACTACCAGGCAAGCGGCCAGATCTTCCCTAGTGAGCCGTTTTGGTAAGGAGTTTAAAAGACAACCTTCCCAAAGCAACCCCCTGCCGTGTGGGGACGCTTGGAGCAAATCTCCAGTAGAATATTGTGGTACAACGGGGAGTCCTGCGTATCTTGAATCCCTACATGCGGGTAAGGATGCGAGGATACCTCGTTACATTGTATGTATGGATGTATTCGGCATACTGCTTTTAGGTAAGCTAACGCTACTCCAACTAAAATCTACCCACTCTTAAATTCAGGGGATTTACAGACCTAAGAGACCCAAGGATACGTTGGGTATCATCATTCATCACGGACACTCCGCCACTCTCACTTGTCTCTGGGCACTTTTGCTACGGCCTATAACGTGAAAATCATCATTGCAACGAAATAGTCGGCGATATAAAAGCCGTTCGCTGGCTTCCACTGGTACTGAATACGCCGGGGAGACAAGGTACGCGTCGACCTTCTCGTTTTGTGTGGAAGAGCCCCGCTTCGGACGATTATGTTATTAGCGAGATTCTTTGCGCTTCCCGCCGTCCCCGTCGAGATGATACCGGTTATAACCAGAGCTAGGGTTTCTGTACTATGTATGTACGTGCATATAGGTACGTTGTTATGAATGCATTTATGTTCGATATCACTCGATCGAAAGCATGGGTCTTCCGAAGGTGGCTAAATGTTCATTTTCTGTGGCAATTGTGATCATTTTAAGAAACCGATAGCGAGCTAGCTCGTCGATGATAGTTCTGAAACGTAGAGCTATATAAGCTTCATTCCTTCAAGCTGCTCAGCCTCTCAACACCATGTGTATCAAAACGTGGCGGGGCAAGCGACTACCGCGTTTGACAAATCCCGCGAGAAAATAAAAACAATAATTGGTGAGAATTTAGAGAAGGGCTTACATACTACACGCAAGCCCGAGGGACCCGGCCGAAACACGTGGGTTACGGCAGCAAGCCCAAGGCGTAGAAAGATGGGGGCCGATTGAAAAAGAGAAGAAGGCTTCTCAGCTCTATTTTCTGGAAGTACAAGTACATGGACTACATAGAGGCTACATGTACTTGCTTGCTACCTTTCCCTTGGCAGTGGATCGTTACGGGCCAAATGCTATGTAGTGGAATCTTCAGTCTCTTCGGTAGCACTAGTAGTGGATAATGCATTCTGCAGCCGTTATTTTACCTATCATAGCTTTGCTAATAGAGGGGCATAGAAAGATGGCAACGACACGTCGGTATCGTTAACAATATTTCTTCAGCGGCAGCGTATGCCCGTACCTGCAGCTAGGGCTTAGGCCAAGGATGAAAACTTTCGAGTAGCAATCAAAGACGTAGATGGCTCGAATGACATCAATCCATATATTTGGAGATCGTCAAATGGCGGTGCATCCTACGAAGCTGTTGCCTTGTAAGAATTGAATATCATGACTTCATAATCTTCATAAAACCAGCCATCTTTGTCAAAGGCCGAGTGTTACCAGCGCTGCCAGTGGTCGAATCGAGGTCTATCGAGAACCAACCCCGGGAATGACCTTGTAAGGAATGAATATAGATTTGGGGGATTGGGGGGGGGGGTTATTAGGGGGGTTAATTAGCCCGGATATTTTATTTTATTCTGAAAATGGGATGAAATTGATACCGTTTGGTGGCGCAGCCTATGAAACAAGACTTTCACCAGGTAAGCGCTTTGGGATTTTCGTGCTAAATACAAAACCCATCCTACTAAACTCAAATTATTAGCCCCCTGGATCCTTGATCCCTATGGGAATTTGGGTAAAAACATGGTCGGACGGCTCGCCCTTAGCGGGGATGTTGGACAGGTGTGCCTTGTAGGAATAGCGATCACTTGGTATTTGCCCACTTTGGAACCCAAGCCGAACAAAATAGAGTTACATCGCTCCGAAATCCAAATCCAAATTCAAATACTGTTAAGGACATAATTATCTTGTTTCTTTACATAGAATACACTACTACTGTCTAAAGTCCAAGAATCGGGCTCATCCTTTTTCTTCTTGTTGGTTCATGGTACATACTTAGTAGGCATATCATTTGTTCCTCTGCAGAACTAGTACGATACATGATATGTAATCAGTACGCTACGTAAGCAGATCCATGGATGGATGTTTAAGCAAGTTCTTTCCTATTTCGTACCTATTATCTCCGTCGCGACAATTGTCTTTGACACGAATGATGAAAAATCAACGATGAACGCTGGAGTTAGTGTTTTCAGTCAGTCTCCTAACGCCGAACGGCTTGGCCTTCCATCGTTCCGTACCCATGTGGCTTAAGCGTCCCCTGTATTTTCACTGGATTCAATGCACTCTGCCGTCCCCTGTATTTTCACTGGATTCAATGCACTCTGCCGTCCCCTGCAGCTTATCGTTAGATTTTATACCAAGGCCCGCGTTCTTTTGACCTACCAATTCTACCAATTCTAACCAGAAGAATCATTACATTATCAATAGCCGTCTGCCCTACTGTCCCACATTGCTTAAAAAATAGGTTAGCCAAGCGTCCCCGGACTTAATCCAAGAACCAACAGCAGTATATCACGCCATGGTGCTTTGGAATTCTAAAAAAGACGCGTCTACGCTAGACTCGATGAGGTGAACACACAGTGGTGGTAGCTTAGCCGAGCTTAGCTGTGTCCACGCTCGCTACTAAGATATTTGTCATAGTCGCTCTAGAGTTTCGTGGAAAACTCTTAAAGAAACGTTCGTGGTTGTTTTAGACCTCTCGCTATCCCCTCACGTTGAAGATGATATAGGATAATGACTAAACACCATTTCCCGCCGGTCACGTTACGACTTGATAAGAACTTTATTTCGTGGATGTCGATGAAGAGAAGGACAGGGGGCCATAAGGCTACCATTCTTCAGCACTTGGAGGATGGGTGCATGCAAGGAGTTGGATCTCCTCCTGGGCATGTATTCGCCTACCCTACTGGTACAGGTACATGTCTAGCCCGAAAGTACTAACATAACGCTAAAGATGTATGCCAATACTGAAAGTACTGCTTTGGTTCTAATCCGTGGGGAATATGGCTTCAATAAGGTACTAGCTATGTATGTATGTATGTTGGACAGCACGTAACGGGGTTAACGGGTTAACATTAGGTTAGTACTCTCAGAATAGGTAGTTCCTTTTTAAAAAAGTACATACACCATGCTGCCATGTTGGTTCGTCGAATATTTTCGGTCTGGCTTGATTAATCCCCCCGCCCGACACAAACCCCCCGGCTCCAACGGTGGACGTCGTACGGTATGCTACCTAGTTACTATGTATTAGTCACTCTCCATTTCTCCCTTTCTTTTCTCTTCCTGTACATTAACCTATTTTTTCTAAGTATGGAATCCCTACCTGTACTACCCTGCATAGTCTGACGTTATGCTATGTATATGTACCCAGTTAACGAGACCATGTTGTATGTAGTATTCTCTCCCCTTGGCCCCCTACAGCCCACCACCACCTGGGCTCTCTTAGACTGCCGCGAAGCATCTTATTCGAGAGCACACGCACACACACCCTGGTGATTTTGTACCCTTATTCTGATATACTGTTACTTTACCAAATATGACAAGTCTGCAAGAAAACTGGGCCCTGCCTGGCCTTACGAGCATCATATCCCACACCCCGGTACTATGTATAATTTTCCGGAAGTCTGCCTTGGATGTACTGGATGTACAGGATGTACTGTCTGCCTCACTATGTTTATCTCGCTGCAGTTATATGGGGTACGGTTTCACTCTTACTGTCTTGACGTCCCGTTCTTACACCAACGGTGGCTAGTATCATACGTAGGGGCGTGAGCCGATGTTAGTAGTACAGGAACTACTTGTATAAAACTATTGCTTACATCCCACTGACCCCATAGCCTTTTTTTTATGTATCGACACACCTCCAGCTATCAAGCCTCAGATCAAAAATTCGTCAGACACAGTTGGGAAAAGGGAAGAAAAGCCACTCGCATACTTAACCCGCTGTTACCTACTCTCCTCGGCGGACTCGCCTCGTTGCACAACACACCCGGAACCCCTTCGCCTTTTTTATACAACCAACCTTTCCTGTCTGTTGGGACGTATCTTGCGTTTGATACAGCCCCGTGATGGATCTCTCACCTCCATCCTTGACCAGGTCACCGGCGTCACCTCCAAGTACAAATTGCTCTGACAGCCCTACTCTGGACTATCCCTCTCCGGATTTTGTTGACCCCATCTACAAGATTGCTTCCATGTTTGAGCAGTCTTGCGCGACGATGCCTAACAATATGGGTTCCGAAAACTCGCTCCCGCCTCTGGACGTGATGACCTCGACCGGCTGGAGTGGGACACCCGTGATGCACCCTAGCTCGACATCAGGCGCGCCGAATATCATGTCGGCCGACTACGACACTTTCGCTCACTACGAACCTAGCATGCATGCGTCGTACAGCCACGAATTATATTCGTCTCACCCGTCCCAGGCATCAGTTCTCTCAAGTAGTACCCCTCCCCCAATGTCTTCGGGTGCCTCTCGTTCACCGGATCCAAACTCGAGGCACGCTTTCGGCTACTCCCATAGTGTTTCGCCCATACCGCGGATTAAGATGGAAAATCCTAACGCTATGGCAGCCGACTATGGTAACGGTGCTGAGTTAACTCAGTACCCATCCCCTCGCTCTGCTCAGTCTTTGCCTTTAGAACCTAGCAGCTACGGCTCGACTGCCGGTAGCTCTGGCTATCTGTCGGACGTCCCTTCAGGTTCGTGGCCAAGGTCTGAGTACCCGTCTCTCGAGTCGGACCAATTCTACGCCGGCCCTAGCGCTTCAGGGGCTGCCTTCTCTCACGACAGGCGACAGCTTCGTGTACCAAGGACGCAAAGAAGACAACCTAGGAAGCTAACGACGAAAGAGGATGCTAACTTCCAGTGCGAAGTCAAGGGTTGCGGCAAGCTGTTTAGCAGGAGCTACAACTTCAAAGCTCACATGGAAACTCACGACGAGAAGAGGGAATACCCCTTCCCCTGCACAGTACCAGATTGCAACAAGAAATTTGTGCGGAAGACGGACTTGCAAAGACACAACCAGAGTGTTCACATGAAAGAGAAGAACCACAAGTGTGACTATTGTGGGCGGATGTTTGCGCGGAAGGATACCCTTCGAAGGTAAATTGACATAATATTTATTTGCCCCACTTGGTGAGCTCGCAGCTAATATGCAATGCTACTACAGACACATGGAAGATGGTTGCTCTAAACGCTTCGACCTGGGTACTTTGGACTTGCGCGCCGAGAGTTACGATGCCTATCCAGCGCCGACGAGAACGCTCGGTAGCACTCCAGGACACCTTGTTGCGCCCGAAGCTCAACTACCGTCTATGACGATGCCTCAGCAACACCACCAACAGCACCCCGGGAGCAACCTTTTGGCACCTATGCCTTTTACGAAGCGATGAATTTCTTTATTATCATTACTATTATTCCCCCACTACGATAACGACGAAGACGATGGGTTGGCAGGGCGGCATTCTACCTGTTCCGGTTCTACATTGTCATTGATTACCTTGTACGCATACCCTCGGGACTTTGGAGTTTGGTTATCATTAGGGAAAACGGGCTATAGAAACTTGTACCATCGACGGAAACAAACAATCATATTGGGCATCATATCAAACAGCGGGATTTTTCATTTCTATATCATGTATTACTAGTATCACGGATAACCCACGCCCAAGTTCAACAAGCTGGGAAGTGAATTGGCGTTCATGGTGGGCCCTCGGCACAAGCTGCCCTGGCTGGGAAGGATTTCGGACTTTGCTCCAATTCCACGGCATTGTTGCCTGGCTCTAGATGAAGCAGTAAAAAAAGAGAGTCTATTTTTCGGTATTCTGGCCATCGGCCCGTCTTACTGTATGTGCATCGTAGCTCTATCCACTACCTACAAGATGCGAGCCTCCTTGGTCTTTTTTCCTCAACCCCCTGTCTATTATTTCCCTCTCTTCTCGTCGAGCCCAAGGTTACACTGCACCCTATTTCAAGTGCCTAACAATAAAAAAGAATTGGTAGGTGACACTACGTGAAAGGAAACCAGCCAGTAAGGCTCAGCCCGTCTTTCTGACGTGCATAGCTCTCTGTGAAACGAGGCACAAGGCACAGGGCATTGTAAGATCTCGGGACACTCATGGGGAAAACAATATGTTGTGTACCACTGAAAGCAACGGCATATTTTGGTTGGACCGAGCTTGGCCCTACCTCGAGAGCCCGCTGGAGGTCCGTTCGGTTTAGCAATCGCTCGTTATCTGAGCGGGTGTGGCGTTTCCTTCGCAAAGATCTCTCTACGCTACCTGATCTGCTGTTGGTCGGTTGGCCGGTTGGTCTGAACGAAATACACTACATAGTGTAGTGTAGCTTGGACGAATGTAATATTATTACAGATTGCGTAGGGTTGATTGTGACCCAGCGCAGGGTCTTACATCATGTGGGATCTCTGTGGGTATTCATCGACAGAACTAAGACGATTTGCCGCGATCCGTAGTAGCGTAGTACGGGCCTGGTTCGAGCCGTATTGTACGTTTGGCAAGTCATTTCCAAAGTACATTTACCAAAGTACAACACAGCCTGCCTTCAAAAAGTTACACGCTGTAGTTTATTGGGTAAGAAATCCATAGGGGGAAGGGTTCTTAATTTGCAACCAATAGATAGCATGGCTCCAATCAAGGATCTTTGTAGTTTCAAGATGAGTACCCCATCAATATAACTCTCTGTAATAATACCAGCGAATCATCTTCGGTCATTTTTTGTCATCAGACTCCGTAGTAATAATTCGATTCGTAGGCAGCAACTATTCAGTTGATTGCAAAAATAAAAAGTACAGAGTCGATGGATCCGGAGCAAAAGACCATGATCTTAAGTCGTAGCCGAAAGACTAAAAGACCATCCCCCGCGCCTGCAACCGGAATGGACTTTTACGTTACGGGCCCGAATTCGTGGATTGGCTACCGATTGGGCAGGGTACCGGAGCAGGTGCGAGGGCACCGTTTTGGCCCTTAGGACTTCCAAGTATACTATATAGCATATACCTAGGTACTTGGCGTAAGTGATACCAGATTTGGCGTAGTTGCGCTTCTACGTGAGGCTTCCATTTTTGGAACCAACAGACGCGGGGATAAATATGATTGGTCAGATAATAAAGCACCCTACATCAAGCTAAGAAAGTTAAAAGAGCTAAATGAGCTAAAATTTCGATATGTACCCGTCCATTTTAAACCCGTGTAATTTCCCACTGACGAGAATAAAGTCCCATACACCTTTATCCCACCTCTATCAACCTATACTACTTAGCATATGTTGCACGGTAACATGGTATGCGGTGGGATATTATCAACATAAGGCGGGATAAAAAAGGCCAGTGTCAGTCTCATGGTGCATCATAATGACGCGCGTAAGCTGACAATTATTCAGCTATACACCGTATATTGTATAGTCACGTTGTACGGGCGAGGCGTCTACTGCGCTATGGATGATGTCTCCATGTGAGTCTTCGCCGACCTAGCCAGCTAACCAAACGCATAGGCGCGCTGAGTCGAACAAGATACCGCGGATACCGCATATTCAACTAAAAGGCTGTCGATATATGCATCCATGGCTGTACATACGCGATCACAGTATTGTACGGTCGGAAAGAAGACATGACTCGCGCATTTTCAAATACGTTACATGTAACCCACAGGATCTGCATGCTACATAGTACAGTACTGGCAAAGTGTACAGTACGAGCCACATGGCTATGCGGGAGGAACCTTACAATGCAGGAACCTCCCCAATACTGTACTGTAGATTACGAGTATCGCAGTCCCGGGACCCAATGGGTGAGTGTCTTGTACAGAGCCGTACTGGCCGTACTACGCAACTTACAGCGATTTCCGCCCGCCACGAGACCGCCGACATGGCCCGGGAACTGCAAGGACGCAAACAAAGTGCTTACTCTCCTGCCCTAAGCGTCGCCGGGCGAATATCGGGCATGATCTCCCACTCTGCCACTATCCTTTTGAGAACCTGTCAACGAGAGTGCTGACAGGAATTCAGGGGACCTTCAGCCTTACAATCCCTCATAATCACCACCATCTCCGTATAAAATGAGATGACTGGCATATACACACACCTAAGTGCTTACTACATGTATGTACATGAAATTTGGGGAGAACCCTTAAAGCTTCAAGCTCTAAAGCTCTGCGCAACCTCGAGGCTCCACGGCGGCATTGCACGGCTAGAGTTCACCGGTTCTGCGAAAATGACTAAATTCTTCAGCACGATCTCATTGCATCTCCATTCTACGATCGGCCCCTCGCAAACTCTTGCCAGATATAAGCGCACGATCCCACTTACCAAGGAAACGCTTTGCGACGTACCCAGCGTACCCGGTTCTAGCAAGACTAGCAGGAATAGCAGGACTAGCAGGACTAGCAGGACTAGCTACCGCCGACTATCCATTAGTGGAGTAGCGGTCAGCTTATGACTTTCGGGTCTTGGTAGCCAAAAGCCAAGTTAAGCGCCAGGGCAGGCCCCTCTAATTCGTTACGCGAGGTGGTTCACTGAACCTGCAGCATCGCAACGGCCAGTCAGATCCCCTGTTGGACGTGCGGATCCCGACCTGCAGACCGGTGTTGTGTAACTGAACCCCATGCTGCCTCAGAGCTCCAGCTGTTCTTGCGGTGTACCTAGCAGATTCACTGGAATTTTCCCCGTTGGTCGAATAGGTCGAGCCCCCCCCGCTGCTGATTCCCTCACTATCGCAGCTGCTTCTATGCTTTCTTGCTTTCCCGTCAGCTCTGAAACAGCCTGAAGGTTACGGTTGCAACACCACACACAGCACACATATCTGCGCATGATAGGGCTACCAATTGCATTAATTGCGCAAAAGCCGACATTATATCTCGAGTTGTTCAACTAATACCCACCATCTATTTTTCTTTATCTCGGTATTACTAGTATATTATTCGTTCGAAATTGATATCCATCCACATCTAAAGGCCTCAATATCGATGATATATTTAGAGACGAAGCTAAGGGTCTAATTACGCACCTAAACCACTAGATCAGACGATCAGGCTATTCAAACATACAACGAAGCATCAATGACCCCAAACAAAAAAAGAAACAAGTCTATGTACGTCTACTCTTTAACCTTATCAAGTGTAGATCCGCAACCCTTGAACATCCGATGACGACTTCACGGCTCTACCGAGATTCGTCTGCTCACCTTAAGCATCTTAAGACTAGGTCCCCCGCGATGTGAGAGCTAGTGAGAGCCTCTAGCGCCCAATAGCGACAAGCGATGTCGACTAGGTCTTGGTAATAACTCTCTCTCTTTGCGACCGAAAAAGGTATCCCACCCTACTTTGGTGGGTACCGGCCTCCAGTGATCTGCGTACGGTATCTCCGATACGAAACGGTAGAACTGCTGTAAGAGCATAAGAGCGTCTGCAGCATCCGGATGCGTAATAATTATTTCGATACCTTCGTCGTATTCTCACCAAATGCTAGGTCAGTATGGCACACCACTTTGGGGAGGAGTAGTCATCTCGTCGCACCTAGATAGGACGGCTATAATCTCACACGAATCTGCGTTCGGCTTTTAGCGCACACAACTCAGAAAAGGGTTTGGGGGCTGAAGTGTCGGACTCAGACGAACGCACTATACGTCGTACGGAGGTGAGCTTGCTCTCATTCTCTTTCTAATTGCAGCAGCGCTACTACGTCCCGTGACACTCCAAAGAGTCGCTTTATAAGAAACTTGATTCCGGATCCAACCCTACGGGAGAGAGAGAAGTCGCTGCAATGGTGACTGCATACGATGCAACCGCACAGCGTGGCAAGTGGTCCTGATCACGCCACGTTCAAAACTCCTTGGGATTAGAACATGCTGCAAGTCTAGATGCTATTTCATATATCCTACAGATGCGCTACCATCTAGGCACATATGCGCTACCGCATGTAGGCGCCGAAGGTTCGCAGCAGTGAGCGTGAGCCCTACCTCGCGCCGATTTCCCCATCCAACATTAGCTAGCTTCTCGAAGCTTTTGGATTTTTTAGATTTCCATTTAGATTTTTTTAAGCCCCCAACTTTACCCTTTCGACGGCTTTTTGACACCGAGTTGCTTACTTCCGTAAGTTCACGGAGAGGGTATGTATTGTCGATATTGATTATTCTCCGCTCCGGAACCCTGTCTGGGCGCACGTGTAGCCTTGGTCGATCCCCTGGAAGCAGGATCAGACGGGCTCGTAAGGGGCCTACGATAGCGGCAAGAAAACATGACGTAAGTTTTGAATGCTGAAGAACTCCCAGTTCTCGCATTCCTACCTCAAAGGCTTCTAAACATATTCTATATACGACGCTATGAATAGCAAAACTTGGTAGAAGCGAGAAAAGGTTCTGTTTTAGATCCAGGGATTCGGGCTCGGTCCCGTTCCTAAGAACTGTATGTATTGGGGTTTAGAGTAGTATTCACTATGAGTCTGTCTCTATACTGCCAGCAGTTCGCATGAATAGTGACGATTAGATAGGAACCATACTATGATACATGCCGTTTTTAGAGCCGTTTATATGGCACCCCACTCTCTTAGCCTTATTTACTGGACTCCATCGTCCGCCTCCATCGGCCCGGTCCAGTAATTGGCTAGGGCCATGTAAGTAAACAATAGTATTTGATATCATGGGTGCCAAGAGGGGAGAACCTCATCCTATCCGCCGTTACGGCCGAGTGTAGGCTTGCTTGTCATTAACTCTTCACCAAATCGTACTAGACGGACCAGGCCATCCATACGCTATCCGGACGGCGGACGGTTGAGGGGTTGGCGCTAAGCGAGTTGACTGGCGGAACTGGATTGTCCAACTGTTGTGCTCGATTACGCGGCAGAACGTTGTGGTTGCGTGGGTGCGTGATGGGGGGAAACGAGATGAGAGCGAATCCATTGCCTTGCTCTACCGTAACTACCTATGTAGCAACCTACTCACTTAACCCTTTCCGGTCGAGTTACGTGATTCATTTTTATGGTTACTCTTCTAGAACAATTCGTCAAGCGCCGGTCAGATGCGACAGGCAGCTGGGAAAAGGGCGTGAAGGATCGCAGGGCTGGGTCGATAGATAAATCCTTCAGCCGGAGAGCAAGGTACGCAAACAGCACGCAACATGACGAGACGTAACCAAGGAGAGGAGAAGACGGGATTAGGAATCGGCTCTTGATTTGAGTTTTTGCTGCTGCTACATACTGCGTAGGTAGGTAGATAACTGCTACATTTGCTTCCCGGGGGACCTTGAAGCCGTCCCCTTGTTGACCCTGAGATTAACAATAAGCTCACCGTCCTTCCTATGTCATGCTTTCCCCTGCTTTTCAGCTCGTGGGATGCAGGGGGGTTCGAGGTGTCTGCTTGCTGTAGGTACGATACATACAAATCATACGCGCATATGATACCGTACTATTACATACTGCAGTTGAGCTGCAACTCGTCGGCGCGTGGTCGTGTCGAAAATCTACAGTATTATGCATACATACATATCCCAGGTACATACATCAGGAACCTACCCCTGTTCAAGGTTGTTAAGACACTATCCTGGGCGTCCCCAGTTTAGCCAAGCTTGGCACCTCATCTCGACGACGATGATGAATAATCGAAAAATAGAGGCGGATCCTGTTAACATACGACAATTCCAGGCTTCAAGTATGAAAGGGGGTATTGGTATTATTATTAGTAAAAATAAAGAGGGCAAAATACATCGAGAGGGGAAAAAGAAATCTACCTTTCCAGTTCAAGTGCCCCTGGTCTCTAATTTTGCAAGGCCCGTGGATCTCGAAAGAATCCTAGGAACGCTTGTTGAAGCTACATACATTACCTAACCTTTCACTGTGCTGCGTATGTATTGAAGCCCAGTCAGTTTCCCCCCTCGTCCTGCGTTTTGGCTCTTCCTTGAAACCGCTTGGGAAAAGCAGGGGAGAACCACTCGGTGCCGACACCCGTCGATAGGCATCGGCAGCACACACAGCAGCAAGCATACATACTTCACGAACATACATATACATACAAACAGACATATAGGCAGCGGGTGGGGACTAAACCATGGCTCGAGACCCTTCTCTCTTGCATCCTTCCTCGACGGCGATCGCAGCTGTCAGCACTTAGTTATCACATATGCCAGGCAAGCGTAGGGGTTCTCCTCTCACCCTATCCGTCGAGGCGCAGGATACAGATACAGAATATCCAGAAATTCCAGCCAGGGGGGCACACAACACACATCCTGACACATCTTGCTTTTTTTCGGAGTTAAGAGAAGAAGAAAGAAGAAGGTGGAACTGTTTAGCTAATTTAACGGGAGAGGCTTGGTTTAGACAAACCTATCTCATGGTTTTGATGGGATTTTTCACCGCTTTCGGGAAAGAGGACGTTTTGGATGTTGGAACCAAGACCTAATAATTCGGGGATTGAACTTCCAACGTCTTTTTCGAAAATGAACAATGCGTTTTGCCTGTGCCACAAGTTTCTTATGGGGGAACAAGGGGGGGAGGGGGGACTGGACGGATGTTACTGCTGTTGGCAGTTAGCCGGCAGTTCCATAATATGTGCCTTTTTATCTTCGCCTCTCAATCCCGGAAGTATTACTGCGGAATATCCACAGTGACGTTTTTTTACAACTCCACGCTTTCGCGATGCCGAGTTTTCTAGAGGGGGGCGAGAAGGAGAAGAGGAGCAAGGAGGAGGAGACTAGAAGCGGCCACCTCGGGACTTTCAAAGGGTCGAGGATGGGGGAAAAAAAAATCACGCTACCTATGCCCTTGGAGAACAGGGGAAAGGGGAAGCGGAAGGAAGGGAGAGATGTAGAAGGTGGTTTGTGGCGGAGGAAGGAAATCTAGCCCTATTGGAAGGCTACGTGCCCCTTCGAGACAGAGCGATCACAACCTCCCGGTCCTGTGGAACTGGGGAGAGGAGCCGGACATGCACATATGTAGCTGGGCCCGCTGTTGGCCGACATCGAAGATTGTATGTATCTCTTTATCCCGTAGCAGGGAAGGTGTCTGAAATCTGGAATCATTTTAGATGAAGCAGACCTGACGGTTCTCACCTCGGTTTCCCCCTCTCGACGTCGTAGCAAAAAGGATTTCACCCCCTTAATACTGGGGAAGTGGCGAAGTATCTACTCTACGGTATCCCCTATGGGCAGCCCATCAGGCACTTCCTGATACACTTCATCGAGACACGGCCGGTGTAGATCTGCCTTTTCGGGATATGGAAGGCCAAGCAATGCCAATAGGGGGTACGCGTAAAAGAGCGGCTTTTGAGGAGGTGGATGAAAATCCTAATAGCACAACATATGTAGGTTATCTGCTCGGATGCCGGTAGCTACCGAACGACGATAGCGATATGAATGGTCGCCTTGTCGAATACAGTGGGAATAATCTTGCTGTCTCATCCTCCAAGAAGGCTACTCTCTAATCCGACTAGGCCCGTCCCCGAGTCGCGAGTATCAAGTACGGGCAACTAGTGCCGACTGAATACGATATTTCTTCGTACAGTAGGTGGGTTGATGCGTGGTTAATTAGGACATATGATCAAGATTGCGTGGCAAATTATACCCGGGAGCCGGTGGGGGGAGCCGATCTCCTATCACCAGTTGGATGGATAGAGTCCAAGTAAATCCAGCCAGCCAGCCAAGCGAATTGCTATACCTTAAACGGTAGGACTCGTAGACGTCGTACAGGTACAGCCTCGAGCGCTGGGAGTGGCATGGCGGAGATAGAGGTGGTTACGGGCTGGTAACATTTGATTACTCAAAGGACGACGTTGGTTGTGTCTCAATATTGTGAGGCGGAACTGTACTAACAGCTGTTGTGCATTATCTCGATCTCTTGGTAATCCGTAGCGCTGGACGCTCCTCAATGCCGGTATTACCAACAGGTGAGAAGTTAGTGTATCGTCGTCGATTTGGGTTGTGAAATTGTTGAAGAACTGAGATCGGGTTTCCTAAGTAAGCCTCGGTGTCCTACTTATTGCTGACGAGTCTATCTGGACGACGTGATTTTGCCCATTCCTTCATGCTGTGCCTCGTCTGCGCCGCCCATATTTGTTAGAGCGTCAGAAGTCTGTTAGTAAGCATAGAGCTTCGTTAGTTGTACATAATCTAAATTAGCCACGTCATCTTTTAATCTTCTAGGAACAGATACTGTTGATGAACATCGATCAGATCCCATCGTGACCGAAGACATGTCAGAAATTTCACTGCAGTACCCCCAACATAAACTGCGACGTAAGCATCGACGATAGAGAAGGCTCCTTTAGGAACTTTTGCTTTGCAGTGCTAGAAGAAAAAAAAGATTTCGAGCTGGATAGCGTCGTCCTTAGTCGTGTCGAGGTAAGTATTAGCGGGAGGCCCTCAACTAAGCTGCAGAAGTTCTACGACACGCAGTCCTAGCTAATTATATCTAAGACATCAGAACACCACAGAAGACCCCGACGTCGTACCGTATCACGGCGGAATATGTCTACTGGCGAGCTAAAATATAGCGGGAGAAGGGGCTCAAGCTGGAGACTATAGCAACGGCAATGGTAGCACAACCAGGATAGGGGTATCCTCGAGTTTTGCTGCGTCAGCACGTATGACATGAGGTCATGGCCGAGCTATACGAAATCATCGGAATCATCGTCGATTATACGCCGTATAAGGTACTGGGGAGGATGATGATGATGATGATGACTGCAGATATCGTCGAAATCACTTCCCGGTGATCGCAGAAAACACGAGGAGTGCCCGGGTTTCCTTGCTCTTGGTTGGAAGAAGAATCGGAGCCGCTAGGCTACGGGATACTGGTGAAACTCTCCGCAGACGACCTCCCCGATGCCGTTAGAGCTTGGCGGTCGTTGACGGGACGCTCTCATCGGAGCCGCTTCATATTTTTCCGAGACATGTCCACGTCGATGGGTCCTTAAACGAAAGCGCGGCTGGAACCCCGTTGACGAGGAAGACCATTCTTCACATTTCGCAAGTAGCTGCCCATATTACCTAACCTCCGATCTTTCTAGCTATGGTAATTCGGTCAAGGCTGACATGTGAGACATAGTTCGATAGCGAAGCCTCTCCAAATCCGCATGGCTCAGATCACTAACCTCGGTTACGATTCTGTTCATCGATATTCGCTAGGCTCGCAAAAAAGAAATACCGCACAAGAGCTTTTCCCCGAAGTAACGTGGCGTTACGGACGTAAGAGCGATCCCACATGCCGAAGCCGAAGAAATTGGCCGAGACGGAATCGGGACCGACGGCTGAAGGGCCAGCATATTGACCGGCTGGGAACTTGCCATTCCGGCTTACTTCGAGGCACTGCCACGCAACCTGCTTCCACAAACCGGCTTCGTATGGTGAATAACTTGGAACAACAGGGCTTTCGTTGCCAACTACCCCAGCTTATCAAGAGTCTCGGGACCGAAGGTGAGTTAACAGGCCGTTCTAATACACTCCTGAAAATGCGACACGGTGAAGTACGAGACGAGAGTGTATCTGCTGTATTACTATGCTGTTACAACTTTGTTTGTGAATCTGTTCATATTGGCAATGGGTATCCGTAGTCTAAATGCCATCATTCCCGGTCCAACCCTGTATTAAATTCCCAAACGCCAGGCCAGAAGTGTATCCATGCAAATTTATTTATTCGTGAACCGGACATAATTCCATTCATTCAAACCGCCGAAGGAATGACTCGCTTCGTAGCCTTTACAGCTCTCATAGCGGGAAGCGTATTCGCCTTCCCCGGATTCCTCCCTATCTCCATGCATAGCATGCGGATGAGATCGTGGTTTACCCAATAGCTCGTGTGAGCGCTCAACATATTTAGATACTGCAATTCGAGTGGACCGCTACCCGACCGCAAAAAGTAGTCGATTTGCCCATTATCGTTAAGTAGGTAAGCTTTCTTCTCGGCAATGTCTTCACGCGTGAAATCGTGGACCTCAAGTTCGAGTTGTGATGGAAGGCGCACAGTCGGTGGCCTTGGGATCGGGGCATTTGCTGCCGAGGATGCTCCAGCTCCGGGGACAATGCTGAGCATAGCATTACCCATTGATTGTAGAAAGGACGTCGATGTACTTGGCACATACGCGGTCTTCAGGCTTGCTGCGTACATTGGGTCTAGAGTCCCATTGAGCAGATATGCAACGGCGTCTTCTCGGGCCATGACATTGTAGATATTGTCCACGGCGATGCAGCCGAACCGTCCCACATCTCCAACAATGTCCTTCGACACAATATCGCTAAGGTCTGCTCCTGGTTTCCGACGTCCTCTCCTCGGCAGTAACGCACCTCTCTCGAGCAACAGGAAGAAAGCAGCGGGGCTACCTAGAAGAAACAAATTCTTGGTGTCGAACTCGAAGTGCTTCAATTCGGGTTGCTTCGTGAGTTGCAAAGGTGGTACAATCGTGGGCTGCCTCGACAAGACTTCAATACACATGACGCTGCCGAGCGAGTGGCCGATTAGATGAACCCTTCCCTTTTCCGCAAAGCCTGGGTTATTTCGGCACCAGAGCCTGAAAACACGATTTGCTTCAAGGACCATAGCCGCTACCATTTTCGGTTTATGATGCGACATGTAGAATGGAATATCGAACATAACATCAGATATCATACTCCGGACGGCAGGGATGGTCTTGGGTTCGATATCCTTCAAAGTGAAACCACCGGGTGTGTAATGCTCCTTATCCTCTTCCTTCATCGGCCCGCCTTCTTCGAACGATAGGTTTTGCCTCCAGTTCACCGGAAGGACCATTATACCGTCTAGCCCTTGCCTTAACACCCCTTTGACTGCGTCACTTCGCAGCTCGATATTGATAGCCCGACGGAAGGCATTTATGGCGTGGGTGAAATGATAATTTTCCACTCGTTCTGCTAACTTCTGGCCGATGCCGTGAACAACTAGGACAAGATCTGTAACTTGCGCGCGTTCTTCATCGGCCTTACACGCTGAGCACGCGTCACGCCTAACATTTTCTTGGGCACTGTTAAGAACAGATGCAGCCTGCTGATGCCGCTGATCTTGTCTCTTCTCATGCTTCCTCGTCCAGGCCTCATAGTCAAAGCCTCTCACCACCGGGATGCCAATAGTGAGACCCTTCACTATTTTTGCCACCGGTCTGCGGCCGTAGTATGCAGAGGGCTTTAGGCTTGGCTTGAGTAAATATGCTGTCGTCTCGTCCTTGTAAATCACATGGTACTGCTCGAACTTCTTGTGGGTCGTCATAGGAGAGGAATTGTCCTCGTTCGGGTCTGGTAGTAAGCTACCTTCTGCGGCTGCTTCACCGCGGAAGCAACGAGCTGCACAAAAGGGATTACTGGATATAGGCGGTTCCATCAGATCATCGGCCTTCTTAGACTTATTTAGTGGCTTCGGCCATAACGGATGCGAGACCTTTTCTTCCCCTAGAGGACCAACTTCCACAGCACATCTGAGTTCATCTTTCCAAGTCTCGGAATGAGGCTTAAGCTCTCGATATCCAGCTTCGAGCTGATTAGCTACAGTGGGATCTATAGGTCTCATGTCGTCTCTAGTGCAAATTAGTAAATATTCCAATTGCAGTTAGGCATGGTGATTATACCGGTAGAACCAAGTTGCTCGGAAAACAGTAGCAATATCGTTAACAGGGGACCAATATATTGGCTTCATCTGTAGAGAAGGAAGAGACACTTCATGCAACCTAGAGACACCGACCGTCACTTCACGTGAAACGACTTTTGGAGCTTCGGTATATTTAGGTGAAGGAGCTGGATCCCCTACTGACGAAGCACGACGGGACCTAGCTTCTCCGCTCTTCACCTCCTCAACGAGTCCGCTGGGTCGAAAAGTAGTAGCTCTCGGAAACGAGGCCGGCGGAGATACGATGGGACTTTCTGGGGTGCCTACGCGAACGAAGGGCCTACCCGAGATACCGTCATTCGCAAACGAAGATTTCGTAGGAACAGGAACACTGGGGCTTTTATCGGCTGACACTTGAGCTTGCGACCCCACGGAATGTTGACTATTTGGTCGCTCATCTGGCTGATTTGACCTCATCAAGGAGTCGATCTGCGACTGGCTTGGGGGGATGCTATTAGACGGCACGCGCCGTTCTGTGACGGAAGCCGTTGAATCAGTGTGCAGCGTATTCATCTCACTTATAACAGCCTGGGCAACCATATTTCGGTTAAGCTCAGGCTGTTTTCGCCTGGCCACAGCACAAAAAGATGTCCGTAGGGCAACTCCAACATCGACGAGGAGGTCCGGGCAACACAGAAGCGCAGCATTTTCTGGTTCCGGTAGACCCTCGGTGAAAGGCTGGACCTTTTCCTGTGAAGGACCTTCGCGTGAATGCTTTTCCGCATGTTCCACGGCCAAGTGGCGTACGATACTACGTAACTTCTCGCCATTTGTTTTAGCGAGACACGGGCTGGGAGGCCGGTTCTGCAGTGCGTTTGTATGATTCTGACGGTAGGTATCCGAAGCAAGGCTCAGCCAAGCCTTCTCCAACGCATTATTATCCCCCGGCGAGAAGGGTCGGAGACTGCTTCTAGCTGATTTAGGGTCGGCCGTGGCAGCGACGGTGGTAGTGGAAAGAGGGTCATCGATGGGGACGGAGGACAGGTAAAAGTACTGGGCGTTTACTGGCGGGATGCCATCGACGTTGGAGGCAAAAGGATGGGATACCGGAGCTAATCGACATCTCGATCCGAAGTTATGTGTTTTCGGTGCTTCCCCGTAGTAGTTCATGATGTTGTTGTTCGGAGGCATTGTCGAATGGTTTTAGGATCATCTACTCGGGTAGTTTTCTGGAAATACCAGAACTCTCGAATTTCTCTATCTTGCCTTTTCTCGCAACTTATGGAATCTATCGCGTACAAGGCCACATAAAGATGGCGATGCTAGTACTAGGCAGCCTTGGTAAGGAAGGCATGCTTTAAGAAACGTACGTGCCTGGGATTGCCCTTTTCAGCTCAGGGCGGTCTGTCGGACTTTCGGTAAGAGGCGGCAAGACGGCTACTTGCACATACAGGAAATAGGCATAATAGGTAGTAATGGTAAACGCAAACGAGAGCGGATGCGTTATTCAAATATGAACCTAAGCTTGTCGTCGATCGGTTCACAACAGCAATAGTCGATTAGGACATTTAATTCGGAAGTAAAAAAGCATCGTGTACCTGGCACAGCTCCAGTCGGTAAGTAGGGTGTCATTTAGCACATGCATGTGCTTCTATGCGGCGGTGACGTGGTGCTAAAGATAAATTAATTGGGACGGATCGGAGTGGATGGGGTGCAGTGGACAAGCAGCCTGAGCAGCCTCACTCCCCGCTGTGGCTCGCTGTGGCTTTTTTAATCAGCAGGACCCGTAGACCCGTCACGCCTCAACTTCCCCATGCTTGATGACCTAGCAGCCTACTACGCAGTAGTACAAAATACATTTTCAGGAGCTTCATTGGCGAAACCTTAATTCGTTTCCTTGATGGGGCTTTCACGTAACCATTGAAACGGAATCGATAATCGCAACTCGGCTATTCGTTTCTCCCTTTGTATGCTTAATGCTTGGAAGAATTCTAGAATTCGCAATGATGTCTAAACCAGTCCCTCTATTAGCCAATAAGAATTCTATCCCAACTTCACCTTACTTCATTTATCACCCCTAGATTCTTGAAAGAGAATCGAGGTTCCAGCATTAAGAATGTTGTATCATAATACCACTGGTCAAGGCCCAACGGACCTTTGCATTGCAGCCGCAAAAATCGTCCCTGACATGTGTCGTATGCAACAGTATGTGTAAAGTTAGATGGCACGTCACCGATATAAGTACGCGTAACATTCGACGACATGTCAAACTGTCAATGCTAATCATCTGTCGCTGTACTAGGTAAGCATAATTAAGTTGGAGGTAAGTTTGAGAACATCGAGATTACCGGGTCTGCCGGGTCAAGCTAAGAATATAAGTCAAAAGTTTATACTCCATAGTAGCGGAGACTAATCCATGTTATGGATCTCGTAGGGCTTTGTCTAACAAGCTAATGGCCCGACAGCTATGCATATTACCTAAGTAGGCAGCTTGCGATATTCAACACCCAGCATTATCAGATGTTTGTCCTTTACAACAAGAGTCAATAGACGCTCAAGTAAAAGCAAGGGATGCCGGTCGGATTCAAGGTCGACCGGATGTGGGTGCTAATGTACTACATACATACTTAAAGCATGCATTAGTGCTACTATAGAAAACTCGAATGCCCTCAACGACGAATCTCGATGGACGATATAGTAAGGAAGTGGTGGCGAGGGTGGTAACGGCCCTGATGTGTATTGCAGACAATTGCAACGAAGCTGCCGATCTTAGTGGCTATCTCGTTAAGTCCCTGACGATTGGGTCGAATATGCAGCTTGCCTATGAAACCCCAGCCTCAGATATGGCAATACAAGTGCTGATAGAGAATAGTGTGCCACATTCTTCACTTTCTACATATTGTGGGTGGGGTCTCAATCTCCTCCATTGGCCAACAGTTTCTTTAGTATCTGAGGTTGCAGCGTCGACGACGACATATTGCCCCTCGTTTCACCCGCAAGACCCGTCGGGCTTCGATGTGCTCTATAAACCCCATACATCTAGGCTATCTAGCTAGCCAGAGGTGCTACGCTGCCGTTTTACATGTACGGTGTCGTGGCCTCGTTACTTTCGTTGAAACTCCTTCAAGCCGTGGTGGCGGCAAGTCAACCTATCAAGAACCGCATATTGTAGTTTCGCCCCTCCGAAAAGCAGAAAGGCAGAAACGAGTATATAAGCCACATGCATGTTTAGCTGGCCTGGGGAACATCGCTCCGAAATAAAAGGAACTTTTGGCCGAAATTGGCATATTCAACGTCTTTTTCTCACCAGTATGGCTTTCGTCTTTGGCATTGAAGTTCGACATCTCGTGATTGTACTTTATCGACGCCTTTGTTCGTGCAATGTTCCCATGTGTGCTAGGTATTCCCCTCTAAATAAAGAGGACCCAGTGTTCCGAACGTTGATCAGTGCCGGACGAACTGCATATTTCCCTGTTCTATGGGACCATACCTAGCAAAGGCCTGCTTCAAAGGCAAGGACTAGACAAGGTGGACACGGACTAATCATGTATGCTGTTCTTGGCATCTTGTGGGAAGGAAACGCTGCAATTTCTAAATATTCGTACTATCCTGTATTAGTTACAACCTTAGCTACGGGATACAGAAGTAGCTCTCACAAGGTTATCAAAGAGATACCATGACATGAATTGTGTAATATGTAAAAGTTGATGTGAGCATACATAGGTAAGTATCATATGGGTTGTATTCTAGAGGGGCTGAATTCGAAGCATAGAAGATGAGGTAGGGGCATAAACCTAGAAAGCCATAATAAACTCACTGGAAACCACCATGATCCCATCTGACCCAATCTCGCACCATTTACCTATCGATCAAATCAACTCGTCTTATCTGCCGCTTGGTACACCGGTGACCCTTCAATCGCTGACTTGCTAGGGAAACTGCACGGCACGGTACTTACATAGGTAGTCTACATACTACATACTACCTGCTCTGCTGTTGCGCTGCATCAACCAGGGATGTGCGATAAGGCTGCAACTCCCAATCAACGCTGTTGTGTGCGTGAAACGAGTCTGATATACCCTCCGGCCATAACCTTGAACCAGTCCACACATTCCACACACATTATATCTACTAGTTACATCAACGTCTTCTTCCCTTCTTCTCCTCACTTACCAATTCCAAACTTTTCGCCATTTTAATCCAATTTTCTACCTTTTCGGCCATTCTCTGTTGTTCTGTCTTCTCTTCTGGGTATGTACTTTTTACAACTTTATTACTTCTTCTCTCTCCACCTCCACTTTCTTATACCATCTATGCATGCCACATATAGCCTACCCCCCCTTCCCCTCTTATTTTGCAACAAACAACAGTGGAACTACATAAGAGGGATAGATACACAACGTCAATGAAAGAAAGTGCATTGCGTTGCGTTCTTATCTATTCCTCTGCGTAATTTCCTCTCGCTTGCTATAGACATAAATATTTTAAGATTGGAAGTTGACGTATAACCTAACTCTACTGTAGGAGTACAGACTTCCTCCGCAACCTAACGTTATCGTCGATTAGATTCCGGGATCGATCCATCGACAGGCTTGGAACCTTAAACACCCCCGCTCATCTACCCACCTGGATATCCACGTACATTCACGTACATACACGTACATACATACATCCATACCAGACCACTCCTTCCCCGTCCACCCCGTCCCCCCGCAATTGCGCTTAGTCCACCTCGCAACTAAGTAGCTACTGCCTTACCCTTGTGCCTGAGCCTGAGCTTAAGCTTGAGAGCCTGACCCTGATATGAAGCACACGGTTACCAACGGTGCCAGTCAATACCAATTTACTTCCGTTTCAACAACAGAAACAACAATTGTCACTTGAACAACAACCACAAGTAGTACTATGAGTAAGACAATGACTACAGTTGCGCTTCCCAGGCCAATTTCACCGCATCGCTCTTCTTCTGGTATCGTCACTTTATCTTCTCCGATAGCTCTCGAAACGATCAATACCCAACAAGTATCCAGCGCCGCGCCCGCGCCCATTCCAAACAAACATATTCCAGTTTGCCCTACCGGTCCGGCACACCCACACGTCCGTGAACCAAATACCCCTCCACCTTCTCCAGGTCGTGAGGATGAACGTCGACACCGATCGTCCCTCCTCTACCCCCCAGATAAGTTTGAGCATCTGGAGGCGGGGTCGCTCGCTTTATATAAGATCCATCCTGGAGACGTGGCAGCCTCCTTAGACCATCTTTCTAAACAACCTCTACCAGAACCATCACAAGTATTTCCCTGGTTCCACGGATTGCATCCTTGTAACCAGATCCAGCAGACCTTTTTCTCGACAAGGAGCAAACCTATGCGGCAGATACCTAGCTGTTTACGTGGTATCACAGTTGTTAAAGCCGACGGTGATCTCTCGACAGCACGGTTGAAAGGAGCTATTGCCCCTAATGAATTCATGAATCCTTGTGCTGATGGCGAATTTATCGAGGTTGATCCAAAACAGGGATTCTCCGTCCGGAATTTTCAGATTCAGGCCGCTAAAACCGCCATAACCTCCGATATTATCGTATATGGAGAGGACGCGGGGTTGGTCCGCAAATTGGGATGGGAAATCGCGTCGGCACAATCTAAGTGGCGTAGGAAACACGAATCCCTTCCGAAATACAATACTTTCATATGTATTAGTCCATTTAGGGACTTTGAGAAAAAGCATAGCGAAATTGTCTCAGTCGATTCAGAGGGTCGCCTGACGGGTGCCGTGGTGGACTTTTTCCACCAGGAACGGTTAGAAATGTATGCAATGACGAAAGCCACCGAGGTATCACATAATGTGTGGATGGGACCAACTCCTGAACCAGAGGGCGAAGAGCAGCAGCAGTTCGATATTCTCATCGAGTGTAGCGACCTCGGTCGACTGAATCCAGCCGCGCTACAAGCAATTGCTGAAGGTCCCAACGACGACGCGAGGCACGCTTACCTCGACTTCCCCTCATCTGGGAGCATTCTCCCACCAACGTGGTCCCACGCCGAGGCCGATGGCATCCTGGAAACCTGCAAATGGCTTTGGCATCTTTCGCACGGAACTTTGCCCTCGCGATCGGATACTGATGTAGACGGCGATTCTAATATGTCTGATGCATCCGAAGCAACAGAAGTCGAGACGAACCGGCCGCGGAAGATTCTAATACATTGTGCTGACGGGTATACCGAGTCGACTATGTTAGGTATTGCATATTTCAGCTATAGTACTGGTCGACCGGTTCCTCAAGCCTGGCTTGAGCTGCATACGATGATGAAACGAAATTTCTTTGCTTACCCAACCGACGTATCTTTATTAACCTCAATCGCGCCTCGTCTACTCCATGAATCACCCGTCTGTGCGGATAAAAGCCTCCTGGAAATCACGAATCTCGTGAAACACGAGCCTAAGTGGATCGCTTCTCTCGACGGTTCATTCCCGAGCCGAATTCTCGACTACATGTACCTGGGTAATTTGGGTCATGCTAATAACCCGGATTTGCTGAAAGCGATGGGAATCAAACAGATCCTCAGCGTGGGAGAGACAGCCATGTGGCGGGACGGTGAGCTGGAAGAATGGGGGGAGGATAACGTGCTTGTGGTTGAAAAAGTTCAGGATAACGGTATCGATCCGTTGACCAAGGAATTCGAGAAGTGTTTAGAATTCATCGGTGTGTATACCCACCCGTTTAGCCATCATCTGGTCCTAGCGCACGAAGTCGTGAGCCAGGACCTTCCCGAATAGGAACCTCAACCCCCTCCCCCGAGATCCGCTTGATTAGCTAACCACCAACTCCATAGACCGTGGGCATCGGAACGGCACCGCGACATTAGTTCATTGCCGAGTGGGCGTGTCACGTAGCGCGACTATTTGCATCGCGGAAGTGATGCGCTCCATGGACCTCTCATTCCCGCGAGCATACTGCTTCGTGCGAGCAAGACGACTCAATGTGATCATCCAGCCCCATCTAAGGTTTGCATATGAGCTCCTCAAGTGGGAGGAGATGCTCCGAGTCCGGCGGCACCAGGCTAAGAGTGTCCATGATGCCGGACATCCCGTCCGGAGAGAGTTAGAATGGGGAGAAATCGCGAGAGAAATCGCGCTTATGAATCGACCTTATGCGAGATAATTTACCCGCTAGATATGAGGAGGTTCTGATTATTGGCTTACTGGCTTATTCAGCATCTTACCTAGGTAGTAGCTTCAGCTGACGACCCGAACGGCACGGTTGACAAACGGTCTAATCGGGATCTGAGCTGTTGCGCTTAGTCTAAGGCGGAATCTGGCCGGAAGCAATCTACGTTGTAGCATTTAACGAGGATCAGTGGTAAGTGCTGAGGAGAGGCAATATCCACCGCCCCTTTTTCCCGCACAATCTACACCACTGGATCCTCTAGCATGCGGTACATGCTTTTTACTGTTTCAAATTACGACCCCCCAAAAACTTTTGGGCTACATTTCATCTCGGAGTTGACGGAATCGGTGGATGAAGGGGAGCGAGACATATCTTCGCCTTTTAACGACGAAATGACCTGACAGATCTTATTTTTTTATTTATTTTTATTTAGCATTATGCTCGCGGACTCCGTTTCTTGAGAAAAGGGGATGGGGCTGAAAACCAAGGGGGGTTACCATGTCCGGGCCCTGTCGCATCCAGCGGCGCCATGGCGTCGTTGTTTTTGGAGCGGGTTTTTTCTATTTTACGATCGTTTTGTTTCTCTGTAACGGATGGATGGATGGATGGTCCGGTTATCACAAGGTGTGTCATTGCGAAAGTCTCGTGTTATTCATCCCTCGTCCCCTAGAAAGGGGGGACGGGGTTACGTTTGAACTGTTGTACGGCTAGTACGCCGACTGTAGTATCTACCTACATGTATGTGACGCGATATGGACAAGCGACGGGAATCTTTTTTTAGGGATTTTAACGGATTTACGACTTTGGATATCTTCGATAATGAGAATGTTTAGGCCATATATATGCGAGTTCAAACCGACTTATCTATCGCTACTTGTTGCCATCTGGATTATCGCTGTTAATATAGCGATTTTTCATCACCATTCTTCTTCTGGTGTAGGACATATCGATAGCTTGTATTTAGTAGTGAAATGATGTTTTATGCTCTCTACATCTCGTACTCAGCTGATGAAACCGAAGAAAACCGCTTAGACGCCAAACGCTGATGCAAAAATAGCAAGAAAAAGAAAAAGAAAGGACGCAAAAAGGTTAAACTCCACCCTTAATCGAGAGGGGGAAAAATACATATATCCGTCTTCTGTTTGGGTTGGGGTATGAATTTCGCTCAGCTGGTGGAAAAAACCTCCCGCGGTATAGAGATGAGAAGGGGGTCAATTGGATTAAAAAAGGCGATGGGTTAGAGAAGAAGCCCTGGTGAAGAAGAATATGGGAAAAGAGTAAATCAGCACGAACCCCTCCCACTCCCACCCCCTTTGCCCCGATGATGATGAACCTTTTAACGCCTCCCAGATGAAGCCCATTCTTCCGACGGCGTGGCCCAGCAGTTGAGGAGCAGCCAGCCGGGCCCCTCGAGCCAACCCCCCTCGTCCCCTTCGTCTTCTCCTTCTTCTTGTTCCTCTTCTCGCTCTTCGTACATGCCGCTCTACGGACCGTAATTCGAGGCGTCGAGCTTATCGTCGCTGTCGAGGACCCTGCAAAGTTACGCGAGAATAAGTTAGTATAGGTTAGTTCCTTCCAAGTTGGTAAATTAAGATATATCAAATAATCTCAATCTAGAGAAAAGAGGTAAGAGTCTGTTAGTGGCACGCACGAAAACTGCTTAACTAGATAGCCCTCTCCACCATGCTCCATGTCGATGTTGAACACGTAGAAGCCGCCGTCGCTCGTGACGACCATGACCTGCGGGCTGCTGCTGCTCATGGCCACGACGCTGCGCAGCTGCTGGCCGCTGGCGGCCGCGGCGGCCGCTCCCGGGCGCGGCGACGCCGACGAGCTCTTGGGGATCTTGATGTAGGCGAAGTCGCGCAGGGGCTCCCACATCTCCGTCACCGTCTGCGGCAGGTAGTTGCCGACGACGCCGGCGACGCTGCGGCCCATGAGCTGCGACGAGCGCCGGATCATGCTGCTGAACGAGCCGCTGTGCCGAGGGCGGTTAACGATCGGCGGGTTAGACGGCGGGGGAGCGGCGAGGTCCGCCACGTCGCTGCGCGGGGAGCCGGTCGCGCTGTTGGGCGAGTCGTTGCCGCTGTCGTAGCTGCGGCTGCGGGACCAGCGGTCTTGTCGCGGGGAGCCGGGCGTCTCGGAGGGGGTATTGTTGGGGCCCGGCTGCTGGAGGCGGAATATGTGTACGGTGTCCGAGGTGGAGGACACGCAGAGAAGCGAGCTAGCCATGTTGAAAGACATGCTGTAGATTGTGCTGGGATACGTTCCACGGCGGAACTGGAAGAGTTTCTGCCCTCTAGGCACCGAGAATACTCTGATGATTGTCCCCGTCTCACTTGCCGTTGCCAGCAGATTTCCTTCGTTGTTGAGCGCGATACACGATAAAGGAGACCGGTGTGCCTCGATGACGTTAACAGCCTTAAGGGTTAAAGTATCGTAGATGAGGACATCCCCTGACGTGACGGGGGCGTAAAGCGAAGCTGGAGGCGCATGCGACGGTCGTTTATCTTGGGTATCGTCACGAGGTTTTGGCAAAGGGTAGGCAAGGAAGCAGTGTTCGGAAGACGGGGAGAGAGCGCAAACAGCGCCGGGATTCGGGGAGGTGGCAATGTTGGTGAGGAGTGACATGTTGGCTATGTCATATAGATAAATCTCGTCTTCGAGCACGACAGCTAGTCGTTTGCGGTTTAATCGTACTGCTAGGACGGCAGATGGAAATGTGAGCTCGCAAATAACGGAGGCACGTTTCGTGTTCTGTATTATTAGGTGACGAGGAGAGAGGACGAGAGCAACGAGCGAAGTGGAAAAGAGCATCTCAATTATGGCGATGTTCCCATCATCGCTGCTGAAGATCTTAGAGAAGGGATCCGTGTGGTAAATGCGAAATCCTCTCGAAGTACCTGAAGCCGTTAGCTACCTGTACGGCCGATACTACTGGGAGTGGAGAGCCGACATACCAACAGCTAGGCAGCTGTGGTCTTGATTGAAGGTAATGAAATTAAGAGCCGGGTTCGACATGGCTGTAAGCTGTGAGACTTGTCGCTGGATGGATGCTTCGGAGGTTCTCGATTGGAAGTGCAAAATATGGTTGCAACCTAGCAGATATAAAGTGCTTCAAGGTTGAATAAACGCCGACGGTGTTGTCTCAAGTGCGTAATACAGCTATTTCAAGGCCTTTCCCGGCTAGGAGGAACTGGTTGCTATGTACCGAAGCTAAGGTAGAACTGGTACAAGGGAATATTATGTACGTCTACGTTACCGCCGTCTCGATTCGAGTTTAACTTTCCGATTCATGACAAAGAAAATACGGTGAGTCGGGACAAGCTGGGAGCTGTATTCATGAGCAGTACGATGATGATTAGCAGAAGCTGAGATATCAAATAGCTTACGTAGCCGACGTGAAGCTTAGCTTGCTAGAGGCTTCAATGTTCACAAACAACTTCGGGGCAAGGATTAAAGTGTTTGGGATAAAGAGAGATCGATGATATTGCTATGGCAGATACCAGATACTAAAAAAATACGAGGGGTTGGAGACTTGGAGTCTGTACACACCGAGTGGGGGAGAAAAGACCGTTGAAATCATCAATCAGATGCCACTGTCAGGCGGGGTACTACCGGGTACAATCTCATTGTAACACCGCATCCATGCTGCTAAGGTCGCGCGCTACCGCTCTGTAGCTTCGGGAGCTTGGGCCTCTTTTACCGCAGCTTGGGTCCCGTGCCCAATGCTGAACCTTCCAAGAACCCTTGCGCTGATCGCCCGCCGCATGCCCTACAATTATGTGGTACCTAGGTACCTATAACGCTTCCGAACCTAAACCATGCGCCACAACTGATCGAATTTGGATGCTATCATAATTTTTTATCGTCTTATAGATTTCTCGATATAATATGAATTTCTGTCTTACGAAGCTAGACTATGAGAATGGAGCTCGAGTTGAGAACATTAAGGATGCTCAGATATAAGCCATTATAACAAGATCCTTTACCTTTTCATCTCTTGACGGCCGATTGTCTTGCCTTTATAAGTTCATATTGAGGATTTACTCTCGTTATTCTCCTTGGTTAAGATGCCTCAATATCCTGGCAACAAGGCCCAGAAGGGATCTAGCCGTTCGGCAAAGCAACAAGCTCTGGACGACTTAGTCATGGCTGTATGTCTCAATCAAGCCTACTTGATGTACACAATACAATCCGTTCTTTTCTAATCCACTTACATCAAGACAAATAGTAGCAGTATAGTGTCCAAGAGGAGTGTTGAACGCATATACTATCCTGATGAGCCGCACTTCTTCCGTTTCTTCGTCAAGAAATTCCAACGACGAGCTCCACTGATTAATCGAGGCTATTATATTCGATTGCACGTAATTGATGTTGCCGTACGTCGGTTTCTGAAAAGTCCTTCAGACAAAAAGAAGGTGGTTATCAATCTAGGCTGTGGCAGGTGAGATTTCATATCACCACCTTATAGTTCAGCCCCTGATTCTTTTAGTGACGTGCTCCCCTGGCAGTGCATGACGAGATATCCGAATGAATGTCAAAATGTCAAATTCGTGGACATTGATTTCCCTGACCTGATAGAGAAAAAATGCCGGATCGTTCAGGAAACCCCAGAACTCAACTCTCTCTTAACCGGGTTGAAGACTAACGTGGGACATCATGTACAGCTGCAGAGCGACCAATACATCGAGATCGGATGTGACCTTCGTCGTATCTCTGATATAGAACAGGCACTCTCGACCGTAGTGGATATTGCTGACTGCAAGTTTATGTTCGTAGCTGAAGTCTCCATCACTTACATGGAGACCGAAGGTGCCGATTCAGTCATTCAGTGGGCTAGCACCCTCGGACACGGTAGGCGGTCTCCTTTTACGAATATTCGTCTATTGGCTGAAGCTAACTAGATTAGCCGAGTTTTGCTTGCTCGAACAAATCATTCCAGATGGCGAAGATCATCCATTTGCGCAGACTATGTTAGCTCATTTCGAGAAGTTGAAGACGCCCCTGAAGTCCGTTTTCGCTTACCCAACACTCGAATCTCAACAGAATCGCTTCACCAGCCGGGGTTGGTCACAAGTTGACGTCAATTCCCTTTGGCATATATGGTGTAGCGACCAATGGTTACCGGCAGATGAGAGGAAAAAGATCGATGCTATTGAGCTTGAACCTTTTGACGAGTGGGAAGAATTTGCCCTCTTCGCTGGGCATTACTGCGTGGTTATTGCTACGACTAATTCAGAGAGCATTCCAACAATATCTAATGGCTCGAAAAATGTAGAAGGGCTTCAAATCCCGGTATCACCCCTGAGCGCAGACTTTAGCGAATATTCTGGTACTCGAGGTCAACGTCGATTCGGCGCCGCGATGAGACTGAAGAATAATCTGGGAGAGGAATTCTTGGCTAACACATTCGGGTCTGGGACAAACACTCGATTAAGGTCATATGATCTCTATGAAAGGGAATCGCCTCTACAGGATATCGTAACCCATCACACAGGTCCTAATAGTCGTATGTGCCACACGATTACAGACCTGGGTGATTATAGGAGTCTTCTCGTAGGTGGTAGGACTTCCCCATCGAGTCCACTGCGCGATTGTTGGCTCTTCGATAAGAGAGTTAACACATGGCAACGGGTGGACGATCTCCCATTGCCCATTTATCGACATGGTATGACAAGACTTGGTAATTCCAATATGGCGCTTTTAATTGGAGGTAAATCCGGATCGTCGACAATTTTCGAAGGGTGTCTTCTCTATTCGCCAAGCTCTGGCTGGGTCGAGTGTGAGATTCTAGGGTCGAACTATGTACCCATTTTTGGTGGCCTTTTGACGAGTCTCCATGAGGCAACCCGCTCCTCAACAAGTAACGGTGTTCAGTTTTCTGGTGTGCTAATAGGAGGTATCTCTCAGGAAGGCATCATTGCTAGTCAAATCTTGCGATGGGTTTTGGAGCTTCCAGAAACTGGCAAGCCTACGATTTCATTCACGCCTCTATCGGATATGGAGATCCCCGGCCCCTGGGCCCGAGATGTGCACGGCATCAATAATCCTGATGGTCTGATAAATCGCTTTGGGGCTACAGGTTTTGTTTCCTCCGAAGGACATCTGACTGTGATCGGAGGAATCATCGCAGACGGCATAGTTACACGAGATATCGAAGTCTTAGTTGTAGACATCTCTGGTTCGCACTATAAAATTCTTTCGACTTACCGTATAGAAGTCGTCCCTCGGCCACTGTTAATAGGAGTATCGATAGAATTGGTTGACGGCAATCAATTAGTCATTATGGGTGGCGGAGCTACCTGCTTCTCAATGGGGACATTCTGGAACCACGGCTGTTTTACACTACAGTACAATCAAGCAGTCACCAACGATACACTAATTGAAAGTAAGACAAGAATATGGAAACATTCAAGGATTGTTGAACTTACCGACGAGGCAAAACGCCAAGATGTGCCGGCTTCCTTACATAACGGACAAGTTGCAGTTAAGGTTGATATACCAAGGGTCCAAATCGGAACAGCAGCTGCGTTTTTGGCAGCACTGAAAGCCGGAAAGCCAGTGGTCATCGAAGGAGGTAATCTGGGAGGCTGTGTTCAAAGTTGGTCGTCAGAACACATCGTGAAGCAACTTGGTTTTGACCGGAAGGTAACGATTACCCTGACTTCCTGGTGGATCCAATCTAATCGATTCACCAGGTCGTCGTCCACGAAGCAAATAGCGCCAAGATGGATTTCAATAGCAAGAATTTCACCTACGTCACGAAATCGTTTGGAAGCACGATGCAAGAGATCGAAAAAGGCAATAAATTATATCTGCGTGCTCTCTCGGAGGATCACCCAACTGACCAGCCAGCCAATATCAGGGTGGATTTTCCCCAATTGGCAGATGACTTTCAATTACCTGATGCGTTGTCATTCGTGAAAGAAAATGAGTTCAGTTCCGTGTTACGAATTACCGGGCCAGTAAACATGTGGTTACATTACGATGTAGGAGGATCCATAGAATCGGATTCAAGCATCATTGACTAACGCTATAGTAGGTTATGGCAAACGTATATTGCCAAATAGCGGGCTCTAAGAGATTCATCTTATTTCCACCCTCAGACGTTACTCGCCTTTCCTTTGCTCCGGGGTCATCAAGCTCGAGCATTGATGTATTTTCCGAACTTCAATCGCCGTCTCTAGCCGGGACACATCCCCACGAAGCTGTGCTCAACCCAGGGGATATGCTATTTCTTCCACCACTATGGTTGCATACTGCTACCCCGTTGAGTAACCTAGGGGTCGCTGTCAACGTCTTCTTCCGGAATCTCGAAGCCGGCTACTCATCCGGGAGAGATGTTTATGGGAACCGAGACCTTGCGGCTGTGAGTATTGTTTAAAGTTTTGTGTAATACTTACTGACTCCGTTGTTGTAGTATGAAAAAGGTCGACTTGATGTTACACGAATTGCGAATGGCTTCAATAAGCTGCCATTCGACATGAGAGACTTCTATATCAAGCGATTGGCAGATGAACTTTCCCAGAAAGCCATCGACTGAGAAATAATCTCGCATGATCGCTCTTCGAAGAAAATAATTGTCCAATTTGGATATGGATCATACGGGATCCCTCCTACCTAGATACCTAAAACCTAAATCCCTATTGTATTGCTTTGTCGCTTTTGCGATAACTCTCCGTCCCATGAACTCCTATCCAAACTAGTCAACCCCAACGTTTCAATGTTGTTGCTCATTCCACTTCCCAACTTAGGCTATTCCTGGGATAGGATTTGGTCCAACTGGGGGAGCGGATGAAGCAATATTGGCTTGATGCATGGTTCGAGGCCCGTATGAGGCTGGATAGTCAATCGCCGTGTGAAACATCTGGTAGTTCGCCCACATGACGATGTCCCCTTCCTCTAGACTCGGAATCAAGATATACTCGGGTTTCAATACTCTTTCCTGGATACCCTTTAACAACTCTCTGATCTCCACGACGTCCTCAACTATCCTAGGCTCTTCTGACGGGGACGAGCGAAGAAACAACTTCCTCGCACATATTCCGTGGACTTGGAAAGCTTTCTCGCCTGTTACAGGATTTACCCATACCATAGGGTATGTTTTCACATCCTTCTGTTCGAAGTCACCTAGATCCCCGAGCTTCTTTTCCTTGCCTTGGCTTACGAGGCCAAGGCCGTTAGAATTACCTTTGCAGTCACCTATCCACATATACTAGTTACAATAGTTAATATTTGCACCTAGTATTCAGGTCGGAGTGATTCTTAACATACCGGATGGGGCGCATATTCAACCCAGCTATGATCAGCCATATTCTTCTCATCTCCCGTCATCATTTCATACATTTGAATACTGCTGATGAACGCGGTTAGGCCGGGTTCTGCCTTCATGCTGAGACCAGAGCCATCATCCCACCGGATATTGACATCGGGTTTGGTAGGCCGCTTTATGCAACGCAGGGTGGTGAACCACGCTGGATCCCTCGCATACAACGGTGCGTCCATATGCCAACGCTGAAATCGAACGTTGCCTGCGTTAAACTCCTCTTCTGGCAATTCTTTTCCGTGCCAGTCGTGGGAGAGGGGCTTAGTAATGGTCATATTCTTGATGCCGTAGTGGTCTTCTCCTTGGAAGCCTTTTCCGATTAAACGGACATTCTCGGCACCTGGAATACCCACGACCTCGCGGCTTTTCTTTTCTACCGTTAGAACTAAATTTCTAGGATTGGGGCTCTCGGACTTCTTACGGAAAGCAAACCGCCTTTACTGTTGAAGGTTTTCATATCCCCGTGAGAATGAACCTGGGGCGATCTGGGGTCGAAGCGCGTTACGAGCTCCCATTGCTTGATCGGCGCAAGATCTTTCTGTCCCTTGACTACGATGACTTTGTGGGTCCAGATAGCATCGGCTAGATGACGGACGTCCGCATCTGACCAAGTTGAATACTGTGACCTGTTGTTTGATAGAAGACTCGCTTACCGCTAATATCATTCAAATCTAGACCGGTTACACTTGCACCATAATCGTGTTTCTCTTTGGGAGATTTGGTCATGGGCGTGATCGTGAAGCTTGCTTCTGCGTTTAGAGCGCTTGGGGACATTTTTGACGTCTTTCTTATTTTCTTGGGCTAATCTAATGATCTACAGTGAATTTAAATGTAGATCTAAAAAAGTAGTTCATTAGCGTGGAGGAGATGATTGATATAGTCTATCCTCGGCGTCGATATGCTCTATCGCCAACGTGCATGGATAGATATCTGTCGGAGACGGCCGTTGATACGGCTCGCGGGATCCCTGTCGCATCCGGATGTAGTACCAAGACGCGGGGCTCTCCATCCCATTGTAGGCCGAATTTCGATAGCTATCGCAACATGGAGAAGTTACTTTTTCCCTTTTCAAATCGGCTCCTATCGTAAAGAATATGGGTGGTTGGTATCTCGATTTATGGCTGATAGCCGTGACGTATATAGAGGGAGCTATGACCCTTTTCGAGCACTCGTGATGATTCAATCAGTACCTACAAAGTATATTTACAACTGTAGTCTTCACAGCACAGCACACTTAAAATAATTTCACATTAATTGCCTTCGAACTTCAAACTTAATACTAAGGCACGACACGATGTGGCTCCCATTACTGCTACAAGCAGTCTCATTCTTCTCGAGTCCGGTACTCAGTCACGATGACCACCACTTCCACCCAAGATCGCAGCAAACCGTCGTCAGCGATCCGACACTCTCAATCAATGGCATTCCCTTCAGCACCAGAGCGTACTGGATGCGCCAAGCCAACCTCGCCCTCGGCAAGCCATGTCCCTTCGCCGCGTTCGGCACCGTGATCGTGAACCACACCGGCAGTTCGGAGCTCGGTGAGCTAGTCTGCACAGGCGCCAACAGCGGAAGCACGACCGGCAACCCGACGCTTCACGGTACGTAGATAATATTTACCCCTCCTAAACACTCCCCAACCTTCTTCTCAAGTTCACGCTTACGCGACAAATCGCAGGAGAGATGTCAGCCATCGCCAACTGCACACGCATCCTCACCGACCCCTCGGGGCCGTACAAGCTCTCCCCCAGCGAAGCGAGCGCCGCCTTCCCGCGCCTTTCGCTGTACACGAACGCGGAGAGCTGCCCGATGTGCGCGTCGGCGATCCGCTGGGCCGGGTTCCGCGAGTACGTGTACGGGACGACGATCGACGCGCTCGTCGCCAAGGGCTGGGGCCAGATCCGGATCCCGTCCGTCGAGGTCCTCCGGCAGTCCTTCGACCTGCCGAACCCGAGCCGGCTCGTCGCCGGCGTGCTGACGAACGAGACGGACCCGTTCTTCTTCTGGCAGTACGATCCCGCGTACCCTTGTCCGAAGGGGTGCGCGCGGGTGGGGGGAACTTGCCAGGCTGCTTAGGAAGCTTCCTACCTGGTAATAGGACGTCTTGCGACGATGTGGATAGAATAGATAAAAAAATGAATTGCATATTCCGAACCCAAGAGAGTCATATAGCCGTGATATCCCCAACCCCCTTAACCTCAGGATCCCTCCCGGGCTCGCTTCTCACCTCCTCCCCCATCATCTTCTCATCCTGCCCTGTCCCGCTCTCCACATCCGCGTCAACCGCCCTCACAACCGGCGCATCTCCGGGCACCACGTGCGGAATCAACGTCGTCCGATCCGGGAACCAGTAATTCAACCCGCAGTACAGCACCACCGCCACGAAGAACCCGTACAGCCAATTAAACGTAAACAAGTTCACGAGCCCCTGACTTATATGCACATTCGCAGGCGTAACCTTCTTCGCGAGCGCCGGCAGCAACGGCACGATCACAATCGCCGTCGCTACCAGCGCCCTCCAATTAACACCGTACTTACCGTACCTATAAATACCCTCGGGATCGTACAGCGCCGGCACATCGTACCGCCTCTTCTTAACGACCCAGTAATCGGCGACCAAGATCCCGGCGATCGGCGCCATGAATATGGCGTACGCGCTCATGAAATTTAGAAACGCGGCGGCGGACGACACGATGATCCAGGGACACAAGGCCCAGCCCCCCAACAACTGGGCCAGAATCGCGCCTCGACGGATATTCAGCCACTTCGGGGCCAGCGTCGTCACGTCGTTGGCGAAGCTGATGCCGTTCGCGCTGACGTTGACGCTGACCTGGGCCAGCAGCCAGACGGCGGCGGCGAAGAAGGCGGCGGCGCGGCCGCCCGCGGACCCCTGCCAGGTCCCGATGATGTCGAGCGGCGACCAGTACACGGTGCCGTAGACTTGTTTGGAAGCGCTGGCCGACACGATGCCGAAGATGCCGACGAGCGTCTTGAAGAGCGGGATGAAGGGCAGCTGCCACAGCTGTGCGCCGCGCGTCTTGCTGAAGCGCGAGAAGTCCGGGATGTTGACTGCGAGGGTGGAGTACCCGCCTGTTACGCTGGTCTGATTTTTTCATTCGTTAGCTGCTTTTGCCATACATAAGTTGATTTTGAACGTTTGAGAATATACCAAATTCGACAACCACAGCCAAGCCCTCGTCGACCCGGACACAGTCGCCGGCGCATAAAAGAACTCGCCCTGCCCGCCCGCCACGACCGTGATCCAGATAACCATCGCCAGCGCCATCGGCGTGACCAGGACCGTCTTAACCCAGAACAGGTACTGCAGCCTATGGCTCGGGATCAGCAGGAGCGGGAACTGTATGCACCAATATATGAAATAGCTCAGCAGGCCCTGGCTCGTCGTGCCCGCGGACTTGGGAAGCGTGTTGGGCAGACGCGCGTAGCTGGGCCAGATGGCGGTGATGATGGCCGTGACGCAGGTCCCGCCGTTCGCGCTCTGCACGCCGAACCAGAACAGCGCGAGGACGGCGCGCGTCACGACGCAGAAGTAGCTCAGCCAGTACCCGTAGCTGGCCCGGCACGCGATCGGGAACGGGATGTGCAGGTCCGCACCGATCGCGCCGTTGAGGACTGTCGGGATCGCGTTGCACTGCGGTGGCCGTGGGATTAGCAAAAATTTTCAGGTCCTTTCTTACGCCACGAAGAAAAAAAAGCATACTATAGCTGCAACTAGAACGATCAGGATGGCATCGGTAGCCGTTAAGCCCGTGGTCATTATGGCGCTGGCGGCGGTCCATGTCGAGACCGTCACCAGATCGGAGTACCAATATCCGATGAACGCCCAACTCGTCCAAGTCCGTTTATCCTCTGGCACCGGATCTTGATCTGTTGCGGGGATACAACGTGGTTAGTTAAGGAGTGCGCTAATGCCTGTGTAAAATCGAATAGCTAACATACCGGCATTGGTCCAGACGTAAGACGGCGCGATGCTGCTAGTCTGCTTGGGTAATTTCCAGCTATACCTATCCGTCAACCGAGCTCGGGTTTTCTCTTTTACGTGCTGGCCACGCTCTCGAAAGGTGAATGAATCCATCGTTGCAAGAGTATCGTGGGAAATTGGGCATTGGCGTTGCGTCTCAGCTTGATACTCCGTCAGACTACGTAGGTATGCAACGACATCGGCGAAGTAGAGCTCTCGAAGCTTAAGAAGGCTCGCGACAAAGACGGCCGTTTGACTCGGGGTAACGCACCGTTGAATATGAACCCCGCTAGGAAAGCCTTCCGGATATCACCTCGTAACATAGTTGTTGGTTCCAGTTTGATTTCGTCACAGGGCTGACATGCATGCCGATATCAGAGATAAAGTAAACTTCGGCCATTGGCAAATCGGGGGCGTGAAGCAGGGTGCTTATCACTACCCCAGCTATATCGGGCTCACATTTCGGCAAAGCAATACTACTCACCTCTTGAGAGTCCCGGTCCGATATACGCTTGATCTTCGCTCGGGAACAAGGTGGCACTACATAGATCTCGTTTAGACTTACAATGCTCGGCGTTGCATGTGCACCATGCTAGGCCTGAAGGTATGAAAATATGCATTACGCTGCTCGGAAACCCTTAGTCACCACCCGTCTATGTAGCCTCGATTTGTGACCCCGAGGCTGCGTTATACACAAGATAAAATACAAGAAACATCATGAAAAGCTAATGCCTGCCCCGTCCTCGTATGAATAAATGCTCGCCTTTTTTTCCCTCTTCCCTTTACTCGCCCTTCAGCTTGTCTTGCGATACAGTGAACGCCATCTCCAGCAGGTCTTCCTCTTCCTTCTTGTGCGCAGCCTTGAGACCAGTGGCAACAGATGCCGAAGGGTTTCGTCCTGCATACATGACGTGCTTGCGGTCGTGGTATTGCGTGTGGTTCAGCAGAGTCTCAATACGCGGCTGGGTAAAGCTCCATGCACCGGCATTGAGCGGTTCCTCCTGACACCAGACAATGGTCTTGGCATTCTTGTACATGTCCAAGTTCTCCCTGAGTTGCTCCCACGGGAAGGGGTTGAGTTGTTCGATTCGAGTGAATGCGACGTTGTCGATCTTGTTGTCGGCACGGTACTTGTGGAGCGTTGCCCATACCTGACCAGTGCATAGAATGACGCGGTCAATTTCTTCCGGAGACTTGATAGTTCCAGCTTCATGCTCGGGGTCGGGGATGATCCATTGGAAATGGGCGTTAGGTCCCGTAAACTCCTCGATATTGGAACGAGCCAAGGGGTGTCGCAACAACGACTTGGAGAAGAAGATGATAAGAGCTACACAAATTAGTAATCGTACTTACTACTTTGGATTGGGCTTTGAATAACTTACGCTTTCGGAATTGTCGGTGCATCTGTCGGCGAAGGACGTGGAATAGGTTAGCAGGAGTTGTCATGTAAGCAATCTGCATATTGCAGTCTTGGTGCTGGCGATCAAGCTTCTCCTGTGCCGGGAATACGCGCGGGTCTTCGTTGCAGAGCTGTAGATATCGCTCGATACGTCCAGAAGAATGCTCGGGACCCTGTCCATCATAACCGTGAGGAAGAGACATGACTAAACCGGTTCGCTGCATCCACTTAACCTCGCCGGAGGCGATGAACTGGTCGATGACACATTGTGCGTTGTTGGCAAAGTCACCAAACTGAGCCTCCCACATGACCAATGCGTTCGGAGAAGACAGAGAGTAACCATACTCGAAACCCAAAGCGCCGTACTCGCTCAAGGAAGAGTTAGAGATAACAAATTTGCCCTGATCTTTGCTGACGTTCTGTAAGGGGGTGTACGTGCTCTCATTTTCTTGGTCGTGGAAGACAGCATGACGCTGAGAGAAGGTACCTCTCTCAACATCCTGACCAGAGACACGGACGTGGTGACCTTCGGTGACGAGCGAGCCGAAGGCGAGAGCTTCAGCAGTCGACCAATCAATGTTCTTACCCTCAAGGACCGACTTAGTGCGGTTCTGGAGAATACGCTTTAGGTTACGGTGAAGTTTGAAGTCTTCGGGAGCAGAGCCGATAACCTCACCAATGTGCTCCAACGTCTTCTGGTCGACGTTTGTTGACATGTGCGGCAATACCTCGGTCGCCAATTCTTTGGGCGACTTGAAGCCGTTCCAAGCTGAGGTGGTCCATTCCTTCGATGTTGGCTGGTAGTCTTTCGACTTAGTAAAGCTTTCTTCTAACATGCCCCATACCCACTGTTTGTGCTCCTCGACGTCCTCCTTCGTGAATGTACCATCCTGGAGTAGTTTGTCGACGTAGATGTTGATTTGGGGATCCTTGGAGGTAATGCGCTTGTACATCAAGGGCTGAGTGAAGGATGGCTGATCAGTCTCGTTGTGGCCGTGCTTGCGGTAGCAGATAAGATCAATGACGACATCCGACTGAAATTCAGCACGCCAATCCGCAGCTAATTGACAGACGAAATTAACAGCCTCAACATCGTCGGCGTTGACATGGAAGACGGGTGCGTCGATGGCCTTGGCGATATCTGTGCAGTACGCGGTTGAGCGGGCAAATCGGGGATCGGTAGTGAAGCCGATTTGGTTGTTCACGACTAAATGGATCGTTCCACCGGTTGAGAATGCCGGCAGGGAGTGGAAACCGAGACACTCGTATACGATACCCTGTGCGGCAAAAGCAGCATCACCGTGCAACAGCACACTCATGGCAGTTCGGTGTGTCGACTCGTCATTGTTGTAATGCTGGATAGCTCTGGTCTTTCCTAACACAACCGGGTCTTCAGCCTCCAGATGCGAGGGATTGGCAACCAGCGAAAGCTGCACTCGCTTGCCGGATGGCGTAGGTCGCTCAAAGTTCATTCCTAGATGGTACTTGACATCGCCCGATCCTTCATCTTCGGCACCAGCCGTACCCGCGAATTCGCTGAAGATGGATTCATTTGGCTTGCGGACGACATTGCTGAGCACATTAAGACGACCACGGTGAGGCATTCCAATGACGATGTCCTTTACGCCGTAGTCGACACTTCGGTCGATGAGTGCCTTCATGCCAGGCACGAGCGTCTCGCAACCTTCCAGGCCGAATCGCTTGTCATTGGGATACTTGGTGGCTAAGAAAGACTCGAAACTAGAACTCCAGATTAAGCGGTCGAGAATTCGGCGCTTCTCGTCAATTGAGTACTTGAACGGCTGAGGAACCTCGACGCGTTCTCTTAGCCAGTCGCACTTGGCTCTGTCGGGGATATGAATGAATTCGACACCATATGAGCCGCAGTATATCTTCTCGCATGCGGCGATGATCTCGCGCAGAGTCATTTTTTCTCGGCCTTCACGCTTAAAGCGAGGAAGGATTCCAGGGCCAAGTGAAAACTCCTTATCAAGATCCTTCTCCGTGAATTGGTAGTGTTCGAGGGACAGTTCCTTGGGCTTAACATTGGTAAATCCCTTTTGCTCATTACGGATGCCAAGAGGATCGATATTGGCCTTATGGTGGCCGCGGGCCTGGTATGCGCGAACTAATAACTGGACTTTTAAATGGTTCGTCACATCAGAACCCTGGCTGGCTCCCAAGCTTACAGATGGTCCGACACCTCCTGTTGCGCTGGGTACAAGAGTTGGGGGAGGAGTGAAGGCCTGCTGGATAGGCATATCGCCACTCTCCATGTTCTTGAAGTAGATCTGCCATGATACATGGACACTCTCCGGGTTTTCCTTCCATTGCAGGTACATCTCATCGATATAATTCGCGGTATTACCGGACAAGAAGTTGTCATTTGGAGACGGAGTGGAAGTGGTCGAGGATTGCCTCTTCTGGGCGGCGACGGCAAGCGGACGGCGGGCGGAGCTAAGAGAGTAACATCTCGAAGCTTGAGTGGCGCATCTTGAAGTTCGACAGCTAGCTCTAAGGAGCTGGCTGGTCGAAGACCGAAGGGTGCTGCTCAGCATGGCGCCAGGCTAATGCTTCAACAGCTTTAAGAAAAGAGTATTAGGTCTGTACGGAAGACTGGGAAGATAGGGAAGACAGGGCAGGCTCTTGAGTCTTGTCTATTGTGGCATGTAAAAATCCTGGGATAATGACTTTAATTAAAACTCCTACCGAAGGGCGAGATACCAAGATCTCTAGAAGAGATTAAGGAGCGGCGGAGTAAGTCTGGATGAACAACAACCTTACTAGGTAAGAGAGTTGTGGTGTTGAAGCTGAAGGGAAAGAAACTTGGATGGACTGGGAAAGGTCACACTTTCAAGTTGGAGAAAGTAAAAATGCAGCAAAGCGACTGGCAAATGCGACTGCCCCTGTCATCACCCGGTCGCAGATCAAAGTAGCCAAGAAGGGCCCGGGGCTGCCGATTATTCGATTAAAGGCTCTTTCATATGCAACTAACCCTGCTTCATTGATTGCCACTCTATGCATATAAGTGATAGAAATGTAATTACAGGCTAAATTCGGCTCTCAGAACAAAGCTGGGATAGGGCAGCGCTTTAATTGTGGGCTTTTGATTCGGTGGAAAGGTCCGACTCTTACCGTAAAAAAACCACCGAGGCTATGTAGGCTTTTTTTATAGACGACTTTGGCAATGGATTTTTTATCGCTCAAGTGACTTACCGCTTTTGCATTTATGCAGTATTAGGCATATTTGCAAAAGACTCAACTAGTTACCTAGGTACATAGGTATTTCAACTTGGAACGTTAGAAGTGCCTAAGTAGAGCAATCGAAAATGCTCATGAACTCAATTGATTAAAATAGTTTGTGTACTGTGTGCTCAGAACTTACCTAAATAATGAGATGGTCTCGTGTCACGGTTAGGTACGCTAGGTATGTGCACAGCTTTCATGTATGGATGTCTGTGTCACCATCCAAGAATAATAATGAGCGCATTCCACGTTGACGTCTCCAAGTGGGGTTTTGTCTTCAATGATGCGGAAATATCAACTTCAACTTAGGAAAATTACAAGGGAATAACCGAATCTTCACAATAAACCCTAAGACTATTCTGCGGTGAAGATACGACATGCCAATAAATATCCCGTTTCAATGATGTTGTCTCAAGATGTCGTCACGTAGCAGCTTGACCCTGGACAGTTTGCTGCATTAGAAATATTCCATCCAATTAAAACGTTTCTTTTTGCTAGGATAGGTACATGTGAACACCTTGAGCTTCAGCCACTTTTCACGCTTTCTGTGGCTTTGTTGGAGTATGTACCTATGTACCTAAAGCTTGGTCCTGGTCTGTTTCAACAATCGCCTGTGGCTAGTGCAATAACGTATTTGACTGCCTTCAAACGCTCTTCCTGCTGCAGTGAATCATATCAAAACATTCTACATATTCAATAAAATCTTTTTAACAGAGCCGACCGATAATTTCTATTTGCAAACCAGCACAGGCACTTCTTGCATGTGGTCACACGGGTGATTTGTTGAGCGTTTTCCACCCACGCTTGGGTGTTCTCTTTGTATTCCTCTCCATTCCAGGTCCGTTAAACGAACATAGGTCAAGACGATATATACACAACGACATTGCTGTACTAAATCCTCAAGAAGAACCACGTGCAGCCTCTAAGGAGGCTGCTGCACTCAAGGCCTGGAGCTCTCATTTCCGCTTACAGGACGTTAACCTTCACTTCATCTCACTACATTATCCCACAGCATAAGATGGCTATTCCTACGGGCGCTGCTGCCTATAAAAAAAAGGATGGCATCCTCACACTCACTCCTGATCAGAAGAATGTCATATGGACTCCCAACACCGCACTAGGTGGTCCACCGTCGGTGTCGTTATCCATATCAAATATCACCAGTAAGAACATTTGTTCCAACTGTATAAAAAGGTCAAACTAATAACGTTTTTGCTAGATCTTCAGCAAACCCCCGATAGTGCCGCTAAGGTTATGCTAAAGATTTTTGATAAACCCCCTGGAAGTGCGGATCCAACAGCTTACTTATTCCATTTCAATTCTCCCTCGGACCCAAGGGCGGAGGCCAATGTGATCAGAGATCTTTTATCCAAACTTCTTGTCGAAGTCAAGAATAATGACCCCAGCATCCCGCGACCCGCCGCCGCACCTTCAGGTGGCTCGGGGGGCAGTGGCTCAGGATCAATGGCCTTCGCCAGCACTGTGAACTCAAAGCCAACGAAGGCACATCTATTCGACGACGAAGCTTTGAAGAATGACATCGTACTACAGCAATCCCTCTTAAGGGCAGATCGTAACCTTTCCCAGATGTACATGGAAGGTCGAAAGACGAAACCCGAATCCATGTCAGATACCACGTTCAACACGCAATTCTGGTCTGCGAGGGTCAACCTGCTCCGCGCTCATGCTATTGAGAACAATCAAAAGAAGGGCCCTTACAACGTGCTGGCCCAGGTGAAGCCTACCATGGAGCAGAGCAATGATCCGAATAAGCCTAGTGAGCTGAAGATCAAGTTTAGTGTTGAACAGATTCAAATGATCCTCAACCAGCATCCTCTGGTCAAACGAATCTACAATGAGAATGTCCCTCCCGTGAAACAGAATGATTTCTGGGAAAGGTTCTTCCTCAGCAAGCTGTCTAAGCAGCTAAGGGGTGAACGCGTTACAGAGCTTGAGAAGCCTGACTCACTCTTTGACCAGTACGATGAATACGACGATATCAAGGACTTCAAGAGCAAGCTCTTATCCCAGCGCATACCACACATCATTGACGTGGAAGGAAACGAACAGAACCAGGGTGGATTGAAGAGTGGAAACCGCAAGGATGTCGAGATGCGACCCAGAAGTGGAAAGGAGGTACCCATCATTCAGACGCTGAACAGCATCAGCGAGAAGCTTCTTGCTAGCACTACGTCGCGCGAAAATGATCCTACGATTCCGGTAGAGCCGGACAACGACACCTATCGAGAACTTGCCCTGCGCGATCTTCGTGGGGATGTCGAAGAAAACCGTATCATTCTCAACATCAAGGAGCAGAGCAATTTCTTTTCGAGCGACGCTAGTGCCGTCTCTGAGACAGCAGCTGTCTACGAGAAACAGAAACCGTCGAAGGTACTTAAGGATGTGCAGGGCGATTTAAAGGGCCTCGCCCAATACAGTGCTGGCGGTGTTGATCTCCATTCGTCGCTGGGTATTGATGACGACAGCGAAAGCGATGAAGGGGGAAAGAAGCCGGCTCATGTTGGTTCGAGAGCGTCACGAAAGGATGCGCAAAAGCAAATACTCGATAGTATGGCGCAGAGACGAGCTCAACTTTTCGGCCACGACTCGGACGAGACATCACCCATGGGATTGCCCCCGGACGTGACCCAAATTTGCAACTTGACTCAAGCCACCACTGTAGAATTCGTCAAGCAATTTTGGTCAGCGTTCCTCTCGGGCGACCCCGATCGAGCCGTCGAACTTGGATATCTGGCCGAGGCTCTTAAGCGATCTAAGGACAGAATTAATGCCGTCGCCGAGGAAGCTGATAAAGTGCGTGAGCAACAGATCAAGAAAAGAAAGGAGGAAATATACCAGATCTACGAACGTACCGGTAGAAAGATCAAGTTCAACTCCAAGAATATTCGTGGTGGTAGAGAGGCTGTATTGACGCTCTTCGAACCTACGATTGAGTCCCTAGACAAAGGCATCGCAGAGTATCAGAAGGCGCTTGCAGCGGAAGGTATCCAGGCTAGCACGGAGTAATGACTACATGGGCATACGGCGTTCTGGTTAGGAGGCCAGGAAAATGCATTGCATAGGAACCCCTCATAATGGGAAGACTAATGATACTATGATACCAGTTGTTTAGACGGCAATAAAGAAGGGCGTGTCTTGCATTCACCTTGACTTCCATTTATTAATACCCCCCTTTTAATAATCTAGCGGAAGGAATAGTAGTCGCCATTTCGACCACGAGGCAAGTACGAGTATGTTATAAACTAAGACGTATGGGGAAGCCGCTGCTCAAACGGACGTAAATATCCTCTTGCCTCGAGTGAAGATGTTTATTATAAGAGAGTAGAAGGCACATCCCCAGCGAGTGTAATCGAGCAATTTATCAACGTAGACGCAAAACAAGATTGATGCTCCGAATAACATCATATTTCCCTATCATAGCATCTAACCCTCGAGCCCTTAACGATTGGCATAGGATTATTTGCATCATCCAGATACTTAGATAGCAAAAGTATCGTCACCATTAACATGAGACATGGACAACAATATTAAACGTGCCCTTAATGGTCTTTCGGCCACCACTTATAGATCTCGCATCCCTCTTTCAAACCGATCCAATATTAGCAAGACCTCCACGCGCCAAAGCTCTCCCGAGACCCTCTGGGACCGCAAAGACTCCTCTGAGAGCCAACCCAGCCCTCACAACTCTATTTACGATGCAGCCTGGGCATCGGATCCAGGCGACACAGCTAGGTCCCCCTACCGAACTCCAGATCCAGCCCTGGTTCCGGTTTCGACACCAACGAAGACAAGCAGGCCTGTGACTCCGCCTCCCCAGCTTAGTCCCATTGACCTGAATTCGGAGTCACCGTTATCAAGACTCGAACTGTCAGCCTCGACGTCCACGTTCGAGACACCATTCTTGTATGGCCATGGCACGGAGCTCGCGCCCATCGCCGAGCAGCGCAGCATCGCGACACTGCGAACCGCCGCCACGGGAAGCAGTCTCGCGGGGTCAAACATCTCGCCGTTGCTAAAGCACCAGCCCTCCACTCTAAGCGGCGGAAGCAAGAACACGCCCAACGAAAATCCCAGTAACCAAAACACGCCTCCCCGCCGACCCCTACGTCGTCAGCTATCCTTCAGCCTGGACGACATTTCCACCTCGCCGGCCCTCGGCAACCATCGGCACGGTAGCAGCAGCAGACGCGTCAGCGGCGAGACCTCAGAGCCCGGCGGGAGCAGCGCCATCGACAGCCTAAGCGGGGTTAGGATGCCGCGCCTGCGCAGCATCAGCAAGCGGCACTCGCCGCCCGCCGTCGAGACGGTTAACATCCACGCGTACCCGCAGAAGCCGTTGTACCCGCCGCACCAGTCCCCGTCCACGCCCCTCGCGTACGCGGAGTGGCTGTCGGCGAACGGCGGCCGCGCCTCGCACCACTACCCGGGCGCCCCGCACCCCTCCACCGTCTTCGCCGAGCAGCCGTTCCGCGGCGTGCGCAGCGGCCACGGAAATTTGGAGACGCATCCGTTTATGCGGGGTTCCGGCGTCGGTCGACCTGCTCCTGCTCCTGTCCCTGGGCCTAGACATACGTTCGATAGTATTTTGGAGAGAGGGATAGGGACGGGTGTGGGCGGAGAAGGGAACGCGAGGACGCCGAGTCGAGGGCTAAGGGGACTACGGGTTCGTGATGATTCGTACTTGCCTGGGCAGTGCTGCGATATACCCGTGCCGCGGGAACGGGCCCAGTGGACGTGCAAGACGTGCGGAAGGCCGGCGGATCAGCGCTGGAGTTTGCTGTCCACGTTGACTGGCTCTGGGGCTGGGGTCAGGCGTGGGGATGAGTGGTGTTCGCGGTGCTGTTGGCGGAAGATGGTGTATCTTTGGTGTTTCTGCGAGCCGTTGGGTGAGAGTGAGGGGCGGTGAGGACTCGTTCGTTGGGGTGTTGCCTACCTATCTGCTTGGTTGGTGTGAGAGGAGCTGGATGAAAAGAGGTGGTTACGGGAGTTGGAATGGTAGTTGAGATGAGTAGTTGGCGACGTTTGCTTCCCGGAACCTGTTTTCTAGAAGTCCTTGAATAATTCTTGCACAGTAGGTAGGTATGGAGTTGGCACATTCTCTCCACGAGAGAAGTGCCTAACAATGTTCAACGTCTTTTTTTCTTCTTGGATTTGTTTTGCTCGTAGCTCGTTACATGTGGTATTTAGCCATCCAAGGCGCGGTAATCCCATTATGTACAGTTTCGAGCAACAAACAGATTTGGTTCGGCCCTCAGGAGAGACGATTACGATTGTATAACCTGCCACGGTCGAACAATGCCATCATCCCCGGTCGTAACCAGCATCTCCTCAATACCTCTTCTCTCCGGCGGACACCCCTGATCGTACCTCTTACACCACGTTATATGATTCACCTCGTACGGGCCATGCGCAGCCGACGTCGTCGAAACGACCTTCCACTTCTTGCTCTCCTGCGGCTTCTCTTCCGCGTGACCGTTAGTCATAGGAACATCGCCATCCAGCTCCGCCGCCGCCTCGTCCTCCACCGTCCCGTTTGGACCCGCCTCGCTGGTTGTGCTCTCGGCGTAAACGGCGATGACTCCGTCGCTTCCCGTACTCGCCACCATGCCCGTCTCCGGACTCCACGTCGCCGAGTATATATCCCGCGTATGCGCCTGCGGCAGCACGGCCGTGCACTCCCACTCCTCCTTCAAGCTCCTACGCATCGTATTCGGGATCCCTCCCAAACCACCACCACCACCCCACGCATGCTGGGTCCGTTCCTCCTCTTCTTCGTCTTCTTCCTTTAAAGTCCATATCCGAATCGTCTTATCCGCGCTCCACGTCATCAGACGCGGGAACGCGGTCCCTCTGGGCTTAGGCTCCCACTGCACGCCCCAGACGGTTCCCCCATGGCCCTCGAGCACGGCGACGCAGACCCACTCCTGCTCGCCCTCCTCGCGCCACACACGCACAGTATCGTCGTAGCTCGCACTCGCCAACACGTCGCTGCCGTACCTGCCCCCGCCACCCCCACGCCTTCCGACGCGGTTCGTCTCCGGACACCAGGCCACGGCCTTGACGTCGCCCTCGTGCTCGCTCAGCACCGCCACCGTCTCCCACTCGTCGTCGTCCTCGCGCGCGCCTACGTCCTCCCATATCCAGACCGACTTGTCGCGGCTGCACGTCGCTAGGAACTGGCCCGTCGGCGAGAAGGCGACGGATTTGATCTCGGAGTCTTGGCCGTCTAGGATTATTATCAACTCCCAGTCTTTTTCGTCGTCTTTTTCGTCATTGTCGGAGGAGTTCGTGACTTCCACCTCGAGGTTGCTGTTGTGGTTATTCTCGTCATCGGTCCATCGCCATAGTCCCGCCGTCGAGTCGAAGCTGCCGGTCACGAGGCACAGCTTGTGCGGCGCCAAATTCGGCTTCCAGGTCGTGGAGCGCACGGAGCGATCGTGGCCGTTGGTCAGCGCGCTGTGCGCCGAGAGGGTCGTGAGCGAGAAGACGGTTACGGATTTCTGGTGCGCGGTGGCGAGGAGCGGGAGCGTCGGGTGCGGTATCGATTGCCAGGCGCGCTGGTACAGGTCGGGTTTGAAGGGGGGAAGAGGTACGAGTTTGACGGATTCCGGAGTAGAAGACATTTTCTTGTCTCTCTCTTTTTCCTGGGGGGCGGTCCCCGGTCCCGGAGCGCGCGCCGAGGGGATTGTGAGTTGGGGGTACTTTGGTGGCGCTCTCCTTTTATGGCGATTCTGATTGAGGACTTGGTATACTATGTTGTATCGGTATGTCCTTTCAAACGACGAACAACAAAATTTCTCGTTTGGTGATTCGCGACGATGTAATGTTTGAGTGAAGCTGGATGAAAATTCGTCGAATTATCGGGACTAATTGAGCATCGCGGCAACCCTTGTATCACTGACGTATGCGGGGCAGATGTGGGGTTAGGCCTAGCATTTCGGCGGGTGGAGCTCTATAAAATACAAAGGTACCTCTTATAGATGGATCTTGGAAGCATCACTAATAACCCCTTTTTTCTTGATATCCGAAGTGTTTGTGCTTCATAGTCTACAAAGACAATTTTACGATTTGTTTGCAGATCATCCTCATATACATAATTACTTAAGTCTGGTCAATCCTGCCTGCAATACACCCGAATCGTGTTTGATGGCTTGATTCTGTACTTTATCCTGTGCTCGATATACGCCCTAAATGGTTTGTCACAGCAGGAACTCGGAAATTAAGATCTGACTTTCTGCAGAAATTCCCAAAGAAATTTGAAAAATATCAGGCTAAGTGATCTGAATCATCACATTCACGACAGTCTCGGTGTCCTCCACGAACATCAGCTTCCAAAATCTTCCTTGTCTTAAGCTAGGAGCAGCCGCAGAAATAAAGCAATGTAGTTTGTTACAAAGTCAAGTCTAAGATCTGAAATCTAGATTGTGGGAATCTGAAAACCCGATTGACCTGTTACAAAATATGATACGTCAAGTAATAGAATAGAACCTTAGAGATCTAGATCACTTGACCAGCTGTCATACATAACTATGTTCCATGTCCACGGACCAACGGCAAATGTGTTAATAACCCAAACATCGATAGTTCCAGAGACTTCCAACAGTTTATTCTTAGCGTGTATACGGACCCGAAGGTAAACGGGACTCCTGACAGAGCTGTCGGCAAGTAATATTAGTACCAGAAGCCCGGCATGCTAACTGCAACAAATCTTAGGGTTGGGCGGCCTATTTCCATTAGGATTTCAGGGCGTTTTCTTGGTATCCCTGTACAAGCGGTAGGTTCCGTTACCTCTTTCGAGATATTTCCCCCTGAACTTTTGCAATGCTATCGGCTTATGAATTTTTCAGTTTCATAATGCGATACAGAGCAACTAACCTAGGAAGAGTCTTAACTCTCGATGTGGACAACGAACCATGACAAGCGGTCAAGCGTTTTACAACGTTTTCTGAGGTCCTAATATTCGTGCAACTAAGGATTACACACCTTAGTTCCTACGGGCTTGAGCCATTAATCGAGGCTTGGCTAGCTGAAAATCCCCGAAGACGCGAGCAAACGAGTATAGGTGTTGCTAATGAAAAGGCTCTCATGAATTACTTGAATTAGCGTCTAATGAAAGATCATAGTTGGTAAAAGCAAGCTGTAATCTGCTAATTGTATCCTAGATAATAGTCGAGGCAAGACATGTGGAGTCTGGAATATTCCTATCATAGGCAAGGTTTACAATTCCCACCTGTTCTTATGTCGGAGACTTGCTGCCACGAAGCACATGGCTTTGTCTCTGCTTCGAAACGCCACGACCAGCTGGTAATCTTGGCGGTGAAAGTTCGGCCACCTCATGGCAAGCTCGACTCCTTCAAGGTTTCTTTTGCCGTAGGATCCGAGTATATCCATGCTAACCCAAGCAGTTGAGTAACCATAAATATGGAACTTTTGGCCCGATCGCCGGTGAAACATTTGTGGTTGGGGCCTAATTCTGCAGCAGCATGAAGATCGTCAAACGGAGATCGGGTTCACATCTCCATGCCGCTCAAGATCATGTTGATCTATGTCGATTAAGGTGAGAAGGAATTCTTTATTGGCTGTTACTATGACCGGGGAGAAGACGGGCAGCGAAATCAATGGCGTCGAACTGCAGTTAACCTAAGCTTCCATGGCGTGTTGATCTCTTCCTTTTTACCATAATCTACACTAACTTGGATAATCTCGAAGAGAAGGGGTCGAGTGCCAATTCAGGCATAAATGAACGGTCGAATAATCGACTAACAAGATACAGTCGAAGGGACTAGCAGCTTTCCAAGTTCATTTGGTACTAGCTGAGGCTCCCTTAGATCGGAATTTTCCGAATTGTTGGGAATGAGATCTCGGAATACAACGTAAATCATCCAGGGATTGAGAGACAGGGAAAAGTGCCTGCATCCTTTTACCCCGTAACCTTGTAGGATCTACATAAAGTCCAGTAATCCCTGTGTATCAAGGCTTGCTTCCTCTTGAGGGTTCGGGATCTTCTGTTATGTGTAATATAGTCTTACCTTTAAAGCTATCATTCAAGACTATAAAAGAAGTATATGTGCTGTGCGGCAAAGAGTTCGATATCTTCAAGTTCGATGTAAAACCTCAAGTATAGAAGCATGTCCACAAAACGTAAGCCATGCCAGGAAGACGATCATTGAGATAGAAATGAGAAATAATTAGCGGCAATCCTAGCTGGGGATGTCCGTCGATATATATTAGATCTCTGTGAATCGTGACACATGGTCAGTCCAAAATCCAAAATGCAGTTTTACCCTCGAGTACTTTGTTCATAAGTGGCGGTTCATATGCTATAAACACGCCATTTATGACTGTCTTCCTTTACTGTTGAAGAAGGTCATACATTAGTGATCATCGATGGACAAGCCATATTCGAGCTTTGATGTATTAAATGACCAGCCATGGAGATAACATAACTATAGAAATCTTAGAAGCATTGCTCTTTGGGATGTTGGTTGACGTGCCAAGCCGCGATCTTAATAGGAGTACCGTTGCGCTGGAACTGCCACGATTAGCATGATATCAATATTCCCACGTTTGCTCATATTAAACTATTAGGAAAAGAAACCCCCAAGGCCAATGAGAATGCTTTCCGCGCGATTCCGGTTCGCTTTAAAATCGATGCCTTCGAGCCTATCGAGTGAGACAACGCTGCTATAATTGTTCTCTGGATGCGTAATCAACTGCCGTACTACCTAATCACTACCTAGTCAGGCTCCAGGGCGTCATCGACTCTGGCTTTGCTTCTAGTCTAGCACGGCTGTGTCGTAGCGTGTCGTAGCGTGATCACATATCTTGTCGAGTTCGGTATCATCCTTCTAAATCAAGGCTCAGGGCGCCTTCGTATGCGTGTGGCGCTCACCGGGATAACGTCTAAGCTTCAGCTTCAGCTTAGAAGTGTTGACCTAGCTATCCCTCTTTCTACCTCTTGGCATCGCAGGACCGATGAGTTGAAGGCTTCTAGGTTCTTCATTCCGGCACTTTTCAGGTCATGATCAAGTAATTCGAACTTAAGCCTTCAAGTAACAGCAATATGCCGTCCTCGTTACCGTAAGTCCTTATTGATGACTGAAGTTACCTCTTGGCTAGTCACCTAGGTGACTATCGACCCTTTCATCGGGAAACGCTCTTCACGATGTCCACAAGCGATGATACCTTGTTGCAGTACGTGGGACAGATTGTCCCTCGGTCATTCCAACACGGTTTGATAACTGTAAGCTACGTCGTGTCTTGTGTCGGTGCGATTTTGACGCTCGAACTGCTCAACCGGCGAACTTCCCGCAATGGTTTAGCCAACTATCTCCTACTTGTCAGTGCCGCAGTGTCGATGGGAGGGATATCCATTTGGTGTATGGTAAGACTTTTCGTCACGAATTACCCGTCTATAAACTAGCCGTCGCCTAATTAGTTGCAGCATTTCACCGGCAACCGAGCAATCGTCTTAGCACACAATGAACCCGAACTCCGCATCGTCTATTCAAGTGGCTTCTCTGCGCTCTCATTTTTCGCACCGGTCATCGTATTGCTTGCGACTTTCGTAGCTATCGGTGCGAGTTATAAGGTCTCCTGGTGGCGGCTCTGTTGTGGAGGAGTACTTGCTGGCACCAGCATCTCTGGAATGCATTATCTGGGCAACCTTTCCATCAACAACTATGATTGCGTATATAACGCAGTGTATGTGACGGGAGCAGCCATTATCGCTATATTTGATAGTACCGTGGCCTTATCTCTCTTTTTCGTTTTCCGAGCATCTTGGAGGAACACATGGTGGAAAAGAGCTATATCAGCATTCGTGTTAGCTGGGGCTGTATCGGGGATGCACTGGGTCGCAGCCGTAGGTACCCAATACCGTCTGGTACACTTGAATGAACGCGATAAAATCTCTCAGAGCCAAGACCTCAGAGTGGCCGCCAGCTTATCGATTATTGCTGTCTTCTTCATAATAGCATCCATCGTCTATGAGTCATGGCTCACGAAACGCAGGGAGAATAAAGCTCAGCAAATCGTCTTGGGGGTTGCGGTGTTCGATAAGTCAGGGAGGATTTTGGTGAGCCCGGACGGTTTGCTACCTAGTGAGAAGATTACAGACACCTACGTGGAAAGGACCCAAGGCGACATCTTCAGTATTTCACACCCCCTTTTCCATTGGATGTTCCAGGTTTCTCGGAGCTGGAACAGTGTGAACGGTATGATTGATGGCATGATTAATCACTTGGCGCATCTGCCGAAGGGTAGCCGAGATGGCAAGATTCGCCTCATTGCCGATGACGGGCAACCCATCGAAAATTATGATGCCATCTTCCGAGAATTATTCTGCGTTGCGGCCGCGAGTTTGGCAGATAAGTTGAAAGAGCAGCTAGCCGACGTTGGTATTTTATGGGACGACATCCTAGCTACCGGAACAAATCAACTGCCTCAAAAGCTTGACCAAGGCATCGTCGACTGTACGCTAGAAGAAGGGACTTACGGCCAGTTTAGGGGACGTCTCGAGAATGGGATCATGCGACAGCATGAATATGGACGTGGCTCGCTCATGTTTCTCGTTCGCCACCTCGAGCACGCCCACGACGTAAATCGGCTTGAAGCAGCCGGCTTTCGATTTGCAGAGATCCACCAAGTGTGTGGAATCATTGGGTCTCGCATGCAGATTAAAACTAGGGACTTGAAGGGCAAACTGACGAATATGGCGACTTTTGCTGAAGGGAGCGCTGTGATGAGACCGGGCGTACACTTAGGCTTCTTCGGCGTTAAAGCGCAGGTCGGGAGTTTCGGATTCGATATTGTAGTCAAGAAGGGCACTCGAAACTTGCTCCCGACTATGCCGATACCGATTGAACGTCTCGAGTCATGGCAGATGGAAAGTATGTATACCCTAGCATTTCCTACGTGGCCCTTATCGCCTGTTTCGAACGCATCGTCTGCAGGCGACCCTAGGCCAGAATTCTTCACAAATGGAATTGCTGACTCTCTATACTGTAGTTATTCGACACTTTGATAGAATGAACGTTGGTGCTATTTTCCACCTCCTGGACGAACTGAAGAAGCTTTCTCCTCGAGAAGTGCTCTTTGCCTCGCAGATGTATGACGCTCTCCAAGCTCTTCGGGCTTGGATAGATGATCCCATCGTCGACGATGCTGTGATGACGTCCAAGGTGGTCCAGGTACCTTGTCGGGCACAAGGAGGATCAAGCTCGGCTAAATTTTGTACAATGATTGCGCTTTGCATAATGATGCCGATTCACGTCAGCGCCAGCAGTCCGAGGTGCGAATTCATCCCGTTAAATTTCTTCAAAGTTCACCAGATGGCGTATAAGGATTCGTCTCAGCTCGCTGCGTTTGCCCGATACGTGCACCGGGAACTATCTCCAATCGCGAATTCGGCGCCGGTTAAACCACCTGGAGGAACTTACCAACAAGCCGGACGAGCTATCTTCTCGCACGATCGCTTGGGTTTTCTGCGCCATCTCGGAAGGTCGAAGACCAACAACTATGATGTTATGGGAAATAATTACCCGAACCAGATCCAGTCAAGTCGAGGGTCTTCTAGCCACGATTCAGATCACGCCAGCTCTACAATAAAGCTCTGTAACCAGGACTCTCAATACCGAGAAAGGTTAGGCAGTGATGCAATGTCTGACAGGACGGGCTCATACCAGCCCACGTCCTTGGCTGGATTGGGTGGCATCATGGTGTCTCAAGAAATCCAGGTAGACATAAGCCAAATCGACGATCCAGGTAGAAAGCTGTCTGTTCCATCGAAAGCCGTTACAAGCACAGACCGAGTGACGATGGTTAAGGCTGGAGCGGGTTTCGATTTCGAGATGGACGTTATACCTGGCATAGAGGTTACACGAACAGGGACACCTTTTGGCTCGATTGTGGCTGAACGCGAGAAGGTCAACGAAGTGATTACATTCGTTGACGAGCTCTTCGCTGTTTGCGTCGACGGACTTTGATATCCCACGACATTGGGTCGCCAACGCAATCGTTAACATAGTCGCATGTATGTTGTAGATAACCATGAGATGGTGGCGACTTCATATAATAATCATCGTATGTATATAGGTATTCAAGTGCGTAATGAAAAGGATTTATGATGAAAATCCTCAACAATCTAGGTGATGCGGGTCTTCGTTCGGAGTATCATTGGCTGCATGATGAGAGATGCGCACGTGGAGAGGAAAAGCCGTGTTGGGTGGATTGCCCCTGTTTGTTCATACATATGTAATTGTTGAAATTCCCATACGGATATTGAGTGCCTTGGTAATTTGCCAATCACGTTCATAAGATTTAAGATTATATGCAAAGCACTATTTATGGATAAAGTCAATTTCCAGGTGATAAAAGCAATATGATGAAATTGTACCTGTCTAAAATTGGCTTTGATTGACGGGCTATTTCTTACCGAAGCAGGTCTAAGAATCTTGGAAGGCTTGTCCCTGTTCGATAAAGCTGTTTAGCTATCTCGATACACGAATATACTCCTTTTGCGGGGTTGCGCGCTTTACAACTTTTTTCTACCGCAATCCACCCGTAAGGTTTTCTCCTGTCATGTGGGTGTTGCCGCATTCTAATTACGGGTCACTGTGGGGTTTGAGCCGTAGCTCACCTTTTCGCTTCGGGGAAGGAGTTGCGGTACCCGGTTTCTCACAAGCTAATGACACGGCTAGGAGCCTAAGAGCGAAGCTTCCCTCCATATTTATTTCGGTTTAACTTTGTTGCTTTGTATCTGATATGAAACTGATGTTGATCATGTATCGACTTTTCCACGTAGTCTTCCCCATTATTCCTCCAAATCCTCCAATTCTTCTTCTCCGTTGACACGAGAAGTCAAAGACGGCGTGGTCACCCCCACGCTGTACCAACACTATCCGGCTTCATTATCACCACCACAGAGTGAGGGAAATTTGCCTTAATTCTTTCAAGATACCACACATATTTCGGTACTTCGAGCTTCGAGCCGGTCAATCCTGAATCGGAATTCCTTTTATCGGTGTAGCCGACGCCGATTAAAGACTTTTGCTCATCTTTCATCCCTCCGCCAAGTTCTGCCCTCCCTTTGACGAGGCTTGAGCTGGGAATTTTTGGTTGGCTTATCTATTGTGCTCACATTCGTACTCGAACACAATCAGCCATTCCTTGCATTACTAGGAGGCCCTACTAGCAGTGCAAACATACGGGACGCAATCAAATAGTAACCAGAACTCCCTTCTCTTCTACAATGTCCAGTAGACTTGCAAGAGGATTGCGGCGAATTGCCCTTCCAACCACAATTGCCGCGGTCGGTGGTGGTGCCCTTCTTTATACATACCGACCCCGAAATATCCCCGGCTTCGAAGGCCCTGCCGTTCCTCCTCCCATCTACGGCGCAGATGGCACATTTAAGCTCCCTCGATTTCCCAAGGTGAAATCGCGCGAGGAGCAGATTGCCGAGTTAAGGAAGAGTAATGGGGAAGAAGAAGAATATGATATGCTTGTAATTGGCGGTGGAGCTACTGGTGCCGGTGTTGCGTTAGACGCTGTTACTCGAGGTCTTAAAGTAGCAGTTGTCGAGCGAGACGACTTCAGCAGCGGCACCAGCAGCAAAAGTACCAAGCTCGTGCATGGTGGTGTGAGGTATCTGGAAAAAGCCGTATGGAATTTGGATTATAGTCAGTACCAGTTGGTCAAGGAAGCCCTCAAGGAACGAAAATATTTCTTGCAGACTGCTCCCCACCTGAGCTCGTGGCTACCAATTATGCTACCGCTGGACAAATGGTGGAAGGCGCCATATTACTGGGCCGGTACTAAGTTCTACGATTTCCTCGCTGGCAGTGAAGGCATTGAGAGTTCCTACTTCTTGACCAGGAGCAAGGCGCTCGATGCATTTCCCATGCTAAAGCAAACGGACCTCGTCGGTGCTCTGGTATACTATGATGGTGCTCACAATGATTCGAGGATGAACGTCTCGATTGCGATGACTGCGGCGATATACGGAGCTACCGTTTTAAACCATGCTGAGGTAACTGGATTGATCAAGAATGATAAGGGCAGACTTTCTGGTGCTCAGGTGAAGGACTTGATTCCGGAGCGCAATGGTAAGAAATCTGAACCGATTACTGTCAAGGCTAAGTGTATCGTGAACTGTACCGGGCCATTCACCGACTCGATACGGAAACTCGATGACCAAGACTGCAAAGAGATTGTCGCACCGGCTTCCGGTGTCCACGTCATCTTGCCAGGTTACTACAGCCCTTCGAACATGGGGTTAATTGACCCATCGACGTCGGATGGTCGAGTTATCTTTTTCCTACCGTGGCAAGGAAACACGATTGCGGGTACAACTGATGAGCCTACACAAATCTCTCCAAATCCGCTGCCCGACGAGAAATCTATTCAGTGGATTTTGAACGAAGTTAGCCATTATCTATCTCCGGATATCAGTGTACGCCGCGGCGATGTGCTTGCAGCTTGGGCTGGAATTCGCCCCCTTGTCAAAGATCCTAAGGCCAAGAATACACAGTCCCTCGTTCGGAACCATCTCGTCGATATTTCTGACTCCGGTCTCGTCACATGTGCGGGTGGAAAATGGACGACGTACAGACAGATGGCAGAGGACTGTGTGGATGCGGCGGTTAAAGAATTCAATCTCCCCACCAAGCCTTTCGTTAACGCGCCACGAGTTAGCGGAACGGCGTTTGTGGATGATGGTGCAATTCTAAATGGAACTTGCCAAACCCATAATGTTCGGTTGGTTGGTGCTCATGGCTTTAGCAAAACCTTGTTCATCAACCTGATCCAACATTTCGGTGTCGAAACAGAGGTTGCCAAGCATCTCACTGAGAGCTATGGCGACCGAGCATGGACGGTTGCGGCTATGTGCAAACCCACGGACCTACGATTCCCCGCGAGGGGAGAGCGCATCTCCCGTCTCTACCCCTTCGTAGATGGCGAGATCAGATACGCCATTACCAACGAATACGCCCAGACCGCCGTTGACATCCTGGCACGGAGAACTAGATTGGCCTTCCTAAACGCCCAGGCCGCACTAGAGTGTCTCCCCAAGATCATCGATATCATGAGCCAGGAGTTGAAATGGGACCGAACAAGACAAGAACGGGAATGGAAAGACAGTAAGTTCTTGAACACGCAGCCCCCTTCACTCTTGATCATAGTAATAGAGCACTAATCAATATCGTTAATTTAGCTGTTGCATTCTTGCAGTCGATGGGCCTGCCAGAGCCGATGCTGTCCGCGACGAGGGCACAGGTCGAGAAGGGTAAGCTCGACTTCAGCTCATCGCTCGAGTACAAGATGTACTCGAGGCACGATAAGCCCCCCGTTGCAGAGGAGTAGTCCATAGAGGGTGTAGATAAGAAATCGTATCTAATTGTTTAAATAGGTACGATACCTTAGATATATAATACCTAGTAGAACAAGGGTTGTTATAAGAGAAAAGCCCTCGAGTTGTAATCTGAAATCATAGACGGAAATATGGATGGACGGGAGGGCATTTTTTCTGGCGTATTGGTGCTTTTTTCCCTTTTGAAAAAGGGAGGGAAACATCTCGACGCGCCAATCTACTATGTTACTACGTTACAGAACGTCGCTGCTGTTAGCGATCTTTCATCTAGCTAGGGCGTGGGGAAATGTAGTCTGGGTTGAATGGGGTTTCGATAGTCGACTGGTTAAATAATTAAAAGACTATGAACCATTTCTTTTTTTCCTGAGGTAATATCGTGCTTCTAGATGTGATCTTTCGGAATGGGTTCCTAAGTTGGACGTTTGCATAGGTGATGGATGGAACGATGAAGGTTTAGTAATACGGTGTGGCCGAGACATATCTATGGGGATATCCAACGTTACGAATGGAGGGTCGGTCAGTAGCTTACCTGAGATATGTATGTTAAAGAGTGGACACAAGCATTAGCATTGCAACGTACTATCGTACAATCATGAGACGACAAAAAACATCACATCGACATATCAAGGCAATAGTGTGGGAATAAGTTCGTAGCATGGCAAGTTTTGTTCATTCGTAATCTATATACAATGATCCTCACTCAGACTGTAATATTCACATGGCTTCATCCAACAACGCTCCCGACAATTACGGTATATCGACAACAAGCTCCTGCTATCGCGCAGGGAAAAAATTGCTTCGCGTCTTTCAACAGCGTCGTAAAATCTTTGCCCAATAATAATATCCCGCTCTAAACAATGCAGATCGTGTAATGCAAAGAGCCCCAACAATCTTTCGTAGCCCGTTTCCACACGCATGTCCAAAAAAGAAACGATGCTGCTAAACCCAGACCGATCGTATGTGATGTGATGAGCGGAAATTTCATATCTTCTAGCGGTGGCAAAAAATAATGATATCCAGATGTCTCGTCAATCCAGTTTGAACGCCTCGCCAAAGGAAGAAAAAAAAACCCCCTCCAATGATTCCCAGTCTATGCCCTTGTTTATAGCCGTGTATTTTGAATGCTTGCCGCCCAAGGACCCGGTCGCCCGGTTGTCCTGTTGTTTAACGCCGAGTAAATGATGCATCCCGTAATCATCAATGCCGAAATTTTTGTAAAAAGTCGCCTTTAAGAAGACGACATGACTAATCGTTTCATTAATCCAACTCTGGTCGCGATTAGACGACCACATTATTTCCAATTAGACCAAATATTTTAAAAATTCATCCTTCTCCCTGATGACCAAACACGTTGGAGAAGTCCACGCTTTCCAGAATCAGGCCGCTGGTACTCGCAGCGATAGGGGCACATGGCTTCAGAACTGACACTACACCGCATTTTACGGTCGAGCTCTGCTTCCCAGCCGTATGCGTCGTTAACTGAGTTCGTCCGCATGTAGGACTCGGGGTCAACGAGAGTGACCGAAGAGTCCTCTTCTTCTTTCCCTTGACAAATACCAAGGTAATTAGAGAAGTCACTCAGACATGTTCGGCTGGTAGTGGTTGATCTGTCCCCATCGCTGACGAGAGTTCCAGTCTCGGTGCCGACTACCGTCTCCGTGTCGGTCTCAGGTTCATACTGAGTAAGAGGTTCAGGGAGAGGTAATAAGTGTAATGGTGATATAGGTGCAATAAAGCTACATGGCGGCGGGGATAGAAACGGAAAGCCCTTTGCTTCCGACTCCTCTGCCACTTTGGCGGGTATCTCTAACTGTTTCGGCTTAGTGTTACGGCGACGGCCGCGATCACTACGCCCGGTCGTAAACGACCCTTCTTCATGCGCGTGCCCCGCTTTCACGGCCACGCCCCCCTTGGCATCTCCACTGATAGTCTGAGGATAACTGTGTCGTCCGGCAGGCACTCCGAGCGGAATCTGCAATCGTTCGCCGGGGTGAGGATCATCCCAGGATACATATTCGATTTCTGCAGCTTCCTGTTTTGGTGGTATAGAGCTACTTCTGTTGCACGTAGTAGTAGATGCATTAGGTGATGGCGTGACCTGTAACCCTCATAATGCGGGTTGATGGGTTGATGTCGAAGCTGGGCGACGCGTAGATTTGCTCTTTCTAGTCAAGCCCAACTTCGCTCCCATCTTCTTCCAACTGTTTCCCGAAATCGCTCGTTGTAGCGTACTAGGCGATGTATTATACGTGAAATCTGAAGTAGGGGGCGTAGTGGGCGGGGTCATTGGCTCAGTCCCAGAAGACGAGTGGGGGCTGCTGCTGTCGTCGGTCATCATATCAACATCTACTGTCTCCATTGAAGTAGCTGTTGATCGGTTTCCGGCGCCACTATTGCGGCTGCCCATGATAAACATCGGCAGATAGGATGCCCTGGGTGATGTGCTCGCTTCATCGCTAGTCGAGACGTCCCTAGGTATTCGAAGACGCGAGCGTCCTTGCCTAGCGTCATGAACCTCTTCCTCCATGCGCGTCTCTAGCACTGGCGGCAGTACCGATTCGAGAAAAGGTACGAGGACAGAATCGTTTATCAACTCTCGGACAATCTGAACCGCTTCGTCGAGCTCAGATGGGTTAGGTGGGCTCGCCTTGTAGCACGGCAGCTCAAGTAGATAGTCGCGAACATGTGATGGGAGGTTCACCTCTCGGGGTGAACACGGCATAATGTAGGCATCGATGACCTTCCGCCACAGGGAACATATTTGCGACGGGCCATTGGGTGTTTGACGCTGAATCATCTGATAATATGCTTCCCTGTACCGGTCAGCATCTAAGATGAATTCCAGGGTTTCCAGGCAGTGGTTTTGGGACAGAAATGCCATGAAAGAGCTAAGCGTCCATGGTGGTGGGGCCGAATTGGAAAGAATATCTGTTAGTGACGGCGGGTTAGAGAATGGCGAGCCTGTTCGCGGTATGGCGAGGCTCGTCGGGCGCGAAGTGTCCATTGCAGTTTCTTGGTCCCAGTCCTCAAAAATCGAAGGCGGAGGAGACAGCTCCGTAGGGGATGGATTCAAGTAGACTGGCGAGCTTCCTCGTAATCTAGACTTTCCCATTATTCCTTCGAAAGAGTAGTAATAAAGAACAAGTATCGGGTAATTCGCCTGGCTGTGTAACGCCGAGCAAACAGAAGCTCTCGCAGCGAATTTTTAACCCAAAACAAGCTCTGACGCCATGCAAATCTGGCGACCTTCCTGTTTGACAGAACTGTTTCGTATCGAGATGGTGGATTCGCACGAAAAGGCTTCTGTAGACTATCTTCAAGCGGCCTTCATCATATGCAGGCAGCCCGTGTATTCCAAGATATCAGGCCTTTCCAGCCAATCAGCGGGTCCTGTTCCTAGCACCGCGCGGGTAGGAGCAGAAATGAAGCAAATTTCAAAACACCTGAAGTCAGTCGACCGGCTGGCCAAAATGTCGTGCTAATTCGGCCAGCACAGACTGCCGGTGGTGAATCAAAGGCAATGAGACAGTTGCCAGTGGCTCCAAAAAAGAAAATAAGTTTGTCTGACACTCAAGCTTTCGAAAGTGTCTATGGGACAAACAGATCGGGCCCAAAGTGGTAAAGTGGTAAGAGAAACCACGTTTAGGACACGATTAGGTTCAACTTCAAAAGTTTCCGGGGAGGTTCTCAAGATAGAGTTAAGGACTTCCGCTTGCCGGAGAGTGACGTATCAGTGGCGAGTTGATGTCAGTGGAAACCTAGTACAGCGGTTGAAATAATTTCCAAGATTAGCAATTCGCGATGACCATGGTGGGGAGTAGCTTGAGTAGCAGTTTCCTTCTCGGCTTTCAGATGGAGATCCCTAGGCGAAGGCTAATTCGTAGTCCAAGGAAAGGTTAAAAGGTTATTGAGCTTCTAGCTATTTTCTAGAGCAAAGCGGTACAACGAACCCAACAAGCAACGGTCGTCTCGTTCTAGGGCGCACTTGGTACAGCAGTCCGTGTGTGGAATGAAGGACGAAACAGGGAGATCGCGGGTGATTCGCAAGGAGGGACCGAGTCACAACAGTTGAATCCACCAGGCGTAACAGAACGAGCAGACTGTGGGTTCACGAAGGAATGGCGTTATCGAAAAGTTGCTCTTTTGTTTGCGAAATTCTGTAGTTTTATATAATTGAAGCGCTGAGCTGACGTTTGGTTGCGATTAAATCTCGTTATAGCGAGCAAGTCGTATGTATTAGTGGCAATTGACGTCCTGTCTATTTCCTGCAGATAAGTGGGAGCGATAATCGAGGTCGTAGTAAATTTAGAATAAACAATGAAGTTAGTTGGTATGGTTGAACGAAGGCTTTCGGGTAAGAAGTTGTTAACAATTCAACGGTTGGTGAAGGTTACGGAATAGACGAGACTAAATGGAACAACTAGAGACTCGAAACAGAAGGCAGGTGGGAGAGGGAAGGAAGATTAAAGGGAAAAAGGGAGACAAGTACTGGTACCCACCTCTCGGGGGTGATCAAGGTACCCAAGGTACCCAGGAACTTCATGTACTAGTCGGGCGAGTGGACCGGGGTTGTAAGGTGGGACCCCGTTAACCTAGTCGATTATGGTGGAATTTTTGACTAAGAAGATACAAGTATATTGTATTTTTTTAGTCTATCATTGAATCTCCCATTTACAATGAACTAAGCAATTCGAACATTGACCTTGTGACTTGAATAGAATTGTATCTGATATTCACGGATTCTGATTTATATCCCGAAGGCAAATGATACATCTTATCAACAACGACGCTGTCGACCATTTCCCGACGACAATCTATTACTCTCCTACATACATGCCTACATACATCACACATACAAAGACCGGGGTATGAGAGGGGGAACGTTGAAGCATCCGGGCTGGGCGAAAGTTGCCAGTTTCTCCATGAACATCTTCGTCCACGCCCTCTTACGTACATGTACCTAAGCCAACTATCGTATCCTCCGCGCAAGCAGACGACGACGAGACCAATAGTAAGGCTATGGGATGTGTTATATGGGAACGTATACCTAGGTGATTGTCCTGCTAGTTCCGGTGCCGCTTTGTCGTAACACTACACCTCTGGTTAGGTTTCGAAGCCTACCTATCTGTCTGCCTGATTATCTCTACAGCCGTCATCATTCACCAACGAGAGCGTTAGTTGTTCGCCCAGTTCGCTCACTTTCGCCCCGGTCGGCTTCAGCCAGGCGGGAAAAGTAGCATAGGAGACTACGTACCGTACTACGTATTGGAGAGTGGCGCGACGCTAGAAGGGCGCTAGAAGAAGGAGAACCACCCCCCATGTCCAATCACAAGGAACTTTTCAATCGCATCCGAGGAAACTCGCTCCTTTGCGGAATAGTCCGTCGCACCCCTGTCCACAATAGCCGTCCTAAGATAAAGCGGCAAGGGATGATGGAAGAATGCTAGAAGCACCTGATATCGCACGAAGCCAATCAGGCACTTGAGCTCCTTGTGAATGGTGGGGTTATCAGCCCGCGGTGGTACCACTAGAAAATAGGGATGTACCTATCAGGCGAATGAACGCTTACAAGGTACATGGAACAAACTCCTTCTAGAAACAATTTGAAGATTGACCAAGGCAATGCGCATACGAGAATAACGAGTTCGAATTCGCCACTTAGGTAATGAAGTGAGAATCAAGGCTGCGTACAGCATATCGGGCGACTCTAGTTCGATAAAAATGAAGGTAAGAATTAATATGTACCTAATGCACTCTTGCCTTAGACTTAGAGCCTCTTTTTTTTTTCGAAGGAAGACCGTGATCAAGAGAAGAATTGACGATGACGATGGCATCATCCCGATTAATGATCGCTTTGTAAAACTCATCATTCAAAAAACCCCGCCCCCCTAAACCTATCTAAGGGGTACTTAATCGACTTATACCCAGATAGTCCTAGAAGCTTTGTCCTAAGCCTTCTAGAGTATCAAGTATCACATTGTGTACCATCTTACCGCAGATTATTCTGTATGTCATGCAGATTCGTCTGTCGCACAAAACCACAAAACCATGCTCTGGATCATCTCTCGACTATCACGGCAGAGGGAACTGTAGTATGGTAGCACTTGATGCTGTCGAACGTTTCGAGAAGACCATATGTAGCATGTTATGTATGATGCAGAATGACTGTCACTCTCTTATTCATCCATATCAAGTAATGTCTTTTTGCCCCTCCAGTAAGGTGTATGCGCTGCAGCATCTCGTGATTGTCGCGCAATTTGACTGGCTCGGTCGATATTATCCTAGAAGATTGCAGTATCATCGCTCCCCCGAATCATTATTGGACGCACGCGACCGTTGGGGCCAAGCTTTTCTCGGCAGACGCTATTTATATTATGTTGCGAGACTCGGGGAGAAGCGTTTAAAGATGCTATCATCATGGCTTGATAGGAAGAATCCAAGCAGACCAATGCCCTAGTTAGCTGATCGACTAATTATCCTTGGTGGATAGTTGGCGGATGGCTATCTGCCTATCTCTTTCGACTTTCGATATCAATATTGCATCACTAATAAACGCGCAAGCCGCGTAAGTAGCGAATGGTCGATGGTTGATAATGATGGCATGTAGATCCCTTCTGCCAGTTGGAAGAGAAGGTGCCGGCAGTTGGTGAGCAACACAAGGTGGTAATCAGTGTCTCGCCCTCGTCCGCCAACCAATTCGAAACACTTTACGGGCACCGGAACCTGAAGACGCCAGTTTGCATCATTGAACATAAGCGTAGCCCAAAACCGTCGTCTCACACCCATCTCCACGACCTTACATGGCCATGTTGCTCGGGAAAAGCTTGATAATAGGATGGTATGGGCAGAGTCGAGATCGGCCATGCAGGACACAGGCATGGCACATGTCTGAACCGAGACCGTTCTCGAAACATCGCCGACCCCGCCGATAGAGGTAAGGACGAAAATCTTAAAAGGACTAAGGTGTAAGATCAGCTGCTTACGCTGCCATTTCCAGCAAGGCTAGAGGCTTGCCATTAGAGGTTCTTCAAGGAGGGTGGTTGTCATCATTGCTGTATCCGGGGACAACACCGAAACTTGATGACTCTAGCAATGATAGGGACAGCCTTACCGGAGCGGCATCGCGACTAATTGATGGTGTTGCATCAGGAGTCACATACTCGTCCAGCACGCCATTCGCATTTGGATTTACAGTACTAGCTTCACGCTGAGGCTAGGTGAAGACACAAAGACACTCCACCGCTCAGCCAGGCTGGGGGCTGAATTCAACACGACACTACTTACTCATCTGAGTAAGTATATAAAAAACTAGTATCCAAAATACTTAGTAACTCTCTCTCTCTCTCTTCACCGCAATTTCTTCTCCCTTAGAAAAAGAAGATTCTTGTTGAAAAATAACAACTGCGACACCCAGAACAGGTTAACACGCGGAAACGCAATAACTTGCGACTCTGCGACAATGCGACAATGCCGACCACAACCGCGTTCAAGGGGTTTGTCTAGCGTTAGGTGGTTCGTCTAGGTGGTTCGTCGTGCGATGAGCGCAAATTGGGACCCCACCATGGATCCCACTTCAATAGATCACCCAGATCACCGCAAAAGAAAAGCAGAAAGTCTTCGCATTGAGTGCAAGTCTCGAAATGGTTATTCGGTTTAGGCTAGGGGACGGTTACGAGTTAGACCAATAGCTCCGAGCTAGGATTATAACCACCGAGTTCTCCGATTGTCTGGCTGCTTACTCCCCCAAGAAAGGAATGTGAAAAGAAGAAGAGAAGAAGATTGAATAATCCATCACACATCACAATACATATTGTAGTCATACCTACCTAGGTACTAGGTAATAAGAGCTAGGAACTCGCAATCGCATTGAAAGAACCAAGGAAGGGTTAGCCACGGATGCGCCTATCACCTAGAACCTAGCACCTACGTAGGTAGATAAAATGTACCACTACGGCGTAAGGCAATAGGGTAAGTATAGGGGACAAAGAAAATGAGGGTAGGGATACTCCGCAGTCAATCGATTCGGTACAAGTACATTCTCTCAATGCAACAATCGTATGGTCCATGGATAAGCATTACGTAGTGCCGATCAGGGCCCCGCCCAACGGATGCGATGAAATCCGTCTGCTATCGCGTAATAAACTTCTCTTCTAGAAGTTTTCTAGCTTTCTGGAACATTTCTGTATCCGGCTAGATGACCGGAATTTTTGTATTAGTTTGCGCTAAGAACCCGGACGGCCAAGCCGGTCCCGACAAAATCCAATGGGTGTTTCCGTTTGCGAAGAAAAAAAAAAACTCATGGGTTGTTTTTTTTTTCCCAATTTCTTCTCCAGTCACGATGTGACGATGCGACGATATTGTCGGTTTTTTTTCTTACCAGGATATGGCATCGTCACGATCCAAGGCACAGGTGTCAATGTGGGTTTTACGACCAACTACCTAGGTACGAAAAAGGTCACCGACAATCTTGCCGCCTTCATCTAGATTCCTTTAGAGTATGCATCGCGCTATCGTAGTTAATTGGCCCTCTTCTAGACTTCGAAAATCTTTCCGACCCAACCAGCCAACCAGGCCGAGGTTTCAACTAATCAGGTAAGTCGTTGCTGTCCCAATTAACATCTTAGTTGGTTCAAGGATTTGGCGCGCTTACCAACTCCTACTAGTAAACCGCTCTAGCGGTATTAGGAAGGCAATCAGAACATTTGCTATGCGGTGAAATTTTTCGGCTGCCAGCTGAGAGAAACTACGAAACAAAGCTGAGGAAACGAACCAGCCTATCAGACAACATCATCCGCGCTTTTGCCTTCCTCAGCTCCTCTCAACTACGCCAACTGGTTCAGTACTATTGACGATAGAAACGGTGCCATGACACGGCCTACGGCGTTGTCGGCCACGTTTGCTTTTGGAAATCTCCGGTGAAGACGATGCCAAGACGTCGAGAATCTACGAATCTGAAAGCCTCGCATCTTAATTCGCAGTCCGGAGCCCAGAGCCACTGTTTAAACCGAGTACCCTACACCGTCTCCCAACACTACGGAACAGGATCAGAATTTTCACGCCAGGTATTACCATGCTGCCATGTATCCAGGCAAGTCCCGATAGAATGTCCAAGGGTGGATTATTATCTAACGCCGGGTCAGTTTGCGGGTCAGACCTTTGACTCCTCCCAACTACCAACTACCAATTACCAACTACCAACTACGTAGGTACAATTCCAGCCTTACTAGTAACGTCCCATATCGAGTGCCGGTTATACCGTATGCATCGACACCGGTCAACAACTCTACGTATATAATGCAAGTAATTTACCACGTGACGAAGAGAACCTTCTATTCTCGTATGCAAAAGGCGGCCAACTTAATCTATTCACAGGTTCGCAAAGACTCATACCTTGGCTCTACCTACCGAAGCAGTACCAAGACATGCAATATGCGGTAGCCCACAGAAGGCTCAACGTTACACGACCTACACTCATTCGCCTAAGGAAGACAGCTCTGAAGATCCCAGGCGTATATCCTAGATGTCATATCACCTTCTCTATGTGACACGACATTGAGGACATCAGCGGGTAAAATGCTCATTATGCGACTAATTCTTTATGGGTCGTTCCGAGTTCCACGAGTCAAGGCACATACCTAAAAGTATGATGAAATTCGGGCATTTTAACCGTTCAATTTTGCTTCTAGCATCTTCGAGCGCTTCTTCTCTTTAGGCGTCCGCCCTCTCCCGAGAAATATGACAGGTCAACCAGTCCTAACCCCTCACAGCGGTTATGTCACATGAAAAGAAATATGCAGAAAGTGGCAGCGACCCTATTGGACGTAAATCAATATCTGATCCTATTTACTATTAGCGGAATTTTGCGTGGCTTCTCGACCCCTAATGCCGAACCCCTCCTGAAGAATTACAAGTTATTACATCGTGCAGTTTCGCCAAGGTACCTGGAGATAAGAATATATTACAATTCCAAACCCTTTCTTGCTAACGGCAAGATTTACCAAAGACAGAAATCTTTACACCGTCCTTGGCAGAGCCTCACGGTAAACGGCTCCGCCCTCTCAACTAAACAAACTACTCGTATATGCTGGCGTAGCGCTGGCGTGGATGGAGAGGACCTTTGATAGCTGCCTAAAGAGGCAAGAGAGAACAACACTCTCGTCTTCTAGGCTTACCTACTCGCAGCTTGGCTCTCATTAATGCGCTCATCAATGTGACCTGGTCCCAGACTATAGCTACCGATTCCGATTGGCGCATATGTCTGTTGATGTTTGTTATAACTACCTACATACATGGTTCGATGTCGTTGAAAAAGGCCTTACCAGAGCCTCAATCTCCACTAGTTTCCTGGTAGGTGGTGATTCTAATGTACTAGAAAGGCAAGTCAAAAAAGAAAACCCGACCCTAAGCCAGGAAAATCCGGATGTTCGGCTAGCCTGGGACCTGAATAAGACGATGGGCTTCCTTTTTCCAATACCATATCCACCAACATGCAAATAAATACTGCCAACAAATCGCCGAGACCCAACTACAAGATCGATCCAAGATTTCGTCCGATCTATTGTCGACTCCTGTAGCCTAAAGAGGCAATTGACATCTTCGCATAATGTAAACTATGCCTACGAGTAGTTAAATTTGATACTTCTGTTTTGTTTCTCTCCAAATAGCCAAGGTGTGAGAACCCACATGAGCTCATAAAGTGATGTATATTCAACATGTATTAGGCCGGGACCATCTAATAAGATCAGTACTGTCCTATAGGGGTTATTCCATTCAAGGTTCTGTATGTTTGGTGATCATTGTAAATCAATCCGTTCAATTGGGGTCTGTCCCCTGAAGAAGGTATGGCAATACTATAATACCCGAAGGATACTTCTCGCGTATGACAACTTGTTTATATACAATGCTTGGCAAATACAGCCGCTTGTCTTATCGGAGAAGCGAAGACTACTTAACGAAAGTATAAGATCCAAGACCGATGAGTACCTACTATCTTGTAGAGCTTTTTTTTAATACAATTCATTGCGATCTGGTTACCAATGTGAGAGCCCACGAACTAACAGGCATTGTCTCACCGACAGCTCGGCGCCGATATAGGTATAGTAGTTTAGATGCTTACTATGGTATGAAATTGCTAATGCCTCGTCTATAGCGAGTGAGCTACGGCCTTGGAAATTACCTACATGGGTAGACGTTGAGCCTCCTAACGTCGCTGATGAGATCAGCCACAGGTCTGGCAACGTCACTAGTACAGGGGCGTATCCCCTTATAGCAACCGCTAGGAGTCACTTGACGAGCATCTCACTACATACATCGATTACCGGTCTGGAGACTGAATTTATTAGAGCATTACAAATGCATCTCAGATCCAACTTTGCTATTTACAGTAGTGGAGTTGGACGTTGGCGTTACTACTAGCTCCCTTATACACTCTTGAAGATTGCTTACTCGATTTGCCACTACTTTAGCAAGTCGGTTGTGAAGGGTCAATGAAGAAGTACAGCGACAGGACACAAAAGAGTACGGTACATCACTCTTAGTTCATGTACATCGTATAATAATGCCTCTGGGAGCCAGGGAAAGCTAGTAGCCTTCGTTGTGTTACTTCTAGTTACATCGCTTCTCAGGGAATTTCCGGGCATCAAAGCAAAGAAAACATGAAGAAGCTTCGGTAGAGAGCCTTACTCTACAATCAATATATGATTAACTATCCCGCAGCGCATAAGGTTGCTTCGCAGTCGTCCATGCGTTACCTGTTCACGATTTGTAGACTGTTCTTGTGAATTGTTGAGAATAAGGAGGCGGTTAGAAATTGATCTCGGAGCCATGGCATGGAATATGGGGTCAAAAGTTCCATGAGATTTACAAAGGAAACATTGAGTTACGCCCTATGCTGATAGTAAGCCACGAATGCCTTTTACCGCTACGGCGTACGTTACGAGTGGTTGGGTATATCCCGGCGTCTACTCTAGGGTGACCACGATAATGGGTACGTGAGCTATCGTACGGGGCCTAGGCCTCTAGCCCGCTCTTCGGGCATCATATTGATATATTCACAGGCCGTGAGAACACTAGTATGCGGACGATACCGCGCCCCCCCCTTCGAAATAATCTCGCATGTGGAAACACGTCGGCAAGTAACCGCATAAAGGCCAAGATTTTCAGGCGCTCGTTGTGATATCTAAATCACGAAGGCTTCAGGGCAGTCCAATGAGAGTGACATCTGTGGCACGATATGTTTGTTTTTTATCTACCAAGGGATAGGAAATTTGGTGTATGGCATTTGCCGATGGGGGCGCGTATATCGGCTTCTTCGACCATACCCCACGCCGTAGCCGCGGGCAAAATCCCGAAGGCAAATCCCAATAAAAGTTATCACCTATTGAAACTACCTGGGTAGTCCGAGCTCGTACACTAAGCCTCGTCGCTAGCTTGTCACTCTTCCCCGAGGCCATCCCTTGGCTTAGGCGAGTATGTAGCTGAATAATGTCTGGAATACTTAGACTACCCCTTTTCCACAAATACTGACATCAAACACGTGTGCTGGACGGAAATAATCATACTTCCGTTTGAGCCTAATTTAAATCCAGGAATTCGAGTCACAAACGAGAAACAGGTGTTGTTACCGACGAATAAACATCGATGCTTGGCTCATGCTAAGACCCCTCAACAAGGCCAGACGAGGTCTAGAATATCCATCAATCATGATAACAGGGAACCTGAGCTTCTCCGGTAAATAGAGGCATAGCGTGATCAGATAGCTCTAGGTAGTATATGCTTCTAGATAACGGTTCTTACTCGCCCTGAAAGACTATGTGTTAGCAGGACCAAGCAAGACGCCCTCGAGGTGCTAACTTCTGACGGAAGGTGTGATTTTGTCCACAATGTCCGCACGGATACCTCCCTAAGACGCGCCTATTCGTATCGACATAGTCGTGGGTGGTAAAACTCCAGATGACACCCTGGGGAAATTAGCATCCGGCATTATAACGGCTTGAATCGAGATTGACTCTTGCACAACTTGGTATACAACATATCTCTCATGTATGCTTACACTAAGCACATATATGGCAGGATACTTCGCATGCGAGAAGCTTGATTCATTGACCTTCATTGAGTCTTTCGTCGCTATAAGTTGCCTACTGACGGAATAAATTTTACTATAGGGGGGGGGCAACAATGCAGCACGGCAAATTGTATACGATATTTGTGGCGTCGAAAACACCAAATGAGAATTCCATCTGTTGCAATTCCAAATGTAAGTGACAGTAATAGTATGATGATCTTATCCATCTCTCCAAGTCTCTTTGTGTTGTGCTGTGCCAGGAAGAAAGCTGGTTACATGGATGTGACTTGCTAAACAGCCCCTATTATCCATGATGCTGGTAACCTAACCGCCTCCATCATAACGATTCCCGCACCAACCCGCACTATCCACGGGCCTCAGATGCAAGGAATATCGCAAACTAGCATTGAAGTGGATGTAAGCGAGCTGCGAATATCATGTTGTGGTACATCACATCAATACATCACATTAGATCTTCCCTCAGGCCACGACACATGGCCTTCAGGGAAAGGGGCTTACTAGAACAAGAGGTACAGTGCTTCATTACAGAATATCAATAAACTTTTGATGCTTGACAGCTGTCATACTGACGCGAAACAACGTGTTTTTGACAAAAAAGCTAGGGATATCATTCTTACGTTAGACACGCCGCGGAGACTCAAGGTCCCTGCATAGGTACCTATGTAGGTACTTTACGGTAGATACATCGTGGATGTGCTGATACAATCCAGAAGTATCGCAGACTTCCCTCAAGTACATGACTCCATGCATACCTGGGTAACGAGAAGCTATACCCCGGGCCTCGTTTGCGGGTGCGGGTGCGGTGGCGCCTAAACAGAACTCCGTGGCATGACAAGCGTCACTCTAAAGTAGTGTTTATAGCTTATGTTGAATAATTTCCCCTAGGTATTGGTAATCTACATGCCGAGGCAAGGATGCCGCCGGCCTCCGCTTACCGAGCAGCCATGAAAGCTCTTAATGACTCGCCATATAGAGGCTTAATAATTATCCTAAGCTTACACCGTCATGATACCGCGGAGTTGGGTCATCCGGAGTGTTGTCAGCATCTAATTCCGGCACCGGGTTAGATCATAGGCCAAGCGACGGCGCAAGACCCGGCCGCTATCAGCAAAGACGGTCGGCTATCTAGTCGCAGAGCCGCTTGCTTCCATCCTCGCGCTAGACGTCTTAGGGCTGGTAAAGTCCGGGGTGAGGCTACCGGAAACATCGACGCTATCGCTCCCGATTCAATTCGCCGGGAGACTGGCCGGACTGTCGTCATATCGAAACCGTATCTACTTAGGTGTGTTTCTTACGAGATCCATATACCTCGGGAAGTGTCCAAACCTCGTGGGCGTGGGTCTGTATAGCTTCTGCCTAGGTCCGGAGATAGGGCTGGGTTCCCTTTGCCCAATCATACCTACCCATGACTATGCGAATATGTAATCCGGATATCGCTTGGAAATCAACATCTGACGTACCACCAAGACGCCGCAATATCTCGAAAAGCGGGGGAAAGACGTAGGACTTCGCTGTGCCACATGGAATGGAAAGCCGGGGAAGCTCATATAGTAGTCGGCATATTGCCGAATGGAGTAATACACCTAGCTAAGCTCGCCTAGGTATGCGGGAAAGCAAGTCAGCTCAAGCTCGTCGAGCCAATGAAGCTTCAGCAGCTAGATTATCCAGCTTCCCTTTTCCGCAGCTTCAAGCAAGTTAGCCACCGACGTAGCCTTCTTATTGACCATCACACCGCATTGCCCTGCGGCTCAATTGAGGAATAATGTACGAGCAATATGCAGAAACCATAGATAGGGCTTACGCAACCTCCTTGACTACATTCGGGCAAGAGCCGCACTGATAGTATCTATCGGAGTTCGATTTAGGCAGACAAATAAACGGATGATGCGATATTGATAGTGAATAGCCCTACCCCGATCAAAACCACCACGGTCCGTGGCACCCCCTCACATCACTTCTCTCGAGATAGAGTCACGCTGTATCTATCGTAGCTCAATATCTTAACGTACCTAAGCTATTAATAAATCAATTGATCATTACTTGGCGTCGTTGCGGTAAGACACACGCGATCGTTTCGAGTTGTACCAAAAACGGGCTTGGCGATAGTTTCACTTGTCCTGCCAAGAGTGTTTCAACTAATTGAAACCATGCCTCACCCTCACTCCGACAACATGTACTCGAGGGACGACGGTTCGGAATCAGATGGCGAGAATTATGCCGATCAGCTATCGCCCTTGGATGGCTATTTCGCCTCCTCGTCCTCCTCGTCCCGTGAAATACCAAACGTGCCAAACATAATCGTCCCCGACCCCACACTACAGCAAACGTCAGAGTCAGGTTCTGAATCGAAAGCTCCAGCTCCAGCTCCAGCTCCAGCTCCAGCTCAGAGGCCGAAGGAGGAAAGAATCCGATCGAACACTCAGAGGACTAGAGAATACTGCTTTCACCCTCCTATTGGACTAGGCAACAACGAAGAGTTCATCAGTCTATCAGAGCAGCGCGCTGGTACTCCGGTCACATCGAGCCAAAGACAACACAATCCCACGTCTGCGCATACGTACTCGCCATTGTTAGCGTCCCACATACATACCCGATCATACACAACAAGAAGCAGGACTCCTTCTATATATTCAGACGCTCCGCCGGCGTACTCGCCTGAGCCATCTCCGGTTGCACCTATTAATCAGCAAACGCAATCAAGGAATTATAATACAATCACCTCTGCCATGGGTGTATCGGATGTTGTCGAGAATGAAAGGCTACTCGGGAGAGGTCCCGAGAGTATGGGCCAACCCCAAGACGTCGAAGCTGGATATTCGTCACATTGGATGAAAACAGCCCGAAGGCGACTGCCTACGTGGCTCAACTGCCGGGTCTGTACTCTAGCTCTGATTGTACTGGTCGTTTCCATCGGGTTTCTAGCCGGCTCCCTAAGAATATTTAAAGTAGAAGACGATCATGTAAGAAGCTCACCTTAGCTACACCTTTCTTTTTTTATATAAGCCACGGTCGGGATTTTATCGCTGACATGCCCATCCAGAGAAAAACTATTGGAGCGCAGCCCATCAAGCAGAACCCACCAGATTCGGCCAAGGAACCCGTAACGGAGCCCGGAACGGATATGCCTGGAGTCGCAGCCCCTTTCGCGCCGACGTACTGCGAAAACGCGCAGTACCGCTTCGAGGACCAAGTCCTGGCCCTCGACTTCGGAAGTAACCGCAACGTCACATTCATAGAAGACCAGCACGCGCACTCCGGGACAAGCCAAGTGCGCGTCGCCGGGCAGATCAACGTGCGCCGCCTAGACAGCGGCGGCGGCAGCCCGCGTCTCGTGCTGGAGATCGCGACGAACGACAAAGACATCCTGCTCGACGTGTACGCCGACGCGGAAGCGCAAGCGCTGAAGGTCAGCGTGCCGAAGAAATACGACGTGCCCGACCCGCGCAACTGGCCGTGCGTCGAGATCCGCGCGACGCTCTGGGTGCCCCGGGACGCGGCGCTAGGCGTGCTGAGCCTGAGCGCCGTGCACCTCGACATCCTGCTGCTCGACGACCTCGCGCTGCGCGTCGTGGACTACTCCCGGCTCGACTCCGTGATCGGGAGTATTAGCTCCGGCGCAGATAGGCCTCTCTCGTACAACAACAATTCTGCGCACTTCGCGCAGATGGCGCCGGACTTCACATACGTGCCTGTGAGAGACACATACGTATTCGACTCGCGCGTGATCGAAGTAACTACGACGTCCGGCCGCATCGACGGCAACTGGCCCCTGTACGATATGCTCGGTCTGCACACGACGTCCGGCGACATCGGGGTCTCGATCACCCCGCAAGCCGAGCTCGCGTCGGATCCGAAACCGGGCGTGCTATCGCTAAGCTCGATCTCGGGCGCCGTTAGGGCCACCGAGCCCGTCCACATGGCGGCGGGGACGGCGGGTGGGGGAGGTGGCATACCGCTTCGAGACTACCTAGTCGACGTGAAATCCACATCGGGCGGGATCCGCGGCGCGTTCGCGTTCGGCGCCGGCGTCGAGATCAAGAGTACGGCTAGCGACGTCGCTTTGGACCTCTTGCCCGTCATGCGCGCGGATCGCGTGTCCGCTATCCAGCCCGCGCAGCTCGAGACCGCGACGACGAGTGGGACGACCGCGGTCCGCGTTCTCGAGCCACTCTGGTTCGACTCGAACGGCACGGCTGTGGTAAACGCGGGAAGGCCGCTGGATTGCTTGCAGGCGCTGCATAAATCGACGAGTGGGAATATCGGGCTCAGGTACCCGCAGGCGTGGGAGGGCGATTTGTATGCGGAGACTACGGCGGGCCAGCTTAAGGTTAGGGGCAAGGATGTTAGGGTTGTTAGGTCGGTTGGCGGGTGGCCTGGGTCGAAGGTGGAGGCGCAGAAGGGGCCTGGCGGGCCTGGGTCGACGGTAAGGGTTCATGCGCTTATGGGGAATATGGATGCTGTTATTGGGAGGGAATAATGGGCGAGTGTGTGTGTTTGTGGGATGTGTGTGTGAATACCTAACCCTTGAAAAAGGGAATTGGTATCATGAATAATGGGAGATAATACGGTGTGCTGGGGCTGCTGGATTATGAGAATACCCTCGCGTTCGTTGACTGAAGTCGTTTTCGAGATGGGATTACGGCGTTATGGAGATTCACTTGCATATGTTCGGTGTTGGTGCGTTTCCTTAAGTATGAACAACTATCTAGGTTTATTTTTAAATAAAAATATCAACCAGACATGGAGTATTTGACATGTGGTTTTCGAAGTGGCAGCTGGCCGCGCTTGCGGAATCTCGTCCACGGTAAAGGGGCTAGATGAGCCCGTTGGAGCTTCCTTCTTACACAAGTTCGCTTAGCATACATGTATTCCGTAGGTACCACCCAAAAAGTAGATGGCGATGCTATAGATAAATTTTGAGTTGACATCCATGGATCTAGACGTCACGCAAGCCCTCAAAATATCAGATGAATTTTTCTTTTCAAAAAGAAGTTAAGCCATGAGGGTTGGTTCCATCCATATTCTATATGGGATACACTGTGCTCATAGCAGAGCAAACATGTTATGAGCAGCCACAAGATGGGCGGTCTTGGTGCTATTGTCATATGTAACAAATCATGTATCCTGTTTGTCAATGGGACGGTTCATAGCTTAGTATCAAAGGAAGCCATGCAATGTTGAAAAGAATAGCCTTGCACTTGACCGTTGAACGTAATGCCCTGGACGTTCCACAGCACGAGGTACCAAATTACCCCTATTCATATTAATATAGATTCCGTCCCTTTTACTACAGATTGTCGTGGTACAAAAATTCAGAGTGGTCATAAGGTACCTATTTTATTCCATCTGAATAATCTAGGAGGTCCTCTTGTTTTGGTTGGGGAATTCTCTAAACTTCGTTTGCTGAAAAGTGTGAATAATGGGGGTGCGTAACTGACAATGACACTGACGATGTTAGCAATAGCTGACTCTGGCTACTTACCTCAAAGCCCAGTATACTTAATCTTCACGCCGACTTCATTGTTTCGTTTTTCTTTCCAAAACCCACCGTTTACCAAACTAACATTATTTGACATTAGTTGTCAACAACTCGCCAAGCTGGATGTCTAATATTCCACTGATGCCTTTTTTTCTCGACCTCGTCAACCAAATAAAACGCATCTCGTTTGATTTTTCGGGTTCGCAGATTACATCGTCGCAACTGTACAGCAATTTCAGCAATCATCCGTCGTACTACTTCATTACCTCTCCCGCACTCGCGTTACATCTCTAGACCATGTGTGTCGAAGTTTGGAACACCTTCCAGAGGTGCAACCACCGTGTCTACCAGAACACGTTCCCCTGCAGCATCGTCAGACAATGCGCACCCGATGATGACCTTTCCCTAAAGCGAACGAAGTTTCTCCCGGACAAGACCCTCCAACTACCTCCCGGACCGCCGGAGTGCAAGACGAAGATGGCCACGAGACCCCTTAGCACAAAGTGCCCGGTGTGTGCAAGAGAGGAGAGAATGGCAAAAGCGGCAGCGGCGACCACCAACTCTACCAACACCACCACTACTACCACTTCTACCACCGCTACTTCTACCACGTCTACCCCTCCTGTGGAGCCGAAGTCATCTGCGCCTTCAGGTAAGAGGGTTTGGTGGCGGATGGGCAGTCGATCGAGCTCCTACTCACACAAAAACACAGGCCAACCCGCTACCAGCCCATCCCCAGGCGGAGAAGGAATCGAGCGCGTACGCGATTCCTTAGCCATGCTGGATCAATTTCGAAAAACGTCCCTCTAAGGTACTCTCTTCTCAGGACTGGAAACTTTAGGGATATCTGCTAGAAGTCCTGACATCTGGGATATCGCATGGAGATTTGTAAAGGACACTGGCCAGATAAGGGAAAGGATGGCGTTTGATCTTTAGGGATGGATATCCGGCGGGAAAGGGATGGAATTTCCAATTCTCGAAGATAGCTTAGCTTTTCCTATACAAAGCTTACTCATGACTGAATGAAAACATCAGTACAGATCTGTGATTCAAAAAAGTCTTCGGTGTGTAACTGAAATTTCCGAGTTTCTTACAATGGATAACCTGACGGCTCCGTGTTATCCAGTCACTTTAGACTTGTTCACATATTAGTAGCTCACATTAAAAGGGGAAGTAGGAAGCAAACTGATTGACGGTGGAATTCGTTTAGAATCACCTTTGCGGCGACCAAACTTATTCAAGCGGGAACACACCTTTGCCGTTTTTACCACGAGGCTCTCCGGACTTTGAAAGTTTTCTAACCTCTGATTGCGTCGATTGAAGCACACGTAGGTGGCGTCGCCCACATCCGCCTATTTCATATCATGATTGTTCCAATTTGGAAGCACAGAGACCTGAGAGTCCGACCTGAACATTTCCAAATGCTTCGAGCTTGTGAGGATATACGAACAGGATTGGATACCGATTGATGTTTGAAGATGTTTACCTAGGTAGGTATTTACAGTTTGCTTTAATATGACCTGTAATATTTTAGTAAGGCGAAATCTTATTCTAATAAGGCGGTTATGGTGGTATCGGATGGACCACGAACCGAGCCCCTGGGATCGGGATAGCTCGGGATCTCGCTAAAGTCTTTCCCTCTTTCCCGTTTAAGGGGTGTTATATACATGCATTATCCTGCTTTCCCCACGTTTTCCATGTAGCTTCCCACATGGAGCTCTACTGTTCCAGCGATTGCTATTGATTGCTATTGCGTCCATCTGAACTCTCCAAGGTTGCATTCTACCGAGACAATCTCAATCTTTTCTACACGCCTGTCTACGCACATGACTATTTCTCGATCTTACTATGGCCAAAAAGGCACGTCAAAGGATAAGCTATGGTTCGTCATTTCCATTTTCTATTAATATCCCGTTTCACTTAATCTAGTCCCCTATCTAGCCCCGAAAAGTCCCCTATATCCATCGATCTTCGCGCCCGCCCCCGCCTAGTTGATAGATTGGTTGGCTGGTTGGATGTCAACTTATCCACCAAGAATTGTCGGGGTAATTGGGGTGATATGGCACAACGAGTGATGATGCGATGTATACTTCAATGATATCCTAACAATCCGGTCGCTTTCTAGTTCTTGAATTAGATCATTCGTCGTGCGGCGGCCATAGACTCGGCGTTAATGGCCTTGCCGTCGACCGAGACAATGCTATTCTGTAAGTTCCCGACGGCTATAATGTGGATCCATCCCGCCCTCATTCCGACCGCTGACGTTGTCGCACAGCTATTCTGGAGGTAGAGATGGTGTCATATGTGCCTGGGACCTAAATCTCGATTTGAATAGTCACGATCCCGAACGCGTGGCTAGCCGAGGCGCAAAACCCCGACCGACCACCAAGTTCCGCGCATCGACACAAGCCCACACCCACTGGGTCAACGATATCGTACTCGCTGCTAATAATACCGCTCTCGTTTCTGCATCCTCCGACTTGACCGTGAAAGTATGGCGACCCGAATTGGGGGACACCGAGCCCCATACCATCGGCCAGCATGCCGACTATGTCAAGTGTGTCGCGACACCGAACTCTGCCGATTGGGTCGCTTCAGGTGGACTGGATCGGAAGATATACCTGTGGGACCTTAATGGCAAGGGGAAATCCCTAGAGATCGATGTTCGAGGCGAGGACGTCAGCGAGAAAGCTTCGGTATACGCTATGAGTGTTGGCCGAAACATCTTGGCAAGTGGAGGTCCGGAGTCAATTGTACGGTTATGGGATCCTAAGTCGGGCAAGAGAATAACCAAACTGGTCGGTCATACTGACAATATCCGCGCGATAATGATGAACGAGGCTGGCGATACTGTTATGACGGCCAGTTCCGACCAGACTGTCAAAGTGTGGAGCGTTACCGCTGGAAGATGCATGTACACGCTCACCATGCATAACGACAGTGTCTGGTCGCTCTTTTCTGAGGACCCAGACTTGGCCGTCTTCTACAGCAGCGATCGGTCTGGCCTGATCGTAAAGACGGACACTCGGGGAACAGTGGAAATGGACGAGGGCTTATCTGTCGCCGTGGCTCAGGAGCATGATGGTGTCAATAAGGTAGTGGCTTGTGGTGATTACATATGGACTGCCACATCAAGCTCTTCTATCAACAGGTGGACGAACGTCGAAACCGGTCCTGACGCCCAACTCCCGGAGGCCTTCAGACATTTGCGTGCGAGTAGTCCAGTCTCGAGATCGAGAAAGCCATCTGCAGCTTCCGTCGAAGGATCGGGGAAGAATGAAATCCCAGCAAAGTCCATATTGCGGATATCGAACACCGCCGCGTTCCCGCCCGAGCTTAACGGTTCTTCCGAATCCAATTTAACTCCCGGCGCGCTGCCTAGGAAGGGCTCAGAACTCATGGTTGATCCTATAGTTCCTGTCATCGAGCCCATACATCACTTACCGGAAGAGACGATCGAAGGCCAGAACGGGTTGGTTAAGCATAAACTCCTCAACGATCGACGGCGTGTCCTGACACTGGATACCGCGGGTGATGTATTGCTATGGGACCTTATAAGAGTAAGTATTACCTTGTGAGATGTCTGGACACGACTTAGCTAATTTGGCGTAGTGCGAAGTTATCCAGAGATTTGGAAAAAAGCACCTTGAAGACGTTGAGCCTGAAGTGAACACTTTGGAAGCTGTTGCACCTTGGTGTTCAATTGACACAAGTTCTGGAAACCTGACTGTTGTGCTGGAACCATTTAATTGCTTTGACGCTGAGATGTACGCGGACGAGTTGATTTTGCCAGAACCCGTCGAATTTCGGGAAGACCAGAGAAGTATGACCCATCAAATACCTACAACAAGAAATAAATCTGATTGCAATATAGTAAACCTTGGCCGATGGATTCTTCGATATTTGTTTGCTAAGTTGATCGACGAAGAAATTAAACGGGATGAAGCCCACAGACTGAAACTTAATGAGGCTGTGGAGAGACGTCATGCTGCTACCCGACTCAACCCACCAACCACGATAATGATGCCTTCTCCCGACGCTCAAGGATATGAATCTAGCGATTCTCCGGTAGCAACGCCGAGGGCCAATGGTGCCAATTTCCCCATGACTCCGGGACTGGCAATAGGCGTCGCTACCCCAGCCCCTAATTTACCGGGCGTTCCCGAGAAAACTGCTACTACTAACAGCCCTCTAGAGAAGCGACCTTCGCAACAACTGCCTCGATCATCTGGCGAAGACTATTTCTCTGGTGGCATTAGTTCGGCAGACCCGCCTCCGAAATCAGCTACGACTACAGCGGGAGCAGACCAGACAGCTACTAAAGAAGAGATCCCAAAATCCCCAGTGGAAACGAAGGATAAAGACAAGGACACTGCTAAGTCTCCGAGTACGCCTTTTGGGAAGAAATTCCGAATGGGTATGTCTTTCGGTACCAAAAAGCTTGGAAGGTCGGCCTCCACGAGTATCGAGAAGCCTAGTACCGCAGAGGAGAAGCCGGAGGAGAACAAGTCAGAGTCGTCATCAAATCACGAAAAGGAAATTGACGATAATTTCCGCGGCGTAATACAAAAGGTACACAATGATTACGAGAAGCAATTACTCGAAAATCCCGATAATTTAGTCGAGACTAAGATAACACCGGCTCTACCTATTGATGCTCCAGTGTTGAAACTCCCGCCCGGTACGAAGGTTATTATCCAGGAAGAGACATCCGGTGGTAGTGCCAACTTATACCGGGGTACGGTGATGAGTGTCGGTGTCGACGCGGATATCATCGAGGAGAAAGCTCCCATGTGGTTGGGCGAAGTCTTACTCACGGTATGTCTCCTATCCCTCAACTATACTGGATGGTAGCTAACTCTGATAGAATACGATTCCACAAAAAGATCCTGTAAAGGTCTCGTTCGTGCTACATCCATGGAAGGATTCGTTGCCTAGCATTGCGACGGCCGATGGAAACAATCGTCTTAACGCAAATAGAATGCTGAGAGTGAAGAAAATCCTAGGCTACGTTGCCGAAAGGATCGACCCACAGCCCGAAGAGCCTGAGCCTGGAGCTCTCAAGCCTGAAGAGTATTTAGAGCTGTATTGTAACGAACAGGTATGTACTACCGTAAATCAAAACATGATCAATCTGCTAACATCCTAATTCAGCTACTACCAAACACCATGAGTCTTGCGACCTTACGGGCCCATATCTGGAAAGGAGGCAGTGACGTTGTTTTGTGTTATAAAGCAAACGGCCGGAAGGAAATTCCAAAGGAACTCCCCCAGCCGACTCTCGAAGACCCCGTAGTTTCGGATCCTGGAGCGCAGACGACGATACCGCCAATAGCGACTGTAACTTGATATAGTTGTAATAGAAGTTGGAATTGCATGATCAGGAGGAGGGGTATCATCCATTAATTGTCTATGCTTGGTGATTCTAAAAATCGGGGTATTCTATCGTCTGTTGTACATACTCCTCATCTCTCTCCCCATCCCAAACAGCCATGTTAAATTATGGCTCCGAGTATATACCCCGAGTTATACAAAACGAGGGCTATCCCTTAGCCTCGAACCCCGTACATTTTTCTTCTTCGTCTTGATCTTCACTTCGTCACTCGTGAGCGCGTTTTATATGATGTTGCCTTGCAAGGCGTTGACAGCCCATTGGTAACTCCCGAGGAATATCGCGCCGCCAGCACTAATCCACATAACCCTCGGCCCGATTCCCGCGAAGAATGGCCGTATGCCGTGATTCCGCAGCAGATCCGTCAACACGGTAAACACCTTCTCGCGCTCCTTCGACAGCATGACCCTAGTCTTCAGCACATCAAGCGGCGTCGTAATCCCCGCCGCCACAGCCCCCGACACACTCCCATACAACGCGCTCTCGCCCGCGCTCACCTCCACCGCGTTCCCAGCACTACTACTGCTAGTCACACCTCCGTTCTTCCGCCGCCGCCCCCACCCCTTCAGCGCCTCCCACAGCGGGAACTGGATCACGGTGAAGGGCACCTCGCGCATGACCGTGATGCCCCAGCCGCGGTACAGCTCGCGCCACACGCCCGCGAGGCCGATGGACGGGAACTGCGTCAGGATGGCCGTGAGCGCGGCGGCGCTCGACCCGCCGTGCAGGCCCGCTTGCGCGCGCTGCTTGACGACCTCGGTCGGCACGCGCACCGCGCACGCGGCTACCTCGCCTAGCGACGCCGCGAGCATGTGTTCCAGCGGCGCTTCCCAGCTGCCTAGTCCCCGTATTATCCCGTTCCCGCTAACATCGCCGTGTATAGGATCCAGTTTCAATCCACCCGCCTTCCCCCTCGCAGCCTCCTCCCTAGCTTCTCTCCGCAACCGTCGCGAGGCGAGAACACCCTTGACGCCCTCGTACGTGCAGAAGAAGAAGGCGGCGCCGGGCGCGGACCCGACGAGCGCGGACCCGACGCCCCGGTATATGCCGCGGAAGCCGCCGGAGGGGAAGAAGCCCGCGTGCGATTGTAGCCGCGTCTTCAGCGTGTCGAGGGGGAAGAGGGAGAGGTCGACCGTGGTCCCGGCTATGCCGCCCGCGAGGAGCGCCGTCGCGAAAGGCGGCTGCGGGGGTTGGGGGGTCATTTGCGGTTGCGATGAGCGAATTGCGATTGCGATGGGGCGGTTGGGAAGGTTGGTGGTGGGATTGCGGCGGTTGCGATTTCGGAAGGGGGGATTGTTGGGTGGTTTCGAGGAGCTGTTGGTGGCGAGGTAGATGGTCGTTAGGAGGTTGAATTTTCTACCTGATTTCTACAATTGTGTGATGTGAGGTAGAGATATCAGCTGGAAGGCTGTAGCCGGGAGCGGACTCGAGACGGAAGGTCCATCGGTCTAGGTCATGTTGGGAGGGACAGGAGGGAGTGAGTTATGGATATATTTCGTTTGTTAAGAAATAATTCCTTGGAAATTATCACTTTAACGGCGTAGCTAGCTAAAACCGGTGCTAGGAGCGGGAGGACCCCTCGATCCTTCCCATCCCGGTCTTGGGAACTCGCGGTTATCGATAGCTCTATCGATAAGAATTATTCAGTAACTTTTTCTCTAACAGGGGATTCTATAATAGATTCTTTTTATGTTTCTACCAAGAGCGTAACAACTTTGGTCTTCGTAGTCGGGGATTAGTTGTAGTAGCATAGAATGGAATGGGAACGCTCCATCATGTTCTACATACCGGTGCCAGGCCAATTGGCCTGTCCGAGTTTGTGGACGCCGTGCGCGCCACCTGCCCCCCTCGCTTCACCCACCAGGGGAGCACGCAGCCTAGGCGAGTTGGTGAGTAGTCTCCCGTAAAACCTCTCTCTTTATAAGTTCTGTTCTAATGCCATGAGTAGCCTTAGCCATAAGCGGCGGGGTCGATTCCATGGCCCTAGCCTCTCTCTGTTCCAGGGTCCGTAAGTTCGCCCCCAAATTCCAGGTCTCCGATAACCCGGTGAGCGGGTTCCGGGGCATGGTCGTCGACCACCGGCTCCGGGAGGGGTCTTTCGAAGAAGCCAATGCCGTGTGCAAGACTCTCCAAGACATGGGATTCCTGGCGGATGTGATCCAGATTAACTGGTCCAGGGTTTTGGGCAATTACAGCCACCCCAAGGAACTGCCTAATTTTGAGAGTGTCGCACGTGCGCTTCGCTACGAGAGGCTCGGATATATGTGCGGTTATCGTAAACTCGCCAGCCTCTTCCTTGCGCACCACGAGGATGATCAATACGAGACCGTCCTCATGCGCCTGTTGCAGGGACACGGCAGTCGCGGCCTGCGCGGCATGAAGAAAGCTCACGATATCCCCGAATGCGACGGCATGTTTGGTGTCCATCAAAGTGGTTATGTGGATGATCAGATGAGCGAGTGGCCCTTCTACAGGGACACGCCGTCGGCCAAGGTTCGCAAGCATTTGCGCGAGGCCATCAAAGCCGACTTCCGTTCTATGGATAACCAGGACCCCGAGGCTGAGGCTGAGTCTGAGTCTGAGGTAGAGGTCGAGCTGGAAGATTTTTATCACAAAACGCAATACGCGTCGATCGAACCTAACGACATCCGCATCGAAGATGGCGGTGTTATGGTGTACAGGCCCCTGCTGGAGTTCAGCAAAGACCGGCTCGTCGCGACTTGTCTAGAGAACAATGTTCCGTGGTGGGAAGATTCTACTAACCAAGACGCTACCCTCACGATGAGAAACGCCGTTAGAAAGCTATATAAGGGCTACACCCTCCCCAAGGCCCTCCAGAAGCCGTCTATTTTGGCTCTTTCGAAGCGGTGCGAGCGGAGGGTTCAAGCGCTGGAGGCCGAGGCCGATAGGCTGTTGCGCCAAACCATCATCCACGACTTCGAACTACACGCCGGGACCGCGATAGTCCAATTTCCGAAATACGAATCCGCCATAACGAGGCGGGACTCGCGATCCCCGCTACGCCGCAAAGCGCGCCTATCGCGACGAAGAGAGATCGCCGCGATCGTCCTGCGCAAGATCCTCATGCTCGTGAGCCCGGAAAAGCAGGCGCCGCATATCCCAACCCTCGAGAACCACGTCTGGCGGCTTTTCCCATCTCTCGCCGACCCGGGAAACGCCGCGCAGGCGGGCGAGCCCAAAGCCTTCAGCTTATGCGGCGTCCTCCTCGCTCCTATCACGCCCGAGTTCCCCCAGGGGAGCTCCGCCGCCGCCTCCGCCGCGAACGCTAGCAATGAGCGACACATGCAGCAGCTGACCTGGCACCTCTCGCGCGCGCATTACCCGTCCACGCAGCCCGTGCCACGCGTCCGCACGCCGTACTGGGCCATGATAAACCACACGCCGACCTTCCTCCAATCGTCGCGCGCGCAGTGGATGCTCTGGGACGGGCGATACTGGTGCCACGCAGAGCACCGGTTTCCGTACCGAGTAATCGTGCAGCCCTTCCTCGCCGCGCACTCAAAACCATTCCGCGCCTTACTCTCCCCAACCACGCGCGCCCTCCTCGACGCCCGCCTAAAGCGCTACGCCCCGGGCAAAGTTCGGTACACGCTCCCCGGCCTCTACCTAGAAGAGGACCTGGACCTGTCGCGGCCGATGCGCGACGTCGCCCCTCGCCGCGGGTACCCGGACCCGATCGCGTGGGAGTACGTCAAGGGCGGCGGGGCGGGCGACGACGGGCGCGGCGCCGACCGTGGCGTCGCGCAGGAGGGGGAGAGGAGAGATCAAAGCGAACACCCGCGCGTACCCGATAGTTCGAAGATGAAGCTCCTTGCGTTGCCGACCCTGGGGATCCAGATCCCTGGTCTTGATGAGTGGATCGAGTACGAGGTTCGCTATCGCAAGGCGGATCGCGAGATTTTGGGGTTGGCGGGGTCGTGGGATAGGGGTTCTTTTGGGGCGTTTGGGCCGCTTGGGAAGAAGAGGGGAAGGGTGATGAGGGTAAAGAGGAGGGTGAGAATAAAGGCTAGGCGAAAGGGGAAGAAGGTATCGAGGTTGAGAACGTAGACTAGGCATTGTATATAGCTCCGCTCTATGAAAACTTACCTGCTTTCACTCTGATACTCGAGTTATGCGAGATATCGATGTACAATAATAACTCACCTCGTCTAGTTATCCTACAATGTACATTATTCAAATCCTCCAATACAACAAGCGGCATCTACATATAGAGAGAAATTAATTCTCCTATATTAATTAATCACCAATTCATTCACGCGAGCGAAGAAACAGTCAGTCAGTTGGGGTAAACCGAAATTCTCATTTCTTCGATTTATCAGGTATCATGGGTGATGTGGAATAGGGGGCAGTGGGGTATAGGGGGATCAAGCCTCTAGGTACAGCAACGAGGCGTATGATGCAAAGTTGATGTGATCATCTTTTTTTCCACCCGTAGGGCAGAAGAAGGGTGCAGTGACTTTCTTTTTGGGGGGAATAATTTCCGACACGGCCAAAAGGCCAAAAGTGGTGGTGGTAGTAGTGGTGATGGTGGTACAAGAGTTAATAGATCCGTCGTGAGAGACGATCGCCCGCACCAAACCAAACCGAACCAACGTTGGGCAAGGACAACAAAATGCCAATGCCAAAAACTCCGTGCTTTCCTGTGCCTGTTGTTGCCAGAGAACAACAACCTTCCGTACGTACTATGCCGCCGATGCAATGCTAGGGAATTCCAACTTTTCGTGGACGTAAGACTGGGACAAGATCCCTTCCTCTGCGAAGAGTGCTAATGCCACCGCACTCACCACACCCAAAGGGATCAGTCAATAGAACTCTGATGGCCAATAACCTTCACCTTTCCGCAACTCCCTCGGGTTAAAACCCTCCACCAGGACTTCTTTAGGTCCTTGATACAATTATAAGGCGGGCACGCCCGCATTTTCCCTCCAACCCTCCCTCTCACCCTCTCTCTCTTCACTTAATAATAGGTAAGGTAAACGTATACCTTAGAAGGCACCACCGGTACCCTCTCCCGCAAACTTCTTCACCATATTCTCGCTGAGCTCGAGTCGGAGATCGAGGACCTTAGCTTCACGCTCGTACTTTTCCCAAAGGGCCAGATTCTTGCGGAGCTTTTCCTCTTTCACGTACTTCTCCGCTCGCAGCTTTTCTTCTTCCTCCTTGAGCGCCAACGTGTGGGGCACGAGCTCAGGAAGCACACCTAGGGACATTGCGAGATGCTGCGTGTCCATCTTGCCACCCGGTACGATGGGTGAAACCGTCGACAAAAGCTGCTGCGCTAGGCTGGGTCGGTTGCTCTCGGCGGCCGGGCCCTTAGGAGGGTTAAACGGCTTCGATTGGTTAACCGGAGTCGAAGGGACTGACTGCGACACGGAGCCCGCGCGAGGGCCTGTGGGTATAGTGCTCGAGCCTGACGTTGCTGATGCCGAAGCGGGACCTGTAGTAGGTGGCAGGTTACGGCTCTGGATCGTGCTACCCCAGCTAGGTCCTCCTCGACCACCGCGACCATAACCTCCTCCGCGAGATGGGACATATCCTCGGGGACCTGAAGGCGGACCACCAGGACTGATGTCGGGCCGACCGGATGCTGAAGGGACGATTGAAGACGGTCTGGGAGGTGGTCCTATCACTCCACCAGATTGGCTTCCGAACGTGCGATTGTCTCTCGGTCCGGTCGGCGGTGCTCGAAGAGCGGCGGGGCCGCGAGGAGGAGATCGCAAGGGAGCCTGTTGCTCCTTCGGCGTACCCTGAGGGCTTCTGTCTCTGGTCGGGACTCCATGAGAGGATCGAGACAAAGGTCGCGAGGGCAGAGGTGACTCTGGATGTGAGCGATCGTCGCGACGAAGTGGGAGAGGATGAGGTGAAGATCGACGGGATGTGTCTCGAGACGGAATCGCCGAAGAAATAGCCGAGTCACGAGGTAAAGAAGGACGTCTACTATACGAACCAAAACGATCATCTCGACGGTCGGCGCTACGAGAGCGAGTTCGGTACGTGCTAGCTCGCTGAATAGGAGGGGGTGAACGACGGGGGGATCGGTCTCGACCGCGATCTCTCTCGTATGGAGATCTTGTTCTGCGTCTGTACGGAGAATTGGTTAGGGGAATGTAATTAGGATTGGTGTAATCAGGATTGACGGGGTTCATAGGGTTGGCAGAGTAGGAAGGGTCGTAAGGATTGTAAGGGTTGTAAGGGTCGTAAGGGTTGTTAAGCTGAAATGGTTGGTTGAACCTTGTGCCATAGTCCCTTCGAGGAGATCGCATTCGATCTCTATCATCCCGTCTTGGAGAAAATCGGCGTGGGCTGCTACGTCGAGGTGGGCTGCGTCGAGGCGACGAGCGTCGGGGAGGGCTTCTACGAAGACTACGGCTCCTATCGCGTCGTCTCCAGCTGTCACCTCCCAAGTCTCTGGCGTCTCTAACGTCTCGTCTGTCTCTGGAAGGATCTCGGCGGTACCGGTCCGTGCTACGTGAACGGCGTCGAGGAGATCGGCCAGGAACGTAGCGATCGCTGTCTAGGATCGGCGGAGAGCGTCCTCGAGGAGGGCTTCTAGCCCGTCGTGGAGAGCGATTCGAGTTGAAGGGCCGATACGACTCCCCCGCGCCATACCTAGTGACTTCACCGTCATCGTACCTAATAAAAAAAATTGGTTAATTTTTGTTTACTCGGATTGGATTTCGCAGCTTCTTAGACGTGAGGATAGGATGGAATTGGCGCCAAAAAGCTACCAGTTGCCATGTCCTCGCAATCATCATAGAAGCGCTGGGGTGGGATGAAGCAGGATACTTACCTTCTACTTCGCGCATCGCGATCCATTGTGTAGCCACTGTCAGTGTCACCAGCTCTGAAATGGCGGTAGTTAAAATCGTGCTCTAGGTAGTCGAAGGCGCGATTGTGACGAGGTCGTAATACGAGTTCGATACGATCTTCGCGAGCTTGTCCAAGGAAAAAGGGACGGAAACGGTTGGGGGGCTGTAGGATTTCACCTGGTCCTGACTCTGGATTTTCTTCGCGTTCGGTTGTATTTTCCGGAGCAGCGTCAGAGAGAGGAATGATTTGTAGATCGGAGTTAGGAGAATTCTCAAGCTTCACCTCTGTCTCCGAAGGGCTAGGAGACTCGGTCTCGAGGCTTACTTCTGTGAGTGATTGAGTAGTGACAGAAGTTGGTTGAGAAGCTCGAGGAGAAAGGGATGGAGAAGTTCGAGGTGATGGAGATTGAGATTGAGAAAGTTCAGATTCAGATTCAGATTGAGGAGTGATATCGCGAGGATGCCATTTCCTGTAGTTCGATACATACTCTGGACGCGCAGGCTGGTTCCGATAAGAACCGCTGCCCCGGTTTAAGAACATCTTGCCCAGTGATATGCCCGCGATAACGGAAGTATGATGCGCCTATCACCGCTCCCGCTGAGCCTTAGCCTTAGCGCTAGCGCTAGTGCTAGCGTGTGTCTTAGCGCGTGATTAGCGTGTGCGTTAGCGTATTTAGGGTCTAGTTAATTCACCCCTAAAAATAGGGATGTGTGTAGGTAAGTAAAGACGTGGTTGTGAATGAGTGAATGAAGGAAGTGTGTGGTGGAAGAAATGCAAGAAATGCGAAAGATTTGCGAATGAATGTGATGAAGGAAAGTTTGTTTACATTTCTTGTAAAAAGAAAAGAGAAGAAGAAACTAGTTCATCACCCAGAGTGAGATTATATAGTTTACGCATGAGATAGGAAGACGATTTCATGAAGATTAAGACTCAAACTCGTTACGGTCAAGCGTCAAATATGAGATGGGGCTTCAGAAGAGAGACCTCCGGCATCGTTGCCCGATTCTTCGACACAGCGATACATTGATGCGTCGAAAAGCCAAGCCGTCGAGGCATCGAAGCGCATACACTCCCTCTTCGAGGCAGATATATGCCCCTATACCAACCTTAGGCTTACACTTCTGGTATATACAACCGTTTGCTCTAATATCCTTAGAAACTGACATCTTCTTCAAGCTCATTTCTCTTCCTCTGTGGTATTGCCGCTTTGAGCTTGCTCAACTTTATCACGAATGAATTGATACACCTCCGTTGCGTGTGCTTCCATCATACGGTTTAGCCCGACTTGAGGGCTCCTTTGCACGCCTCCAAACCGCTTCTTCAGTACTTTCTTCGCTAGATCAGCGTCCCCCCAGCAAGCATGGTCGTTAGTCACGTATACGAGGGAGTTTTGCTTATACCAACTCGATAACTCCGTATCCGTCTCAGACTTGACTGGCCGCAGGTTTCCTGTTACGAAGTTGATGACGCCTGTGATTCGATCCTTGCAATCTGTCGCCATATTAGTACTGTAGCTCGCATAATACGTTATGAGATATACATACCTCGATTCGTCAAGAGGACCTTGACCCCCAAGTATGCATTGCCCACGCCTACTAAGAACAGTTGATCCCAATCGTAGAGCTGGAGGTAGTTGTCCCAGATATAGCATACTAGCTCCTGGATCTGCCGTTGCAACGTCTTTTCATCTGCACGAGGGGTATACGCATCCAAGTCCTCGGTGTGAGTTATATAATGCGGGATATTAACATCAACGATACCGAAGTGGTTCTTATGTGCCCAGTCAATGTAGGATAGGACGCCATCCATCTGTTACTGATCAGTACTTGTCTTCATAAAATAGCCTGGAATTGCTCACTATGAAACCGTTGTGAGGATCAACTGTATTGTCCACAAGATCAGGCATCACCTTTAGTTCGGGACTTGTTAATCTGTTAGTAGAGAAACAACAGGAGCCCTATAGGTCATGCTTACGGATCATGAATAATGAAAATAACTCTTGTCTTTGCTTCTAGCCCCGGTGTGACGAGAACTTGATTCTCAAATGATTTATAGAGGACCTCTCGTTGGATGAAGAGGGGAATCATAGAATACTTCTCGGATAGTACTTGTCGTTGGTATCCGCGGATGACATCATGCAGACGAGACGCCTTGTCACCTAATTCCCTGACGTCAATTATGCCCGGCCTCATACATTCCCAGTAAGGGGCTTGAGCTGCCTGGACCTTAACCAGTAGCTTCGCAGCCTCCCTATTAATAGGAGGTATGTCCATTTTAGGCGGCGGCTCTCCCATCAGTGTGCGGGCAACGGCTAGAGCCGAGTGAGAAATCGCTTTCAAGTTATAGCCTCCCTCAAGGCAGACGGCTACCTTTCCGCCGGCCAAGGACATTAACATGTGTGTCATATGAGCGTAGCAAGGGGGCGTGACGAAACATCCGCCTAACTCATCACCATCAGCCGCATCGAAACCAGCAGAGATGATAACCATGTCTGGGTTAAACTCGTGAGCAATTGGCATGACAATCTTCTGAAAAGCCGCCAGATACTCGCCATCTCCCATACCCTGAGATGGCCAGGCAATATTTACGTTCTTTCCCCGGCCGGGACCTTCGCCAACTTTGTCTATGTCCCCATCTGGAATCATAGGGTTGTCTGGTTTTCCTGGGTAGAAATCGCCGTTGGCATACACGTGAAGAGATATGTAGAGGATATTTGGATCCTCGTAAAACATGTTCTGCACGCCGTTCCCATGATGAACATCCCAATCTAGGATGAGAATCTTGCGACAAGTATCCGGGTATTCGTTCTGGCAGACCTTGGCACCGATAGGGACGTTGTTGAATAAACAGAATCCCATAGGCGTATCGAATTCTGCGTGATGTCCAGGTGGCCGGATAATGGCAAAAGCATTCTTGACCTTGCCGGCGGCGACATTTTTGCATGTTTCGACGGCACCTCCCGCTGCAAGCAATGCAGCCTCGTATGACATACCACCTACATAAAGAGAGGCTCTACCTTGGTCCAGACTGTGGCTAAGGACCCGTAGGTCTCTAGTGGACATCTCCGACAGATTCTGGACCCAATCATAATGTCTTGGGGTATGTACCGTGCAGATCTCCTGTTTCGTTGCCGGGCGAGCTGGGATCCTCCACATGTACTTCGTGGGGTTGTCTTTAAGGATATCAAGAAGCTTAGAGTCAGGGCCCGTAAAAACGAGACCGCCTTTCTTGAAAATCTTCATGATTTCTTCAATCCGTCTAGGGTCTTCCGGGTGGTGGGGCGAGGGACCAAAGTCTGCGTTCGCGTGAAGCTTCATCCTGTCATCGTAACAGCAGCCGGTAGGTAATAATCCCCGTCGCCGCATAGATCTGATTAGATCTTCAGTATCAATAGACCCTTCAGAACTATCGCTCTCATTCGTATCGACATTCATGCCATTGCTAACTGACGTATCGGCGGCTTCTTGTTCAGGGACGGGAACAGCGTGGGACTCATCGAGGCCATTAGGCGCGTCCGTCATAGCTTGGTCCTCGCCCTCCATGATGTTCAGGTGATGGTCGAATTTGAGGCCCCCTTTCTTCTAAGTTGGACGGGTGCTAGAGATCGAAAACACCTTTACTCTGTACTGGCTGATCGCTGGATTTTTCACCTGTAGCACCTTTGACACTGGCCAGCGTTGAGCTGTGAACAGCGCATTCGCTAATTGATGCAGTCTAGCTTAGGCCCAGTGAGCACGCGGCGATCTAACTGCCTTGAAAATGTGGACGATTCGCATACCCACAGCTTCTTGTGAGATGCCGTTAGTGAGATCTCAGGGGAAGAAGACGTTGATGGTGGGATGATCTAGTAGTTTGTTAACCAGAAAGCAAGGTACATATACAGCTATGAAAAAAGCAAGTTGGCAAGGGTAAAGTCGATGTTAGCCACACTTATAAAAAGGGTAAGCCTATGGCATTAACTATATGCTCTCGTCCTCAGGCTCATATAGAACAACGACTTGAGTCGACTAGCTTGATAAACTTGACAGCAACCGTGATAGACTCAAGGAGTGGATTGTTAATTTATCAAGCGTCGTCGGGTCTCAATGCATGATATTTATGCTGTTTTTAATTTGTTTCTAGTTTTTCTAGAATGGGAGGAAAGGACCAGAAATGGCGATAGCAGACCGGCATACTTACAAGTAATAACTTGGTGGCTCAACGATCACGCGAACCCAGCCCCCCGGTTCGAGGAGTGAAGATGGTCCGTTTCTCAAGCGGGCTGATAAGCAATACTAGTAATTAAGATTCCTCTTCAAGAATCGTAAGTAATATCTAATAACCGTTCGGGAGACAGAAGCGCATCTAGTGCGGCGCGTAGTAAATAACGAGCGCTTCTGCTGTAGGTATGGGTGGATGGATGTTATGTAAACTTGCCTAGGTCAGTAAGTATTCTTTTTAGCGAGTTTAAGTTGACGCTGGGGGCGCGGCGTATCGGACCCGGATAACCCCGTCCTATCAAAACAGACGTTTCTAGGGGTTACCTACATGTACCTACGTCGGGAATTTAGGTAGGTACTACGCTACAAATATAGGATACAAGTTCGAAATTTAATCCTAAGTTAAGAGTCTATATTTATATCGTTTATTACAATCTTAAAAATTTGTAGGATACATAGGTATCCAACGCAAAATTACATTTAGTAATTGCTCGTACCAAATCGTGGATGTGGACAATTTCATTATGTAAACCCATGTAAACCAATGGTAGCTACCGTAAAAGAGAACATCCAGAAGTAGTGGATAGAACTAGCAACATATATCACGATCATGCATTATACGTAAGTAGGTAATTTGCATTATTGGGGGAAGTGGAAATCGATTATTAAGGAAGTGAAGTGTACCTAACTACCTAGCCTCAGCATACCCCAAGTGGCATGCTAAGGAAAGTTATGACAATGAAAAAACTGGACTGCAAATTGTGACGGTTCCTAAGGAGATGCTTGGGAGAGAGCTGGAGAAGGTTATAGACAACGCGGGTGCCGTTGTCATCCAGCCAAGTATATATATATACCTCCCAAGGGTCGATTGTCTCCAGACCTTGCCACGCCAGCCTCGACTCAGAAAAGAAAAAAAAGAAAAAGAAAAAGAAAGTAGGCCCAAAGAAAAGCCTTCATGAATTCCGTAGGAAACAAACGATATACCGAGGGTAAAAGACACCAGCATGGATGCAGTCGTTCTCCGTGCCATAACTAGCAAACCCTCGGTATAGACCCCAAACAATGTTTTTGCAACTCTGGTTCGACGACTGAAAATCTTCGGGGCAAAGATCTTGAACGGAGAGAAGTAAACGTGGATGTTTTGTGCTCTTGTTGATGCATCGTAGCGATCCCAAACGAGGAAAACTTAGGGCCGCCCAACTGATTTTGCGAATATGCCAATGAGCTCTTACACCACTACTAGTTCGAACCTATTCGTCGAATAGTTCGATAGCTGGTGTCTGATGGTGACTTAAGAACGAGCGAAGGGAGAGCTCGGATGATAGATCCGACAAGGGACACGCGCACCTCGAGACATGATGACCTTCTTGTGACACCGCACGCAACGATGAGGCTTACCGCGATACTAGTACGGACAGCACGCGTCGGTGCCGTCGTCTCCTCGTGCGACTAATGCAGACGGGTCGCGTGGAAAAGCATCGATCTGGATTTGGGTTAGAGGCACCTTTCCGTTTGACCAGGCGTCATCCTTCCAGAGGTAAGCGCGTAGAGGATCCATTCCGGACCCATCCAGAATTCCGAAATCTGGCGTGTCTCGCAGGTCGTCGATTCCGTAGATGGCGGTACGCTCACCGATCACCTTCTGGATGGACACGGACAAGGTCTCGGTGTCACGATTGAACTCACGCGAACAACGAGATATTGTGCTGGCGGTTTCAGCCCTCTTCCAGTTCGAATAGTAGATCAGGTAGTACTTGAGTTGCTCCGGACCCAACTTCGAGTAGGTGTCGACAATCTTCTGGTGTCGAGGTTCATGCTCTCCCCAAGGGACAAGTTCCACTCCATTGGTACCCTACAAATCAATTAGTAAACGATTTCGAAGTTTTGTTAGGCTTTAGGAATGAGACGTACCTTACACACACAAACACGTTCGGGAGACGAGCAGAGATCCATGCTCACTGTGGATTTTACCACATCCCAAAAGTCTCTCAACTCGCAGATCTCATCAGTAGACATGGTTCGAATCTGCTGAAGTCTCGTGTCGTCCGACCATCGCTTGGGCTGCTGGTAATTGCGATAGTTGTACGTGAATCCATGGTGGTAATGGGCATACAGCCACCAATGCGCAACTGCCTTTCTCAGTCGGACTTCCTCGCTACCTCGCAAGCAACGGCGGTTCAGATGAGCCTCTCGCCAGCGGAGTCGAGGGTACAGCTCGACCCACCAGTCAATCACTCTCGCCATGTTCCACAATGCCATGACATCTGGGAGCTTGAAAGTGAACTTCGGAACTTCGCCGGGCATGAGGTAACGAGCCCCGGTGGTAGAGCACGGAACAACAGTTGAGTTCGGATCGACGTCCGCGTGCATCAAGTTCACCATACCTGATCCAGCCTCGTAATCAATGATACGCGGGCGGAGCATACGATCAGGATGTAGTTCCTCCTGATGAGCAGTGAAGAGATAGAGCATAGTGTCGAACTCGGGCAAACCTCGGAGAACGTTTACCATGAGAACGTGCTTGTGTTTCTCAAAAGTCGCATAGATTGTCTTGCATGAGAGAGCAAAGTTCGAAAGATCAGTGGGTGCCATTTGCTCCATGATCTTGAGAAGGACATCGAGGGGTATGTTCAGAATGTAAGCTTCGTCTGCGACGGCAGACGAGGCATTGGCGGAAGACATGGTGAACAAAAATATAATGCGTAACGACTTCACATATACTTAATAACTGTCCGAGTAAGGACTGACGGTTAGCTTCAAGGGGTATGGAGCAGTGAATAGGGTCGGATTACGGTAGAGTAAATCTTCAGGCCAGTCGAGGGGCCTTTGCAGAAATTGAGGCGAGTGGTGGGTTACTGTTGACGAACACAACAGTTTATCTTCAACAAACTTGTAAAGGAGTCTCCAGCGATGGATGGCTTGCTTCGAAGAATCAGCGGGCCTAGGTCAGTGACGAGTATCGAGTGTTGCAGGCTCGCGATGGCGGGTACTATTATCGGAAACCGCCAAGGAACCTTGGAGATACTGCCACAACTGAAGAATTTGCTGATATGAAACCAAGCTTGATGAAGATTGTAGGGATCAAAAAGAATGAGCTCTGGGGTTGCTTTTCACAGGCAAAGCAGAGAAAAGAGCGATGTGGGTAGCGTACGAGGGGAAAGGTTGAGAGGATGTGGGTGAGAAGGAGTAGGTGAAGAGATGTTTTTTTTTTGAGAGAGAGGGAAGTGGAAAAGTTTAGGTATGCAAAAGTTTGCAAGCCCCAAGATCAAATACAATAAGCAGACGAGGGGAGTGATGATATGCGATGTTTGAGTTAGAAGTTGACGGCACAGCGGAGTTCAACGATGGCTTCACAGAGTTCTAAGGAAATCCCAGGTCCCCTAAGAAGCTCACGATCCTAAGTCTGGCGAGGAGTCTTCTTAAAGGGACGACTATTTATTCCTGATAGGTATCCGGCCAGCTCACTTGGAATGAGCTGTGGTAGAATTTATCTCCTTGCCTAAGCAACTAGATAAGACACCAGCTTCGGATGTTAACAACCTTTGATGGTCATAGATTAGTTGATGTACATAAATGTAGATTATGAGTATACCTTACCCTGAACCAAGTTGTTGGCAAGATGCTTCTTTGAGTAGCCGCTAATCGAAATAACCCCCTCTTGTTGAATTGTAACCACCAGCAAAGACAACGCGTCCGTCGATCTTAGAAGCTTTGCTCTGCTTGGTAAGAAAAGAACTACCCATGTAGTTCACGCGTGATGTTATAGCACGTGTCTCAATTGACTTCCTTGAACTATATGTTGTTCACTTCTCACACCCAGAGGTTGAGTTCATATGGCTTTTCAGCCAACCTGATACTGAAATGTCGATGGGACTCCGTGTCTACCACCGACTAACACCCCTTAGTCGACCCAGGGGCAGAGAGTTACTGGACTCAATCTGCGACAACCCCTCCTTTGGGGCTATACTGGGTAAAGGATATTCGCAGCCGTATTGCATGCTGCTGGAGTTTACTCGCCATAGAGGCGGACTCGCCATAAAGTAGTGTCATGTTGTCGCTTGACCAAAAAGAAAAGAAGTAAGTTTCGAGGCGCGTCGAGTTAGGCGTCTTGTACGATACGTACCCCTTCTACTCAGGGGACCTCGGAGCTTGGACGTTAATTTCGGATTAATATCGCACCTAGCGCCAACTGCAGATACCCTATCTGGACCGGAGTGTGGACTTTGTAAGTACATAATTATGCACGTATACCTATATATGTATGTACTAAGGATGTAGTACCTAAGCACTATATACACACATGCTCACTTTATCAAACATGAAGCAGTGCATGGTTTTGCTTCAATCAATTGAACTATAAAAATTCTAGGAGGATCAATCTTACTTCAATTCAAAGCTAGGTAGCTACCTGGAATTCATATCAAGGTCGAAGATACATGTACATGTATGTATAATGACCCGTTATACCGTAATTATACTGCAATATCACATACCTATGTGCATAACAGTCATATGGACTACGAATATATATATAAGCACATGTTGGTCATGAATCAATTGTGAAGTGTAACTCAATGTATGGATAGTACCTCTGCTGGAGAACTTTACAAATACCTGGGTGTCATCGAAAACGCCAGAACGCCAATCTAGATAGCGGGAGATACTACTCAAGCGAACAGCTCTTTCGTGTCCAGCGCATCTACCGGCGCCCGTTTCCCACCAGTCGTCCGTAAGCCCAGATCGCCAACCTTCGCGAGCCTCTCCGCGTATTGCTCGGCTCGGGCATTATGCTTCGTAGCCGTTCTCCTCCGTAAATCAGCTCTGACCTGGTTCGGTGAGACGAATTCCTTATTCTCGTAAATGATCGGTCCGCCAAAAGATCCTTCTTGTATGACGATAGGCGTTAGAACGAATCGCGGTCCGATCTCAACCAGGCTAATGTCGAGTTCCTTGTTGCGGCCCTTGGACTTCGATTCAACCTCCGCTTCATTACCCTCGCCCTTCGCCTTGGAGGGCTCCGACTCATTGATCTGATAACACCGTACCCATATCTTCCCATCCGCGAAGGTGAATCCCATGACGTGATCTATGAAGGGTTTGGACTTCCTTGCGCCTTGAGGTACACCGAAGGTATGGAGGAAAAGTTCCTTGATGACTTGCAAATAGGGCTCCTGGTCGAACGCGGCATCGAAGGACAGAATAGGTCTTGATCCTTTCAGGCAATTGCCCGTGAAGTGTAATTCTGAGAAAAAGTCAGTAATCGCCCCAACTGCGCCCTCACCAACCCGAGCAAAATCGGATGATGGATAGGCGAACTAACCTTCCATTGTGTGTAAGTTCTGTAGGTGCATCTTAACCGTCGGTCCATTGGGAACCTTGCCGAGCCAGACGTATAAGTCCTGACCCTTACGCGCCTCGAAGAACAGGACATTGTTGCAGTTGTAAAGCTCGGCGAGCTCGTTGAGTTGGAAAAGCTTCGATTTCGAGTCGAACTTCGCGTCCTTCCGGCCATGGGGAAGCATCGCCGCAAGGTCATTGAGCAAATGTCTATGTCTATAGGCAATGATTGTTAGATACTATGCGCAGGTCTTCTCGGGTTGGCGAATTCGATAATACCTGTAGGTTACGCCTCTAGACGACAATATCAAGACTCTTTGCTTATTCTTTCGGACGCCATTAGCAGGTGCCTCGGCCTTCTGGCCGTTAGACCCCTTTGATAGGGACTTGTACACGGCAGCCATTGTGTGTCGATAGTACTCAAGGTCCAGAAAATTAATTGAAGCAATTCAAGATTGCGATTGAGGTCGCAAAGTGAACTTTTTCTCTGACAAGCTTATCGATAATGGATATTATCGTTGGTGGGGCTCAGGCAAAAGTTTAAACAAATAACTGGGTACCTTAAGCATCTAAATCCCTGTATCCAGCATTTCAAGGTTCTTATGCAATTTATGAAGGTACAATGCACAGATGTACTTCGTGAATCGTGGTGTCTACGTAGGTATGTACTTTAATATGTCGGTATCCATTGAAGGTCGCCAAGGTGCCAACCGATCGCCTGGAAGGATCTGATGTAAGACACGATGAATCCGCTTCGAGTAAACGGCCACTCACTGCGTAAAAGGAGGCAGAAGACCGCTTACTTACGACTATAATCTCAACACATGTGATTGATTCTAGGCGTAACTGTCGGTAGAACGAGCCACGTTGATTATTACCAAATCTAGAGATCACAGTGACCTCAGCGGCATATGCAGGCAAAAAAAAGATAGCATTCAGCAACTACGTCGGGTGTTGTTAGATTAGATATGCCAGTAGCCTCCAGCTGTCAGATTTCAGAGAAAGGCCACAAACATCAATGAAACGCAGAGAAATAAAAAGGAAGAGAGCCATGTCCCGTGCAAGGTCAATATTCCGAACCCCATGACGCATCACTCTTCCGCAGAGTGTTCGTTCCGGACATTATGTGACGCCATATACGTAACATCATACCAGCCGTATAACCGTCTCATCATCCCGCAACGCATGCGTTGAACTAACAGCACTTTCCACCCTGCTTCGCGGCATCGTCGGGGGACTTGCTCAACGAAATGTTGGTGCCTGCCATTGGGGCTTGGGAACCCTCGCCGCTATCTAGGGCCTTGCTCGAAACGATGCGGTAGATTTCTAGATGAAAGGGCGGGGTTAGAATTTGGCTGCCTTGAGTAGCGCTTGAGTAAGCTTAGTATTGTCAAATGGACACGTACCGGTAAGGATATTCTGGAAGGCAAGCTCGACGTTGCTGGCATCGAGAGCTGAAGTTTCTATGAAAGAGAGGTGGTTTTCGCCTAAAGGGTCCTTTGTTAGCAACCTGGAATGTCTTCATGGATTGTACATAGCACGTACTCGCAAAGGATTTGGCCTCCTCTGTGGGAACAGCTCGCAGATGCCGTAAATCGCTCTTGTTTCCGACCAACATAATGACGATGTTGGCATCGGCGTGGTCCCGGAGCTCCTTAAGCCATCTTGTGACGTTCTCGTAGGTCTGGTGTTTACTGATGTCGTAGACGAGTAGCGCACCGACAGCCCCTCGGTAGTACGCAGAGGTGATGGCGCGATATCTTTCCTGACCTGCAGTATCCCAAATTTGCGCTTTGATGGTCTTGGAATCGACCTGGATGGACCTGGTCGCGAATTCGACACCAATCGTCGACTTAGAGTCTAGGTTGAACTCGTTCCGGGTGAATCGACTGAGAAGGTTGGACTTTCCAACGCCCGAGTCTCCAATCAACACCACTGCAATTCCATATCGTCAGTAATTGTGTTTCGAAGCTTAGGTAGCTAGCGAGTGGCGGGAGTACCTTTGAAGAGAAACTACGATAATCAGCAGTCAGTTAAATGCACCAGAAACAATTCTATGGTCCGAGGGGTAGGGCTTACATCGTATTCGTCGTTGGCCATGTTGGGCGATGAGGTTTGTAGTTGAGATGTAGTCTTATGAAATTCGTAGAGGCGTGACAGAAGAGAAAACGGTGTTAGATGGTAGGCGGCGTAAGGTTTGTATGCAAGGCAACCACAAAGGTTGAGGGCGGCGCTGTTGTCACAATGACTGAAGGTCGGCGGAAGTTCAACGAGATCCTCTCAGGGCTTCCTCGTTGTCACGGTTTCGGTTGTCTGGAAAGATTTTGGGTTTGTCTTGTAGATGCAGAGATGCAGGCGATCGAATATACCTAAGTGGTGGAGTTGTGAATGGGGGGAATTAAGTACCGTGCCTACCTCTGTACTTTAAAGCAAGCGGTCGGGCTGGTGCTATGATAACCTTGAAACTGCAATGGAAGGTACCTAGGTACATTCACTGGTAGCTACTCCTATCTGTTATCAGGGCTTGGAAATGGATTGAATCACCATTGACTGCCCCGTGTAAAGAGCCCCGACAGCAGCCACTTTAGCGCATCAGTGATTCAGGCTAGCGCAGGGAGGTCCAAGTGACACATGGGGCGGTGCAGATTAGAATCACGTGATAACGTATATCCACATTGTATATTACCTAAGCTAATTATCTTTCCTAAAGAGCACCTCGGAGTTCCGTTGCTCGTTACATCAAAAGCAAGATACCTACACTCAGATGTACTGAGATAAAATTCGATATCAAGAGCCAGGCGTAAGTCTATTATACCATCTGCCTTCAGGCCTAAATATTATATCCAAGATCAAGCTCAGTTCACGTCTACAAGTCATAGCTGATATCTCACACATACCTGTAATGAGCTATGGCTCTAAGATTCTTTTTGGAAAGAAAATATTTCGAAAGACCGTTCTTCACTGCCTAGTAGGTTCAAGTGACAGAGAAACAATCACTTTTGATACACAAACTTCACCCTAAACTCCTACCAGTTCCACCTATTATGTAACATATCTTCTGCAAAGATAGGGGGAATAAAAGAAAGGCACCGACAGGCCTGATAGGAGTTGAATCTAAACTCCCTGCTATTCCCTAATCCAATATCTCAGTCCATTCTAAGAAGAACCTAAACCTCGGATACCAATTCTCATTAACAAAAGTTGGCCCATGCCTTAAACCATCGTTGCCCATTCATACAGAAATTTATACATACCATAAGCCTCCTGCCTGGTGCTGAATCTATTCGCGAGGTCTGCTAAACCCCCAACCACTAGTTTTCCAATAGACCAGACTCTATGGTAGAACATCGACTCGGGGACAGTGATGTAATCACCGTCATCATCTTCGTTATATCCATCATCTCCAGCATCACCATCATCGTCGCTCTGTCTCCCCTGCTCTGGTACTGGCGACGGAGAATCCTCCACCCTTTTGCTCATACTATATCTCTTCGTTTTCCCTTTCTCGTCCTTTGCGGTTGTCGAAGTCGGGTCACCCTGCCGTTCTTATTGTCAGAAGCCTCCTCTGTGAGAGCTAGTAGCCAGAGGTCTCGCCAGGGTTAACTAGTAACCCAGACGGATGGGGAGTCGACTTGCACGAGGCTGCCCCGTTGGCAGTTAGCCCTTTGGCTGTAGACGAAGGAAGCTCTATGTATGTATACCGCATCCTTTGGAAGGGAGTAGTTAGAGCTCTTCGCGTAACACCGTCGTTATTCCTTAGCCTTTAGTTCCGCCTTGTGACACTTATTGACAAGCCATGCCTCGTAAGTTGGTAGTTCGTAAGTGTCCTCATCCAGTTTAAAGACTTTGAAATACCGTTTTGTTTAGCCAGGGAGAAAAGGTTTACTGCCTTGGCTACCTCAGCTAAATGCCTGTGTACCAAGTCATTCCTTTGGGTGTACACGCTGGTTGTTATGCGGACCCCTTTATGGTTCGGCATTTCCATTGCCCATTCCTCCGAGTTGTCATCAAGGGCTATGGGAACCAACTCTAGTTGCTGGCCGCAAAGTAGTCTAGTCGCTCGAGCGTCTCCGAGAGATTCCCGCAAAAACAAACCGGGGGGGATCACCCTATCAGCCTTGTCAACTGGTTTCGATGCCTCCTAATTTCTTCAATGTCTCCAGCCTTCCTTTTTCGGACCGCTGGTCTGCGAAGCGCACCCATGCAGTCGTCTCGGATATCGAACCTGCGTCTGGTCTTCTCCATCCGTCTCTAGTCGACGGCACATTTCGGCTTTGACGCCTGACAGGCTCACGCGCGAAACGTGGGGCCTTTACATAGGCCTTATTAACGTCATCCTTACTGCTTCTGAGATCTGTATCAAGATCTTTCCGGTCGACAGGCTCATAGCCTATGCTCTGTTTTTGTCATCAATGAGTTTTAGGTACCTGCGGTAGTGGTTGATGTTTAATAGATTTGGAAGAGAGAAGTTGGAAGAAAGTGGTGAACTGGGTAGGCAATTTATAAAAGGGATAACACCTGCATGAAGTTGGTAAAATGGAGCGAGGGTGAATTTAAATCGTGAGTACATCACCTGTCATTGGGATAATCAAATTTACTTTAGAAAATAAGCATTATACTGAGAGTAAACTGGAGAGTTTGAACTTTATGCATCTCTTAATTTTGCAATTTTTTCGTAGCTGTTACTTGGGTACCTATGTATGGTATGGGTTACCAATCGTATAAGAGCGTACCATTTGAAGGTAGACCATGGCCTTTTTAAAGTTCAATCAACATCGTCCTTGTCAACCGAATGATTAGAAACTGCTCCGAACTTGCTCTCGATTACGTCTGGATATCTTCGTATTGCGCTATATATAAAGGAAATTACATTAAGCTCTAAAAAATTGAGAACATTACAAGCCACGATGAGTCCCATTCCAGGGCATTGCACAGACAAAACAATTATTTAGTTTGTTTTTGATTGTTTGGGTCAGCTAAAACAAAACAAGGAATTTTTCTTGTTTATCCATACAAAACAAGAGCCTATTGTTTTGTTTGAGTGGATACTTATTACATGAG